>NC_139458.1:270216875-270861250 GCF_057233095.1 Heloderma suspectum
GCCAAGAGGCCCATCTAGCTTAACATGTTTTTTTAAGGTGCAATGGGAGGCATTTTCACCTGCATTATTCCACCCATTCCATTCCAACTAAAGAGCAGAAAGCCTCTTAAATCCCTTAACAGGTTTATAGCTTATGAACCAGATCCTCAGCTGATATAAACTGGAAAGTTTCCAGTAAAAGAAACATATACAGAATGAGAAGATGAGGAATCTAGCCTTCTATTGAGGAGACAACACACCTACTAAGTCAGTAACGATCATGAGCAAATGACTCCTCTCATGCTGCGGGGCAACTATGATGGCATGCTTTCTGACAACTAATTGAATAAAGCATGTGTACTTGAATTACATTAAGGGCATATCCAGGCAGCTTTTGGTGTGGTGTTTTGCACTAAACCATACTTTCCCTGTATGAACTTGCCTCGTCAACTATGTCTCCCATCCACTTTGGGTGTAGAGCACTGAATATAGAGAAGTCAGCTCAGCAAGGGGCAATTGGGAAGGTCTTCAGCTTCAGAGGACAATGGTTTGATCCTTAAGAAGGTAAATGACAGTACAATACTTTAATGATGAGCAGGTTCAGTCATATACAGGTGTGATGATGCATATTTTGCATGTGATCTTTGTGACCTGGGCTGCATCTGGACCCTGTCACAACTGCGTAGCAATGCAGCTTCGAGTCAGCATGCCCTACGATACACTTGCAATGTACTGTGTGCTTCCCTTACAGACTCACCATGCCCTGGGGGGGGGGGGCATTTTACTGAAATGCGCAGCTATGCAGTCCTGTGAGTGTGGGGGTGCGATACTTCAGTGGCTGTTTTGTATTTGAGGGACTCTGCTGTGTCTTTCCATCACTTTTTAGGTAAAAAGTGAGTGTTTTGTGCGCCTTCATTTCCGCACCATCAGTTTGTCAGTTCCCCAGCCCGAGACTCTCGCGATGGTTCGCACTCACAAGCGTGAGCATTACGTGCCTAGCCATTGAAATGGTGGCTGGAGCAAAGTTGTTCCTTCCCCAAGACCACCCCCCAGCCCTTGGGTACAGAGTCCACAACCATTGCAAAGATAGGAAGCTGCAAAACTGTGCAAAAGTGTGATTACATAGATGAAAACACCCGTTTGTGCCTCTGTAACTGTGCATCTACGAAGGGATGGGGGGAGTAAAAGGGCATCACAGAGTGACGCAGGCACTATGCACACCTACAACATGCCCACTGTAAAATGTGAAGTCAATTTGGGGAAGGAACAGGCAGACCGCAACCGCGGGAGAACCTGTCAGGAGCACCCTAGCTGCCTCTTGCAGTCCCCTCCAATAGCCAACTCAGGACACAGACAACGAGGATTCTTTCCAAGGCTTTATTCTTTTATGACTCTTACAGATACTAATCACTAGTGACTAAGCAAGGAACTGCACTGGGGATAGATAGCAGAGTAGCCTAAGCTCCAGGTAAGGCAGTTGGTCCCTGTTTGAAGGAGAACCGCGGGAAGACTCTGAACTTATGGGCTATGGAGAGATCCTCCCTCTTTCCCTTGGGTCCTCGGGACGTGACCATTGTTCTAGCACCAACCAGCGGAGCGCCTCCTTTCGGTGCCCTCCATCTGTCATCGCTCCCTGCGTCTGTGCCAAGTGTCCAGCAAGCTCCCCTCCAGCGCTCTCTCGCTGCCAGGGTCACTATCTATCCCAGGAATGCTGGCAGGAGGAATCTCTGCCAGCTGCTGTGCTTGTGAGAGATGAGCGAGCTCCTCTCCCACAGATTGCTGCTTCTCCTCAGAATCAGAACTGCTCTGGGGCTCTATGGGCTCAGTTTCCACCCTGACATCATCCCCGCTCCCATGAGGCCCCCCCGTGCTCCTCCCCTGGGGCCCCGGGTTTATGGGGGTACAGCTGGTGGAAATGCCTCAGCAGCAACGGAGCATGCATATTTTCTGCGGGTTCCCAGGATCGCTCATCTGGCCCGTACCCCTTCCAGTCCACCAGATATTGCAGGCAGCCGCGAGAAAGGCGGGAGTCCAGAATCTCCGCAACCTCAAACTCCTCCTCCTCCTCCACCAGCACTGGTGGTGGTGGGGAGCCGGCCGAGCGATGAGGGTCACCAGAAACCAGGGGGAACAGCAAGGACCAATGAAAAACAGGATGGATCTTCATGGAGGAGGGGAGAGCCAGGCGAAAAGCAATAGGGCCATAATCTGGGCCATAATCTGGAAAGGCCCCATGCGGCGAGGCGCGAGCTTCTTTGTGGGTGAGTGAGAGGGGAGGTATTGGGTGGACAACCAAACCCGGTCCCCCAGTTGCACAGACAGACCCGACTGGTGCCGCTGATCTGCAGAGGCCTTGTAGGCTGTCTTGGCTTGCTCAAGGGAGTCCCTTAAGAGGTGGTGTACCGCTCGCAACTCCTCTAAAAACTCATGGGCCGCCAGCACCCAAGAGGGAGCTAGGGTGGACGGGAAAGCCTTGGGGTGGTAACCAAAATTGGCGAAAAATGGAGTTTGGCGGGTGGAAGCATGGCAGGCATTGTTATAAGCAAATTCTGTGAGAGGCAGCAAGGAAAACCAGTCATCTTGCTGGTAATGGACATAACAGCGCAAATATTGCTCCAGAGTCACATTGGTGCGCTTGGTCTGACCATCCGTCTATGGATGGTGGGTGGAGGAAAGACGGAGTATCACATGGAGAAGCCCAAGTAGCTCCCCCCAGCTGCCACTGGGGACAAAAGTATGGTGTCAAAAGTGTGGTGAGGGGGGAGCTGGTTGGCCTCCTTCTTGTCGAAAACATCCTGAAAAGCCGCATACTTCTCTGGGAGGATCACGGTAGCTGAAAAACTACCAGAAACAGACGAGGAGGGGGAGGAAAGACTTAAGGCCTGGGCTGGGACTGGCGCCTTGGTTGGGAGGCAATGCTCCCGGCAGTAGGGAGACGAGAACTCCACTTGCTGAAGCCCCCCAAAAATCTGAGGATTATGCTTAGAGAGCCAGGAAACACCCAGCACGATTGGGTATTGGGGAACCTTGGCCAAGTGAAACTGAATCTGCTCAACGTGGGACTGGGTATGCAGAGTGAGCGGAGCTGTAATCCGGGTCACTGCACCTGAAGAAAGAGGACACCCATCGATGGTCTCCACTGCCAAGGGGGCAGGAAGAGGCAGGGTAGGAATCTTGTGGAGCTGAGCGAACGTTTCATCCATGAAACTGGTTGTAGCCCCAGAGTCCACTGACCCCCACACTGGAGACCCCCAACAGGCTTGGGGGGCAGTCTAGTCAGGCCTGGGGGCAAGGAGGAGGAGGAAGGAGAGGAGGAGGAGGCAGTGGGGCTGTGGGTCTGGCACTGCAGGTCTTGGTGAAATGTCCTCGCTTTCCGCACCGAAAGCATCGGCGCTCCGTGTGCCGCCGCTCTAGTTCCTTCGGCGACAGCAGGGCTCGGGTAGCTCCCAGCTGCATCAGGGTCTCCTCTGCCCCCACCGCAGGGGCAGGGGGTGGGGGAGGGGGCAGGAAACAGGGGGAATGGGAGGAGGGAAATCTCAGCCCCTGGCACCCTGCCAGGTCTGCCGGCACCCCTCCAGCCGACTATCTATCTGGAGGCAGGTCTGGATAAGGTCCTCCAAAGTAGGCGGGCTAGGCATGCATGCCAACTCATCCAAGATCTCATTGTTCAAACCGTCCAAAAACTGAGCCACCAGCATGGCATCATTCCACTGTAAATCCTGCATCAGCAAGCAAAAAGTTGTTGTGTAGTTGGAAACTGAGTCCTTGCCCTGCCTGAGGCGGCGAATCTCCCAAGAAGCTGTCTGCGTGCGCAGGGGGTCACCGAAAAATCCGGCCATCGCTGTCATGAAACACTGATAGTCCCCAAGCAGGGGGTCATTTGTGAGAAGAAGTCCCAAAGCCCATTTAGCTGCCACGCCTGAAAGTAGGTTAATGATAAAGCCCACATGAACCTGTTCTGTCAGGAAATCTTCAGGTTGAATGCACATGTACAGCTCCGATTGGGCACGGAAAATCTGGAAAAGTCCTTTCTCACCAGAAAACTTCTCTGGCAGAGCCACCAAGCACTTGCAGCAGAGGGGAATCGGGGGTGGTGGGGGTTGAGCCGCAGCTTGCAGAGCCTGTATGGCAGTCGTCAGTTGAGCCACTTGATCACGAAGAGCCTGGTTCTCTTGCACGAGAGCTTACACTGCCGCATCCATGGCACCCTCCAGAAGCAGTAGGAGCAGAGAAAAAAAAAAGAGGAACAGGGACCAAGCTGTCTAGCTGCCTCTTGCAGTCCCCTCCAATAGCCAACTCAGGACACAGACGAGGATTCTTTCCAAGGCTTTATTCCTTTATGACTCTTACAGATACTAATCACTAGCGACTAAGCAAGGAACTGCACTGGGGATAGATAGCAGAATAGCCTAAGCTCCAGGTAAGGCAGTTGGTCCCCGTTTGAAGGAGAACCGCGGGAAGACTCTGAACTTATGGGCTATGGAGAGATCCTCCCTCTTTCCCTTGGGTTCTTGGGATGTGACCATTGTTCTAGCACCAACTAGCGGAGCACCTCCTTTCGGTGCCCTCCATCTGTCATCACTCCCTGTGTCTGCGCTGAGCGTCCAGCAAGCCCCCCTCCAGCACTCTCTCGCTGCCAGGATTACTATCTATCCCAGGAATGCTGGCAGGAGGAATCTCTGCCAGCTGCTGTGCTTGTGAGAGATGAGCAAGCGCCTCTCCCACTGATTGCTGCTCCTCCTCAGAATCAGAACTGCTCTGGGGCTCTATGGGCTCAGTTTCCACCCTGACAGAACCCACAGCAAACCCCCCAAATCGCAGTAAAATGGCTCCTCAGAACTCCTCATTTTCCAGGTAAAAACTCTGGATAGCTGGGAAGTCGCGACTGCGTCATCTATCACGAGGGACCTTGACTCACACCTGCCCTGGAGTAAAAGCCCGGTGTAGATGGGGCCCTGGAAACTCAACATGACATCGCCTGAGGAAAAAATATAACCACAAAAAATCACCACAAAAGCTAGACAAAATTAAGGGGACAGTTCCTACCTGATGAAAGGTTGGATGTAAACTGGACATTCCCCAACTATTGGCAGAAAGACAGGATATAAATGTAATAAATGCATAAAACAAATTACTATAACAATTCAACTTCGCCCAGCACGTAGTTTCTGTTCCGTGAAAGGGCAGTGCAAAGTAAATGTCAGCCTTGAAGGGGTGCTTCTTGTGACATTAAGCCTGGCCTAAAACATGAGCTTGTTAACTTCAGATGGCAAACCTATATCCAACTGAACCAAGATATGGCCTTGTGGGGAGGACTAACAGTTTGGGTGTGTATATCTAGAAAAACGTCTGGAGAAACAGGGCTCAGAAACCCCTCTCCTGGCAATGCTAGCCTTCTGCTTTAGACTGCAGCAACTATAGCTGAACTTTGTGAAAGAGAAACTACACACAATTGAGTATCATCTGTAGTTTGGCCTATGGGTTATCTGGCAAAATGGTGTCCTGTTCCTCTCTTGCAGTGCTACTAGGGAAGCAGAGCACAGAAAGCTACATTTTTGCAAGAAATAAAAGAAGGGCAATCCTGCACCCTTTACGTTAGGCTAGGAGTGAGAGCCAGCAGATATGCTTGGGTCACTGCAGCCTGAGGTGAGAAATTACTGAGGAACAAAGTAGCTGTGTTCTTTCTTGAGGTAAAGTGGCTTATAGTACTGCTGTGAGAAAAAACTGAGTGCAAGAACAGACTAAGGTTAGACATTTTCCTGCAGTATTTGGTGAAGCCGCCTTCACCACGTAGAAAAACATGGCTGTTCATCTCTCTTTCATTGGAGGAGAACTGTAGCTTTGCATGCAAAAGGTCCCACATTCAATCCCTGGCATCTCGCGTCTCAAACTGCGAAAATCCGCTGCCAATCAGTGTAGAAAATACTGAGCTAAATGGACGAATGGTCTGACTCACCATAAGGCAGCTTCCTGTATTCCCACCTTCAGAATATCGAGTGTGTGTTTTATGAAGATTCGGCAATCGGTTATAATGAAAAAATGCGCAGGAAGGAATAAAATGGGCTGTGGAAAATTATCAGTAAAGCAAGAAACACGGAGTCCTAACGCAACACTCTGGACTGTGAACTGCCTCTCTGTGCCATATCCCACACCCCATCTATCCCTCACATGTTATATGGCTCTGTGCTGGGTTTTTAATTTGTGTACACTTGACAGCTAATTCTGACTGCAACATGAGTTATTTATTAATAAATAAATAAGGATGGGGTGAAAGGGTGGTAGGAGAACTTTGGCTATAATTTTTATCTGAGTTGACCCTAAATGCACTCTTGTATGGTTTTATGCATTTTAAGGCAGAAAGGAACTCTTACAGCGCAATCTCAAACCTATCTACTCAGAAATAAGCTCCACTGCATTCAGTGGGGCTTGCTCCCAGGTGATTGTGTATAATAGGATTGTGGCCTTATTCATGTATTCGCCAGGGTTGACTCTTCCGCATGTAACTTAAGACCAGGGATGCTGCATTAAGCATAGTCATTAGAGCAATACATACTGAAACATATGTATGTCTCAGTCTGGAACCTTTGGGATTCATTCTGCTTTTATCCTCAAATATTTTGTGATTCCAGTGAATGAGTGAAGTTACACCGGGTTAACAAAAGAATAGGGGAAATGTAACCACTTTAAGCGCACTGTCATTTACAAGAAGTTCATAGAACTTTAGTCACTGAAAATTTAAACCTACTGTGGACAAAGCACTAGAGAATTAACTGAAGAGAATAATAACGAAGTGTCTGTGTGAGCAGAACTTTGAACTGGCTTTTCCGATCTTCAGTCAGGTGGTAAGAAAAACCAGCCTGCGGTAAGAAATGTGTGTTTGTAGAGAGGAAAAAGTCTACTATCGACTTGCCTTTTCCCCACATGCATAATGCTGTCCTTCCTAATTGCACCCTGATCTCCTGCAAGCCTCAAAGGCATCAATGGGAGTGTTATATGTGGTGAGGCTGCAGGGCTGGATGTGGAGAAATATGTCTGGGCTTCACATTCCATCCATGGAATTGGATATGCTACTGTTAATCTCACCATTTTAAGATGGAAAATAAAGTTTCATCATCAACTGAAAATACTGCAAAACAAGGTGTATTCAGTTCAGTTCATGTGAGATTTATTTTCTGTCAGTAAATGAATGGAAGAGAAAACGAAACATGGCAAAGGTGAATACAATATGAGCACAAGGAAGGAAACTCAGAAGTCCTACTTAACTTCTTTCTTTTATCCGTGTTAGGGATAGGCAATTCATTGTCCTCCAGATGTTTTGAAGTACAACTCCCATCATACCTCACCATTGGTTATGCCAGCTAGGGCTGATGGGAGTTGTAAGCCAAAACATCTGGAGGACAATAAATTGCCCAGCCCTGATCTATGTCTTATAGCTTGGACTGAGTTGACAAGGTGATATCTAAAGCCTCCATCGTTTTTAGTCCCACATCTTTGCTTTCATTTTTTTAAAAAATCAGGTTCCCAAGACCTATACATGGAGCTACTTTGAAGAGTTCTTGGTAGGTACGACTGGTGCTGAACACAGCAAGCTGGTTGTTAACGGCAGCAGGCTGCATGGAGTATGTAACTCCAATTTTGAGACAACTTCACTGGCTTCCAGGCCCAGTTCAACAAGTTGGTTTTGACCTTTAAACCCCTACATCATTTTAAAATAATCTCTGTTTTTAGCTGTTCAGTTATTTATGTTTTTTAAATGCTGAATTTTTGTTGCTGCTTTTTAAATAATGCTTCTTAATGTGGTCTATTATTGGTTTTATGATTGGTTATATTGCTTTCACTTTTATTAAGTAGGGCACCTTGAGAGCTTCTGCTATAGGGTGACTCATAAATTGAATAAAGTCATCATCACATCATCAATGGTTCTGAGACCAGGATACCGCAAGGACCACCTTCTTTTACATGAACCTGCCCATGCATGTCATGCTCATCGGACCATAGGAAACTGACTTATACTGAGTCAGACCAGTATTGTCGACACTGATTGGCAGCAGCTCTCCTGGGTTTCAGGCATGAATTTCTTCAGCCCTACCTGGAGATTCCGGGGACTGAACCTAGAATCTTCTGCATGCAAAGCAGATGCCCTACCACTGAGCTATGGCCCTTCCCCCCTTATTGTCAGATTGCAGTGACAAGGCTTTTTTCAGTGGCAGAACCGAGGTTGTGGAATTCCCTCCGCCGGGCTTTCTCCTTTCCCGTGGGTTTTAGATGGTGTATGTATTAAATCAGTTTTGTTTCAGCAGCTTATGGGAAAGGGGTGGGGTTAAATGATTAATTTTGGCTGCTAAGTGCTTGGAGAGGTTTTGCTGCTGTTTTTTTCTGGGGGATTACTCTGTTGGCTGAGGCCAGTGCTGGTGGGTTTAGTTTGTGAATTTTACTGTTGTTAGTCGGTTATTTTTTATTATGCTTTTTAATGATTTCCATCTTTTTTTCTATCATCTCTTTTCTTCCTCCCCATTCCAAAAAAGCACCTTGAATGGTGCTCCTGCACTCCTTAAGGGCTTTTTCACTGCACTGAAGCAGCAGTGCCAATTCTTAGTGCCAAAGAAGGGAACCGGTGTCACCTTTATTGGCACTGAAAACTGGGAGTTCAATCCAATCGGTCGTATAGCATTGGAGCTTGGCCTCACATTTAGTTCTGCCAAGGACTTCCTTTAGGATCCTTGACCTTTCAAGGACGTTTTGACTGACTTCTGAACTACGGCTCAAATTAGAATACATTTGTCGAAAGAAGGATTTCTGGATTAATTCAAAATACAGCTCAAGCAACATCAGACTGCAACGCAGACTGCAGAATATTCGGATCATACTGTTTTTGATTCAAGTAATGCAAAGTAAAAGAGGTGATATCTGTTATTCCTCAGAAGTTTTGTTGATGCTGCAGACATTTCTTTGGCTGGCCCTGCTTCTCCCTAGTTCTCTAATAACTCAGCGGTTGAGTGTATGTGTCCCAAAAATGGGTCGAAGACATTTCTGTCACACACACCCCGCCGCCTCAATATAGCAACAGCACTATATATTTGTACACAAGGCTCCAATGCTTTCTTACTGGACACTGCTTTCCTTTCCTGCCCATGAGTGTTTGCTAAGGATCTTACATTACCTAAACACTGTGGTTGCCCCTTCCACTTGGTCATATCCCATATTGATCCAGTAAACAAATCAGTTTCAAGCAGGGAGGCCATAGTGCAAGGGAGGAATGTTGTGTTATTCTCCATGCCGGAGCTATGCCTCCCAGGGAGCCAACAGCTGAAATACATGACTTGAATGTCTGGGTGCATTCAGATGTACAACAGGAACTAGTGTGGGTTTTTCTGCTGGGAGGTAAGCTCAGTTTTCCCCTGCCTTCATTTCCCCAACCATCCAATGACACACATAACTGAATGCTGGCCCTCCCCACCCCTTACTTCAGGCACATTTTCAGCTTTAGAAAAAAGAATGTTATAGGGTAGCTGCCATATTCATCCAGTTAAATCTTTTATTTGGAGCCCTTTTTAAAATCCATTAAAAAAAAAAAACTTGAAACATTGTTGCAGGCAGTGGGAGAGAAAAAGCTTCATGTTTACTACAAGGGCCAGCCAGTCAGCACTTGCACATCTGAGAGGAGAGGAAGGCAGCTTCATGGTTTTCAACAAGGGCCAGCTAATCAGCAATCTGGATAGCTGGCTTCTTCTGGAAACAGTAAGAAATGGTTGCTCACGAACTTGATTATCTGAAGAAGGTTGCATGTTTGGCCCAAAAGGATGAGTATGGATTCACAGCAGGCTCATACTCAAACTAGGTATGTCTGCACTCAGCTTTATCCTCAATGGGTCCAGTCCTGAGATCATTGTCTTTAACAAAGCGTAGCACATGACTACTAGCATACCGGTAATAACCACCCACGAAGACAAAAGATAGTGGAAGGGACAAATTACTAGACAGGTGGGAAATCCCTTCTATGCTGTGCACTGCTCATGTGTTGGATGAATACTGTAATGCAGTTACACATATAGATGTAACTCTGAGTATAACATTGGGAGTATAACATAACAGATGCAGCCCCTGTTGCTGAAGGCTGCCATCTGTCCAGAGGATCTGCACTTGCAATACCCTCTTGCACACAGAGGTTCTGAAATATCTTTTGCAATAGAATGTAGGTCTGCATTACTAGACATGGACAACTGAGTTTAATTAAGTTTGCTTCCACATAACGCTTAGGAGTACAAATCTGAAATTTTGGATGCACCTAGATACACAGGACTGATATTCAAGTAAATGAACTTTGTTGAATAAAAATGCTTATAAAGTGCTTTAAATATTTCTTTGGCTGCCAGAAAATAGATTTGGGTGCCAGAAAACAACTGCTGTAATTTTCATCACCAAAACTTGATAGTAGAATTGAAGAACATATCCCCCCCCCCGATAATGGCATTTTGAATTAAAAGTAGTTCAGAAACAAAACCAATAAAATATTTACCCACTTCATTATAATGTGCTATTATTGTTGTTGATTTTCTTGATGGATGAAAATATCTACACAACACTAAACTGTAATGGAAACTGAGTGATGCTAGATTGTTTCAATGAACTTTCTCTAAATGATTCATTGCTTCAACCATATTTCAGAGCTTTAAATAGATGGAGAGCTGACATTTCTCATGCATCCAACACTTCTAAAAAATCAATGCATGTTACATAGCAGGAATTATTCAAAGTATTACACACCATTGAGCGGGTAGACATCACAGACTGCTGATACTGTTAACAACTTGTTTATTTATATCTTTTAAAAAAACCCATGGACTAAGTGCCTGCAAATCATGCACATAGCTGGGCGGCATAGCTATGGGTCCAGATCACTTACTTACCCTATTCATTCTCCACCCACTGTATTTCTTCTGTTTAATTTTGTTTGTATGTTACATTTTTAAAGAGATCCATCTTAGGAGTGCATAGAAAGACGCTAGCAAGCCATATCTTAGAGCAGTGTTTCCTAAACTTTTTTATACACAAGACACATGGGCATTTTGGACTAAAATTGGAGGCAGGTTTCACTTTTACACTCAAAAGATACATATATTTATCATTTTTTCAATATGTTGATAGATGAATGGGCAACTGGCATTCTACAGGATAGCCCAGTTAATATTGCCTCACTTGGCATGGTGTCAACTCAAAAGGGAGGGTGTCAGAAACTGAGCTTTTATTCAACTTCTTGTCAGCTGCCTGTGCGACTTACCCCTGTGCTGTGTAATTTTTAAGTAGAAAAAGGTGTACAGCTAGTCCCATAAAGTATTCATTAAACATTGCGTTTAGGGGCCACAAATGATTAAATGAAATCATGGTTTAAAAGTATACAATTCCTTTTTCAAATTGTCCTAATGGCCATTTGGTAGACTTCTCAATTTCTCTAGTGCTGTGAGGGAGGAGGAGGTTCCCCCAAAACAAATATAGAAAACCCGAATGAAAGCAATTAGAAAGCAAATGTGGTATAACATATCTTGGCCTTATATTCTGAGTCAGAGTTTAGGAAAGAAGAGGCCTGAGAAGCAAACAATTGCTGCTCTAACTTTGTAAAGAAAATCTCTTTCATAGCTCAACACTCATGGTTACTTGATCTCTTCGTATATATTGTGTCTCCCTAGCATGTTACAAGTCCTCTCCCTAGCATGAAATAAATTAATCATTTATTGCATCACAGTAGGACATCCTCTGATGTAATTAGATATTGGGAGAGAATTTCAGGTTTTCCAGCAATGCAGAATTCTACTTTTGTTGTTATCTTCTTTAATTAAGTTGGTGTTCATTTAAATATTTGTGCATGTAAGTAGTAATAGTAATGGTAGTAATGGTAGTAATATAATATACTGTAATTCTAGGATATTGTTTAAAACATTAGTCTCTCATGTTCTTGCTATACTTCCACAGAGTGGTATGTCTTTATGACGGGTCTAGGCAAAAAATGGATCCTGGCCCACCAGTGGCCCACTAGACAATGGTTTGGATCCAGACTTAGTCATGTTTAGAGCAGATCCATTGAATTCAATGGAACTTAAGTTAGTTATGACTAACTTGAACATCAATCGCAATGGTTCTGCTCTAAGCATAACTAAATCTGGATCCAACCCAGTTCCTTGTAGACCACCTGGTGTCTGTCATTTGCTGGAATTCTTCAAAGAATTTTAGATTATGTGGATCTCAGCAAGGCACTTCTTAGGTATAGAAATGTAATAAATAAATAAATAAATGCAGCAGTGCATACAGGACAGAATAACAGAGCATAGCATAGCACATAGATTTACAGGAGTCTGTGGCCTTCCAGATGTTGTTAGACTCTAACTCCCATTAGCCCCAGCCAGCATGGCTAATGTTCAGGGATCATGGGAATTGTTGAATATTATCTGAATGGCCACAGGTTGCCCACACTTGGAAGAGAATATGCCTTAAGAGATCCTGAATATGCACTCATTTGTGTTTTTTGCTGGCTGCTGAATTCTTATCTTGTTTGGTTTAATTATTTATTATGTTTTTATATAGCTAGGTTTTAATACTGTTTAATTGTATTTTATGTAAACAACTTTGAGCATATGAAATGCACAGTACTAATATTTTAAATTAATAAAATAAATCATAGAGATGTAAATTTAAAACAGTTTGATGGGTCGCAGGGATTCTAGTTTAAAAAGGAGGGTAGGATATAGGCACAAGACTGAAGTTAGTCCACCCCTTTTAAAGTAACTCCCCAAGTATTCTAGCTTTCTAAAATGTTTCAGATATTATGAGAACACTGAAGTCTTTGAACCCCGGATAGCAGCACTAACACTATGCATAACAGAAATCACACTCTTCAGTACTGGTGAGAAGTAGTCATTTACTTCTGTAAACGTGTAATTAATAAACTAATGAAATGGTGCAGGCACCTAATTCTCCCCCTCCCCAGGCCCTGGTACACATGAACTGAAAAGGATGGGCTTTCTTTTGAGGAGATTTGTGCATACATAATAAGTGAAGAAGTTAAAAAATATATAGGTTTTACCCCTGGTTTGACACATGCAAGGTAGTTATTGGCAAACTGACTGGAGTGTAAGAATGGCTGTGTATCTTTAAGTGTACTGTTGCTGAAATCCACTGCTCAGATAGACTGCTGCTCCTGTTTGCTGCTCAGAAGGTGTGGTGCAAAGCCAAAACAGGTCACAGCTGATATGCATTCAACAGTAGGTGACTACAGTCATAGTACATAGTACAAGGGCTGAATGTGCGTCACGGCTCAATCCTATATATGATAATTTTGGAATAAGTCTCCTTCTGGTTTAATGGGGCTTCCTCCCAAGTCAGTATGCCCAGGAATACATCCTAAGAAAAGGTTCACTGTGAAGCTGCAGGCGTACCATAGTGCCTGGCCTGCAGTCACCAAGCCGCCCAGCAATCCGATGTCTAGTTTTTCACCTTCCAGCTTTGGATACATTTGGGATTCAAAATAGAAAAGGCATTTGCATATAACATTCTTTTAATAACTGTAAATATTATGTGACATTTAAAGCCTGTATTGCTTCCCAGGTGTAGGATGCTTCATAGATCCAAGAAGCTGCATAAATGTGGTCACAGCAAACAAGGCTTAAAAAAAAAAAATGCTACTAACAGAAGAATAGAATTGGGACTATCAGCATCTTTCCTGGTTTGCCTGCCGAGTTCCAGCCTGTGGAGAACATAAGCCATAAGTAAAACCTGGGTTGGAACTTCTCCAGAGATACAGGTACACTACTAGAGCAGATGAACTTTGTTCTAAACGTTACATCTGCCAGGATGTGCCTGAATGAAGCCCTTGCAGTCCTACTAAAATTATACTAAACTGCTCCACATAACAGGTTTCTACCTTTCTTAATAAAGCTGCAGAGATTAGATTCTGCTAAGGAGCAGAAAGTCCAGGACAGCAGTGTGCATAAAGTAGATCTTTATACACACAGCTATGGGTAGAGCCTAAAATGGGTCGAACCAAATACCTGTAGCCTGCATACAGCATGTGACTTAGTGTATTATGACCTGCCAGGTGAGATGCCTATGGGAGAACCCCTCTGTTTTTGCAGCCCAAGGAAGACATAGCTTGGTGGGTCATATGCCATGTAGGCCTGGCCTACAATCTGATAGCCAGGATCTGCTTATGAAAAATTCCAGTCTTGAAATGGCAAGCTGGAAGTCTTTCTCTTATCATTGTGCTGCTTGAACAACATGTTCCTCTTTTAAAAGCAGATGAGGCCCAATTTGGACCTATTAGTTGTTGTTCATGTGAATTTTAAAATGGAATGCAGTGAAAAAACAACACATGCAACTTTCCTACTTGATGGCTACTTTAAGTATTTTATACTGGGTCTGTTCAGACATCCCAGTAAGCCATGATGGTTAGGAGTTTTTAGCTAACCATGTTGGCTTAACATGATGTCTGAACAGGCATCTTTCCCAACCTTGGTGGTTTATTAACCACGGACTAACCACATTTACTAACCACTTGCTGCAAGAAGGTTACTGGGCTCTACCATGGCTTAGCATGATGTCTGAACAGCCTCTGTGGTTAATTGACAGCTGCCATAGAGCTCCACAGCAAGAGCAGCCAAAGAAGGAGTAGCCGCTGAGCACCAAAATGGCCAGCAGCACCGAGCACCAAAATGGCTGGCAGCACCAAAATGGCCGACAGCACCAAACAGCAAAATGGCAGACAACACAAAGGCTGCTGGGATGCGCAGCCACCCATCCGGAGGACTGCAGGTTCCTGCAGGAGGGAGGGTGATTAGAAAATGGTTAGTCTAATCACTTTGTGGAACTTGGTTACCCTGCACGTGTGGTAGTAGCACTTGCAGTGGTTAGTGGTGACCATCATGCTCCATGGTTAGCCTAACCACCCTTCCCCAATGTGCATCTGAACAGGGCCACTGTGTGGTTGTGACCCCAAGTTAAACCATATTGTGTTACACTGCTCTCTGGAACAAATCACATTTTAATTATTTTCCAGTGAGTAATTTGACCCTATTAAGAACAGGGCCCTTCTGGATCAGACCAAAGGCCTGTGTAGTCCAGCATTCTGTTCTCACAACAGCTAACCAGATGCCATGGGAAGCCCACAAACTGGATGTGCTTGTAACAGCACCCTCCTGCTCATAAAAGTACTAAGTGGCAGAGGTCTACAGGAAGATTAATTCATGTCTGTACTTCTAGTACAAATGATTCCCCCTCCCCACATCATGGCCCTATCATATAAAATAAGACCTGTTCATACTTTGTTGTTCTTGTTGTATTCAGGAATGCTGCATGCTCTCTGTTTTCTAATTTATTTTATTGTTACTTATTGCAGAGCCACCTTGAGGACCCTTTCTGAACCAAATGGCAGAGTATGGGCTTCTCTACACAAGCAATTTATTGCATGCTTGTGATTGGCCACCGACGGAAGTTTGTGGGCCATGTCGTCAACCTCCAGGATGTCTCCCACACCTTTCCCCATTTATCCCGCTTTCAAAAAGATCAGAGATGAACTGGAATTAAAAAACACACCACAGGATTACGCCAGTGTGTAATGCCGCTTTAGCTATAATTCAGCCACCTGGTGGTGCTGTTTCATGGAACATATAGAGCATTGCCAAGAAAGGAAGTTTTCAATTCCACAGAACGTGCTCATGCTCGCTGTCTAAAGGACCCCGTTGTAATCGTGCAAAGAAGGCGGAAGCAGAAAGCCCCGGTAAAGTTGAGGAATTTTAGCCTGGTGTAGAAATGCTCTTCAAACTCTGGTGCTGGAGAAGACTCTTACGAGTCCCCTGGACTGCAAGGAGGTCCAATCAGTCAATCCTAAAGGAAATCAACCCTGAGTGCTCATTGGAAGGACAGATACTGAAGCTGAAGCTCCAATATTTTGGCCACCTAATGCGAAGAGAAAACTCTCTGGAAAAGACCCTGATGCTGGGAAAGACTGAAGGCAAAAGGAGAAAGGGACGGCAGAGGATAAGATGGCTAGATAGCATCACCGATGCAATGAAGATGAACTTGAGCACGCTTCGGGAGAGAGCGCAGGACAGGAAGGCCTGGCGTGCTATGGTCCATGGGGTCACGAAGAGTCGGACACGACTGAACAACTGGACAGCAACAACAACAGAAATGCTCTATGTGTGATTTTATCAATCAATCATTCAATGCAAATAAAGAAAGTCAGTTTATGCACACATAGTTTGCATTGTCTGAAATAGGGCACAATATTTCACCAATATTTCCAGAGTTTTGATTACTTCAGTTCTGATCTGACACCAAACTAAGAAGCAGCAGCAATGCCAAAACTTTCTGATGCCCCCACATCACCATGCCAAGACAGGCTAGAGAGTCAAAGGGGATGATGAATATCCGTAGAATCAGATACAGTCTGATTAGGCCCTGTAAAGCCCACTAAGAAAGCAGACATTTCCTCTTACAGAGGGTTTACAGACTAGGTGTTAAACAGGATATAACCACGAGGATGGTTGCAGCAACAATAAAGCAATCCAACAGTTGTATAAGAGCAGAAAACCCAGCATGTGATTTGCCTAATCAGTGCAAAATACATATGATTACAAAGCCCTATGGGAGAGGAAAGGTCTGACAACAAATTATCTAGTAATGGTGTGAATAGAGCAAGAGAATGATGTACAACTAAAATATAGCCTGACCTACTAAATAGTTATGCCCCAGCCACTAAAGCTGATTCAACCAAATATGCCTTTTAAGATACCCAGCAAGAAATGCAGCAGATTACACACTGGGCTTGTTGTTCTTCGTTGGCCTGGCTACAAGTGATTAGAAGTAGGAATGAGGTGGAATTCCACCCTAACTAGAATCTGGGCCAAAAGTACAAGTTTTTATGTCTTTATAGAGCAAACTTTGGTTCTAATCCTCTTCTGGACATAGCATGCAAGGTGGACTATATTGTGGCCTGGCACATACCTGGACCAATACTACACCCATCCAAGATGTTCAGAAGCATTCAGCAAGCTGTGGTGCAGGCTTATCACCACTCTCTTGGCTAAATGGAAGATTGGTGCATACCAAGCTAGGCCTAGCAAGGCCCAAGAGAGTCCCTGAAATGGGTTTTAGGATATTCCTACAGATAAGGAAGTGTGATAGGCTAAAGTTTAATGTATTTATTTGTTGTGACTATGATGGGAAAAATATTTTTTAAAGTATTTATTGTAGTTTTGTACTCAGGACCCATAATTGACTAACTGTAGTGTCCTTTAACCCCCCCCCCCCACACTCTATCTATCTATCTATCTATCTATCTATCTATCTATCTATCATCTATCATTAGTATATTTTAAAAAAACAAGCTGATAGATTCATGTTCAAATCCATCAGCAAAGAACTAAAGGATATTTATATACATTTTTCCTCAGGTATGTAAGCAAAACTGAGAATCTCAATGAAGCACAAATGGCAGTGCTCACTGGAGACAAACTTGAGTAACAGCTGTGCATTTATTGCCCAATTGGACACTCCCCTGGCCAGTAGAAAAGGGCATGAACAGCACAATCCAAGCACGGTTACTCATAATTAAGTCCCCCTGTGTTCAATGGGGCTTACTCCCAGGAAAGTCTGCATAGGATCACAGCCTTAGTCTACTGAACCAATAGTACAAACTCCATTGAAGTGAACTGGATGAACTGAAGGAGTACTTTCCCAGCGGGATAGTCATTTGCTAACCTGATCTTTGGGAAAATGAATTAGGAAATCTTACTCTAGAGGGATTTTACTTTTCATTAATTTCTCCTTTTGAAATGCCTATTTGCAGAATGGCATCCCTTACTATGGAGATCAGTTTTGCATCCTATGGTGAAGCAATATTCTCCATTTACCTTTGGTAAAATGTGCCATGAGAGAGCAAAATTTCCATGTCAAACCTTCATTATGAACGAAACTGGGACTGGAGAATCAATCATCTTCCAGGCAAAAACCATTGTGCTAAACAATGTGATGTGGATGCAAAAAAGGCAAATGCTATTTTGGGCTGCATTAATAGAAGCATCGCTTCCAAATCCCGGGAGGTGCTACTTCCCCTCTACTCAACACTGGTTAGGCCTCATCTGGAGTACCGTGTCCAGTTCTGGGCACCACACTTTAAGAAGGATGCAGACAAACTGGAGAGGGTTCAGAGGAGGGCAACAAAGATGATCAGGGGACTGGAAACAAAGCCCTACGAAGAAGAGAGGCTGAAAGAACTGGGCATGTTTAGCCTTGAGAAGACTGAGGGAGATATGATAGCGCTCTTCAAGTACTTGAAAGGCTGTCACAGAGAGGAAGACCAGGATCTCTTCACGATCATCCCAGAGTGTAGGGCACGGATTAATGGGCTCAAGTGACAGGAAGCCAGATTCCAGCTGAACATCAGGAAAAATGTCCTGTTAGAGCAATACGACAATGGAACCAATTCCCTAGGGAGGTGGTGGGCTCTCCCACACTGGAGGCATTCAAGACGAGGCTGGACAGCCATCTGTCAGGGATGCTCTGACCTGGGTTCCTGCATTGAGCAGGGGGTTGGACTCGATGGTCTTGTAGGCCCCTTCCAACCCTACTATTCTATGTTTCTAAACACTGGCTTGGTTTTCCTGCCACAAACTATAGAAGGCATAGCCAAAAAATCCCTGGCTCCCACCCACTTTTTCTGAAATTCTGCTTCTGAAAGATCTTCTGCCTAACATGTTTTCTTGACTGATGCACTAGAAAAGTAGTAATTTCAGTGGCCCAGTACAAACGTCAAAGCTGCACTATGGTTTGGCTATCAGAACTGTGCCTCAGGCTCATGAACTCTCTCCTTTCTCCCATCACATGCTCAATTCCCTTCCTTACTTTTGGGTTCACAATAACTACTGTATCTTGTGATCATCTGAACTATGGTCAATGCAAAGCATAATTTGCCTCCAAGCTAGAACTGGAAACCTAGTTCAAACCATAGCTTCCAGTTCTAGTTTGAGGCCACCAATAGTTTGCAGTAACTGTAATTTGCCAGATTCAGACAAACAATAGTTATTGTGATCCAAGAAAAGCAGGAGGGATCAGAGGATAGAGAATGTGAGACTGAGGCATAGTCTGACCCATCTCAATTGGGCCAATGTGTTACGATGTCTATCTCACCCATCACAAGGGTTGAGAAAGGTCACCACCCCCTTCATCCAGCCCCATGGACTTTAAATAAAAAATGAGAATTTTTTTAAAGTATTGGTTTAAATCCATCCCATGAGCAGATTTCCCCTTCCTCTCCTCCCCCCTGCAGCCTTCTGCATGGCCCCCATATCTTCTCCAGAGGGTTTCCCAACCCTCCTGAGCAGATCTGGGGGGCTGCAGGGGGGAGGGGAAATCCATGCTCCCATCCATTTCCATTCTAGCAGTGGATGGTCAACCCTGGATCAAAACCATTAAGTTTTAACTTTTAAAAAATACACAGGCTTAACCACAACCATTAAACCCCACCCTAAACTTTAAAAGGATTAGCAATGTTAAATAGTATCAGGCTGCAATAAGCCTCAAGGGGAAGGTACTTATTAGCAGCTCCAAAACTGTGGAGCTGCCAATAAGGGAGCATATTGCTACATGACTTTGAATTGGCATAAAAATGGAAGGCACTGTTTTCTTCTCATAAAATGGTGAGCAGTTTGCAATGTGTCTCTGCATACTAGATTAAAATACAGCAGCATGAAAGATCAGGGTAGATGTTTGTTAATACAATCAAGACTTCAGTGGCTAATATTGTGAAACAACCACACCTGTATGTCTTTCCAGAAAGATTCCAGCATCTTTTGGCCACTACTGAGAAATCCTTGATATTCCTCTATTTAACTCTGCATAAACGTGCTGCAATATTACTTTTTATTTGTTGTTTAATCACAAAACAGCACAATTCAAACCCAAGAAAGTGATGCATGTGCAAATTGATATATAACCACCATAGCCAATATAGAAAAAAAAACATGGGGACCAGAATACACTCAGACAAAATTTGAAGTTGCATTTATTATCTCCAGTAACTGCCTGTAACCCCACTACAAGATACTCCATTTGAATGGACAAACTTGCTCCTGATGTTCAAATGACAAGCCTATCCAAGTCAAAGTAGCTATTTTGAGAATCTGTAGAACCCAAAGGACTCCTAGTTCAGCCTTGCCAAGATTCTTGTAACTTCACGTAGTGGGTAATGTTATGGGCTATGTCCTTGAAATAATTTTTGCTACATACACACAGGCACTGGTTTAGTAGGACTGGAACAAAGTTAACAGACCTGCAACTGACTAACTTGTTCTGGGTTTCAAACCCCAATTGTATCTGGATATGTAAACAGATTACAGATTTAGGGGAGTTCAGGGGCTGTTATCTAAGCATAGAAAAGTCTGGGAACAGGACCACAGTTACAGGGAACAATTTCCTTCATCAATATGACTGGGCTTTGTGATAATGGATTTTTGTAACATGCCTGAAACACTAGGATCAAAAGAACCCTACTAGTACCATAAGCCCGAAGGAGATTTGGTATTTTATTTTCAAATAGTGTTGTCCTTGTGTGATATGGCAAACTTGATCCTGTCTTAGAATTGCAATCCTATGCATACTTAGGATGCAAAGCAAATTCCATTAGGATAGATCCAGAGTACATCATACTTAAGAGGAAACCCACTGAAATCAATGGGACTTCAGTTAAGTCATGATCCAACTCCATATGCAGGGGGGCCTAATCCAAAATCTAACCGAAGTTACAAAGATGCACAGCCCAGCAAGCAATTTAATATATGGTAATATCAAAATAGTAATGATCTTTTACATTCTTGCAGGTATTATTTTCTACCAATTAAATGACAAAAGATAAGGAAATGTCTATTATAACATTTAAAAAAGTAAGTAACACATCATTTAATTGCTATTTATTTTCATAAACATGAGGTATTTCAAAGTGCTATAAAGATGCAGCACTAAATGTACATCGTTGGAAGAAATTAAACACAGAACTTTGCAATTACCCAGTTCTATGCAACAAACATTAACAAATACATTAACTGGAAGAAACAGGCTAGGAAAAAAGGCATATATAGTAAATTTCTTTACAAAAGTTTTCTTAGTTCAAAAAAGTGATAAAGTAATATCTACTCAAAACTTTCCACAACCATTTTCATACGAAAATATAAGTATCAAATTTAGTTATGTATCAGCATCATACTAAAGTATACAGGCAGTGTAAGAATTAGTACAGTACATAACAGAGATTAACAATATATTTGTATACAAAAACATGCTCCTCAAACATTGAGGTATTACAGTACTTAGGTATGAACTTCCAGTCTAATAATATTGGTAGCAAAAGTCACCTCTCATAACCCAAGACATGTACAAAAGGCAAGTGTGTATGTGGTATTTACAGAGGTGTTTCCCCCCCTCCCACCCCCGACAAGGGTACAAAATGGTTTTGCCCCATAACACCTGGTAGAACGTAAGCACCATTAAAAAGGAATGAATGTTTCCAAACTCAACTGGATGTCATAAGCCGGTCCAAACGCTCACATTTAAAGAACATATACAGTTCTAAGAGGAAATACAAAGGCATTCCATCATGGGTTGGCAGTCCCTCCAAGTCCATACAAGAACATCCATCTGCTCTCCATCCAGATAACAGTGTTCTGTCATCTATATCAGAGACTGGATTGAAAGTAAAACCAACATTCTTAACGTCAAAAAACATAACTCTCTTTAAGGAATCAAAAATGTGCAAAGTGGCAGTGGCTGTCCAGATCAGACAATTATAAAAAAAAGTAAGTTTTTTTTAAAAAGAAACTGAGCAAGTCTGCATGTGTTCTAATTTATTTATCAACTGCTGTTGTCTGGCTTGCAGTTTTTCCTTTTCTAGCAATAACTTGTGCTCCTCAGCATGCAGGGAATGAACGTATTCAGTGGCTTTTTTCAAGATGACAACTTTTGCTGCTTTCTCGTTTTTAACCAGTTCTGGCACATGGTCCCTTAACGTAAGGAAACTGGACCTCAGGTCATTGCGTCGCTGGCGCTCCAGAATGTTGTGGTTGCGTCGGCGCTCGCTGTCTTCTGAATCGGAGTTTCGAGGACTGGAACTCTTCAGTTTGGGTTGGGTCGTGGGTTTCATGGGACGGGGAGCTTCATTTTTTAGCTTTTTCTGGGGTGGCACATCCTCACTTTCTATATACGGTGAAGGTGCGGCGTAGTTATGTTGCTGATGAATAGGGGCACAGCGCTTTAGGATGACTTCGTTGGGCTGAGTTCTCACAGAAGCAATGGTGGTGGCATTTTTAGGGCGCATTGCAATAGTCAGGGTAGTAACAGTTTTGTAGGATGATGAGCGCCTCTTTTCCACTGTGACTACGTCAATTTCTTCTTCGTCGTCTTCTTCTTCATCTTCATCTTTTTAATACATGGAAAAAGAAAACACTGAGATGTTACAATCTCAGGGAAACAGACCAGAAGGCTCTCAAGCATTTAGCATTAATTAGCATATATGTGTGCTAAATAAAAGCAATTCCCAGGGCAAATGCCAATGTATAAATATGTAAGCACTCAGAATATGCAGTGCAGACAAGAACACAGCATTCAAAGGTAAAAAAAGGAAAATAAATTTGCATACACAAGCTTTAGATCCTACATAAATTCATCATGCCTTTAATAAATAAGATAGGGTTATAGAACTACATGGAACAGTGCAAAGGATAGAATTTCAGGTGATACAGAAAAATAAAATAAAATTTCAACCTAAAGAATCGTAGGAGGATTAAAAGAATATAAAAATGGAATTCCCTAATTTGCATTTTAAGCAAACATTCTGTGCTCTAAACTGAATGGACAAAACAAACAGGAACACAATGCATATAATGTGTGTGTGCACGCGCACACTCTCTCTCTCTAGAACACATCTTGCTTGATCGAAAAAGGACTGGAAAACCAAACAATTGTTGGATTTATTCTAACAGAAAATGCAAAGCTGTTCCAGTTGGTGGGTCCCTTTAAGCCAGTTTTGGTTTACTGCCAAGAAGACAGCTGTTGGGAGGCAATGCTCCCTCACTCAAAGCTGTCAAGTTGCAGACATGAAGGGGGCAGTGAATCTTTTGAAACAGGAGGCGGAATTGTCAAGTTTATGATTATGGTCATATGGATCCTCTCATTGACATATGCGAAACTATGTTTACACTCGTGCTGTATTCTCCCCCCACCCCTCTCCCAGAGCATAGATGTTTCACTTAAGTCTATGTTTTGTTCCACTAAAGCAAAAAGCAAGTATGTCTGATAAATCACCACATGGCAAAAAGTGTTAATTTTGAGGCCTTGTGCAAAATTAACCTGCTGCACCCAACAGAAAATAAGTCATTGTCTGAAAACAGCCTGTTTGCACAATTTATTGTTTTACATAAAAAAGTACCTTTTTGGGCAGCAGAAATAAAACAAGGAATAGGCTGCATTGTGGTATTTAGTATAATGGTGTTGTAGGGTTGTTGTTTTTAAAAAATCATCCAACCATCATCACCACCAAAATCTCTTTTAAGATATTTTCATGCAACTATCTGGAAGAGTCCCCCCTAAGGAAACTTTGTTTTATAGGATACTGACCTAAGAGAGGCAAACACACTGCCATCTACTGGTCAAGCTTTGTAACATTCCTGAGATGGGAGCAATAAAGCGCATTTGGACAGCCTAATAACTGTCCAGTTTATGCTTATTTATCTTCTAAAAAATACAAGTGTTTTCTCCTTGTGAAATAAATGTAATACCCCTGAGTATCCTGTTTGTACACAGCTCCTGGCAGAAGTATCTACAGTATTTACCCTAGCTCTGTTTCACAGTACCAGAGATTTGCACATACAGCTATAGAACATCCAATCAAACTATTTCTCCTTTTTCTTGCATCTGTACCAGCCCTGCTTTAAATCTGATCCCTAATTTCTCTTTTCATCTTGCTGGTCTGCAATAAATGGTTCCCCTAAAATTGGGGGCAGCAACTTTCTCAGAGCTCCTTTTTTTTACTGTCATGAAAAGACAAGACCCAGGAATATGGATTTATATTCTTTAGTTGATATCATATATATATATATATATATATATATAGTAGTGTGTATGGTGGCTGAAGAACGGAGATAAACCTTGTTTAATCTGGGTGCAGGAAGAAAAGGGTAGAGTCCGAGAGAGAAAATGAAAATTGATCTCTTCTCTCTCAGTGGTCCATAAGCCAAACAGTAATCCAAATGGGCGAGCCTAGGGACAGGCAACCTGGTATTTTGGACTACAGTTCCCATTTTCCCTGACCACCGGCTGTGCTGGCTGGGACTGATGGGAATTATAGTCCAAAACATCTGGAGGGCGCCATGTTGCCACCCCCTGGTCTACCGTCATCACGATGTGGCAACTGACCAGATCCTCAAACAGCACTTGTAGCAGGTGATGAGGATTTTGCACTTCTGTCAGTAATGCACCATCCAACTTCCAGCTGCCACTCTGGCTGGCAGAGGTGTATGACACAACCAAGCAAGCCATGCCATGTTGGTCCCTTGGGGAGGGGAAGACTGTCCACCATGAAACTGTCGTGATGCACGCATGTAACAAAAGAGATCGTTATTTACCAGAATCACTGAGTGTATCGTCTCCCGAACTGTTGTTGGCCCGGCTGTCACTAGTTGCACCTGGGTGGCGGCCGCTGCCGCCGCTGTGCTGAGCAGGAGCGGCTGCTGCTGCCGCCCCTTGAGCAATCCCACTGCTGCTGCTAATGTTTACTCGGATGCCAGCCACTCCCCCTGCAGCGGCAGCTGGCGCTGTGGCTGCTGGCTCTCTCTTGTTCATAGGGAAAGGGAACACCACGGCTGGATCCACACACTCCGATACAGAGTTGTTGAGCTCTGCTTGGCTGCTGCTATTGTTTCCACTGCCTGTGTTGGGGGGGTTGGTGGCGGCAGCAGCAGCGGTGGCGGCGAGGGTGGCAGACCCAGCTGTGGCAGGCGCTACAGCTGTTCCTCCTTTATTCTGCGGCTTCTCATTCACTGACCTTTCCAGCTTTTCACTAGCAGAGGAGCCACTCCACATACAGTCCTGAATAATGATGGAATTGAGGTTGCTGCTTTCCCCTAAGCCTGTCTCGAAGGAGTCCCCTCCATCTCCGCTGCCCCACAGGTCGGCTTCTGGAGGCAGCAGCAGCAATTCTGAAGCCCAGTCCAGAGGGTCGCTGGTGCGGAATCCCCCTAAAGCCGCTCCTCCCCATGAGGTTGGGGCTCCTCCTGGGGGGTTCTCTTGCAAACCTGCAGGGCTTGGAGAGAGCGGAGGTGTAGGCAGTAGCTCAAACTTTTTCCAGATGTCCTCCCCTGGAGGAGCAGAGTCCGGACCGCACAAATAAAAATCATCTTCGTCGGGATAGAAACACGGTTGCAAAGAGTCGAATTCAAGGTCTGGGTTTTTACTGACCATCCCTGGCATCTCTTGTCGTTTTCTTCAATAGGGCTCCTTAGTTTGGAGATGACAATTTAGAGATGTATTTTGCGTTTTGTTTTCCGCTTGGTGAGAAAGGATACGCCCCCCCCTGCTCCTAGCAGGATCTGAAACTGAACAGGGTTAAAAAAAACAAAAAAACAAATTAGATTAAAAATCCAGAAATGTACACCTACACCATGTACGTGTTATAATCTTTCAACAACAACACCAGCCACCTCTCCATCAACGCTTCAATGAGACATGACTGAGCATCCATCAAAATCAGACCGCACACAAATGCAACACTTCCTGGGTGTCTACCTTCTTTGGGAAACTGCAGGAATATCTTAACAGGGGTGTACATATGGGGTTTGTATTCAGTTCTGAAAGCGGCTGCCTCTCAAGTCTGTTCCTTGGGCGTACCCGTTCAAGCCCAGGAGTGGCGGTGGGCGGCAAGGGCGGGGGGGGGGGGAGGATGTCCACAGATGCCGAGAAAGAGAGATTCGTCCAGCAGTAGCCCCTGCAGAAAAACCCTCTGGATATTCCAGCAAAGCAAGAGGAAGTTTCTTCCCTCTTTTGTCATCTGCAGGCTATGCAGGAGAGGGGAAAGGACGACGGTTGTTTTAAAAAAACACACACGGGGGGGCGAGGGAGGGGAGAGGCGCTCAGTGGTATTTTGCAAATTGCCATTCCATTCAACTCCCAAGGCCGCTTCCAGAAACCCACGCGCTCTTGAGATAGTGTGAAGACAACATAGGAAGTCGCCCAAAGCAACAGCATTATGCAACAGAGTGAAATTCACTCACACACACAAACGCCCTCCGCACCCATCAGCATGAAAACCTTTAATAAGGTACTGGAAGTTTTTGTACACACACGCGCGCGCGCGCGCACACACGGGGGTGGAAGAAAAAGAGGATGTGATGGGGAGACAAGGGAGATGGTCGCGTTGTCATTTCACGCACGCCAAATTGCTAAAAATACTCCCAAGTTTCAATCATGCCCCCTGTTAATTCAACCGCCTCAATCTTCCGGAAGATCCCACGACCACCACCACCACGATTTGGGGGGCATTTCAACCCGAGAACAACACAGCCATGAACAAGCGGTGGACCGCGGCGCCTCCCCATCCTTATAAGCAGGGTTTTCACTAACTGCGACAAGACATTTCCAAGACCGAAGTCCGAAATAAGAGGTTCGGCAACCTTCCTTGCAGGTCAGAGAAAAACCAAGTAAAAACAAAAACGGGGGGGGGGGAGGCGAGGGAGGAAGGAAGCAGAGGCAGGTTTCTGCATTTATTGAAACTGAGTCGGAGATCAATAACAATAACCGCTCAGAAACAGCTTTCCCGATCGAGGAGAGCGCGCGCTCGCTCGCGCGCGCGCGCGCACACGCGCGAACAGCAGCAGCCACGAACCCATCCCAGCTGCTTTCGCCTGCCTGCCTGCCCCGCCCCCCTGATCGCTCCCACTATTGTACAATATTTTACCATCATCGAAGCATTATTCATTCGCGATCAAGAAATCTGGGGAAGGAGGAACGGGAAGCATAGAAAAGAGCCCCAACAAAAGCATCTCTGCACAAGCGCCTGTCGCTGCAACATCAACAGTTTTTTGTTTGTTTGTTTGTTTGTTTAACATGGTTGGCTTCTGATGAATGAAAAGCTAGCAAACACGGATCACTGGAACGTCGACGTACACACAATCTCTATTCTTCCTTCCTCCGAAATGAGAATGATACGAGTGATCTATCCTCCCCCCTTGCCCCCCCCCCAACGGCTACTGCGTCCCCAAGACTTATGCCTCGTCTCCTTACCTCCTGGCTGACGGTGGCGGTTGCAAAGAAGAAGGGGGGGAGAGAGAAGGGGGAGAATGAAAGCAGATGATGTTCTTGTATCTAGCACTTTAAAGAGCGCCAGCAGCCCTGGTCGGCCCCCCAAGCGCGGCTTAAGCCTCCACATTCACCCTTTGCTTGCAGACAGATGACTGTCACTGAGTGGGCTTTGAAGCTCTTGTATATTATTAACTAAAAAAAAAAAAATCCTGACACACCCGGGGAGGGAAGGAGGAGGGAGGGGGAGAGGGGGGGCGAGCGAGCCAGCCTTAACCCCACCTCCCAGATTTCCATAAAAGCAGGGGCGGTGCCAGGCATTTGGCGCCAAAATCCCGTTTTTTGCTGCCTCTTTATTCTTGGGAAGGAGCGCAAAGCGGCAGCAGCGGAGGCAGCGACGCTTGCAAAAGAAATGCAAAGTCGTCGCTGCTGTTCTCCCGCAGGGTTCGCTCCACCGCCGCCGGCTGATCGTGGGTGGGTCACACATTTTGCAAAGGAGGGGAGTTTTCCTCTCTCTCTCTCTCTCCCTCCCTCCCTCCCTCCCGTTTTGCTGCAATGGCAACCGATGCTGTCCATCGTCCGATCCTAGATCCATGTTTTACTCCGAATTCAGTATCATAGAGATCAGTGGGGCTTGTTCGCCACATAAGCGTGCTTGACATTGTAGCCCTCGCCGCCGTGCACGAACAGCAGGCGCTCTCTGCCATCCCGGTACCATCCTGTTCTTTCCTGTGTGTGTGTGTTTTTTAATCTAATTGTTTCCGTTTGGCCTTGAAATTTTGCAGCCGATCGTTAAAAGGAAGGAGGGAGAGGGACTGGGTGTCCTTTCTAAGTACACATGAAGTGGGGCGGGCGAGGTGTGCGGAGAGAGAAAATAATTGCATAGGTTTGGGAAGCCTTTGTTGCAAGTATTAATCGGCCCGGGATTGCGTAGAAAGGGAAGAGAAGGGGGCACCTTTGTCCTTACGGAGAAATGCCTGCAGAAGAGGAGTTGTGTACATCCTTCCCTAGATCTCCCCCCGCCCCGCACTTCCCCCGCTACCGACACTGTATATAAATAATGCACAACGGCTGCAGCTTTCCTCTGCAAAAGGCGACACCTTGCGGATGCGCTTACACTAGGATTCTTTCAAAATTCCTAGCGTTGTGAACTTACCCAAAGTTAGGGAAAGGAATTGCGTGAGCGACAAGCTCCGGACTCCTTTTAAAGAGAGAGAGAGAGAGAATGTTTAAATAATCTATTACCCGCCCTTCAAAAGGAATTCTCAAAAGGGGTGACGACGACAAACATTTAAAAATATACGATAAGATCAAAGATGATGCAACAGAGTAGTCAGCATTTAAAACTACGATCAACAAAGGCCTGCTTAAAGGTAGAATCCTACACACATGTATTTGGGACTAATACGTAGTTCCAAATCAGTGGTACTTCTGAGCAGACATGCATAGGATTGTGCTGTACAAATAATAAGTTTTAAGTGCCTGCTTAAAAAGGGGCCAGCTCCTGGATCTGTCATACTGCAGCAGGTACTGCCAAAAGATCCTCTGCTAGTTTTTAAGGTGTGGAAAGGGATGCATGAGAACAGGGACCCCCTCAGATATCCTGGGCCCAGACCATAATGTGCTTTAAAGGAAAGTACTGGTAAACCAACGACTAGAGCTCAAGCAAAATAGGAGTTTTGCATGCTTCTTAAACCACTGGATTAATCTGGTTGCTGCTTGCTGAACCAGTTGCAGTTTCCAAACAGACTTCAAGGGCAGCCCAACATGGAATGTATTCCAGTAGTCCACTTGGGAGGTTATTAGCACACACACCACAGTGTTCAAATCCCATCCCTTCCCGCCCAGAAGCACAGTTGGCTAGTTAGCCAAAGCCGATAAAACATGTTTCTGGCCATTGCTGGAACTTGGCCATCTGCAATAATGCATAGGCCTCATCCAGGAAAGTCTGTTTGTTACTTCTTTGAACCTTTTGCTCTATCTGAAAACATCCCCTTTCTTTCTTTCTTTCTTTCTTTCTTTCTCATTCAGAAAATCTGCCCTTGGTGGTGAGAGACTTGGCAAGTGCTGCAGTCTGTATGTGGCTTTGTATTAATCTGCACAAATTGCAAGCACATCATGTGTGTAGGCTGGTGGTGACATTGACTTCTGCCCATTTGCCTTCAATCCAGGTTTTTGTTTTTGTTTTAAAACATGAGTCAGATTGAATGCTTCTGGCAATCAAATGTGGCTTCTGTAGTGCTCCTTCTTCATCATTAGTTTCTTCTTTGCTTGGTTCCCTACATAAAAATCAAGTTAATGCTTCAACCTCGAATATACACGGAGTTTGATTCACTTACAGCCACCTGCAGCTTCGAACGTGTTTCTTCTACCCACACACCAAGTTTTCTTTGTGAATCAGGAGGGAAATTTTCAGACTGCTGGTCACATGCTGAACTGATTTTATTTTTCCCCTTTTGTTGAACACACAAGGCTTCCCTTAATCATGGGTTCTCTAGGTACAATTGTCAAGACTATTATGTAATTGGAGTAACTCACTCCATGTGCTCAGGCTTCCCACCCCTGCACAAAAATGGCCTGTAAAAACCATCTGTGACCTGATTACAAAGGACTTGGGAGTTTGAACCTTCAAATGCTTGACACATCATCAAGCTACTTAGGAGGAGGATTCCATAGAGTTTGAAGTTGTTGTTGTTCAGTCGTTCAGTCGTGTCCGACTCTTCGTGACCCCATGGACCATAGCACGCCAGGCCTTCCTGTCCTGCGCTCTCTCCCGGAGCGTGCTCAAGTTCATATTCATTGCATAGAGTTTGAAGGCCTGGTATTATAATTTACTCACAAAACATCGACATGAATCACACTGATGGACCAAGTTTTCTTTTAACTAATTACTATAATTCTCTAACACTTACCAAAAAGGGCTTTTCCTGTCATCATAGCACATGATATACGTGTGGAAGGAGGAGCTCTACATTGTGGGGTTCTTCGGAGGGTGTCGCATCTGTCTGGCTGTTCTGCACACAGATACGCTGTACAAGCCTGGAGGATGCTTACCAGTGAGAGCCAAGCCACCCAGGAGGAGAGGACAAGTTTTGTCCTCACTGCAACAGAGCCCTTTAGTGCACCTCTTTCACTATCTCCCATAGAAGTGAGTAGCATCCATTCAAGTGAAAGTAAAGGGGTGAACTCAGGGAAACCACTGGAGTGAGGCCTAAGACTCCTGGCGTGCCCCTGGTGGTTTCAACCATTGAGAACCAAGCCTGTTCCTTCCTATTTGCCTAGCTTTGCCCTTTCATCTGCCTAGCCCCCATCTTAGTTTCTGTTTCTTGGTATGGGTGTGGAACCATTTTGGAGAAGCTCTCAAGGGCTGTATTCTTGGGTGTGGGGGAAGGTAAAAGGGGTGGGGCAAAAATTAAACCCAGCATATTTTAGCTTAAAGCTCTAACTAAGCTTTTGGTTAGGTATTTCAACCGTTTAGAATGGGGAGGGGGAACTTTTCCAGTTGCACTGGCTGCACTGTCTATTTCTGGGCCCTATTCAAAGTGCTGTATTAATATTCAAAGCCCTTAACAGCTTGGGGCCAGGTTATCTGAAGGATCGCCTCCTACCATATGTGCCTGCCCAAACCCTAAGATCATCCTCAGCGGTCCTTCTACAGGAGCCCCCACCAAAGGAACTGAGGTGAGTGCCTACTAGGAAGAGAGCCTTTTCTGCTATGGCCCCCCGGCTGTGGAATGAGCTCCCTAGAGAGCTTTGCCTGGCACCTACGCGGTGTTCTCCTTCCAGCACCAGGTGAAGACCTATTTATTCCAGTATTTTAGCGTTTTAGCTTCCTAGTCTTTTAGCTCTAGCGTTTTAAATCTGTATTTTAAATCTCTGCATTGCTGCTATGTTTTATTTTTGTTGTGCTGTTATATTGTGGTTTTGAGCTTTCATATTCTGTATTGTTTTATGCTGCACTCTGTGGTTTCAATTTTTGTGAAACATTCAGAGAGCTTCGGCTATTGGGTGGGATGGAAATGAAATGAATAATAAATAAATAAAACTGCACAGCAGCTGGGAAGCCATCCAACGACTGGTGGTTGGGGGAAAGGGAGAGGGGCCAAGGGAAGGGGAGTGGCCTTGGGAACCCCAGCAGGCCGGATTGGGACCCCCAGAGGATGAGATTTGGCTCCCAGGGTTGAGGGTCTGCATACAGTGCAGATGTCAGAGAAATCTACAACAAAACCAAATGAGTTTGGATTTTTATAAATTTATAAAATGTATGTGGATTCTGGAGGGTACTGGCTTTTCCCCTGTTGGGCAGATTCTGCAGACTTGCGGACTGTTTTTCTCACCTTTGGGGGGTTTGCACAAATTTTGTTGTAGAAAAATAAATGATTTTTTTAAAAGGCTGAAAATGCGCATTTCCCCACTAGGCTAGAGTGCGAAAATGCACATTTGGGGAGATCTGTGCATTTTGTGGGGATTTCCGCATTTTTGCACGTTCAGATTTGCACAGGAATAAACTTTCATGGAGGAGAAGGCTATCAGTGACTACTAGCCCTGAAGACTATATGCTACTCCCAGTATCAGAGGCAGTATGCCTATGTATACCATTTGTTGGGGACCAGGACCAGGGGGGTGCTGTTGCATTCAACACCCTACTTGGGTGTTTCCCACAGGCAGCTGTTTGGCCACTGTGTGAACAGAAGGCTGGACTAGATGGACCTTGGTCTGATCCAGCAGGGCTCTACTTATTTTCATATAACCCTTCCCCCTGATCTGCTAGGTATGTGTTCTTTTTCATCTGTCAGGAGATATTTGTGTAGGGTAGCATTCAGAATGGTATGACCCAGACTGAAGTGTTACATTCCATTCTACCAGTTTGTTCTTCTGCATGTGCAGAACAGTCCATATTGTTTTTACGGTGAGGAGGTCTCTTTACTAATGCAATTCTTACAACCGTTGTGTCTCACGTTGGGGAGGATTGTTCTTCTCTAAGGCAGTGTCCCAAGTACTGTTAAGTATGTGTGCTTTAAGAACTGAAAAAAAAAAGCTTTTATTATTTGTTGATTTATTTTAAGAATTTAGAAACTGCACTTTCATCCAAAGAAAGAAAGAAAAGGATTTCTGGCCAGAATACATTAAAATGTGAAATCGGTACAATGTTAAAACACAAAACATTAAACAAGAAGACCGTGTAATTGAAAGGAATAAAAACTATTCAACCCGCTAAAAATACAGTAATTTAAAATGCCTGAGCAAATAATAAAGTTTTAACTTGATGCCAAAAGGAATACAGTGTCGATGCCAGGCACGCTTCCCTCAGGAGGGTGTTCCAAAGTCAAGGGACCACCACAGAGGACACTTCTCTTTTGTACAGTATATGCATAATGCACTTCTCCTGGAGATGGTATACAGAGGAGAGCCTCCTATGACAATCTTAGCACATTGGCTGGTTGAGATGGAAGGAGGCGATCCTTCTGATGTTTGGTCCCAAAGCCATTCAGGGCTTTAAAGGTAAGAACCGGCACCTTGAATTGGACTCTGTAGCGAATAGGCAGCCCATGTAGTATCTTCCAAACTGATGCAATATGGCGCCCTCTAGGTAAACCAGACAAACTTTTGTACTAGCTGAAGCTTCTGAAGGTTTTCAAGGGCAGCTCCACAAATAACACAATACAGTAATCCAACCTAGAAGTTACAAGACCATGGATAACTGTGGCTAGGCTATCCCTATCCAGGAAAGCCTGCATGCAGCTGATGAGGGAGCCCCAATTAAAGCTGGTGAAAGGTGTTCCAGGCCACCAAAGTCACTTGGGGTGATGGTGAAAATATTGGATCAAGGAGGATGACCAAAATGCTCACCTGCCCCTTCAGGGGGAGTGTAACCCCATCCAGAACAGGTAATACACTAATGTACTGGATCTGGGAACTACCAGCCCACAGTGCATCCATCTCGTTAGGATTCGGTTTCATTTTATTGGCCCTCATCCACCCCATTACTGAGTCCATACATCAGCTCAAATCTCCACAGCTTCACCTGACTCTGATGACAACAGGAAATAGAGCTAGATGTCATCTGCTTACTGATGACACCACACTCCAAATCTCTTCCAGTGGCTTCATAATCAGCCTTCCCCAACATGGTGCCCTCCAGATGTTTCAGATCACAACTGACACCATCCCTAATTGTCTGATGGGAGTTACAATCCCAAACATCTGGAGGGCACCAGGTTGGGGAAGGCTGATCTAGCATGAGGGATAGGGTGGAACCGTGCAGGATACTACACCTCAAATGCCATGGGGTCAAGCAGACCAATGCTACCTTCTGAAATTGATCCTGCAGGTAAGAGTGGAACCACCTTATCGCCATGTCTCCCAGCACTAACCCACAGAGCCAATGGTATCAGAAAACCTCTGAAAGCTCTAGGAGAATCAACAAGGATGTGCTTCCTATCTCTGTCCTGACTGGGATCATCTATTGGGGCAGCCAAGGCTGTTAAGGTGCCACATCCTGGCTTAAACCCAGATTGAAATGGCCTAAATCTGGGCCACAATCTTTTTGGCCCCATGGGCACAATTGGGAAATTGAGAAACTGCTGTGGGCACCACCACAAAATGGCTCCTACAGAGGATGTGACTAGTCACATAATGGCTGCCGTGGGGGCCTGGCTAGTCAAAAGTGAGGTAGAGAGGTTGAGGAGAACGAAATGGTGAGGCTAGAGGCTGGAAGGGAGTGGGAAATAGCAAGGCAAAGGAGCAGAGGGGAGAGAAAGAGCAAGGCTAGAGGCCAGGAGGGGGAGAAACAGTGAACTAGAGTAGGGCGGGGGGAGAGAAATAGTGAGGCTGGGGGGAAGGGGGAAATAGCAAGGCTAGAGGGGAGAGAAAGAGCAAGGCTAGAAGCCAAGAAGGGGAGAAACAGTAAGAGAACTGGGGAGAGAATAGTGAAGCTAGAGGCTGGGAGGGAGTGGGAAACAGCACGGTAAAAGGGTAGAGGGGAGAGAAAGAGCAAGGCTAGAGGCCAGGAGGGGGAGAAACAGTGAACTAGAGTAGGGCGGGGGGAGAGAAACTGAAGCTGGAGGCTGGGAGGGAGGGGGAAATAGGCAGACAAAGGGGGAGAGAAAGAGCATGGCTAGAGGCTATAAAGGGAGAGAAAGAAGACTGCCCTAACGTTTTCCAAGGCTTTTATTTAATTTTTGTAAGAGGGCAGGGTGTGGAGAGCTTTGTGGGCACCACTGGACGTCCCCAAGGGGCACCGTGGTGCCTGCGGGTGCTGCATTGGGGACCCCTGGCCTAGATAATCACTTTCATCTAATGGCACTTAGAGCTGGGCCATAATATTTAAAAAAAACTCAAAATCAATACAATCAGCATAATAGTACAAGTACAAATAAGCATCATAAAAACATAATCTAAGAAACAATTTAGTAAGTGTTCATCCATAATACACAAAATCCACCACCGCCACATACAGCCTAGAATAAACACCACAAAAGCAGGCCACAACATTTGGGCCATAACATCCAAATGTGGGGGAAAATAAGTACATCTTTGCCTGGTACCACAAACATGAGTGTCAGTGCCAGGCCTGCCTCCTTGCCCCCCTGCAAACCCGCTGCTCTTCCTTAAACCCCAACACATTAATTAAATGTGTGGAAGTGTTCTTCATAGCACACACGTTCCCAGCTTGATTAGGTAGGTTACATTAACGTGCACTGGTAATAGTTAAACTGCTCCTTTTAGTCTAAAAAAATCCAGTCAGGCAACACTTTTATTAGAACCAACCCAAATGTCACAAAATGATAAACAAGCTTTCAAGTACTCTGGAACTTTTTGTCAAGCTGGATATTAAGAAAAGCAAAGGAAGTGGGAAGAGAAAAAAGGCTGGTGGAGTTGAAGCCATAAAGGCTGTCTTCACACCTTGGTTTTTTAGCAGGATCATTCTTATTTAATCACTGGTTTTCGCCGGAGCTTTAGATTGCTCTCCTGCTGCTATCTCACAACTTCCCCTCCCTTTTTCCGTGAGAATAGGGAAAACTCGGCATTTTCTGTGCTTGCGATTGAAATCGCCATTTCCCCCCTGTATATTTCCCCTTTAGTGCTTTGTCCCACTTTGTGTGGCCATGTGTTAAGGCGTGTTGCTGGGCAGTGTTGAATAACATTGTCATGACAACAAATCGGTGGGAGGGTGGGGGTTTCTGCCACTCTCCCATTCCACTGTGGGGTGGTCGCTTGAACTGTAAACTGATTAACCATCCCAAATGATTCTCTGAGATCCCCCTGAGCACAGTAATGCTTACTTCTGAGTAAACCCATTGGCTGTAAGGCTTTTCTTTCCTAGGGGTAAGTGCCATTGAAATCTGTGTGGCTTGCTTCTGAGTAGGCATGCATAGCCATGTAAGTCTACTTGGCGTAGCAGTCTTAAGGTCTCCCATCCCCTTCAATGCATGTAGGTGGACGCCCCCCCCCCCCCGGCTTCACTGACTGCTTCTTCTCCCTTTTGCTCACCAGTTCGATGGGCTTTTCTCCTCCCAGAGTCAATGGGGGAGTCTCCCTTCTCAGCCACGCAGGAGAAAGGCTTGACAGTTAGGATTTCAATGGGTATTAAAAGTGCCTTTTCTCCTCCCCTGAATAAATTAATCATGCAGAGCTTGAAGTGGTCATTTTTAATGGTTTCATTTTTGTGTGTGGATTTATTTTAGATAAGGCAGTAATGCTGAGTTGGTTTGACATAGTACTCCCTGCCACCTAGCCAGTCACTATCTCTTCTCCTAGCCTACCTTGCAGGGTCATTGGGAAGCCAGAATAAGGGGGAAGAGCAACAACAGCACCGGGGGTAGGGAGAAAGCTTACCTTGCAGGGTCATTGAGAAGCCAGAATAAGGGGGGAGACCAGCCACCGCTGATGACAGATAAGAAAGGAGGGGATGCAGGAAGGAAGGCAGGAGGGATGGGAGGAGCATCAATCATGTTACAGGAACCAATGATCAGCTGGGGGAGGGGCCAGCAGCCACCTTCTGTCCCAATTTTTCCATGCAGCTCCGCCCAGCTGTGAAAAGGAATACAGCAGAGGGAAGCACTATGAAAGAAGCCTGGATATAGGGCCAGTCTAACTCCTGGAAAGGATCAGGAATCAAAAGGAACAGTTTGTAGTGGAATAAAATGCCAGGGTGAAGACAGCCAAAATCTGCATTGCTCAAAAGTTCAGTTTTGTTGTATAGTCAGACTTGGAAGGCACATGGCTTATGGGAGTTCTCATGAATGGCACCTGCACTTTAGAATTTACCACTACAATACTGCATTCAGGTGGGCATTTAAAAAAAAAAAAAAGTATCCGTATAAACAAATTATCATACCAGTCTCAATTTGTCTTTTTTTTTTTTTTTTTGCTTTTGGTCTCCAATGTCCTGGAACAAGTGTTGGTGCATTTTCATATGCTGTGTATGTGTGTGGAATTTTCTAAATAAATGTTGAATCTGTGCAATTGCACTATATCCCACACACCCGTCCAATAAATTCCCTGCAGTGTGCCCAAAAGAGAGGGACAGAGCCCTTGTGATGGGGATGTGAAATAAATTACAAGGCAAAATTAGCTAATCAAGTTAAATGTACACGTGCAAATCCACTATAATATTCTTAAGGGTCCAGCAATGGTGGAGGTGCATACGTGCAAAATCTTGGCCCCAATCAAAAGCTGAGAGATTTATACTTCCTTAACTGGGATGGGGATGATAATTTAAAATTCATTAAGGTTAACTTCCTCCTTGAATGATTTTCTGTAACAGTTTGTGTGAAAAATGTCTGGCCTGGACACACACACATTGGCTTCACATCATTGTAATATTAACCCATCACTTGCAAGAGTGTTGCCTTTTCTGATTGAGTTGCTGCCCCCAATCTGTTCATTTGCTGCCTGCCCTAATGATTATTCAATTTTTATAACCCCCCTTTAAAAGACCATTTATCTGGTAAAATTTTTGCTAGATAAATATGCTGAAGAGGGGTGGGGAGAGTAAAAAAAAGAACACCACCATTGCAAACATGGAATATAACCAGACATATAAACCTGTCTTCATTAGCCTCCATCTAAAGTATCTCCAAATGGTATCAATAGAAAGAGACATCCTCGTAGAGAGCGTGGTTGAAGCGTGAAGCCTTTAGCTTTGGGATGGAATCTGCTTTATGTTTAAGGGGAAGACTTTCATTTCCTGCATCTGAAACTCATTTTCAAACATAAGCTAAAAGGAAGATTAACCCTGAAAAGATTCGTAGCTCTGGACATTTACGATGGTAGCCAGGGTACTCCAATGAACAGAAGATCCACTGCAGAAGATTCAGATACCCCTTCAAGGATGAAAACTTATTGTTGTTCTTGGCCTGGCCAACACATGCAGCAAAATATGGTGACAATGAGGTCATAGAATGCTGAGGTGGCAGAACATCTAAAGAGGGGAGATGTTACTTCTGAGTGCTTCTGTACATTAAAAACTCTTGGGCAAATAGAAAACCTTAACAACTACTGAAGGACTGGGATAGAACCGTTATCCCTTAAGTAGTTTATTTTTGTTTGTTTTTCTTGCGGGGAGGTGTTTAACATGGGGCAGCATTCAAAAATGGCATCGCCCACCTGCAGCCTGAAGTGGTACAGTCCACTGTTCCACATCAAGATTCTGCAATTTCATTTGTAGAACTGCAACTGCAGTTCAACTGCAATATGTAGACCAGGCCGCACTGTGTTGCCTTTGGCACGTTGCCATCTCTTCATTTCAGTTTATGCCAGGGCTGAGCCTTGTTTTCAACGAAGAGCTCAAGTGTGGAGCATGTGAAGAGACAAAGATGACACTGGCTCTGAGCAGATGCAGAGTGCCTTTCCCTTATCACCAAATAACCACACCCAAGCCCCCCACCCCCTTCATGGATCACTGCCTTGTTGTGGCGAAGGGGCTTGCGTAACTCAGTGAAGCCATAAGCTATGCCGTGCAGGGCCACCCAAGACGGACAGGTCATGGCAGAGAGTTCTGACAAAATGTGGTCCACTGGAGAAGGAAATGGCAACCCACTCCAGTATTCTTGCCAAGAAAACCCCATGGAACTCTTAAAGTGATGGGAGTACCAGACCACCTTACCTGTCTCCTGAGAAACCTGTACGAGGGTCAAGAAGCAACAGTAAGAACCAGACATGGAACAACCGATTGGTTCAAAATTGGGAAAGGAGTACGACAAGGCTGCATATTGTCACCCTGCTTATTTAACTTATATGCAGAGTACATCATGAGAAATGCCGGTTTGGATGAATCAGAGGTCAGAATTAAGATTGCCGGGAGAATTATCAACAACCTCCGATATGCAGACGATACCACCCTAATGGCAGAAAGCGAAGAGGATCTCAAGAGCCTCTTGTTGAGGGTGAAAGAGGAGAGTGCAAAAGCTGGTTTGAAACTCAACATTAAAAAAACTAAGATCATGGCATCTGGCCCTATCGCTTCCTGGCATATAGAAGGGGAAGAAATGGAAGCAGTGACAGATTTTACTTTCTTGGGCTCCAAGATCACCGTGGATGGTGACTGTAGCCATGAAATTAAAAGACGCTTGCTCCTTGGGAGGAAAGCTATGGCAAACCTAGACAGCATAGTAAGAAGCAGAGACATCACCTTGCCGACAAAGGTCCGTCTAATCAAAGCTATGGTTTTCCCAGTAGTAATGTATGGCTGTGAGAGCTGGACTATAAGGAAGGCTGAGCGCCGAAGAATTGATGCTTTCGAACTGTGGTGCTGGAGAAGACTCTTACGAGTGCCCTGGACTGCAAGGAGGTCAAATCAGTCCATCCTAAAGGAAATCAACCCTGAGTGCTCATTGGAAGGACAGATAATGAAGCTGAAGCTCCAATATTTTGGCCACCTAATGCGAAGAGAAAACTCCCTGGAAAAGACCCTGATGCTGGGAAAGACTGAAGGCAAAAGGAGAAGGGGACGGCAGAGGATGAGATGGTTAGATAGCATCACGGATGCAATGAATATGAACTTGAGCACGCTCCGGGAGAGAGCGCAGGACAGGAAGGCCTGGCGTGCTATGGTCCATGGGGTCACGAAGAGTCGGACACGACTGAACGACTGAACAACAACAACAACAACAACAAGCCCCCCACATTAGGCATTAAAGATGGTGTGACAGAACCTCTCTTTTTGCCACAGAACCTCTCTTTAGATTTAGAAATTAGAAACTTGCCTCTCTCTGGGCTGCCTCAGGGTTTTAAGACTGCAGTCCTCCCAAGCAAGCATTTCTGGAAGTAAGTTCCACTGAAACCTATAGTACCTGACCATACCTCCAAGTAAGTGTGTTCAGGGCCAGGGTGTAAACCTGCAAGGTCTTCCAAAGGAGGGAGAGAGAGAGTGAGAGAGACTTTAGACCAATAGTGTAAACAAATGTTGATCCCTTGAAACCAATCAAGCTTTTCTCGCTTAAACTGACTGAAGCTCTTGGCTTGGCCTGATTCCATTTGTAACCATGGGCCAGAACTTGAAAGTTAGTCCTCTGTTTGTTCTCATTTTAAATGTAGCAGATAGAGCTGCGCTGATAAGCTCTGGAACGTTCTTCAAAGGTTTGCCATAAAAACTGTTAACAGCAAAGGAAACAGCCTCACACTTATTGCAGCAATGAAAGTACCTTCAGACCCTTTAAAGTCCTTTATGGACTATTGATGGTTTTATTATTGCCAGCCCAGCTTTAGTAAATCAGTGTAAAACATTTGTTTATTTCTGTGTCACATAAATAATTGGGCTATCTCTGGCGGTTACCATAGACGTTCTGAGGAGCAATAGGAGAAGTTACTGATGTCTTATGGCCTCCTCTTTCTTTTACACAAACACACACGCATGCATCCGCTCAGACTTGCCTTTAGAAAATACCATTGTTTTACCACACAAAGACATCCACTCTTCTCTTTTAAACTTCTACAGCCGTCACTATTTCAGCTGCATGCCTGGTAAAGTTGGCTTGATTCTACAAGACATATTTAGCTTTAGCCATTTGAGCCAAAGTAGATTTTGAGTGTAATACCTCAAAAAGGCAAATTATCAGAGTGAGGAAATTAACACAGGAAGCGGCCTTATACCAGGTCAAATGGTTTGTTTATCAAGCCCACAGGCCTGGCCCTACCATTTGGCAGAGTAAGTTGGCTGCCTCAGGCAGCAAATGCCCAATATTTTCAGTTCTGCCTGGTAGCATTTCTCCAGTGTCTCAGGACTGTCACATCTCCTGCTATGGGATCCTTTGTAACTGGAGATGCCAAGAACTGAACCTGGGACTTTCCGTATGCGAAGTGTAGGCTCTACCACTGGGCTATAGCTCCTCCCCAGAGCAATGCGTTTTGCTCTGTTGTTATTCACTGTACATCAGAGCGGTGGTAAACCAAAGCCCGGGGCACCAGATCTGGCCTACAGGGCACTTGGTCTGACCGCAGTGGCCCTAGCAGATTTTATTTTTATCAAAATAACACATTGCAGAAGGATAGCTGTGTTAATTCATTGCAGCAAAAAAACTAGTGAAGAGTGACACCTTAAAGACTAACACATTTATTGTGACATAAGCTTTTGTAGGCCAGAAGAGTCCACTTTGTCAGATGTATAGTATCATAAGAAGTTTGCCCACAATTCTACCCACCAAGAAAAAAGTAGCAAAAAATACAGCCATTCCTCATTGTCACTGTTAAATGTCTCATTTTGATTTTGCTTGCAAATGTACATATTTGTATGTAATGCCATGCCTCAGGACATGCACTCCATAATTGGTAAGCCTTTATTGCTTGATGTATCCAATTATATTATCTTGGCCACCCATGGGGCCCCTTAAACATTAAAAGGGCCTTGTGCGGTGATTTAGTTTGAGAGACGTGATACATTTCTAGCTTCCAGATCACTATTTGGGAGAAAGAGAGGCTGCTATGAATGTAAACATTGGCCTCCCCTGCATTACATCAATTAGATCTAGGTCGTGGTTTGCTTAAACCACTGTTTCCTATTACATCTGAACCAGGAAACTCTGGTTTAATCTCAAATTTACTAAAAGGATATGAAAATAGTGTGTGGGTGTAAGGCTTGTTCATGAGATCATTCCATTTGAACGAGGCCTTAACATATCGTTTCAGCCACCTCGTCGTCTAGTTCTTGGTGCTGAGAGATTCCACACCAGCATTAGCAGCTGTGCTGCCCTGGAATCTCGTTGACCAGATGCAAAGGCAGACAGGAGATCAGAGTCATTACAGGAATAGAATTAAAAAACAGTCAGAAGGGCAACTTTAATCCATCTTGTAATGAAAAGCTGCACCTGCCAAAACTCCTTCGATGCCAGGATTAAGGTTTAGGCTGGGGTACAGAACCTCAAGCCCAGGGGGCCAAATCTGGCCTGTCTGGAGTACCGATCCAGCCCTGTGGGGTTCCACAGACAGCCACACTCTTTTCTCCTGGCCCCATCCCTTTCCTCTGGACACCAACGATACGGTGGTTTCCTTGCTTTTGTGTATTTACTGCATCCCCGCCCCCGATTCTTAAAGGTTGAAATGCTTCTCCTAAGGCTTAGTTGCTGGCAGGAACAGCATCAAGCTAAAATATGCTGGCATTTTTGGCCACACCCTTTTTGCCTTAGGCCCCACCCACCTCTGGAATGCAGCTCCTGAAAGCTTCTCCTAAGTGGAATTCAGTCCTCAGGTTGAAAGAGGTTCAACATCCCTGGTATAGGAACCCCATCCTTCCTTCCATTTGGACATGTTTGGACTAACTCGGAGTCAGGGCAAACGTTACAGCAATGACACCTGGTGAATGGGGCATTTTTCCATCCGCAAAGCTGAAGAGGGTGACCACGTGCAAAAGAAAACAGGGTTCCTGTACTTTTAAATACTTGTGTGAGAGTTATGAAGCATTGCAGCAGTCGTCATCATCATTATGGCATCAGCTAATTCCCTCTTCTATCATACTATGAAAGATATAGGGGGCATGTCTTTCCTTGCATCTGGTCACTCAGAGAGAGACACGGGACCAATAAATCAGCCCCTGCTTCCTAATCAATCACGACACATTAAGAGGACTGCCTTTCTGGAATGTTGTCCCTATGCTGGGAAAGGCTTCCTCTGTTGATATTCTGCATGTTACGCAGCTGTTAAAAGCATAGAATCTCTCTTAGAAGAAGAAGCGGGGGGGGGGGGGCAGGTGGGAACCCTATATTGTGCTCCAAGCCAGAATTTCGGGAATTCTCAATTACTGGCATGAAACACAAATGACCTTCTTAGTAATCAGCCATGGAGCACCCTAAATAGGATGATTTATCATGTCATGATGTACCTGCCTTCGCTGATTTTGTGCCATAAGCTGAAGTGCTGCAGTCACAGCTGCCAAAATGGAGGGGGGAGGGGGGGCGGAGAAAAAAGAAATTATCAAAATAATTTGCTAAACTTATTTAAACCTATGGTAACATCTCTGAAAGCTAGCCACTTCCAGAAACTCTGCAAAGCTTTCTGTTAAAATGGCAGACTACACTTAAGGATAGCTCATATTATTGAACACTAACTTTGCATTAAAAGTGCAATCCTATGCATACTTATGTTGTGTGTAAGCCAGGGGTAGGCAACTTCCCCCCCCAGATGTTTTGTCCTACAACTCCCATCAGCCCTAGCTAGCACAGCTAATGATGAGGGATCATGGGAGTCGTAGGGCAAAACATCTAGAGGGCCACAAGTTGCCTACTACTAATGTAAGCCATTAAACTCATTGGGTCTTACATTTCAGTAGACATGCATAGGATTGCATTGTAAGAGGACTGAAAAGAAATCACACACGCCAGTTTTCGCGCGCGTGCGCGCGCACACACACATATATATTCAAAAAAGTATACATCTTCATATGGGCCTAAAACCTGCTTACATCAATAGGGCCAAATTATTATTCTTAAATTAATTGTGGGGGGGATAGCAATGATATTGCTGAAGGGTTGCATGTTTTCTAAAAGATCCTTCCAACCAAAGTTGTCATCTTAAAAACAGTAGTAGCTACTGGAGACACCACTGGCTTCAAGCGTACGTCCTCTGTGAATTTCTGAATGGATGCTTGGAAAATAAAATATTGTTTGCGCAACATTAAATTTTACTCGTAACATTAAGAGAGAAGAAGCCTATCTGAAAAATGTCACAAGAATCCGACTTATTACAGAAGAATAAAGTAGGGTGTAGGGGTTGCCATTTTTTTTTTCCTGGGAAGGGGCCCTGTGCTTTTACCAACCACATAACAATCAAAGATTCAGAAAGATGTGTTTGAAAAATGAAGGTGAAATACTGCTGGAGGTGCTGATTCTGTCTGAGATATAGGCTGAACTTTTTCACCTCCCTGTCTTTTGTCTTCCTGTCTTTCCACCAATCACTCTGCTTCTAAATGCTGTCCCTTAGTTTCCCTATCTCATGACCCACCCAAACAAAACTCATATTAGTTCCCCTCCTGGAGTTGTGCCCTTACTTTCCTCTCACAGATGAGCTGCACTGTTTGGAAACAATGAGTGGACGGCCCCTTCTCACTTCAGCAGCGAATGTGAACATTCCATGACATCACAGTCATTTCACCAGCGACAAGCCAGCTTCAGGCAAGGAGGAACCAATCTTGTTAAAGATATGATTATTGAAAGGCACATGGTACTTCTGTAATTCGATCTTTCCACAACAAAAGCCCTATTTTCCAATGAAGAGGAATTTCCTACCTGATGATAACATTAACAAGAAAGAGAAAAGCAGCTCAAGCTTAGAAGTTTATCTTGGCAGAACATCACACCATTGAGAAAAGATTATGTGTATCCTGTCCAAATGTCTTGCTGCTTGTCGGAGTTCTTAAGACTATAGCCTTCCCAGCTATTGACACTACTCGCACACTTAGTGGAAGTGTACATGTGGAAGAAGAAAGCCCCCTGTGACTGCAGTCAGTTCTAATGAGAGGAATCCTGTTGTGCTTTCCAAAAATAGTTTATCTAATGAAATGCAAACAATGAAGAGTAACTTAAGGAAAAACAAAGAGGGATTTTTCAAAATGCAGCCATGGAGTGAGTTGCAGGAATGGACAAAACAGGATGACTGACTGAAGGAGCCATACAGAAGACAGTTTTGGATCTTCATGAGCTATCTGGCTGGAGCCACAGTAGAACAACAAGGAAAAAATAAATCAAAAACTGAAGGTAATTTTAATGTTATTACCCAGTCTTTCAGACAGCACACAGCGATTGATGGGTAGCAATCAGTTCAAAGAGAAATGTTTAGAATATAAAACATTTCCATATGAACAGTTTAAACATCATCATTAGACTGCTTAAGCCACTATAGGAATGTGGCTGTAGAGTTGTCTTTTTTTCTAGAAGCTTGGTCACCAATGAAGAGGTGGTCAATCAGGCCCTCTGAATGCCCACAGAACTTACAGAGATCACTCTCAATTGACATGGCACAGTTTAAAGCCCAAATTCCCTATGTGTGGTAAGGCACGATCCCAAAACTCCGATTCTCCTATGTTTGGTTTATTGCCTTAGCAAGAAACTACTTCCACTCTACTCTATAGAGATCCTATGGGTTAAAATGGTGGCTGGTTTCCCTCTTTGTGTTTACTGCTCTCTTTCCCAGCACAAGCGTATGTGTGTCCACTCGGCAGTAACTCCCATTGTGCTCAATGAGGCTTGCTCCTGAAATGCAGGTGCATCTGGGCTTTCAGGGAAAAGGAGAAAAGGGGGGAGGGGGAAGACTCTCTTATTGGTTGAGCAGCCCTTGCCAGTCAGATGACGTTCATTCCAACCCCCACCCCCACCAGGAAGTATGTTCTGTGAAGCATTTTTTTACCAGTGCAGAGTGTTCGCTCATGGATCCCTGCATGGACCAAAACGCAGCAAAGCTGATTCCTTTTTTAAAAAAATCCGGTACTCCTCCATTCACTTCTTCTATTGTCATGGAAACACCCCCTTGGACTAGATAGGCCTTTGGTCTGATCCAGCAGGACTCTTATGTTGTCAGTGCAACACCCCTTAGGTTGCAGTGCGACTCTTGTTTGGTTCCCAACCCACAAGTTGAGCTTCTGAGCATTGTAAGACTACTCCAAATTCTTGGTGGAAGAGTGTGATACAAATGTAACAAATAAATATTAAATCTTTCTAATATCTCCCACTCTTGCTTTTGCTTTTAAAAAACAAACTGTGAAAATCAATACTTCTCAAAATAGATTCTGACCTTATTTTCACCAAACTGACGATCTTAAAAGGAACAAACCACCCATGATAATGTTACCTGCAACTGTGTGCTATTTACTAAACAACTACTGCCTTTTATTTCACTATGTCAAGAAGGAACATTCCCGAGGAAGCACATGGTAGGGAGGAGCATAGATTACATTTACAAATGACAGGCTGTGTATGATCAAACAACAAAACAGAACTTGCAAATAGGCACAACAGCGGAACAGCAAAATCCTTAATTTTGTTTACCAGGAGAGCGTTATAATGCTACTTTTAATGTAAAAAGCAACAATAAACCCACAAGTTCCTCCTGCAATCTACATTTATTTTGTGTTCAAACATCTTTTCCCCCCCAAAATACAATATCCGGAGGCGTAGACGTATGCTTGTAAGTAGCCATGTAATTGCAAATGAAGAAAGGTCGTGTCTAGAGCAGTGGGACCAGGTACTCCAAGCTGGAAAATGTATTAACATACTTTAATCAGTCAGACCAAATTCCAGTGTGACATATTTCCTCAACAAATTAATTAAGTGGATTCTGGGTTCTGTCACTGGGAAGAAGAAAGGGTGGGAACAAAATCTCAAAGACAGAGTCAAATGGTCCATAATATAGCTGGAAGAAGTTTTACTTTCCTGTGTATGTGTATTTATTGCTCTTTCAGTCTGGCATCTTGGTGAAATCTATTCCTTCCCAATGGAAAAGTACTCAAAGAAGGAAGGGACAAAAGAGAGCAGGGCAAGTAGTCCCTTTTTTGAACTCAGTGCTAATCTCTTATTGCTTTGCACAGCCTTCCTGCTGTGAAAGTGACATCTGCTGTGTCAGTTTCCTTGGTCATGGGCATTCTGGTTGATCGAGTGGAGTGAAACTGACCGAAGGAGAAAGGGACTTGTCAGATGAGTAATTCCACTGGAGGAGATAGAGCCGGGGTTTTGACCGGGAACTGAATGACAGAATTTTGGAAAATGGTGCCTGAGACTTATGACAATCTGCTCATGATGACTACCCAAGCATTCAATCCATGGAGGGCTGGGTGGGCCCTCCATCCAGGCACCCAGCCCAGCCCTGGTGTAGACGATACTTTGTTACATGGGCACCTTCTTATGATACAGCCCTAGTTGTTGGGTAGACTACTGACCTTGTTTGTCCTGAATCAGTGCCTGGGCCCTGAATTATCAACCATTAATGTGAAGACATTTTACTCATGGTTCAAGTACAACCCTTTTGATCCCCAAAGCCCTTTAAGTATAATCCAGTACTTACAAGTACATGTGTGTGTGTGCGCGTGCACACACACACACACACACACTTGGGAGTTCCAGCTCTGGCTGCAGCTATTTACACCATGCTAGACCCACCTCAGATTCGAGTGACAGCTTGTCAGGTGGCAAGGGGTGAGGGCTTCAGAATACCTGATTTTCCAAGGCCTTCCACTAAGTCTGGAGGCTCCAATATTGTGCCCACCAAGGATACCCACCAGCTCCCTGCCTCTCTTGATGTCTGTATTTCTTAAGATATTTTTAATTACAACAACACTTAACAACCAGGAGGCTGGAATGCTGCAAAGCAAGGGCTGCCCTCTGTCTCGTTTCCAGACTCTAAGCCTAGCAGTTGCAGCTACAAGGGTCCAAGAGTTCCAAGGTGGCCAGCACAAAAAGGGATCATGCAAAAGGCAAGGTCTCAACAGTCCAGGACACAGGCAAACAGGGTCCAATGCAACACAGCAGACAAGGGTCAGGCAGGAAAAGGGTCAGAGCTCAGTACAGATCACAGGCAACAAGGTCCCAAGGCAACACAGCAGACAAGGGTCAGGCAGAAGGATAGTCAAGAGTTCAGTCCAGAAGTGCTCACACCAGAAATCAGACGAGGCAGCAGTCCAGAGTCAAGTCAAGGGAAGCTGGATTCGGGAAGGCCTGGTCAATGTTGTTTCAGCGACTCTCTCAGCTTTACACTGCTGTTTTTATGCAGAGGCTGTCAGAGCCACACCAAAGCTTCCTTGTGAGCAAGCTTCCTACATGCAAGTAGACCTTTTTTTTCACAAGGAGGCCTCTGGCTCAGTCGAGCACTCCTTCTGAGTTCCTGTCTTTTGAGGCAGCATCTCTCCCGAGGGCTTGGGATTTTCTCTGCCTACACCTGTGAGGCACAGTCCTTGTCCTCCACAGATGATGCCCTCATGGTAGTTGCCCCTGAGGGTCTGGGCTCCCCCTGCTCTACTGGCAGATCCTGGTCATCCAGCCTTTCCTCCTGTGAGGAGTTTGCAGTGGGGGTGTGACAGCCTGCCACACCATCTTTATTGAGATTCAAAATAGTGGCTTTGTGTTTTGGAGCTCAGACCCTGTCAGGAATGAATCTGAGCATGTGGAGATATCTAGCACAGCCAGAATGGGCACAGCCAGAACAGGGGGAGACTCCCTCCCTAGTGAGCTCAGATATAGCAAGGTCTTCTTCTCAAGACCTTGGCACACAAATGGCTCGGCCTAGAGGCCCCCCCTTTCCTCCTCCATGAGAACCCAGGTCTCAGGGAAGGAGGAGAGTAAGGGGTGTGACTTGAGGGACGCTAGGGTCCGTCGCAGAGTGAAGCAGGAAATATTAGAGATGGAGCTCAGACACTCCACCAGGTTGGCTATGCATGAAAGCCTAGGTAGGTAGGAACCACCGTAAGGGAGGGGCATCGCTCCAAAGCTAGTCTGGCCGGGAACTTCTTGTTCAGACTGCCATTCTAACTTCCTTCAGCTCCTCTCTTGGTATTCATAATTGTGTGGAGTAGCTGTTTCCTTTGTAGCCTGAGAGTTTCCTAGAATTTGCATTTGTAAAGAACTTGGTCATTAACTAATAAAGTAGTGAGCCTGAAGCCTGGTATCTTGGAGTGTGTTGATTGTGAAGGGGGAGGACAAAAGAGCGTGACAGACCCCACCTGCGCCTTCTACTCAAGTTTTTGGTCAAGTTATTTTTCTTTTAGTCTCACCAGGATGGATTCTGGGAAATGAGTGTTGGTGACTAGCCATGCCCACCATGGCAGCCATTTTATGAATGGGCAACGCCCTCCATGGCAGCCATGTTGTGAGAGCACCCACGACATTCAAAATTCCAGATATCCCCACTGACCCCAAATGATTTGGTACTGCTGCACTAAGTTCACTGATTCCTGCTCTATGTCTTTAATATCCTTTTAATTCTCCTTAACAATGAGTTGCTGAATCGTTGTGGTATTTTAACTGTAAACAGGTTTATTTGCTTCTTTAGATACTTTACTTGAAAGTAAGTCTCATTGATTTCAAAATTATGTAGAATACTCTCTTAAAAACCTGCTTGCTATTCCCCAGAGCCCTTGATGGCATTTTCAATTCATTCTTATTTCTGGAATAAATAACGTCTTATTCTAGAGATTTTGTAAACTGCTTAACTGCATATTTACCGGTGGGACTAAAATTACACCGCTGGAGACTTTTAACTTATCTGTGTTTTAGAACCCCCTGAGACTTTAAAGAAATACAGGCCCCTTTTTTATTCTTTAAAACACACAGCCAGTGTGTGATTTTTGCTGGTCTCCCTCAAGAAGGACTCGAGAAGTTTAAAAAGTGACCCTGAAAATGTCATGAGAGAATGTGATGAGAGAATTTAAGCATAATCCGGAGTAGCCCTATGCAAACACATGGTGAGAGATTGGGATTATACAATTCCACATTTGGAGTTACTGTTGACATAAAAGCCTTGTCCATGTCATAGGCCCCTGTAGGAATTTCATGCTTGTCAATAGGGACAGACAAATCTGTCAGTTCTGGTTTCTTGCAGTGTCTCATTTTTCCAATCTTAAATTCAGTTCTTCTTGAACTTTGAGAATTTCTCCAGTCTTAAATTCAGTTCATCCCAAACACTGAGATTTCCTTTTAAAGTTCTCATGAAAATTCACAAGCGTTTTTGTGCACGTGTCTCCTAATACATGCATGTTTGTATATGCATGTTTGCCTGATGTACACAGTTTTTGCAAGCCATTTTCCTAATGTAATGCATTTTTGTACCTTATTTCCTCTAATATACACATTTTTGTGTGCATTTTTTGACTGGAGAACTCCATTGCAAAATTCAGAGGAGTGAGGTTTGGTTCACATAGTGGTTCCAAAGTGTGAAATGAGGTAAGTGTGCATTAAAATGCAAACTGAAAATGAACTGAACCAGTTCCCCCCACGCCATCCCTACATGTCAGTAATCCCCAACTATCTGGTTCTGAATTAGAAAAACTTGGTAGCCATCATGAGCAGGTTGTCATAAGTCTAGGCGTCCTCCTGCAGCAACTATCTCATGAACCATGGAACCTGCTTTCATGCCTAACATGGGTATTAAATTGTATGTTTTAGGCATAACAAAGCCAGTGAAGTAGACTGCAGTACACAAAAGCTGATGCCATAATACATCTCTTAGGGCTCAACCCTATGCATGTTTAGGCAGCAATAAGTCCTACAACTCACAGCATTCCCCAGCCAGCCATGGGGAATGTTAGACGTTGTCGTGCTTATTTCGGTCTAAACATGAATACGATGGCGCCCTTCATCGTTAAGTTTCCACAAGACTCTATTGTTTTTGCTGCAGCAGGCCACCATGGCTACCCCTCTGGAAATCCCCAAAGCTAAATCACTAAATCCAACCCCCATGGCGATCTGAACACCATGAAATCCACACCTATGGGTGTTGGGGACTACATGTGCAGATGTCAAGTCCAACGCATGGAGGTCATTCAGGGACAGACATGCCATGGTCGATGGGTCAGCTTGCCCAGTCTTGATCCCCCAGAGAGCTCACAGTATCAGAGATTAATGCCTTAAAAAAAGTATATAACAAATGGTTTGGGAAACTCTGGCCTGTGGGCCAAATGCTGACCTCCAGGCCTCACAATGAGGACTTCCAGGCTCTCCCCAGGTGACACCAATCTCCTTAGGTATGTACTCCCTTGCTGGCCTTCCTCCAGGTGGTGGTGGTGATTGTTACATTCATATCCCACCTTTTTTCTCTTGCAAGGAGCCCAAGGCGGCTCACACGGTCCTCCTCCTCTCCATTTTATTTTCACAACAGCCCTGTGAGGTAGGTTAGACTGAGAGTCAGTGACAGGACCAAAGTCACCCAGTGAGCTTCATGGCCAAGTGGGGACTAGAACCCGGATCTCCTGAGTCCCTATCCAACACACTAACCACTACACCACACTGGCTGTTATGCATACTATTTCCTCCGTCCTGCCCTGTCATCCAACTGCAAGTTGATGGAAGGAACCTTGCACAAGCTGGGGAAGGGGAAGGCCCAGATGCAAATGTCTTCTTTTCCACTGAATGCTGAACAGAGAGTCACCTCTGTAACTCCACCCACTTTTGGCTCTAGCCCCACCCACTGCTGGTATGCAGACCCTGACAGGTTTCGACCAAGGTTATGCAGACCTCAAGAGAAAAACAGTTCCCCAACCCTGACATATAGGATGGTGAGATGAATAAAAGCAGGAGTGGGATACTATGAGGCAAGGGGAGGTTCACCTGGTGTGGAATGGGGAGCAGCTGCCCCTGAAGGACCAGGTCCACAGGCTGGGGGTCATTTTAGACTCCCAGCTCTCCATGGAGGCTCAGGTGTCGGCCATGAGCCAGGCAGTGCTGTACCAACTCCATCTGATACAGCATCTGCGCCCCTATCTTCCTAACCATCTGCTCCCATCAGTAGTTCATGCCCTGGTCTCCTCTCACCTAGCCTACTGGAATGCGCTCTATGTGGGGTTACCTTTGAAGACAGTTCAGAAGTTGCAGCTGGTGCAGAACGTGGCAGCCTGCCTGATTAAAGGCAGCCATCAGTGAGATCACATCACTCCAGTGCTGAAGGAGTTGCACTGGTTGACAGTTGTTTTCTGGGCCCAATTCAAGGTGTTGGCATTGACCTTTAAAACCCTGTACAGTTCCAGTCCAGTCTATCTTAAGGAGTGCCTCCAGTAACACCAGGGATGCCGCTCAACAAGATTGGCCTCGGAAGGCCTTCTGTCTGTCCCATCAGCCAGGACAGCTAGGCTGATGAGGACTAGGGAGAGGGCCTTTTCTGTGGTGGCCCCCACTTTGTGGAATTCTCTTTCTGGTGACCTCCACCATGCCCCCTCTTTGATGAGGTTCCGCCGGGCTTTGAAAACTTGGCTGCTCAGGTGGGCATTTGGGGTGGGTTAGGGTTTTTTTAGAGCAATGTTGTTTTGTTGATTATGTTGTATTTTGTGTTATTTGTATTGTATGCCGCCTAGAGTGGCTGGGTAGCCAGCCATATGGGTGGCTAATAAATCTAACAAATAAAATAAATAAGTCGTCCTGTGAGTGACAGTATGAAACATATAGTCTATACTACCTGGATCTTATTTCAAACTCAAAAGCTTAGCTGTAGGAGTAGGAGGTCTATAACTTGGCCTGCACGTGTTGTATTATTACTGTACTTTATACTTCAAAGCAGTGTTCAGAATTGCACAACTAGTCTTCATGTCACTCACCTAAGCACATGTTTTGAAACAAGCCACTATAACATAGCAGGCAGCAAATTCAGCACTTAAATAATGAAGCATTGCAAATCATTTGTATAATAAAGGTTTGAGCTTCCAAAAGAATGCATAGCAGTAATAGCAAAAAAGAAGAGGAAACCCCACAACCCTGCTAGTTTCCATTTTCCTGTTGAAAATAGGAATGACTGATTGGCTACGCTCTCATGTCTGGAATACCAAGGAATGCATGATTAAGACCATCCCAGTGCAGGAAGAACATCTAATTATATCCTTGAGTCTCTTCACATGTAACTCCCCCTGCACACACACACCCAACCCTCCACCCATCTGCAGCTAAAGAAGAAGAAAATGATGCTGGCATTCAAATGGGATTTGTGCACTTCAGTTGTTAAGCCCTGCTTAGGGACCCATGAAATCCCCCTCACTTTCCAGGTAGGGAGCCCACCATGCCCCGCAATAGTTTTCTCACATGCAACAAGATTTTATTCATATTTTTGATCCATCTCTTTTTCTCTGCATCATACATTATATAAATTCAGAAATAAAAAAATATTAGAGGATCTCTGTTGGGGCCAAACTACATGTTACCTTAACTGCACAGTTCTCATCTTGAGTGAAGGTTTCTTTTTTCCCAGAAATTGCCCAATCCAGATCAGTACCCTAACATGGGGCAGGGAGTAACGGGGGCTTTAACCTTTTGCTCACCACCTGTGTGATGGTCCCAATCTGGATCAAGTCTCCTTTTTTTGGCAATTCAAACTGCAGGGAGCGGGAATCTGGATTGGGATCACAGTGGGGTGCAAAGGACCAAATGGTCCAAGCCACACATACCACTCTCAAAACAAGAGGTTTTACAGTCACTGGAGCATGAAAAAGCAAATACTGAAACGTCACCTACTTTCCTGAAGATCAGGAGAAAAGCATAAACCCTATTCAGGTATTCATAAAGTGTGTAGGCTAAACACGCGAGGAAGGGGAGTGCCCGAGTCCCGCCCCTCCGGAGACATTTCTGTTCCCTGTTATATGTGACCAGGAACGTCCTGAATCGGAAAGCCTCCTCTAATTGTGGGGGCTCTCCATGCGATCTGCAACACTCGAAAATCAGCATATGAAGTTAATATTTAACAACCACTGGAGAGGAACGTTTTATTAATCCCTGTACATTGGCCAGAGAACTTTGCTTCTGGGGTAGCCTATAGCACTGCTCAGGTGTTATGCCTGAACATGGAATAGCAATGCATGTATGGGGCTGTTTCCACCCCCAATGTCCCTGCCTGGGCCACCCCGATCTTATTTATTTATTTATTTATTTATTTATTGCATTTATATCCCACTTCCTCTTGGAAGGAACCCAAGGCGGCTTATATTATCTTCCTTCTCCTTTCCATTTTATCCTCAGAACAACAATCCTGTGAGGTGGGTTGGGCTGAGAGTCTGCGACTGGCCCAAAGTCACCCAGTGAGCTTCCATGGCCAAGCGGGGACTAGAACCCAGATCTTCTGGCTCCCAGTCCAGCACTCTCGCCACTACACCATGCTGGTTCTCTCCCCACATTGAGCAGGGATGTCTCAAGGGGAGAGGCTGTGGCTAAATGGCAGAGCGCCTGCTTTGCATGCAGAAGGTCCCTGCATCTCCAGGAAAGGTCTGAAAAACTCCTGCCTGAAACCCTGGGGAGCCGCTGCCAGTCAGTGTCGACAATACTGGGCTAGATGGGCCAGTGGTCTCACTCAGTATAAAGCAGCTTCCTGTGTCCCTAAGATGTGTTTGCTTGAACTTGAGTAGAAGCCTCTGCATGATCAGAAACCCAGAAGAAAATCAGGGGTGGAAAGGATGAGGCTGGCGCATGCAAGGACGTGGAGGGCAGGGGCAGCGCGTGCGCCTGCACACCCCTGCACACATTGCTGTCCCCTATTCAGGCATGGCAGGGCTTATGAATTGTATGTATGCGTAAATAAATACAGAAATAAATAATACTGGTATATCTATCAGAATTGTTGCATGTTGCATCTAAGGTTTGCATTTGTGTAATAAGCCTAAGAAGAGCCCTGCTACATCAGACCAAGGGTCCATCGAGTTCAGCATCCCTCTTTCCAGCTGGGTCCATTCAGTGGCTCTTTAATCTTATCATTCTTTTATCGAGAGAGGAGAAACTTAAACATCAGACATTTGTTTGCCTCTTGTGACAGTGAGATGTAGCCTAAAGGTATCACCCGCGTCTGAACATAAAAAGAATGTGAAGAAGGCTTTAAAACATCCAGAAAAAACCTCCCTCCCCCCCCTCACCAAATATCTTTTGTCAAATCAGTTTAGAGAAACCCTCAAAGAACAGATGTGTTATTACTCTGAAAACAAAGTGCTTCATTAGCACTTCCAGGAAGCATAAGAAGAAGAAAAGAGTTGTGCTCCCCTTCCAAATCCTTTCATGCCTTCTTATCTTTTTCAATAAAGATTTTTATGGTCACCTGAGAATTTCTTCGTATTCAAGAGATACCATTCTTCGAGTCTGCTATAATAATTTTGCTGGTTTCACCCTACCTCATCCATGGAATTTTATATGGGGTCCTGACGTCACCGGCCTCACCCTGTAAACCTGTGTTTTCTCACTGCTTCTTCCTTCTTGTTTCTTTCCACTACACATCCATTCAGGAGGAAAAGATGGAATAGCTGCAGAATGTTTTTTGATGGATAGCTGTCCATGCGGAAGCACCCTCAGTCTGCTGGTGATCTCCAGCTCTGAGGCCCAGATGCTGGAGACAAACAACAGAACACAATCATCATCTTCATGTCCTGTTGGTGAAGTTCCAAAAGCCCCTGACTGGCAGCTGTTCAAAGCAGAATCCTGGACTAGATGGAGCTTCGTCCAATCCAGCTAGGCAGTTAACTGCTAAATAATTAACATTGTGAATATTATTGTCATTACTTAAAAAGTGCTAACAATGCATTGACACTAGAAAACAGTGCATCTGGGGAAGGCGGGGGGGAGAAAGCATTAATTAAAAAGCAAAGATGCATTTATATTGAAACAAAAAGATAATGAAAGAGGCCCTTTACATGGTAATTTGGTTAGGACAGCCTTGAACCCTTTTGAAGCATCGTCTGTTGAGAGAGTTGTGTGCTGTTCTTGTTGTAGCTCGTTATACAAGAGCTTAATTTTGACTCTTAATGAATCCCTTCCAATGTCAATTATTTTTCATGCTGCAAAGACTTGGAAATGATACTTTAGGTGTTGTAATAATTAGTACTTTAGTTTTCAAAGGGCTCTACAGACATTTGTTCTTCCATTTCCCCCCTAAAAAAAGCAAATCTGTAGTGTAAAAGGAATATGTTTTAAAATGGAGGCAAAGAGGCATCACCTGGGCCCCAGAAGTGTTTATGGGCCAATTCTCACAACCACTTCCTTTTAGCCGCTGTGCATGCCAAGTTCCAGCAACTGTTAAGGCCACATGTGAAGGCAGTTCTGCAGAGGCCAATGACACACCTAGGGCATACGTATTCAGTAGCTTTTCACTTTCCAAGCACTCACTAAAAGCCAGCGTGCCGAGTTCTATGCGTGCTGTCCACCTTTGCACAGCCACCTCTGTGCGTGGCATTGGTGCTGACACCTGTAAGTAGCTGCTACCACCTTGGGAGTGACTGTGAGAATCAGCCTGTGACAATTGAGTCATTTTGTTCTATGCTGTTTCATGCCGGACTGGATCATCTGTCACATGGACTATGCTGTAGAATAGGGTCCCAGGCAAACTGGAGACCCTGCTGTGTAGCATCCAACAATGTCCATATGAAAAGGCTACACTTGCTTTATCTCATTATGTGAGAAAGTTGCTCTTCACTGTGGGGTAGCTAGGGGGTGGAGTGTGACTTAAAAGTCCCACAAAAGGATTGCAGAAACCTTAATTTCATATCCTCAAATCGCACCCATTTAATGGTACCTCAGATCACACCCATTTAATTCATATCCTCAAATCACACCCATTTAAGGGTCAGCATCCAAGGGAGGCATGGTCAGGCAACTGCCAAGGGCCCACACCCCAGCAGGGGCCCACTGACAAGAGCCCCCTGGAGTTGCTCCCCCTCTTTACCATTGCAAACTGCTTGTTCGCCTGCCGCTCACTCTGGAAACAGCTCTCACATCTGGCCAGCTTGAACGGAATTTTGCAATTCTGAAAATATTGCTGATTGATAGTGAGATGATGACGACGATGATAATCAAAATGTTAAAGTCATTTTTTAAATCTGATAATGAACTACCAAGCTTAAGAAATAACGCATTCTCCCAAGGGGGCGTAGAAGGACAAAAGCAAAGATGAAATAATTTGTGTATTCAACCAATCTGATGACCACGTGGTCTTCTTGCAATAAGAGTTGTTGAGTGTGGACTATGATCAATTCAGCCCAAATGAAGCATTTGATTTCTATGGGAGAGTTGTGCTTATACTTCCCCCACTGGGATAAACAGTCCTTAAGCATGCTTAACTTTGCCTGGATGTTAATATTAATTGGATCAGAGATAGGTCGGCATTTCTCAAAGGACGGACTTGAGGATCACATTTAAAACAACAACAACAACCCATGAATGATGTAGCAAAATATGCAGGAAATGAAAGTAAACTTTTAAATTAAAACAGTGCTTCATTTTGAGTTCCATTCAGGCTGAAATGTTGTTACGTGTTAAGACAGAACGGTTAGATCTGATGCCAAGCAATCAAGAAAGCTGGTACTATACCAGCCAATTACGAAGACTTGGATGGCATGTTTCAGTACCTAGCATGCCTACACATTAAGCGTATATTAACACTAAGTACGTGCTTGGAGTCTGCTGCTGAAATCAAGCACCTGATTCTTGCCTGTCCTGCATAGCTGGCATGTTTTCTGTGACCCACGGCTACACGTTGTGCAAGTCTAGAAAGAGCCATAATTGTTCCAGAAGGAGTAAGAGGCTGTTGATCAGGAGCCAAAAATATAGGAACATTCTGGGCAAAGTCAGTCTTTTTACGTGCCATTTATTTTAATGGGGGAAATGTAAGCATGTGCTTAATTCTCCCACTAAAATCGAAAGGAATTAAAAACGCTGTACGTTTCTGTCTCCTGCCACAACATACTTCCCAAGTAGCTGGTGCCTCGATTTCATCAGTAGCAGTTTTCGCTTTCTGTGATCGGCGATCTTTCCCCCCAGCATTAAAATTGTGCTGTACAAATGGCTCAAAGGTTTCAGTAAATATTGTTAAAAAACACAAAACAGATAATAGTTCCATGCAAGGCGACAGCATTTCCCACATTTAGCAACCTGATGTTCTATGTCCACTTGAAATAGCTCACTGCCACTTAATGCTTACAGTATATGTATAAACACTAGGGCCTTGTTTACATGCCAAATGACAGAACTTCTATTGGTGAAGATAGTATTGCAAATGGAACTGCATTACCAGTGAATGTTTCCCATCCATCTTAGATTCGTTTTCTTTCTTTTCATTGATTAAGGGGCTCATCTTGTCATCCCTCCGTGTGGTGATGGCTCTATTTTTTTTTAATCAAAGAGGAATTGGAATTCGATTAGAATATCATATTAAAGTGAGCCCTTTTCCAACTTTTGTTTGTTTGTTTGTTTGTTTTGCACTCATGCTTTCAGAAATCTAGGTTACAGTGCAATCGTGTGCACATTTACTTGGAAAGAGCACTGCTGAGTTCAGTGGAACATAACTTTACACATTTTCAGTCTCCAAGAGCTGAATCAATCTCCTTTATATTGGAGATACATTGGGCGGTAAAGGAAATGCATCTGGGAAATATTTCAGTATTGTGTTTATTATACTGGCAAAGAATAATACTATAATATTATAATATTATAGTATAGTATACTATATAGTATACTATACTATAATAATACTATAACTTTACCCAGTAAAGGGATAATCCTAATCTGGATTCTACCTTTTTACAATAATGCCAAATATGGGCAAATCCATCAAATGGCATAATGGCATCCCTGCTTGGATTCTGTAGCACACAAATGGTGAGGTGAGACATTCAGACCCAGTTGCAGGGAAATGAATGCCTCATTAACTTTCCCCTGACAAAAATCGGGGCAGCGCCCAGGATAAGGTGCAGACCACAGATAGCATGTTTCAGAGGCCAAGGGGAAAGTCTGGAGACATACTTGCTCTTATATTTCTCATTCAAAACACATTGCCTGGAAGCAAGATGCAGAAGATGAAATGGAACACATCTCCATGTAACGCAGCTTTCTCCAACCTAGGCCCTTCAGAGGTATCCGCACTGGGAGTTGTGGTCTCAACCAACACACCTGGAGGGTGCCAAGTTGGGTAAGGCTGAAATTGGAATGTGCTTAGGATTGGAATGTTCTGGGGCTGTTCATAGTAGCCGGTTTACTGCTGTAACATCCCGCTAGAGGGCCTGTGCCTTTCTAACATTTGGATATTCCTTGTTTAAAACTGGAATTAATTAATTTTACTGTATTCATATCTCGCCCTCCTTCCAAGGAGCTTAGGGCAGCACATGTGGTTCTCTCCCCCACTTCATTTTATCTTACAACAATCCTGTGAAGTAAGTTAGGTTGAGAGAGAATGACTGGCCCAAGATCACCCAGCGAGTTTTGTGGCTGAGACGGCGATTGAACCTGACCATCCCAAGTCCTTGTCCAACCATCAAACTACACTGACTCTGGATTTCATTGGATATTAATTCCCATTTAGGTGCTGCTGATCTAGAAGCTCCCAATATCAAAAGGAGAGATCGGGATGCGGGACAGCCCAAGTATTCTGCCTGTTCTCTTTGGAATGGCTGCCTAGTATGGTTGTGACTTACAGACAGTACAGTCTCTTTCTTCCTGTCCTCCGAAGTCATTGATCGTTTTGCATGGGACCAAATGTTTTGTTAACTAAACTGGTATAGCTAAGCTTACATCAGTGTTGTGATGTCAGTTTTACAATAAACTATTTCACTCATGTTCTACTTGCAGATTTCCCACAGGCAGCTGGTTGACCACTGTGTGAACAGAATGCTGGATTAGATAGGCCTTTGGTCTGATCCTGTAGGGCTCTTCTTATATTCTTAGGATGTGATGAATAAACTTTTAACTGATCCTTAGAATCATAGAACAGTAGGGTTGGAAGGGGCCGACAAGGCCATCAAGTCCAACCCCCTGCTCAATGCAGGAATCCAAGTCAGAGCATCCCTGACAGGTGGCCGTCCAGTCTCATCTTGAATGCCTCCAGTGTGGGAGAGCCCACCACCTCCCTAGGTAATTGGTTCCATTGTCCTATTGCTCTAACAGTCAGGAAGGTTTTCCTTAAGACACATTAGTTGTCATTGAGTTAATTAGCTTATTCCAGCACACTGAAAGTTTGTGATGATAGGAACCATCCGATGAGTAAAGAATCAAATGACAATCCATGCAGTGTGTTGATTATTTTTCTCTCAATATATCTCCTGAGCCAGAAAAGATGCTGCTTCTCAGAGTAGAAGAATGGCTTGTTTTAATTAGCACTGCCATTAAGAAGATCACAAAGGTGACAAATGACAAACACAGTGTTGCCCTTAGCAAGCAGCGGAGACCACAGATGATAAGGAATAGTATCTTCAGGCTGACTTCACATTTTCTTATGCTTGGTATGAAAAACAACCCCCCTCTCCACAGGCTGGCTCTATAAACAATATTATCCATCCACACTTCCTTTACTGTGTAAGGAATACCTCATCTCCCAGGGATGAACAAAGCCAGAGAACTTCCCAGTGGAAACAGGAGAGTAAGAAGGATGTGGAAATATCATATCCCCTTCTGTTTGGAGGGTAGGGGGTATGGGAACATACTTCCATTATTCAAACCTCAGTGACCAAAATCCTGCTCCAGGGGTGGGCAACCTGTGGCTCTCCAGATGTTTTGCCTACAACTCCCACCAGCCATGGCCAACATAGCCAGTGGTGAGGGATGATGGGAGTTGTAAGCCCAAACATTTTATTTATTAATTAAATTTCTTAATCGCCCATGTGGCCGGTCACCCGGCCTCTCTGGGCGATGTACAATGGTACAATTTAAAACAGTAAAATTATACATGAAAACATTATTTAAAAATACCCTAACCCACCCCAAATGCCTTTACAGATGAAAGCACCTTGTCCGCTTCATCAGAAAGAAGCTGGAACTGATCCCACAAAACCGGTTTGCCACAGGCTGCCTCTTGCTCACTAACTGTATTCACGGCGCACGGAATAACACTCCTAATCTGATCAATTTTATCTGCAAAGTGCCTTGCCAAGGCCTCGCAGGAGGCCTTAGAATGCTCCAGTGGTTCCGGAGCAACTGAACCAACCAGGCTCCGGACCACTTGGAACAGCCTCCTGGGACAGCACTCTGTGGACACGATAGAGGCAGCATAGCATTCCCTTTTTGCTGCCTTCATCGCCACATGATAGTCTGAAGATACAGCTCTAGCCCGTATCCGATCGTCTTCAGAGCAAGACTTCCACCACCAGCGCTCTAGCCCTCTCACCTCCTGTTTCAGGGCTCGTAACCACGGATTGAACCATGGTGCAGTCTGAACCCTGTTCAGGGGGAGAGGGCATTTCGGAGCCACCCAATCTAATGCCCCAGTGATTCCAGCCACCCACCAGGGCCTCAACCGAGTGGCCGTTTGGGTGCTCCAGAGAATCCCCAAGCGTGTTCCGGAATCCATTTGGATCCATAAGACTTCTGGGGCGGACCATTTTAATGGATCCTCCACCCCTGTGGAGGGGTTGTGGAACCGAGAAGTCCAACATCACCAGATAGTGATCTGACCATGGCAAGAGGGTGGTGGATATACCCCTGACTTCTAGATCACTCCCCGCTTCTCAGAAACAAACACAAGGTCTAGTGCATAACTGGCTATATGTGTAGGCCCAGTTAGAATAGGGTACAGCAACAAAGCTAGCGGAGATGACAGTATTCCAGCCGAGCTATTTAAAATCCTAAAAGATGATGCTGTTAAAGTGCTGCATTCAATATGCCAACAAATCTGGAACACTCAACAGTGGCCACAAGACTGGAAAAGGTCAGTTTACATTCCATTTCCAAAGAAGGGCAATGCCAAAGAGTGTTCAAACTACCGCACAATTGCGCTCATTTCACATGCCAGCAAGGTTATGCTCAAAATCCTACAAGCTAGGCTTCAGCAGTATGCGAACCGAGAACTACCGGAAGTACAAGCTGGGTTTAGAAGAGGCAGAGGAACTAGAGATCAAATCGCCAACATTCGCTGCATCATGGAGAAAGCAAGAGAATTCCAGAAAAACGTCTATTTCTGCTTCATTGACTACGCTAAAGCCTTTGATTGTGTGGATCACAACAAACTGTGGCAAATTCTTAAAGTGATGGGAGTACCAGACCACCTTACCTGTCTCCTGAGAAACCTGTACGAGGGTCAAGAAGCAACAGTAAGAACCAGAGATGGAACAACCGATTGGTTCAAAATTGGGAAAGGAGTACGACAAGGCTGCATATTGTCACCCTGCTTATTTAACTTATATGCAGAGTACATCATGAGAAATGCCGGGTTGGATGAATCAGAGGTCGGAATTAAGATTGCCGGGAGAATTATCAACAACCTCCGATATGCAGACGATACCACCCTAATGGCAGAAAGCGAAGAGGATCTCAAGAGCCTCTTGTTGAGGGTGAAAGAGGAGAGTGCAAAAGCTGGTTTTAAACTCAACATTAAAAAAACTAAGATCATGTCATCTGGCCCTATCACTTCCTGGCATATAGAAGGGGAAGAAATGGAAGCAGTGACAGATTTTACTTTCTTGGGCTCCAAGATCACCGCAGACGGTGACTGTAGCCATGAAATTAAAAGACGCTTGCTCCTTGGGAGGAAAGCTATGGCCAACCTAGACAGCATAGTAAGAAGCAGAGACATCACCTTGCTGACAAAGGTCCATATAATCAAAGCTATGGTTTTCCCAGTAGTAATGTATGGCTGTGAGAGCTGGACTATAAGGAAGACTGAGCGCCGAAGAATGGATGCTTTCGAACTGTGGTGCTGGAGAAGACTCTTACGAGTCCCCTGGACTGCAAGGAGGTCAAATCAGTCCATCCTAAAGGAAATCAACCCTGACTGCTCATTGGAAGGACAGATAATGAAGCTGAAGCTCCAATATTTTGGCCACCTAATGCGAAGAGAAAACTCCCTGGAAAAGACCCTGATGCTGGGAAAGACTGAAGGCAAAAGGAGAAGGGGACGGCAGAGGATGAGATGGCTAGATAGCATCACGGATGCAATGAATATGAACTTGAGCACGCTCCGGGAGAGAGCGCAGGACAGGAAGGCCTGGCGTGCTATGGTCCATGGGGTCACGAAGAGTCGGACACGACTGAACGACTGAACAACAACAACAACAGCTTCCAGGAAGCCATGGTCTTCATGAAGTCCCAAGGTGCCCCCGTGAGGACGGCCTCTAAATGTACATTGAAGTCCCCCAACACCAATAAGTTAGGGGACTGCACACACACATCAGAGACCACCTCAAGCACCTCGGCCAGGGAGTCAGTCATGCAGTGGGGTGGACACTACACGAGCAGAATCCCCAGCCTGCCCTTCGGGCCCAACCTCCAGTACATGCACTCAGCAACCTTGGTCTCCCGGAGAGGGGCTCTGGTGAAGACCAAGGACTCCCAGTAGATAACAGCCACTACCCCTCCCCGATCCCCAGCCCTCGGCTGCTCTGCATATGAAAATCCAGCTGGACACAGGCCCGCAAGAGTTGGAGCAGCGGCTTCAGCCAGCCAGGTCTCCGTAATACATGCCAAGTCTTCACCCTCATCCAGAATCATGCCATGGATGAGGGATGTTTTCTGGGTAACAGACCTGACACTGCAGAGCAGCAGACGAAGGCCAGAAGATGGAGTCACGCCTCCCCCAGCCATCCTTTGGCTCTGGACAGGCCCAGAACAGGGGACAGATATTACACATCTCTCCCTTGTTCCCCTTACCTGGCATGGTCTGCCCGTAGCGCTCCGCCAGCTCCTGCCACCCAGCCGCTCTATAATCTGGGCCCCAACACTCCCCCCACTGTCAGGTGGACACATGCCCCCTTGCTTCTGCCTATCAGGCAGGCTACCCACCCCTAAAAACACAACAAAACCACCCCAAAGCCCAACCCGCACCAACAGTTAAACAAAAATCAAAACAAAAATCTAGAGGGCCACAAGTTGCACACCCCTGCACCTATTCAGTTACTCCCCCCATGCTATGCAATTTCCACTGTGCACGGGGGGGGGCAGGGCCAGGCCTGTTGGCTCCGCCCCCTCCCACACAACCCATTCCTGCAACCTTACATGTGTTGGGGGCTGAACGTCTGGAGTGGGGCGACTTTTCTACTCGAGTAGGCTCCCCCCATGATTTAGAAACCTGGGCTACAGCTCCCATGCTGGCTGGGGATAATGGGAATTGTACTCCAGGGTACTAAATCATGTGGGAAACCTTTTTGAATAGAAAAAGGCTCCTTGCTGCAGCCATTCAGTCCCCAACACCGGTGTATGTGTATGTGTGTGTGTGTGTGTGTGTGTGTGTTGCAGGAATAGCAATGGGGATGTGCAGGAGGGGTGGGGCTAACTGGCATGTCTATATTCTTCCCCTGGTGTGATGGAAATCATGTGGGTGGGAGGGTGTGTGTGACTAAATAGGGCTAAAATCTCCTGATTATCAGACTTCATTGCAGATGTGAACAGTATTCTTGGTCTTTTCTGGACCTGGTAGCAAAATTAAAATAGGTTCATAAAAACATTTATTGAAAGAAATTCCAACCTGTTCTGAGCAAAAATAACAAGGGGCATTCTCTTACATGCAACAAGATTCTCCAGCCCAGAACTTTCAAGCTCTCTCTTGTAAAGTTCAATGTAAAAAAACTACTGAATTATGTCTTTTAAGATAATATGTTGCACCAAGGGCCATTCTGCACGAAGCGCTAATCGTACGCTTGTCATTCACTACTCATGGTTGTTTATGGGTTCTTCAGACAACGTTGTGACCTTCCAGTTTTGCTTCTGTGAGTAACCAGCACTTTTGATGAGTTTTTTTAGAGCAGGGAAAATGTAGTATTTAATTGTGAAAGTGAAACAAAGCCTGCTTTCCTCTTGTGTATTTCCACTATTCTGCTATACCACGGTGCCACTTAAAGTTTATGTAGCAGAAAAGCAGGAAAAGAAATACTCCCCATGTAGTGCTCGGATCTCAGTTCTGCAATGAAACTGAAAATAGATACAGCAGATTAACAGCCGATTAACAGTGTTGTGTAGAAAAGCTCTAAATGTCATTAGAAATTACAGTCTAGTTCCTTACTTATGCGTTGGGCTATTGTGTGGACAATGGAAACTGCTCATGCGTGGGCATCAGGGTGGGCAGGGCCAGCCACTTCAGGGCCTAAAGGAGGTGGGGGCAGTGACTTGCCCCTCCTTCCCATTGACCACACAATAGCCCTGCATGGGAGTAACATGTACTATAGGGTTACTATATATTACTAATATATTAATAGTACTTCTAAGATTCCGTGGTGGAAGTGTATCTCTCTTATTGCATATATATTTTCTTAAAGGTATTCACCTGCAGAAAAACATGCTGGGTGCCATTAGCCTAATTACCCACCCAGGCATGTCTTGTCATCCAGACCTGGGCAGCATGTCATGGCCTATTGTTAGGTTATTTGAAGATTGTTTCCTCCTCAAACAAGCCACGCTGCCTGGGTTCGGATGGCATGACAAGCTGTGCCTGGGCACGGTATTAGGCAAATGGTGCCTGGCATTCACTGGTACTTGAAACAAGCCACAGTGGCTTGTCTGATTGTGTGAATTGTGTGATCGTTTCTCATTACTTTACCAAAAACTATCTCTGTAAGTGGAACAGTCTCCCCCAGCTCAAGTTGCTTTCAAAGGGAAAAATCTGTATCCTTATGCACCGTCTGTACGGTTTTAAAACGGAAACGTTGTCCACAATTAGGAATGTATTATATAAGCCTTCTTCACACATTATCCACTAATAGGGTGGCCACTTACAAATCACCCAAAAGAGGACATTGATTTGCATATGCTAATGTATATGGATAGATGCAAATTTTGAAATAACTGTTATAAGCAGAGATACAGTACATCTCAGCATAGTGTGGATGACTGTGACCAGCTGACTTGTGTGCCTGTCTGTTCAGTCTGCTGTACAGGTGCTAACTAGTGATGGGCAACAGTTCTTATAGTTCTGTATCTTTAAACTGGAATTGGACAGGATGGATGGGACAGCCCTTGAAATAGAGGAAGCCTTCAAATATAGGACGGTCCTCGGGCAGGCCTTCAAATATAGGACTGTCCCCTCTAAAAGAGGACACATGGCCTCCCTAAAGCTATTCAGTCCAAGTCAGATGTCTTCTTCTGTCAAAGTGACTTCTTGTAGCAGTAGTGAACTATAAGAATTATTTGGAAGATTCTAGAAAGTTGGAGGACGAGCCGCACAGCAGAAGTCAGTGAACTCTTCCACCTTACCAAAATGCTTTCCTAGCAGCAACGGTGTCTGAGCTGCAGGGAGAAAATGCAGGATTTGGGCATGCATACTTGTACGATTACTTCAATTACATTCCTATATAAAAAGCCAGAAGGTATGAAAGTTATTCTCTTGTCATTCACTGAAAGCCATAATAATAACATGGCTGTAGGCTGATGTTGTGGCTGTATGCCATTGCTTTTGTCAGAGGTGTACTGAATAACAGGCAACCACACAGATAAATATGCCCCGTAGCGTTGCCAGGGGTGGGAGGCACACTATACATTGCATGGAGTTCTGTGTATCTTTTCCTTCACTTTTTAAAACAACAACAACAAAAACAGAGAATGGAGATTGCTATTTGAACAGAGAAGGGAGGGGATGCTTAATCCTTTATCTCTGGCCACTTTTCCTCTCCAAATTCCTCCTGTGTTGTCCCCCCACCCCCAAAGGAAAAGATACAAGTCTCTGTATCTTTTCCCCTGGCATGACAAAAGCAGCTTGAAGGGAGTCATTTTGAAAGAAGAAATTGCCAGAGGGGAAAGGGTTAAGCAGCTTCCATTTTATGGCCTCCACCGCAGCAATATGATTGTTGTTGTTCTTGTTGTTCAGTCGTTAAGTCGTGTCCAGCTCTTCGTGACCCCATGGACCATAGCATGCCAGGCCTTCCTGTCCTCTGCTCCCTCCCGGAGTGTGCTCAAGTTCATATCCATTGCATCGGTGATGCTATCTAGCCATCCCATCCTCTGCCGTCCCCTTTTCCTTTTGCCTTCAATCTTTCCCAGCATCAGGGTCTTTTCCAGAGAGTTTTCTCTTCGCATTAGGTGGCCAAAATTTTTGAGCCTCAGCTTCAGTATCTGTCCTTCCAATGAGCAGCCAGGGTTGATTTCCTTTAGGATTGACTGATTTGACCTCCTTTCAGTCCAGAGAACTCGTAAGAGTCTTTTCCAGCACCACAGTTCGAAAGCATCAATTCTTCGGCGCTCAGCCTTCCTTATAGTCCAGCTCTCACAAGCCATACGTTGCTACTGGGAAAACCATAGCTTTGATAAGACGGACCTTTGTCGGCAAGGTGATGTCTCTGCTTCTTACTATGCTGTCTAGGTGTGCCATAGCTTTCCTCCCAAGGAGCAAGCGTCTTTTAATTTCATGGCTACAGTCACCGTCTGCGGTGATCTTGGAGCCCAAGAAAATAAAATCTGTCACTGCTTCCATTTCTTCCCCTTCTATATGCCAGGAAGTGATGGGGCCAAGCAATATGTTTAGGGTGTTCTAAATGCCAGTTGACCTTCCTGTGCTAGTTTTTGCTAAATGGAATTTGTTTTAGTTTTGTTTGCCACCTTGCTAGCACGCCCTTTGTCCTTGTGTTATTAACACAACTCTTAGACCAGTTTATAATTCCATCAATATATAATTTATGTGATGGTCTAGTAAGAGGAGTTAGGGAGTCTCGCTATGTTTTATAATGCTCTAGAGATCTTACCCTGTGAATTCGGCTGTGTCCTCTTCACAGCTTCTTAGTCAGTGAGGGCATCCAACGGCTCATGTAAGAGAAATGCCCAGTGGAAATTTATAGCCTCAGTTAATTACTGTAGCAGCTTACAGGAAGCAGAACTCAACAGAGTAGATGGCTCAATATTCCAGGTATGGATGGTCATCTAAATACTACATGAAAAACAACAACAACAACAACTATAAAGCTATTGGGAAAGCCAGTTGTTTAAATGAACACTTTAAATGAACATACATTGTGATGCAGAGTCACCTCGCACATAGGGCTTCCATTGCCAGTGTTGTACTTTTCCCTATCATTGCCAATAGTGGGAGATCTCGCTTGCGCAATCACATGCAGCTGCCTTACATGACCAGAATATAGGTTCATTTAGCCCCTCTACTGTCTACTCCAACCTTTCCCCAACCTGGTGCTTGTCATCAGCACCAAGATTATGGCTGATGGTCAGGGATGATGGTAGTTGTAGTCCAAAACATTTGGAGAGTACGAGATTGGGGAAGGCTAGTCTATTCTAAAAGGCCATGGCTCTCCAAGGTCTCACACAGGTAAAGGTTTCTGAGCCCTGGTACTTGAAATCTTTTTAACTGGAGTTGCCAGATATTGATCTTAGGACTTACCAACTGCATGCAAAACATGTACTATGCCTCACAGCATTTACTGCAGTATTAACATTTACCAGATTGTTGTCAGGGCCAATTCCAGGTTTATGAGGGCCCTCCAGAAACTGTCCTCTGGTGGACCCCCTCCTAGGTTGATGGACCCCCAACCCATGGGCTTACTTGGTGCCTGTCTTCATGGGTGAATTGCTGCGGATTAGGACCATTTCAAGGTTCTTTGCAGCACATGACGTCGTGGCCAGTCCACAGCCACCCTAGAGTTTACCTGTAGGGAAAACACATTTTTTGCAGAATACTTTTTGTTGTTCAGTCATGAAGTCGTGTCCGACTCTTCGTGACCCCATGGACCATAGCACGCCAGGCCTTCCTGTCCTCCACTCTCTCCCGGAGTGTGCTCAAGTTCACATTCATTGCATCGGTGATGCTATCTAGCCATCTCATCCTCTGCCGTCCCCTTCTCCTTTTGCCTTCAAGAATACTTTTACTCCATTGTTTTTCTTTAATTTGGCTCCCCTGCAGTTCAGCAGCTGTGTGCCCCCTGCGCTTTAAATTTGGTATGACTGGGCATTCTTAGGGGTGTGTCTTTCACCTGGCCATGCTCTTGGTAACCTAGGTAACTAGAGTAGCTAGCCTGCCTTTCCAACTCATCAAAGTGCTAGAGGGTTCTTCCGTGCCTTCAGAATCACGCTGGACCTCCTTTGTGCCAGTGGGAGTAACTAGCCTCCATTTCCCAGCCCAGCCCCATTGAAAGCCATGATTATGCGCTTCTCCAATGCTTGTGTTACTTTCCCACTTCTCTGATGCTTATGTTACTCTGCTGCTTCTCTTCATGGAGGGCAAGGGCTGGCTAGAGTTGCTTCCTTCTGCTAGCGCTGCTGCTGCTGCCTCTGCTAGCCACCTCCTCTCCTCCTTCTCTTTCTGCCATATCAATACAGAGAAATACGAGCTCCTGCTGCCAGCCACCTCCTCGCACTGGATAGCTAGTACTTGAAACAGTGTGGCTCCAATTTTCTCAATGGGAAAAAGACACTACAGATTCTCAATGGGGGGGAAAGCAGGCAACAGAGGCTGCAGACTGAGAATGGGTGAAGCAGCTAGATCGCTGTATTTACTCCCTGGAAGTGCGCAACTGGGGTTTTATGACTGGGTAACACAGGCGGCAGACTGGTGCTTGTGTAACTTTATTCTCTGATGCTTGTGTGAAAGCGGGTGGGAGCTCTAACTCCCTGACTGTTGGCTGGAATGGGGCAAAATTGCGCTGGTGAGGTGCTCTCATGGGGAGTTTTCAGATGCTCTCAGGGATAATAATGTGCTAGCCGTAGGCAGCCTGGACAGGGGCAGGAAACAAGCCTCTCTCGTTGGTTGAGCGGCACCTGCCAGGTTGATGATGTTCAGTTCTACTCCCTCCACCCAACCTGGAAGTGTGCTGCTTTCAACAATGGTGTGATCTGTGAAAAGTGGATTTTTATGGTATGGTACACTTGGCTTTTCTTGCTTCTTGTGTCCCGGATGGACCGAAGCTGATTCCATGAAAATCTGGATAATGCTCTAACATGCTTCTCATTCGGTTGTCATGAAGATACCCCCTGGTGGCAGCAGTGGTAGACTGTCATTTTAATTCCCCCAAATGTCCAATATAGCATCATTCTGAGGCACTGTGGGAAATTAAAGATTAAAATGGCTGCCTGCCACTGTTGCTGCTATTAGGTAAATCAGGGGCCTTGGGCAGGCATTAGCACCAAGGGACTCTGCAGTGTACTGGACCCCCTTGCTGCTCCCTGATGGTGTTAGGTGGTGATGCCATAGCTGATTTCTTTATTTATTAACAGTATTTATATGTTGCCCAATAACAGCGCTCTCTGGACAGCTTACGATAACACAGCAATAAAAAAAATTAAAATGCAATGACAAAACTATAAAACAAATGCAACCAATGCAGCATAAAACTCCAGTATCAGTGAATGAAATCAATATAGCAACATTCTCAACAACACAAGAGACATATTTTAGACAAACTGAAATGAGAAAACCAATAGTTTAAAAGTAATAGAAGTTTGAAAAAAATATTTTTAAAAATTTGAAGCCTGGGAAAATATAAAGGCATTCACACCCAACAAAAAAAAACAATCCAACCCACAAAGTAGGCACCAGGTGTGGAGGGAATTCCGTAACTGGGGTGACCACCCCATAAAAGCCCCTCAGCTCAGTAGCCACTAACCTCACCTCACCTGGTGGGCTCACTTAGAGAAGGGCCTTTGAAGATGACCTCAAGGTCCAGGTAGGTACATGTGGGAATAACTTCTTACAATAGCAACAGAAGTGGAGTTTTCTCTTTACTTTTAAAATAAACCCTGTACAACCTCTCTTTTCCCCCTTCAAATTCCTCCTCAAACCCTAGCTTTTTTGTGAAGCTTTTGGCTTAACTCCTTAGTTATCAACTCCAACAAAACACACACACACACGCACACACTGTTGTAACTGCATGTGCTCGCATTCAATCTCCTTACCCTGGCCTCTTAGAGCGTTTCTACACAAGGCATTTAGTGTGCACTTGTCATTCCCTACTCATGGTTGTTTATGGCTTCTTTAGATGACGCCGTGACCTTCCAGTTTTATTTCAGTGTCTACACAGCATTTTTGGCAAGCTTTTTTAAAGCAGGGAGAATGCAGTATTATTTGTGATGGCGAAAGAAAGGATAATTTCCTACTTGTGTATTTGTGCTATTCCTCTATACCACAGTGCCACCTAGTGTATATATAGCAGAAAAGCAGGAAAGGAAACACTCCTTGTGTAGTGCTCAGTTCTCAATTCTGCAACGAAACCAAAAGTAGATGCAGCAGATTAACAGCTGATTAACAGCCCCGTGTAGAAAAGCTCTTACTCTTGTACCCATTACCTTATGTTTGTTACCTCTGTCTCTTCCTTCTTTCCTGTTCTTCGTTCTTGTAAAAAAATCAGATTGTTAAATTGTTTGGTGCAGAAACCTGTCTTTTTTTGCTTTTGCCCTATGTGCACTTCTAAAGAAAGGAGAAGCTAAGTACAGAAATGGCAGATTTAGATGTTCCATAATCCTTATATCAACTGCACCACCCACCATAATCAAACAACTGATCTGTAGAATGTCTTTCATTTATTTTGATATTCAGCTATAACAGGGGTGGGAAGCCTCTGGCCCTCCTGATGCGGCTGAACTGCAACTCCCATCATCAATTACAACTGTCCATGTTAGTTGGGTTGATGGGAATTGGAGTCTAATATCACCTGAAGAGCGACAGGTTTCCCCACCCATGAATTATAATATAAAAGACGGATTTTATTTCAGTACATTTTCAGTACTTAAAATTTCTTACTTTAGTTCTTTTATTTGTCCATTGTAAATAACCTTTGACAATTTAGTTGTTGTTATAACTTACATAAATCTTCCCTTGTTGATGTTGTCTTACTGTCTCAGGCATACCTAACTGTGAGATATCCTGCCATAATCAAAATGCCCAGAATTAATTCCATTTGATTCTTAATTAACATTCTTCTCAGCTGCCCAGTTAAAAGCACAGAGGATTTAATGGGATTCCACAATCCATCATATTCAATATTAAGTCCTTCATTGACATCCAGACCATGTCCACAAATGGAGAATCCCCAGCCAAGATCCATTACACCATATCTGCCAATGTGTGCTCTAACCAGCTATATCTCCAGTTTAAAGTTCTGGAATGTCCATATGAATTTGGTAGTTGATACAAATCCTTGGTCTAGGTGACCTCGAAGTCCCTCACAATGACCTGCATAAAGACCTACAATTGAGTTTTCATGAGGGATGGACTCCTAAGTCACTGCCTCGCCTTTGAAAATCCCAATCTAAATAGTTATTGCCTGTTTTAAAACAAAACACACAGTCTACGCCGAGGAAAGACATTACTCACAACTAATTATTCTTGTACAAACACCATTCTGACCTCCAAATGGTGGGTTTAAACAAATGGCATATGAGCGCTGAGGATCATTTATAACAAGGTGGCTTTCGGAAATCCTGCCCTTCTGTTTGATCAATAACCATGCAGATGTCTTGGCATTACTAAAGAGGTCAGGCTGGCTGTTTCAGAGCAGATATCACTGTCCTTCCATTAATTACAGCCTTTGGATTACGTCAGGGCTTTCCCATTCTATTTCATGTGGCTGGCCATTTTCTCAACAACAACCACGACTTAAAAATATGTCTGTAGTAGTACTACTAGTAGCAGTAATTAATCCTGCTCTTATGTGGACCTCCCAGCGGTCTCTCAGTCAATTTGCTGATCAGTCCTTTGTTCACTTCGCCTTAGTGTAGGGGTGCAGAATCCCAGGCCTGGAAAACAAATCTGCCCTTCCGGGGCCCCAATCCAGCCCTCCAGAGTTCCCCAGAAGGCTACATCCCCTTTCCTCCAACCAGCAATCATTGGTGGTTTCCTGGATTTTGTGCAGCTTTTTCCCCATCCCAAAAGGTTGAAAGGCCTCTCCTAAGGTTGAAAGGCCTCTCCTTACTTACTGGCAGCAAGAGCTCGAAACTAAAACAGGCTGGCATTTTTGTATTTTGGACCCCTTTTGCCTTCAGCCCCATCCATCACTGAAATGCAGCCCCCAAGAGCTTCTCTGAAATGGAATTCCGCACTTGGGCTGAAAGTAGGGATGTACGAAAGTCACTTACCTTTTGACGAAATGTGATTCGAGGTGGGGGGGCACCCCGTCCCTCCCCCCGAAATTCTGGCCGGCGGGGGGAGGTGCCCCGTCCCTCCCCCCCGAAATTCTGGCCGGCTGGGTCTGCAAATGGCGGTGGCTATGGCCAGAACGTAGGCTACGGCGGCTACGTTTGCATCCCTGCAGTCAGCCGTGATAGGCTACGTAAATGTTTACGTAGCCTATCACAGCTGAGTAAAAAACCCAAAAAAACCGCGCTTACGCAAATGGCGGCGCCCATGGGTGCCGCCATTTGCGTTCCTTATTTTGGCACGTCTAGTCTACGTAAACATTTACGTAGACTACAGCGAAAATAAGGGGAATGCAAATAGCCCATGGGCGCCGCCATTTGTGTACGCGCGGGGTTTTTTTTTTACTCAGCCGTGATAGGCTACGTAAACATTTACGTAGCCTATCACGGTAGTTTTTAAAAATCTAGCCGTGATAGGCTACGTAAATCTTTACGTAGCCTATCACTTTTTTTGTTTGTTTGGGTTTTTTTACTGGAAATGGCGGTGGCGGCAGCCGGTCGGAAGACCGGCCGCTGCAGCCGCCGCCGCCGCCGCTGAACTGCTGCCACCGCCGCCAGGGAGATTCGCCCATGTAAGTCCCGTCCCGGGGGGGGCGGGGGGCAGACCGTTTTGCCACCGATTTCAGGGGGCCGAATGCGCTGGCATTCAGCCTCCCCGAGATTCATGGTGAAATTCTCTGACATCCCTAGCTGAAAGAGGTTCAACAACCCTGCTGTAGGGACTCTGTAGCATCAGGTGCTCCGAGACCATTCACTGAGACCCTGGTTGATATTCTTTGTAAACAATGATCAAAAGCAGCCTACTTTTGCTTGGGAAGATCTTATCGTTTTAGCACTTCTGTGCTGAAAGCAAAGGGGAAGGTTTACTAAAGGTTAAGAAACCAAAATGAAAGAAAGTACTGGATCTGTCCTAGATCTGTCACATATTCTTGTTCAGGTCTCTGACAACTTGATTGTATGGGCCTGGAAAGATGGTAAACCAGTTAATCTTACATTGATGGTCTGAGAGATCACAATGATCACAATAGCAGAGGAAAATCTGAAGGGATTTTTTTCCAGAGCAACCTGCAATGAAAGGCATGCTGGTTGGGGATTATGGGAGTTGTAGTCCGACGCATCTGGAGGGCACCAGGATTGGGAAGGCTGATATAAGTGCATGAAGCTTGAAGTATCTCCCATGATGGGATTTAGATGAAGACAAGCTTGATGGGCCACTTAGGACCAGCTTACATGAGGCATTAGTCACATGTTTAAACAAGTGAGCTGAATAGGGTGGTCACCTATGAATCCCCCCCCACTCCAAGAGGAAATGCCTTACCCAAAAAGAGGACACCGATTCGCATTGTTTGCATATGCTGATTTATATGTATAGATGTACATTTAGAAATAATAATTAGAATTTAAGTAGAAAAACAGGGAGGATCTACATTGTGTCTGCTAGCCCATTGAATTCAGTAGACTGGCGAGTTAAATGCCATCGCATTAAAACATGATTATTCACACTCACTCTGTTTCCCCGTTCCAGTACTTCATCGAATGCACGAGCACGGCTCACACTTGAGTGCTGTGCTGTTTTTCTGCTCTTAAAGAAGGCGGCTCTCATTGGAGGAGCAGAAACTCTTCCTGTTTCTGCTGATTCCTCGCCCACCTTCCCTCTCTTCCTCTATCCCTGCGTGTGTGTAGGGGTGGCGCTTGAAGCCCGGTGAGAAGTTGCCACTCTGCCCCCCCCGGACACCAGTTCCCTCAGCAAGAAGAGGGGAAGAAGGCAGCGCCTCTCGTCTTCCCCCCATCATTGCTACAGCGGCAGTGCCGCAGGAGAGGCTGGTCGTTTTCTGTAAGTTCTCCTGGCCTTAGGGAAAACAATGAGCTTGTCCCTTGCTGCCGCCACTGTAGCAGGTGGGGCGGGGAGAAGGAGGCACCTATTTTCTTCTCCTCCCCACACCTGCTGGAGGCCAGGGCGAGAGGCTGGGGGGTGTCTCCTGATGCCTTTTTCCCAGCGCCAGCCCTTGACAGCTGGTGTGAGGAAGAGGGGCAGCGGCGGCACCCAGTGCTCGGGTTTGGGGGAGGCTGCTAGCGGCTTCAAAGCTTTGAAGACTGCCTGATGTTAGTCCGTGAGTAATGATGACTGTCTGCCTGGATATGTGTGTGTGTTTCTTTCTGTGCTGCAAGCATGGAGGGGAACTGTGAAAAAAATTACGCTTGCCTGGGCTTGCCCGGGCAAGTGTGAAGAGAAATCGGGCTGGAGAAGCTACGATTCTTTGAAGATTTGAAAATTTGAAGATAATGCCTTAATTTAAAAAAAGCCAAAGCCGGGGATAGAAGGAGGTAAAACTTAGTGTCATTTGAAGAGATAGAACAACCCCCTGCTCAATGCAGGAAGCCTGATTCCCAGGCAGTCTCCCATCCAAGTACTGACCAGGGCTGACCCTGCTGAGCTTCCGAGATCAGACAAGCATGCGCACATCCAGCCCTTTGCTTGTTGGTGATGACACTTTGAGTGCTGAGGAAGCTATGCAGTCAGTAGCCAGAAGACCACATGGGGGTGTTGAGTGCTGTGATTGGACAGGAGGGAAATACAAACACCGCTGTATATAGGCAGGTGTGGGAGGGGACTACGACCTTATTTGGTGATGAACACGGAAGAGCAGAGCACATGAATGGGGACTACCAGAATATCAGGGTATTGAAAGTGGTAGCAGGGAAGCAGGAAATTGGAGTTCCAACACGAAGCAGGGATGGTGTAATGTGAAAGACGGGGGACGAAACCTCATTGGAAGCATAAAACACTGTAAGTGTAGATCAGCCCACAGTCCATCTCACCTAGGGATGGGAGGAACGCTTACCTCCGGGTCCGGGGGGGTGTCCACAGGGGAGGGAGATCCGTCCCTCGCCCCCAGAATCCTAGCTGGCCGGCTCTGCTCCACAGCAATTCTTAAACTAAGACCTTTACGGCTGCAAATGGCATACTGGATGCCATTTGCGTCTGCAGTCAATCTGCACAGCCAGCGATACAGCAATGGTGGCCGTATTGCTGGCGCTCTGGAGCCGGCCAGCAGGGAGGATCCGGCCAGCGAGGATTCCTCCAGGAGGCAGAGGAAAGCCTTCCAATCCTCCACGGACTCCAGGGGGCTGGATTCTTTTGAATCTGGCCTCACTGGGGTCTGTGCAGGATTTCTCCCCCATCCCTAATCTCACCATAGTGTGGAAGACTGAGACCAGGTCACCTCTGTGTCTGCCTGTTCCATCTGCTGCCCAGGTGCTGTTGATGGGCAGCTTCGAGGCCCAGCTGTTCCTTCTGAGAGTTCTTTCTCCTTATTCTGGCTTTGGACTGGACAACCCTTCAAACAGAGGATGCCCTCAGAATGAATCAGCCCTTCAAATAGAGGACTGTCCTTTGTCAAAGAGGACACATGGCTACCCTAATGCTGAACCAGGTCACTTTTATTTGGGAGGAAAAAGCTGCTGTGAGGCCCCAATCAGGAATGTGCTCCTGATACAGATGGTAGTCCCATGGCAGTTTTCTACTGAAAATTGCCCTCTTTGTTGTTGTTGTTGTTGTTCAGTCGTTCAGTCGTGTCCGACTCTTCGCGACCCCATGGACCACAGCACGCCAGGCCTTCCTGTCCTGCGCTCTCTCCCGGAGCGTGCTCAAGTCCATATTCATTGCATCGCTGATGCTATCGAGCCATCTCATCCTCTGCCGTCCCCTTCTCCTTTTGCCTTCAGTCTTTCCCAGCATCAGAGTCTTTTCCAGGGAGTTTTCTCTTCGCATTAGGTGGCCAAAATATTTGAGCTTCAGCTTCAGTATCTATCCTTCCAATGAGCAGTCAGGGTTGATTTCCTGGAAGACTGACTGATTTGACCTCCTTGCAGTCCAGGGGACTCGTAAGAGTCTTCTCCAGCACCACAGTTCGAAAGCATCAATTCTTCTGTGCTCAGCCTTCCTTATAGTCCAGCTCTCACAGCCATACATTATGTACTGTTTGCAGTATACAGTACTTTGGGGAGCAAAAGACAGCAAGAAGGGAATGATTTTCAGCAGAAATGAGTGCAGGGGCCTGATCTGGATTGCTTGTTGGAACTCACCCTTGGTCTCCCCATTCCTAATACCCCAGCTTGCTCTTCCCTTCGGCCTTTTTGAGTCGGAGTCCTTCCCATACCCACTTATGTTCCCATTTAATTAATGTTCTGATATTCAGTCAGTTCCTAATGCAGCCCAACTTTTTCATAGCATCATTCATCTACAGTTCTCTTCTTCTACTGCTTTCTTCTTTTATTACACTCTTGTTGTTGCTTTTGTTTTTTATTGTGCAATACGGGCAGAAAAGAAGTAGAAGTTCTTCCTTGGTCACAAGATTAGTACTGTGTATGGTACAGCAAAGTATAGGTTGAGGCTTCTTATGTTCTTGAAGTGTTTATCTTGCAGAGCTGAAATAGATGCCATTCATTATCCCACAGCCATACTCTTCCAGAATACAGAGAAACTATGAAAAAGCCAAAAGTACACATACTTCCTACCCATCCCCGCCATCAATAAACAAACAACACAACACTCAAGAGAAGTTTTCTCCTGATGCTTCTCACTGGAGCCGCATGAGAGGGAAACAAAATTGGATTTCAGCAGATGGTCAAGCCAGAGTGGATGCTCTTCAGAACATCCAGCACAGCCTCTGTCAGAAACATTACGTTACGGTCAAATGTTACATAACATTTAATGGAACTTAAGAAAAAGGGCTATTCTTTAAAGTATCCAACCTGCCACTTCATACCTGAAGGTCGTAGCAATACTACCTTGTGCACAATAAACAAAACTCTTTCTCCTTAGGCAGACTGAATTCAGAGCAATACAAAACCCAGTACAGTGTTATTATTAAGCCATGTTGTGAAAAGAGGAAAGTAGAGAATATTTGACCAGAAAACTGAAGCAGGGCAGGATTCTTCATTGAGGTAGTAAACCTGTATCTGGGCTGTATAGAAAGTTTCTCTATACCAACAAATAAATAAATGATCCCTCAGTATAAAAAGCTAGATGTCAAAGGGAAGGCTAACCTTTCCTTTGAAATCTAGATTTCTCTGTGCAGGGAATTTACCTGTATAGAGAAGCATGAAATCATGTAAGGTCTTACCTACAGTCTGAAATGGTACAGTCCAGATACAGGTTTACTACGTCAGAGAGAATTAGGTTTAAGACATGGCGCTGGGCTATACATGTCTACTCAGAAGTAAGTCTCATTGAGTTCAATGGGGTTCACTCTCAGGTATGTATGTACATTATAGGATTTCCGCCTTACAGCACAATCTTAAGCATGTCTACCCAGAAGTAATCCCCATTGAGTTCAGTGAGGCTTACTTCCAGGTAAATGTGTATAGAATTGTACCCTCAGCCTTGCTAAAGTTTGTATCACTCATCTAACTTTAGGAAAGAATCTTGAGTCTGTTTTCAGATATATACTGAAGGAATGACTTTACCTTCAATACCCCCTACCTTAACTTACCTTCAATAACCCTGATAAACTGGTGCATAATGTCGCTCTGACTGCTTGTGTGGGTTTGAGTGTGACACTTAAAATGGTGATAAGAATATAGCGTTTTATGGAATGATCCAATGTCAGCTGAAAAGCTCTGTTAACTAAATTGGCCATCAACCAGTTTGTCTGTGCCACATAATGGGGTTTTGTACAAAATGAATATTTTTTTTCCAGAGCATTAGAAATGTCATGTTTTAATCAATGCCTATTTAAATGTTAAATCTAATGAAAGCTTTAAGTAAGAGAATAGACATGTGCACAGAAGGGTTGCCATGGAAACTAGAGCAGTAACAGTTTAGAGAGGAGCTGGGAACACTTAAAGAACAGCACAACCAAAGCTGGAGTTCTCCAGGTATTGCTCTCCTGGGGTAGCGTTACTTCGACAGATACAAGGATAGAAGGCGTTCAGGGAAGAAGAAAATTCCTATGACCTTACCCAAGAGAACTGTGAGGAAAGATCATCCGTAGGATGAGTTGGGAGAGAGGGTGCAAGCGATGGCAATTGAAGGAGGTTTGGGGGAATAAGTGGAAGGAATTTGTTAATTTGAACTAATTTAATTCATTGCATTTACATCCTTCCTTTCCCCCAAAGATGTTTCCATTTGTTCCTCACAAAAATCATGGGGTGTAGACTTGACTAAAAGTCAGCGACTTTTCCAAAGCCAACATCCTGTGAGCCTCGCCCAAGGCCAACTTGATCAGTACTCCTCTGAAGTGATGGATGAGTTGCCCCATGCTACGGATTGGTCTAGAACTAAGCTGAACTACTTCCTGAAAAATCAGGAAGTGGCTTGGCTTGTTTCTGAATCAATCCAGCTTCAGAAATAAGCCCTCCCCATGGCACTAGCCCTGACATAGCAACTGGGGGTCTGGTGCAGGGGGAAGACCTCCCTTCCTTCCCTCTCCCTCATTGGCAGTGTGCCAGCCTGCTAAGTAGGATGGGAGGAAAGCAGAAGAGGTTGAGAGGATCACTTGGTGGAGAGGGGTTTGGGTGAGTAGGGGAGAGGGGGCTAGGGGAAGAATTACTGAATTAAAATCTGAGCTGAAGTATTCAGGGGTTGCAATGAAGTGAGTATTATGCACCCCTCAGGCTTATACTTCCATACAGTGCCAGCTCCAGATTTTTGAGTCTCCTTTCTGTGAGTCTACGTTATCACCAGCATTGTTCTTGCTCCTCCTCCTCTTCCTCATCATTGCTACAACTTTCTTGCTTGATGAGGAAAGAGCAAATAGGCAGCGGCATCTACTGCTCTTTCTCACTACCACTGTTGTCTGGGACAGTGGGAGAGGCAGGTGAACAAATAAGTTGCAGTGGTGAAGAGGAGGAGCAACTGCAGGGGACTGTTTGTCAGTGGGTCCCTGCTGGGGTATCACGTGCCCAACCATACCTACTGTTGACGCCACTCCGGCTTCCAGGCTTGGAGCCCTTGGCTATATCATTAATCTACTCCACATTTGATCTCAATAATGGGGGTTGAGTAGGTTGGGAGAGGGCAGACCTGGGGCCTATCTACATGGGGTATTTACTCTGGTCCTTCTGTGGCTCAAAGACAATCGTGGCAGATGATACATGCCTGTCTCAATTGCAAGCTCTCTGTTTCTTGCTGTAAAATGTGGTGACGGATTTTCTGTTGGATTTTCCTGTCACAGCAGCTTCAGAGTGGTTTGGGAGTCTGTGTGACCTGAACTGCCTTCGGTGCGTGTGCTGATTGGTGGAAGGGAAAGTTGTGTCGTGAGGGGTGTGGGGAGAGCAGAGAGCTAAAAGTGTCTACCCGGACGTAACTTCAATTGCACTTTGTCGAATACAGGAGCAGAGGGGTCGGGAGAATTCCTTTGTTTTAAATATTCATTGAGCACAGGAGCGGGGATGGGGCGGGCAGCCAGCTCTGTTGCTTTGAAACTGCTCTGTTGTGAACGTGCGCTGGATAAACATGCTCACTCCGAAGTAACTCTCTCCAATCGCGCTTCACTGACCGCGGGAGTGGGGAGGGGGAGTGGCAGAGAACAAGCCTCAAGCCTCTTGTTTTAATACTACCTATGCCTACTTGGAAATAATTCGTCCTCTATTCCACTTCATTGAGTGCAGGGCAGGGGGGGGGAGTGGTGGAGAGCAAGTCTCAAACTGCGCTGTTATGCAGGTGCGAAGGTGTGCCCTTATGGAGGTTTACAGCTACACAGAGCCTTACTGATTTCAAAAGTTGATGGCCCCCAAATGACCCCTGATCCCACAGAGAAGGGCTGGAGATGGAGGAGAGTTGTCTGCTAAACATGCCTTCTTGGAAGTCACTCATCCTCCATTGTACCTCACTGAGCATGGTAGGGGAGGTGTGGGGAGCAAGCCTCTGCTCATTCGCTGCCCCACACCTACGCAGCTGACGACATTCATTTCTACTCGTGGAACTTCACCCACCCAACCCTGAACTAATGCGGTTTCAGGTGCCGTTTGCCCCATACAATCGGGGTTTGCTTTAACGTATAAATCACTTTACCAGCTGCCATTTGCCCCGAGAGGAGCTAACCCAATTTCATGAAAATTTGGATTTAAATGGAATTGCCTCAAAAACCGTTGTTGCATAGATTCAGCCCTGAAGGCAGGAATGACTGGAACAAAAGGCCAGCCTGAAGCACATTGAACTTTATCAAATGCCATTCTTTCCCCTGCCTAGCTTGGTCTCCATGAAAAATGAGCAATTGACCATAGCTTGGTGGTAGAGCAATGCCCAGCATTTCTCAGACAAAGGCAGTTTCATACATTGCGCACAGCATGCTAAGCCAAGCATTCTACTGGGCTAGATCTACACTTGTGATTTTTATCAGGATTGAAGTGCGTTGATAACCAGTGGGGCACATTACGCATTCTGTACATCGCTTTTCTAGCATTATTTTCCACTTTTTATGATGTATTATCCAAAATACCCCAACAGATGTCATTGTGTCTGCTACGAGGCATAAATGTGCAAGAGAAATATATCGTCACCATTGCGGATGCTGGAGAAATCCGCCACAGATTCAAATGAGGCCAGATTCCAAAGAATCTGACCTCCAGAATCTGTGGTGGACTGGCCACACTCAACTCCGGGTCTGGAGGAGTTCCCATGGGGCGGCTCTCCAGCTTCCTAAAAAGTGCTATACGCTAATGGTGGCTGCCATTAGCTTATCGCAGGAAAGTTACAGCCATAAATGGTGCATTGTATGCTATTTGCGGCTGTAAAGCACTTACTTTTACCTAAATACAGCCGTAAAAAGCGGCAATTGAGGTAAAAGTAAGTGCTTTACAGCTGCAAATGGCATAAAATATGCCATTTACAGCTGTAATTTTCCTGCGATAGGCTAATGGCAGGTGCCATTAGCATATTGTGTTTTTTAGAAAGGCAGAGAGCTGCTTCACCAACTTCAGTGGATGTGGCAGGGCTCTGAAGATTCCACGGAGCCCCAAGCGGCCCGAATTGCCTCACAGTGGACACCCTCCCCCCTGGACCGGACAGTGGGGGTTCGTACATCCCTAGTCACCATGATGGGATAATATCGATATGACATGAGGTGCAGATCTGGCCCTGGTTTCAATATTGCTCTAATATCAACAATTAAAACAAAATGTTATAGCTCCTTAAACCACTTCTCATGCATAAAAAGCCCGTCCTTTAAGTCTAAACTGCACCTGCACCCCACATTTCAGCCACATATCTATGGTCAAATACAATTTCTGCAACTACAGGCTGATCTGTGCACTCACTCAAAACAATCTTTCTGATCGAACAGAACAGTATCTTGTTTGCACCATCATGATGTAAGCACAGTAACTGGATTGTTCCTTTTGGTGGAGAAATAGCCTTGCTGCAGTTCACCACTCTCTCTAGTCCACCCGTGCCGCTCCTGAAATCCTGGCCGATTTCTGTTCCACACCACACCAGTTGGGGTGCCCAGGAGTCTCACAAACACACAGCGTAGCACAAGAAATACACAGCTGCATGGGCAAGTGGGGCCTGGAAAATGTGCATTAACTCCCCAAATAATGAAACACGTCTAAGGAATGGCCAGGCACTGGAATGCTCAAGAGCACAAGCACACAGTCGTGTATAAAATAGTCACATTCATGCTTGGATGACAGTATAAGCATGGGAGAATTGGACTGGGAATATTTGAAAATGCAAATACACCCTAAGTGATGAGATCACAAAAGAAGCTGCGTTAGACTGGGACCATCAGGCTCAGTACTGCCTGTTCCAGGGGTGTTGAACCTTGGGCCCACAAGCCAAAGCCAGCCCTCCTGGAGTACCAGTCCACCCTGCCCTAGGACTCTGCAGAAGGCCATGCCCCCTTCCCCCAATCCCACCCCCTTTCCCCTGACTGCCAATCGTTTGGTGGTTTCTTGGCTTTTGTGCAGTTTCCCCCCAATTCTAAAAGTTTAAAAGGGCTCTCCTAAGGCTAAGTTACAGGCAGTAAGAGCTTTAAGCTAAACTATGCTGGCATTTTGGCCCTGTTTCCTTTGACTTTGGCCTCGCCCACCACTGGAATGTGGCCACCAAGAGCTTCTCCAAAAACTGAATTCGGCTCTCAGGCTGAAAAAGGTTCAACATCCCTGGTGTACTCTGACTGGCAGCAACTCTCCAGGGTCTCAGACAGAGAGGGATTTTTTCCCATCACCCACTATCTGAGCTTTTTCACTGGCTTGAATTTGGGACCTTCTGCATGTGGTCTACCACTAAAGCAATGTCTGGACAACAGAGCACTTGAGTACCCAGATACACAGGCAAATTGTGTTACAATGCTCAGATGCAGGGCCACTGAGCAAGTATCCCATTCATCTGTTGCCTTCCTCACTTCCAGAATGTAGAGTGCAGTGAGTCCATGACTGAGATGAACTTTGAACCTGCAACTTTTCTATCTTTCTTACACATGTACCCAGTCTTTCCAAATTTGGCCAAGGGGTTTGGCAGTCATTGAAAACAGGAAACACATCCTCAGACCATCACCCAGAGAGGTGTTGAGATCCAGCGTGGTGTAGTGGCTAGGGTGTTGGACTGGGAGCTGGGAGATCCGGGTTCTAGTCCCCACTCAGCCATGGAAGCTCACTGGGTGACTTTGGGCCAATCACAGACTCTCAGCCCAACCCACCTCACAGGGCTGTTGTTGTGAGGATAAAATGGAGAGGAGGAGGATAATGTAAGCCACCTTGGGTTCCTTGCAAGAGGAAAAAAGGCAAGGTATAAATGCAATCAATCAATCACCCCCCCCCCACACACACACACACAACTAAAAAAGCGACATTGACCAAACAGCTGCATCAAATCAGCCTCCTTATACGCAGATCATTCCTGCTTCTTCCCCCAGTAGCTTTAGTAAAATGACAGGCTTTACATAGCAGAGTCAGCTCTATCTTTAAGAGGGACCTCTTATTGCATGTCTACTCAGAAGTAAGCCCCACTGAGTTCAATGGGACTCAAAGCCCCATTGAGTTCAATGGTTTCATTGAGTTCAATGAAATTGAGTTCAATTGAACCCATTGAGTTCAATGTCAGGTGAGTGTGGATAGGATTGCAGCCTTAAGGTGCAATCATATGCATGTTTAGACAGGAAAAAGTCCTACAACTCCCAGCAGTCCCCAGCCAGCTCTGGCTGGGGAATGCTGGGAGTTGTAGGACTCTTTCCTGTCTAAACATGTATCGGATTGCATCCCTTAATGTATTTTGTTTTGTGAAGCCACCTTGGGAACCTTTTGCATTGAAAAGCAGGGCAGGAGCTTAGTAAAATAAATAAATGTACATTTTTGGCCTTAGCCAAAATGACAGGACAGGTAATGTCATTGTGGAATGCAGATGTTGATCCATGACTGGTCTGTGCATGTGCTACAGAAATTCAAAGGAGAATAAAAAGAAATCACAGCAGTAGTGTTACTTATTACTTTTTTTATGGTTGGTGATGCATTCTCTTTTGATGCTCATCTCTTTTGTGCTTTGATTCTGATCTGGACAGTTTAGCTTTCTATACTCCACCCTACTGGGTCCCCCCCCCCCCATGAGTTTAAAACGTTTATGTCTGCTTTGTTAAAGAAACCTAGACATTCTCCCTGCAACAATGAATGCACACTTTATTTCAGCTTGCTGGGAAATGCAGCTTAATCACTGAACTGTACCCACTTTTTCCTAAATATGAAGGCATATTTTGTGTATGTGTGTGTGTGATAGTGAGAGAGAGAGAGGGAGAGGGAGAGAGAGAGAGAGATGAACTCTTTCTCTCCCCCTTATTTGCTATTCATTTTATTGGCTCTTGGCCACAATTTGGCAGTAATTTCTCCTAACCTGCCATATGGTTTTCTTTCTTTACATTTTACAAAATGACAGGGGCGAGTGACTGCGCTTTTTTCTTTTCTTTTTACGTCAGTGATGCAGGACTGATCTAATTTAGGCTTCATTATTATGGAATGAAACCAAGGCTGCAAGGGAAGCTGCAGTGCTACGTTCAGCCAAGCCTGTGAGCTGTTTTCCAAAAGGCCCTGCTTGGGCCTTCCGCTCATCTTGACCTGATGATGGTTCAGTTGTACTGGTAAGTGGCTGTAGCATTAGCAATACGATCAGAGGTCAGAGCAAAAGTCTGCGGCCCTTGTCATGCGACTCCCGAATCAAATCAGACTGCCAGCTGAGCATTCTTCAGGTCTGAAGTCACTTCCATTCTTTAGAAATTTGATTCATCATGTGATTGATCTGTACGGCTGGTGTGCATTGAAAAGAGAGAGAGGGAGAGTTCTGCAGATAATTTCAGTCCACATGGCAGTGAACCCTTGTATCTAACAAAAAGCATGTGCAGTGTGGATAGCTATTCTACACACATACAATACATAAACATGCACACGCATTTCATAATAGTAGTATATATATAGTGTTTACTGTGTGCATTCACAGTATATCATGGTAAAACATTAGCTCGGTAACACCTTACAGTGGCAGCTAGTTTTCCAAGTGGAAGATGATATGGTAAACCTTTGCCTGGACTGTACCACTTTAGACTTGCATGACCGAATACTACTTCATACAATAAAATTAAATTAAAATACAAAACAAAAAATTATTTGCACATAAAAAACTAGCCTCTTTTCCCTGACAAGAGTTCTAACCTAGCCTTCCCCATGATGTGCTAGTTCTATCTATGTAGGAATCTGTTGTTGTTGAGGAAGAGCATCGTGAGATCTGAGCTGAAGTGGTACAGGTTTATTACCTCACCTGCTGTTTGTGAAAACTAGGCCTACCTATACAGTCAGGGCCAGGAATATTGGAACAAGGATAACTGTTTTGGCAGTTGGCCTCTGTACTCCACCACATTGAAGTTGAAAGGAAACACACCCAGATGGGAGCGAAGTCTGGACTTTCAGCTGTAATTCAAGGGGTTTGGCAAACGTGGGGCACTAACCATTCAGGAAGGACAGCCAGTGGCATACACACACACCCATCATTGGTGGCTCATAAGTAATGGAATGAATGGCTGACAAGCAGCTGCATGGCCAGGTGTGGCCTGTTTCCTGGGTACCCCATGACCAATCAAGCAGATAAAAGGCCTGGAGGTGGTTCTGAGTGTTACATTTGCATTTGGTAGCTGTTCACTGGAACTCCCAACATGAGGTCCAAAGAGGTGTCCATGCAAGTGAAAGAAGCCATCATTAGGCTGAGGAAACAAAATAAACCCATCAGAGAGATAGCAAAAACATTGGGAGTGGCTAACACAACAGTTTGGAACATCCTGACAAAGAAGGAATTAACTGGCAAGCTCAGCAACAGCAAAAGGCCTGGAAGACCACGGAAGGCAACTAAAGTGGATGACTGCAGAATTCTGCTCATGGTGAAGAGGAACCCTTTCACAACATCTAGCCAGGTCAAGAACACTCTTGAGGAGGTAGACATGTCATTGTCAACATCTACAGTCAAGAGACAGCTTTATGAATGTAAATGCAGAGGCTTCACAACAAGGTGCAAACCACTGGTAACGCTCAAGAACAGACAGGCCAGATTAGCCTTTGCCAGCAAACACCTAAAGAAGCCTGCCCAGTTCTGGAATAAGATTCTTTGGACCGATGAAACCAAGACTAATTTGTACCAGAATGATGGGAAGAGAAAAGTATGGCGAAGGAAAGGAACAGTTCATGATCCAAAGCATACCACATCATCTGTCAAACATGGTGGAAGCAGTGTTATGGCATGGGCATGTATGGCTGCCAATGGAACCGTGTCACTGGTGTTTATCGATGACCTGACTGCTGATAAAAGCAGCAGTCTGAATTCTGAAGTGTATAGGGCTATACTTTCTGCTCAAATTCAGCTGAATGCTGCCAAACTGATAGGACGCCGCTTCATATTGCAGATGGATAATGACCCAAAAAGTACAGCAAAAGCTACCCCAGAGTTTCTCAAGGCAAAGAAGTGGGATGTTCTTCAATGGCCAAGTCAGTCACCTGATCTCCACCCAACAGAGCATGGTTTTCCCTTACTGAAGACAAGACTGAAGGCAGAAAGACCCACAAACAAGCAGCAGCTGAAGGCAGCTACAGTAAAGGCCTGGCAAAGCATCTCAAGGGAGGAAACTCAGCATTTGGTCATGTCCATGGGTTCCAGACTTCAGGCAGTCATTGACTGCCAAGGATTTTCATCCAGGTATTAAAGGCGATCCTTAAGTTTGAAATGATGTTGGTTTGTTCCATTACTTATGAGCCACCAACGATGGGTGTGTGTGTGTATGCCACTGGCTGCACTTCCTGAATGGTTAGTGCCCCACTTTTACCAAACCCCTTGAATTACAGCTGAAAGTCCTGATTTCACTCCCATCTGGGTGTGTTTCCTTTCAACTTCAATGTGGTGGTGTTCAGAGGCCAACTGCCAAAACAATTATCCTTGTTCCAATATTTCTGGCCCTGACTGTACATCAGTATTATCAGTAGGGTAGTGGTACATTTTGAAGTGCAGATGCTCATCATGTTAGTTCCCATAGATATGAGCTTCCTTTACATTAAAGAAGAAATCCACAGTCCTACTGTGTGGAGCCTTTCCATGTTTACAGCAGGCTCCCAGATGGCGACCATGTGATTGCTGAGAGGGGAAGTTTTTAATTTTTAAGGTTCCACAGAACTCAATGAAACAGTGCCATCTAGTGGCTGTTTTAATAGCACAACAATCCAACATATTTTAATGCTTCATTATTTCCAGATCTATTTAACATGGAATAATTGGGAAATACCTCTGGATGTGTCCTGGAGGTTGACGATGTCATGAAAAGGACCTGCAGACTCCTGTGAGTGGGCAATCTCAATAGCAGGATAAAAGCTCAGTGTGAAGAAGCCCTAGGTCTCAAGGAGAGTCCAAACATTTAGGCAGCTGTGTTGATCCATATCAACAAACCACTTCTGGTCGTTTTCATCTCCACCAGGAGCAGGTCTTTTGTAAAGCTAATGGGCCTTAATTTCCCATTCAAGACCAGGCCACCCCACAGGGAACAATATATTGTTGCTGGGAAAATTTATTCACTGCCCCACCAACCCCAGCTCTTTTGAGGATTGCAGCTAAACTCAGAGGTAACAGGGAAGTCTGAAGGGGGTGGCAGGTGACGTCAGTGTCCCTGTTAATTAAAAAATGCCAGCACTGCACCCCTGCGAGCCCTGGCTCCACTGATGATTATCACCTCAATATTGCAGATGGGGAGCTGAAGTTTGGAAATAGACGTAGGCCCTCCAGTGAGTTAATGCCCAAGGCCAGTCTTAAACCCGATGCTTCCTCAGTCACAGTCCACACTCTGAGTAACTAAACTACACCAGCTCCAGAGTGCAGGCACAGCAGGTACCATCTTTGGGCACCTGTTCCCCAGCAAGGCCCAATGCTGATTCCTATCCCTTTTTAACCTGTACCACTCTGATCTGAACACCAGGTCACTGAGTTTGGGGTAGCTACCATTTAAAGTTAATGGTCCAGATGTAGTGTCGCTCTGGGGCATAGCAGGGAATTTGAATGACAGCTCCATTGGAACACTGGGCCACTACCAGGTAAGCTTGCACTGCCAGGATAGGGCGCTTACATGGGAGGAGTCCCATCGGGGGACAGGGATTTGATGGCCCTCTCAAGCTTGATAGAAATATGATGTTCTACCTTACTTTAAGTTAGCTCCAATGAAATTTTTTCATTTGGTGCTTTGGATGAGGCTTTGGATCCTGGAATTAGGAGTGAACAGTGAAGTGGCCAAGTTTGCTGATGACACCAAATTATTTAGGGTGGTTAAAACAAAAAGATTGCGAGGAGCTCCAAAAGGTTATCTCCAAACTGGGAGAATGGGCATCCAAATGGCAAATGCGGTTCAATGCAAGAAAGTGTAAAGCGATGCATGTTGGGGCAAAAAATCCCAACTTCAAGTGTAACGTGATGGGATCTGAGCTAGCAGTGGCTGACCAGGAAAGAGATCTTGGGGTTGTAGTGGACAGTTCAATGAAGATGTCAACCCAGTGTGCGGCCACTGTAAAAAAAGGCAAACTCCATGTTAGGCATAATTAGGAAAGGAACTGAAAATAAAGCTGCCAGTATATCATACTGCCTTTATACAAATCTATGGTGCAATCACACTTAGAATACGGTGTAGAGTTCTAGTCACCACACCTAAAAAAGATATTGTAGAGTTGGAAAAAGTGCAGAAAAGGGCAATTAAAATGATAATGGGGCTGGAACATCACCTCTATGAGGGAAGGTTACAACAGCTGGGCTTGTTTAGCTTAGAAAAAAGGAGGGTAAAGGGAGAAATGATAGAAATGTACAAAGCTATGCACGGTATGGAGAATGTGGATAAGAAGACATTTTTCTCCCTCTCTCAAAATACTAGAATCTGGACTCATCCCATGAAGCTGATTGGTGGGAGATTCAGGACAGATAAAAGGAAGTACTTCTTCACACAGCACATAGTTAAACTATGGAATTTGCTACCTCAAGATGTAGGCTTTCTTCACATGGAGCTTTTATCCTGCGATTGAGATTGCTCCTTCACGGAAGTTTGCAGGTTCTTTACATGGCGCTGTGAACCTCCAAGGTGTCTCCTGCACTAAATGCCCTTTGTTCCATTTTTAAATAGATCGCAGATAATGAGCTATCCAATTACCCTCTTGTGTTCCGCTTGAGTTCCCTCTGTGAAAAGAGGAAAAGCAGCAAGAAGAGGAGTGAGATCAATGAAAGAGAATGGCAGACTCAGATAGGGGGAGAAGGGCAGGGAAAGGAAGCGCGTGAAAAAGGAGTTGTTGTGATCCCGCATTTAAAATGGAAGCAGAAAGCCCCGTTTTAAATGCAGGATTTTAGGCTGGTGTAGAGATGCCCATAGTGATGGCCACCAATTTGGATGGCTTTAAAAGGCGGTTAGATAAACTCCTGGAAGAGACGGCTATCAGTGGCTACTAGTCCTGATGGCTATGTGCTACCTCTGGTACCACAGGCAGTAAGCTTATGTACACCAGTTGCTGGGGAACATGGGCAGGAGGGTGTTCTTGCACTCATGTCCTGCTTGTGGTTTCCTGGTCAACAGCTGTTTGGCCATTGTGTGAACAGAATGTTGGACTGGATGGACCCTTGGTCTGATCCAGCAGGGCTCTTTTTCTGTTCTTATATTCTTATGCTCACAGCAGCTGCTTTCTTCCTCAAGAACCTGCCCAAAGAACGTCACATGCATTCATTACCCGCACCAGCAGTGTTACTGTCTTCTTTTCTCATTCTGTTTCTATAGTGCCTTTAAAAGCAACCTGCCACACAGAAACTAAGTGGGTGAAGGTTATCCCAGTATTTATCTTCATGCCATGAAATGCTTCACCCTGTGTATCTGTGTGCCAGCCTGCTGTTAAAGGAATGGGAGTGTGGCCAGAAAAAAGGAAGGAAAGTTGGAACTCTACTTTCAAAATTAATGTTGGAATCAGATAATTGACAGTGAAAATGCTACGTTAAATTATCATACCTATGAAGATGTGATAGGTAGATAGATATATCCAAATGTTTTTATAAAAAAAATATGCGAAAGTCCCATAATTAAATAGTTGGCTAAACATGAAGATATGGCCATAGGGTTTTATTAGCATGGACCTACACAGAGGAGGGAGGGAGGTGTATGAATATGTAGAAAGGAGGTTTAGGGCGCAATCCTATGGCCTCTAGTCAGCGGCTAGATGGCTATAGGATAGGTTGATACACTAGCTCAATGGGACTGCAACCTTAGTGAAAATTCTACTGCAGCTGGAAATAGGGAGGCCAGGTTGCAATGAAGAGATCTGTGCATTTAAATGCCCCAATGCAGCATGAGTGAAAGAGCTTTTCTACCCAAGGCTGTTAATCAGCTGTTAATTTGCTATATCTACTTTTGGTTTCATTGCAGAATTGAGATCTGAGCACTATGAGCTTTTCTACATGACGCATTTATTGTGCGTTTGTGATTCCTTACTCACAGTAGCTTGTGGGTGCTTTACATAAAGTCCTCATCTTCCAGGGCCTCTCCCACGCTTTGCAACCTTTAAAGCGTGTTTGCTTTTTTTCCTAACAAGGGAAGTCTGACATTTCTGGCATTTCTGTGAATGGCAGCATAAAACCCTGGTGTATTTGTGCAATTCTGCTATACTAGACCCCTACCTAGTGGTTGTGTAATGGAACATACAGAACTTATAGAAAGGCAGAGAAAGAAAAAAAACAGAAAAAAACACATGTAAAGGAGCCGTTCTTAATCCCACAAAGAATCTAGAAGCAGAAGTCTCGGTAAAGAGGGAGATGAAAAGCCTCATATAGAAAAGCCCTACCTGAGGAGCATTTCCTTTCCTGCTTTTCCATTACATAACCTCTAGGTGGCAATGTGGTATGGCAGAAAAGCACAGACATACAAGAAGAAATCACACTTTCTTTCAGTTTCACAGTTAAATGCCACATTTTCCTTGCTCTAAAAAAACCCCTCCCTCAGCAAAAGTGCAGGTTAGACACAAAAGCGAAACTGGAGGGTCACAATGTCGTTTAAAGAAGCCATAAACAACCATGAGTAGGGAATGACAAGTGCGCAATAAATGCCTCATCTAGAAAAGCCCGAAGAAGCTGGAGGTTACCCAGTCTGTTCTTCTCCCATTCATGCCCACCCTGCCTGCTGGGTGGCACAGCTAAGGTGCAATCCTATATCCTAATTACCTGGTAGTAGGTCCAATGGAACTCAGTAGAACTTACCTCTAAGTAGATATCCATAGTACTGCATTGCTGAAGTCCTGTTCATTACACAAGGTGGAATGCCAGAGCGGGGCGGGAGGAGGTATTAGACAATAGGCCAGGCAGAGTGACTGCTGGGTGTTGCTGCCTTAACTGGGAACGTAAAGATATAGGGTAGGATCCAATGTTAGTCTCACTTAAGTCCCATTCATTTCAATGGGTCTGCTGTAAGTAGGACTAACATTGGATACAACCCCCATTGCAGATCTATGGTTAGAACCTGGTGACCCTATCCTGGAAACAACACATTCTAACAATGGATTGCAGTACTTCCAGAACAGGCATTTGGAAAGACTGCATCCAGGCAGTCTGGCTAACAGTGTTTTAGAACACCTTTCTTTTTGTAGAAACTACAATTTTTTAAATGTAATTTCTCCAAATGGTTTGCCATCTGCTTCATCAAATGTGATAATTAGGCATTTATGTTGCCAGTGAGAAAAAAACAATGTTATTGCTGTTTTGTTCTTGGGTGGGTTTTTTTGGGGGAGGGTGTTAATTGAGGCTGCGCATTTAGCTGCAGAGGTAAGGGCAGAAAAAGAGTAAGTGCTGTAAAGGTCTTTGGGTGCTTCCAGATGCAGCTTTTATTGTGCAATCACCCTGCGTTATTCATGGATTTTACATGAGGGTGCTTCCAGATGGAGGGGTCCTGTCAGAAGGCATTGTGCAGCTCTGCTGTCTTTTGCTCCTGAATGGCTTTTCCATGATAAGAAAAAGATGGACAAAGTAGTAGGCAAACATGACAAGGGTGCAAGTGGAAAGTGACAACAGCTGGACTGCAGTAAAATTCTGTGAATGAAGCAGGGCAATGGCACCTAAAAGCCTCTCTGGAAGCGCCGTGGGTCCAGAGGATGTCATCATCCATTTGTAACCCTCCCATTTTTTTCCACTGCTTCTTCCCTTTTTTTCTTACCAGAAAAAAAAAAAAATTCTTAAGGTGGAAAAGACTGAATGCCTTTCAGTCTTTCCCACCTAGATAATTCCCTCTACCTTAACAATGCCTTTTGACTGGAAGCACTAGGAGTCCTCTGTATGGAAGCACCCTTATTCTGGTTCAGGGTTTGGGATTCAAAAATCCAAATAGAATTTGGCTGTGATCACTGGAGGAACAGTTTGGGCTCTGGTTTGAGCACACAGTTGGCACAGGAGTGTTTGTAGAGGGCAACACAACATTTAATGAAGGAAGGAAGTAGTAGAAAGCTTTTTTTAATGGTGCCCCCCCCTCCTCTCCTCCTCTTTGGCTTAAAGATCATATTCTGCCTTGGTGAGCAACTGTCTAGGACCCCAGCCGTGGAATTATTCTCCACCTTGGAAAACTTAATGGCAAATAATGTATGAAGCATTTGGCAAATCTAAGAGAATTATTGATCAGCAGCAAAACCACTGTATTTGCTAGTATTGTGCAGCCATGTGACCTTGTCCAGAACAACATGCATTCCAGTGTAAACACACAGATTCTGCGTGTTGTACCATTGATTTCAATGAATGCAGGGGATCTACATGTCCAAGGCGGTTACTGCCAGCACTCCTGACTCCACTGAAATTAATGGTTCAGGTTGCAGGGGAGGTGCCTCATAAGAAATCTCTGAATTGGTACCATAATCCTAAAATATGATAATTGTTATGAGATTTTATCAAGCTTAATGCATAGTTAGTTCTACAAGCAACAATTCATTGTCGCCTTGCCTACACTCTATCTCTGATGAAAACATGTTCTTTGCTTCCAGGCAATATTGATGTTAATTTAGGATCACGCTCGTTACCTCTAGGAATGGGAGAACCAGGGATGTTTGAGCCTGCTGAAATTCCCTGAACTCCACTTTGAAATTCTATTCTCACTCCCGTTTTCATTTGTGCCCCTTTTTCTTTTTGTTCACACAGGAAAGGTGCGCATTTCTAATGGGGAAAGTATGCATTTCTCTGCGCATTTTAAAAACATGCATGTTTTCGCCCATGAGCTAAAGCGTGAAAATGCATCTCTCTTGAAAAGTGCACATTTTAAAGTGTGCATATTCTAAAAATATGCATTTATTGAATGCAATCGAAAGTTCAGGATTGTGCGATTATTTTTGGAAAAAAATACACTCGAGTTTTATTTTATTTATTAATTAATTACATTTCTTAATCGCCCATCTTGCCGGTCACCTAGCCATTCTGGGTGATGTACAGCAATACAAACAGTTTTAAAACAATAGGTGTGGAACAGAGACTCACCGACCTGTAATGGGAGAGGAAGCGGATCAGGGCCAGGCCTCTGGAAGCAAGAGGGGGCACAGAGCAGGTAGGCAAAGGAAGCAAGGAGCAGCTGGATCCATGGTGCAGCTCTTATTGGCTCCTCTGGTCGGCTGATCCCTGCCAGGCTGAGTCAAGCGACACAAGGAGTCAACACTGCTTGGTAAGCTGAGGGCTGCAATACCAATTCTGGCCACTTGCAGTGGGGGACGCTGCAGCCCAAGGCAGCAACTTTCTTCCCTGGTCATTTGAAAGAATCCCCAAGTCGCCACAGGCGAGAATCAGTTTATAAATGGGCCCTCCATCACATCCCACACGGCCCTTTACTAAAGGCTGTGAGTGGGGAAGGCATATGACATGGAGCAAGGGGGCCAAAGGCTGCTTTGGGGGTGTGTGCAGCCTGATCCGGGGATGTTTTTAATGCGTGGCGGAAGCTCATTAAAGAGGGGGCATGGTGGAGTTCTCTAGGGAGGGAGTTCCACAGAGTGGGGTCCACCACAGAGAAGGCCCTCTCCCTCATCCACACCAGCCTAGCTGTCATGGCTGATGGGACAGAGAGAAGCCATCCAAGGCTGATCTTGTTAAGCGGCCTGTCTGGTGCTGCTGGAGGCGCTCCTTAAGATAGGCTGGGCCGGAACCATATAGGGTTTTAAAGGTCAAAACCAACACCTTGAATTTGGCCTGGAAAACAACTGGTAACCAGTGCAACTCCTTCAGCGCTGGAGTGAAGTGATCATGCCGGCGGCTGCCTTTAATCAGGCGTTCGGGGTTGTAAATAGGGCAGGTTCAGATGATTTATGAACTGAAATGAAATTCTCACACAACCGTATCTCGCAATCAGGGAAGAATAGAAGGTAGTTTGGGACTTCATGGTAGATCTCTGGGTGATTGCATTAGGCTGGCAAGGGGTTCTCACTTCCAGCGGTTCAATGAAACACACTCTTCACTATTACTGGCCTTCCGCTAATTCATTATTTCAAAGTCTCAGTGTTCCTCACCTATGAAATATAAGTATTAATTGGCTGCCTTATTGAGTAGGTCTTGGTGCAGCACTGCTGGACAGTTTTAGAGTTTTGTGTTAGAATCCCTGATCTGTAGTAACCCCAAGGTATATTTGTATTCATATACGGAGTTCATCCTGGGGTATACCTCATGAGGTGCAGTAGTAATTGGCTCCACCGTTTGAGCCACCATTTTGGTCTAGCTCTTGTTGGTGGACATTGGGGTTCTAGTAGGGATGTTGTGGGAATTCGAGGGTGGGGAGGCCAGTGGCCTCCCCTAGGCCTCCTGGACCCTACTTGCCAAGCTGCCATGTGCTTACTGGGCCGTTTGCTGAGCACTGTGCTGTCTGTGAGCACCCGATGGCCACCCATCCCATCCCCTCGCCGAGCCTCCATTTTATGAAAAAATTGTGCCTCAGGGTTTTCCGTAAAAGTAATGTTGTGTAAATTACGACTGTAAAGGGGCCATTTATGCAACCTTACAGGTGTAAATGATCCATTTACACCTGTAATGTCGTGTAAATGGCTCCTTTACAGCTGCCATTTACGCATTACTTTTACGGAAAAACCCGAGCTGCCATTTTTTTCACAAAATGGCGGCTTGCTGGGGGGGGCGGCCACAGGGCCCTTGTGGGCTGTTCAGTGGCTTGTGCAGCGTGGTGAGCAGGGGCGGATGGTGGTGGTTCAGTGAGCACCCAGCGGGGACAGACGTAGGTAAGTCCATCCATCCCTAGTTTCTAGTAAAAAACACACACCCAAAATAGAGTTTGAATGTCTGAAGTGTGCCCACCCCTTCTCTAAATAATGTAATTTAATTGCTGTTATTATGTTATTACCATGTTTAGCATGATAAGACATTCTCATCTGTTTTGTGGTTGTTGACTCTGGTGCTTGCTGGGAGGAAAGGTGCAGCAAGGTGTACTGAAGCTACCCTTTTGTTCTCCTGAGATGTTTTCCACATTATGTTTTGTTGGCATTTTTCCCTTTATGGTTATGTTGAGACAGCTACTATTCTTGCCACACAAACCTAGTAAACAGCTTCTCATGATAGGCTGCATGTATTGAAGGCAGTTGCAGGGCCATGCAGGCTAGCTCTAATGTGCATGCTAGCCATGACCCCTACGAGACACATTTTTGCCAACTACAACAAGGGGTTCTGTGTGCATACTGATGTACGCAGTTAGAGCTCCTCAGCATGAGTGGGAGAATCCTGATTGGCCAAGGAACCCATTTGTGTGAAGGCACTCTTTACACATATACTTCAGATGCTCACTGAACATGCGCCCATTGGGGATTATGGCCAGCAGACGGGGGGCTAGTGTGCATGGCCTTGTACTCCCTCAGGCATACTTTAGATGTGTGAACTGGTTTGTCTGAACTCCACTTAACTGAAGCAGAGTTAAGTGTTACAAGAAACACAGGGATACCACTGAAAACAGAAGCCCTGTGTCAAATCCCCGCCCCCTCCATTTCCTAGTAACGTGTTGTAAAATTGAGCCCAATATCTTGATATCATCAAGCATCTCTGGCTGCTGGTAGGGCAGTGCCTAGTATGATGCCATCAGAACATGGGGTGAGTTGTATTAAAATTTTCAGAGAAAGGAGAGGCAACTTAACACAGGGCTGCCATTTTTGGTGATGATTCCATGTTCCTGGTAAAGCTTAGTTCCATCCTCAGTTTTAGTCATGTTTAGGGATGTCAGAGAATTCTGCCATGGATGAACTGCACTGGCATTCGGCCTCACCGAGATCCATGGCAGAATTCTCTGACATCCCTAAACATGACTAAAACTGAGGATGGAACTAAGCTTTACCAGGAACATGGAATCATCACCAAAAATGGCAGCCCTGTGTTAAGTTGCCTCTCCTTTCTCTGAAAATTTTAATACAACTCACCCCATGTTCTGATGGCATCATACTAGGCACTGCCCTGCCAGCAGCCAGAGATGCTTGATGATATCAAGATATTGGGCTCAATTTTACAACACGTTACTAGGAAATGGAGGGGGCGGGGATTTGACACAGGGCTTCTGTTTTCAGTGGTATCCCTGTGTTTCTTGTAACACTTAACTCTGCTTCAGTTAAGTGGAGTTCAGACAAACCAGTTCACACATCTAAAGTATGCCTGAGGGAGTACAAGGCCATGCACACTAGCCCCCCGTCTGCTGGCCATAATCCCCAATGGGCGCTTGTTCAGTGAGCATCTGAAGTATATGTGTAAAGAGTGCCTTCACACAAATGGGTTCCGAAATTCCACCCCCGAAATCCGTGGCGGAATGAAGCCTCCACCCCCCAACCCACGAAAGGCGCGCGAAATGGAGCACTTATCCTGCAGCCGCCATTCACTTCTTCATCATAGCCGTGATAGGCTACGTAAATACTTACGTAGCCTATCACAGCTAACACAGGGATGCCTTTCACAGCAAGCCAAAAAAAACCCCAACAGCGTATGCAAATGGCGGCGGCTACGGCGGCTGCCATTTGTGTTCCTTACTTTTAGCCGTTTTAGCCTACGCAAATAGTGTAGTGGGCGCTATTTGCGTTCCGTTTTTTTCACCGTAATATCCTACGTAAATATTTACATAGACTAAAATGGCTAAAAATAGGGAACGCAAATGGCAGCCGCCGTAGCTGCCACCATTTGTGTACACTGTTGGTTTTGGGGGGGCTTGTCATGATAGGCTACGTAAATACTTATGTAGCCTATCACGGCAGCTTCGTAGAACGCAAATGGCGGCCGCTACGGCGGCCACCATTTGCATCCGCAGCAGCCCGTCCGTGGCCGGAACTCCGGCTGCGGATGGCCCTGGCTGGTGGCTCCATGGAGCCGCCGTGGAGTGGAGCTGGCCCAGGGAGGATTCCGGGGGGAGGGACGGAGCGCCTCCCCCCCACCGCGAATCCAAGCTCCTCAAAGGTAAGTGACTTTCGTACATCCCCAGTCATGTTGCCTTTGATCATCTTACAAAATGGCCAAATCCCCAGCAGACCCTTTGGTATTTTATTTCTGATTCATCAGTCATGGTAATTGCAAAAGCAACAAAAGAAAAATGTATTGGTTATCAATACTGCAGGTTATAATGTGACAAATCTGACACGATATGCAATCACTCCTTCAGTAGCAATTTATTTATTTATTTATTTATTTGATTTGTACTCTGCCTTTCTACCAAGAAAATGGCACTCAAGGCAGCTTACAATCATAAATAAATAAAACTTGATTAAAACAATAATAAAACAAATATCTTAAAACACAATTACAAACACAACAATAATAGAATAAAAACGGTACCGAACTGAATAAAACTGTTGGGATAAAAATGTATTTGCCTGCCAGCTGAAGGGAAGCAGTGAGGGAGCTAATCTAACTTCCCTTGGCAGGGAGTTCCACAGCCTGGGAGTGGCCACTGAGAAAGCTCTTTTTCACATCATCCCTAGACATCACCACTGAAGATGGTGGTACTGAAAGAAGGGCCTCACTTGAAGATCTTAAGACCCAGGCACGCTCATATGGAATGAAGTTAATCAGAAAGATAATTAAAGCAGCGTGAGCAATCAATTCATACTGTATCCCCTTCAAAACTTTTCCTGTTTAAGAAGAAAGAACCTCCAAATACCACTGAAACAAACTCTATATAGCCCAAATCTGCTGAGGTGGATTTAAGAGGCATTTGCTGTCAGTCTGGATTCTTTTGTTTAGCATTTACAGAAACTAACTACGGTGTGGAAGTTTCCATTAAAATCTGACATTAGAGCACAGTAAAATCTTCCATTTAAGGCAGTCACTTCTCAGGTTTTTAAAACAGATCGATTGTGATGTGTCACCAAACACACTCTGCAGAGATAGTGCTAAAATCTTTAAGGGTCAATGCAGGGAACAAGAGACAGATAAAACTGCATGGACAGGTGTTAAGTCAATTCATTCTCTTAAATATAATGTACATGGGAAACAGGGACATTTGCAAGATGTTTCTGTTAGGGCTGTGCACCTCCTCGGTCCGAAGCCAGAATATCGACTCGAGGTGGGCTGCTTCAGAGTTGCCTCCACGTGATATGAGGCAGAGCAGAATAGCAACGAGGCATCCCAAAGTGAAGCAGCTTGTATACGAAGTGCCTTGTCCAACTCAGTGATTTGTTCTGAGCAACCCAGACAGCCTGGTGCCAAAAGTATCAACCTGAAAAAGTTCAGCAAGGGGTTGAGGAGGAGGGAGGGGGGAAGGGAGGAGAAGGAGGAGGAGGGAGGGAGCTTTGGTGAATGGAAACTCTAGTTGCCAAATCAGGGCTGAACATAAGCCAGCAATCTCCAGTCAGTGACAGTGGTGGAAGGAGGGGGAAGATTGAATGACTGGAGAAAAACAGCTGCATTTCAGAGACAGAGATCATTCTGGTGGTGTTACTTAGGGAGGTGAGAACCCACCCCTGTCCGGGTTCTCTGGATGTCCCTCCCCAGCCCCTGCTCCACTTGCTGGTCCCTCCACCTCCTCCACGATTGGCAAGTTTTTAAAAAACATGTCAATTAGATGTCTATGTGCACATAGACTTATACGCAAAAGTCACTGTGAATCACCCAGGCAGGAGGAGGAGGAGCGTGGCACATGTCCCTGCCGCTTGCTAGCTGTCTCCTCTTTTCAAGCAGGAGACAGCTAGCAGTCCTTGGGGGTGTTTCTACCAGTGATTTACCCCCTCAATTGACAATACACAGCACAATCTCAAGGCTCCAATTCCCCTTTGTTTGGTTTATTGCCTTAGGAGGAAACTTCGACCCTTTGTTATAGGGATCCTGCGGGTTAAAATGGGGGCTGGTTTCCATCTTTGTGTTTACTGCTCTCTTTCCAGCACAAGCATATGTGTGTCTACTTGGAGGTAGCTCCCATTGTGGTCAATGAGGCTTGCTCCTGAAATGCAGGTGCATCTGGACTTTCCAGATGCAGGGGAAAGGAGAAAACGGGGGAGAGGGGGGAAGCCTCTCTTATTGGTTGAGCAGCACCTGCCAGTCAGATGGTGTTCACTCTAACACCCACCCCCACCAGGAAGTATGTTCTGTGAAACTATTTTTACTGCTCCTGAGAACCTGCTCATGGAGCCCTGCATGGACCAAAGCGCAGCAAAGCTGATTCCTTTGTAAAAATCCAGTACTCTTCCATTCACTTCTCCTTCTGTTGTCATGGAAACACAGCCATAGACAGCTGAGCAGGCAGGAGGCGGAACAGGGCTGAGAGGTATAGCTCTTTGCTTTGAGAGTTTCTGTGGGAAAAAATCAAATTTCAGCTGCACCTAGCACAAAAAGTACTGGGCCAAACTGTCTGAAATTTGGTAGGTGGGATCCCCCCCCCCATGTCCCCAGAAAGGACTCCATGTTTCATGTATTTATTGTGAAAACTGAAAAGGTTATGGCCGTTTGTGTTTTCCCATGCAAGTCAATGGGGAAACGCCCAAACCAAGTGATCTGGATATCTGAATTTCACTTCAGAACCAGAACCAAGTCAAAGCAGAGGGCGTCTGAATCGTTCCGAGTCAAAGCAGGGCTGATTTGGAGGGCAGCATCCAAAGTGAAGCGGGAGTCCGTGCACAGCCCTACTTTTTGTCACACTGCAAGGGGAACCATTGCAAACTTCATACCTACATTTAAGCACTTTTCTTGTGGCATGGAATCTAGGTTTTGGGATACTGAGAATTGCCTCACTGTGTGTATGTGAGGTGTTTTTTTCAGTAGCAATTTCCCATTCTGTATCATCTTGCCTTAACTACTAGCAGTGCAATCCTTTGCACGTCTACTTGGAAATAAGTCCTATTGAGATCAGTGGGACTTACTCCTAGGTAAGTGTGTAGGACTGCAGTCGAAAATCTTGTTTTGCAGAAAATCTTATTCCCAGGCAAATGGATTTAGGATTGAAGCCTAACAGTGTAATCTTATACATATCTACTCAGCAGTAAATCCCATTAACTTCAGTCAAGTAATGCTCTGGTAAATCCATATAGGACTGCAGCCTTTGTATATTTCAAATATATCAAGACATGAGTCTTCCAGCACTTTAAATTACGATGTTATACAAGATGCTATTTCTGAGCTTAAATTTTAGCTAATGTTATTCCACATATTCTTATTCACTTCAGTGTAACAACACCATCCCAGCTGAGAACTGGACTCATGATATTTATTTCCTGTACCAACCAACAAACATGGCTATTTTTGTTAAGATGAACTTGGCCTTTGAGAGAGTCTATTCCTCTATGAGAAAAGCATCTAACTATAGACCTTTTACTTCTGCATTGTTTTCACTGAAGAATAATCCAGTCCATTCAAACACCTGCCCAAGTTGACTAAGAAGTAATAATTTCCAGATAAATTTAACTTGGGAAACAGGAAGCAAAATACTCCTGCTGCTATTTGGGGGTTTGTTATCTCTCTTTGTAAATTCTGAGGACATGATTTATAAAATGTTGTCTTTATCGTGCAGCATGTAAATATGAGGGGAAAACCACTATAGAAAATGGATTGTTCCTGCAGGAGTTCTATATATGCACTGGTATTACCTTGCATGTAAGGAGCTCCTAGATCACCCTGTTTATCCTCACCAGTGGCTTCTCTCTGCCCCCCGCTCCCCTCCAAACCTCCCACTGTGTTGAATTTTACTATGTGAGCTTCTAGATGCAGGACCTGCCTTTTTAAGCTTGACTCTGTAAGTCTCATTCACACTGATGGTACTTTAATAGTAACTCCATGTAGTTCATATGGCTGGTCTGCCCCCACCCTGCTTCCATGTGCCTCCTGCCTTCATTTTCTACACACACACACACTCATACACATGCACCTTGCAAGGCAGAACTATACTGCCCTCCCACCCCTGCTGGTCTCTCTCACTTCCTAAGTAGACACTGCTTGGTTTGTCTAGATCCCTGCCTTCTTCCTCCTGACACAGGAGGCTGCCAGGGAGACATCGCCTGGCTCTTCTACAACTCATCTTCTGGAAACTGTGAGGAGTTCATTTATGGTGGCTGTGACGGAAATGAGAACAACTTTGAGACACCCGAGGAATGTTACCGGGTCTGCTCGGACACTGGTGAGGGGGCAGAATGGAATGGGGTGGCCTCAGGTAAATGTTAAGAGAGCTGGTGTGGTTCAGAGGAGAAGAGTGCTGGAGAAAGACTGGAGAAAATGCTCCTGTTCAAGCACAGGTTTAAGCAGCCTATTCTCTTACCTTGACATCTTCAATGAGCATCAGCTCATTGCACCAGCCTAAAATCCTGCATTTCAAAAGGGGCTTCCTGCTTCCATTTTAAATGCAGGATCACAACAGAATCCCTTTATGTGCACTTCCTTTCCCCCCTCCCCCCTCCTCCCCCTTATCTGAGTCTTCTATATGTTCCCTTGATCTCGCTCCTCTTCTTGCAGTTTTTCCTTTTTCATTGAGGGAACTCGAGAGGAACACAAGTGGGGTAATTTGATACCTCATTATCTCCAATCTATTTAAAAACAGAATAAAGGTCATTTATTATTATTATTATTATTATTATTATTATTATTATTATTTATTGCATTTCTATACTGCCCCTTAGCCGAAGCTGTCTGGGCAGTTTACAAAAGTTAAAACATTAAAATACAATATATAAAGTTTAAAAAGCAGTTGCATAAAAACATGGACAATCAAGCCATTCAGGATGAAGCTGGACAGCCACTTGTCAGGGATGCTCTGACTTGGATTCCTGCACTGAGCAGGGGGTTGGGCTCGATGGTCTTGTAGGACCCTTCCAACCCTACTTTTCTATGATTCTATGATTTGGCTTTTGATGTGGAGATCAATTCCATTATTTTAGTGCAACTTAATCCCATCTAATGTTCTCACAGGCAGGGTTCATGTTTCCTAAGGCTGTGGTCCTGAAACGACTTATTCCAGAATAACCCTTTTGATTTCAGTGGAAGTAGCTATACTGTATTGCCTGGACAGAAAGACCTGACCTCCCATGTTCCAGGGATGAGGGAAAGGTAAGAGAGAAGTGTGGGGAAGGGGAAGGGAGGGAGTGACAGGAGGATGGCTTTGTGTATGTGTGTGTGTTTGAGAGAGAGAGAGAGAGAGAGAGAGAGGTGAGAGAGTATGGGCCAAACTAGACTAGATACCATTTATAAAATTAATGCCTTTTAAGAGCACAATGCTATTGGGATAGGCGGCTGCCTCTGAACTTGGAGGTGACCGCCTATCCAATGCAGAGCAGGAGAAGTGCGGAGAGGATCGTCCCCTCTGTGCTTCAGCTTTCCTGTATTTACGGCAAGACAGCTGATTTCAGCTGTCTAGCCATGGGACCTCGGAGCATGGGAAGTGGCAGCTGGACAACATGTAGGATGTGTCGTACCAGCATTTACGACTTCTCCACCCCAACACCCCCCCAGGAACACCTCATTTTTTTGCCGCTCTGAGCTCCTCTTCTGAGTGTGGAGTGCAGGGCCATTCCGCACTGCCTATGAGGCAGTACGCAAGGGGGTGGAGGTTGGTTCTCAGGGAACCGACCTATCCCATGGCTTTCTTGCTGCTGACTAGCAGCCATAAGATTGCTCCCTAAATGTCTTTTAAAAAGTAAATTGCAGGTGTAGTGGGGGGGGCACATTGTGACCGTGGCATGAGGGCTTTAACCCCCCCCCACACACACACACACTGAAGTCCTGATCTGAATCAGGGTGGGTACATGCCTGCTATTTGCACTGGGGAGAAAAAGCTCCCATTTGCTCCCATGGGCATCCCAAATACGGGAATAGATTCCAGTTATAAGCCATCATTAAAGCTGGCTGAGCTGGATGGCTCTTACAGACCGAGATGGCAGGAAGGCATCCCAAGTGTGTTCTGTTATGATATTGTCACATGCACACTGTAAAACCTGTAAAACCTGCTCCGCCACTGAAGCAAGAAATGTTCCCACTTCCAAGCACATCACCCCTTTGAATGCATAGATGTTTTGTTCTACTTTATTAAGTGCTTGGATGGGTAGATTAGAGAGCTAGAAGAGCCAAGCTTTCCCAGGCTAGAGCGATAATATGTTCATAAAGCTCTTTGAAGATGAAAAGCACTGTATAAGTACAACACACTGTTGTTATATTATTAGTGGTAGTATTTTTACTGCCAGTGGACTGACACCAGTTAGTACTACTTTGTTTTAAAACTCTGCCAGGTTTTTCATTTTGAGCTACTGCATTCTTGAGAATACTCATGACAGAACTAGCTTGGATAATCACAGATCTGAAAGCAAAGACTTTATCATCATCTTGTTAAATTTCACATATTTCCTTCAGGCTTTCATGATGTAACCAGCTGCGGATCTGACTCTAAAACCCAAATTGTGTTAAATCACTGCTGCATACACCCAGAACAAAATTATCCATCTTCACCCTTTCACAGAATAGGCATCAAGTCTGCCATTTATAAACCAGCTACTCCCATTAATCTCTGTGGAAATAGTTTGGGCAGAATACTATAGCTGTGAATGTAGCAGCATCGAAAAGTCACAAAATAGGGAGGGGCTGTATCTCTGTGGTGGAGCACATTACGTGCATGCAGAAGGTGCCAGGTTCAAACCCTGGCATCTCCAGGTTTGGCTAGAGGAAGAATCCTTCCCGGAGAGCCATTGCCAATCCGTGTTGACAGTACTGGGCTAGACAGATCAATTGTCTGACTCCATATGAAGCAGCTTCCTATGTAAATGTGTTTTTGAGTGGGAACCTCACATAGAAATAAATTCAGTAAGGAGGAGAAGGAAAGAAGCCATTGGAGAAGTGTACTGAAGATACTATGATTTCATCCGCTGAGTTATTCCCTTTACTTTCACCATGTCAAACAACTCTGTCTGTACAATTCAACATTGTCAAGCGTTGGACATGGATAAGGAAGACCTAGGCGATTTCCTGCTCATAATGACCAGTTGCTCTCTCTCAGCTGACCTTCTGTGAGATAATCCACATATGCCAAGCCCTGGGCTTGTTGGGGTGCATAGTGTTTTTTTTATATGTTAAAAGAACATTAGTGATTCATTAAATAAACTCTCAATCAGACCAATGAAAAAGCGAATCCAATAGGCTTTATCAAGTATGAATGGTTGATTCTCATGACTGCTTGTGGTGTGACAGCTGATGCCTAATTTGATTTCTAGCAGTCTGTGCTGTGGCCAGAGTCAGTCATGTGCAGTCTGACAGCATGTGCTGATCTTTGGAGACCACTGACATTATGCACTCCTCTGCGCATGCTCCCACCTGGAGCAGCGTACACATGCAGGGGTCTACATGTGCCCCAGACTGGGAGCAAGCCGGAATCTACATGGGGATGCTTTTCAGCATGATTCAGTGTAGAACTGCACATTCATCCATTCAGATTTCCTTCTCCTGTGGCACATGTAGTCAAGTAAAGCAGCTTATACGTGAGAAAAAAAATGCTTTCGCGTTGCAGACTGCATGAGAAACTACATTAGCCTATGCGGGTGGAGTCTCATGGCATCAACAAGCTTCCTTCTTTTCTTTTTTAAAAAGGCATTAAACTTATGCACAGGTCCGTTGCAGCAGATGAGCGGAGTTTTAGAACAAAAGGCATCAACAAGCTAAAGTCATGAAACTTATGCGCAGGCCCGCTGCAGCAGATAAGCGGAGATTTAAAACAAAGGACAAAGCAATCCCCAATTCCCCATCCCTCTCTTCCCACCCATGCTGAGCAAATGCAATTGAAGACAATGTGATTTACTTCTGAGTAGACATGTTTATCCAGGCTGTTTTCAGCTGGCTGTTCCTTGAAGTCATTAATCTTATGCAAATATATGCAGAAGGAGAGATTTTTAAAAAGGAAATCCCAAAAGCAACATGCTGACTTTCTCAGGAATAAGGCTCATTTGGTAAAAAGCAAAACACGATCAGCAGAAGGTAAAGCCAACTCTTCTGCTCAGGTCCACCTTCTGCTGACGCAACTTGCCCTTCCTCCTCACAGCACTGCTCCTCCCAGCTGCTGTCAAAGCCAGTATCGCAGTTAAGGTCACACAGACTCCCAAACCTCATTGAAGCTGGAGCGACGGGAAAATCCATCACAAAACAGCTTTGCTAAAATGCAGGTTTTACGGCATGAAAACTGACGGTTACTGCAGTGATGCAGAAACATCATGTGCCACAACTGTGTGTGAGGTGCAGTAGCACCAGAGTAAATTTCCTGTGCAGATCCACCCCAAGTTGAAGGGAGATCAGGTGCTTCAGATTAAGACAAAAAATAAAACTTTCTTTAAATACACCAGAAGCAAGAAACTGGCTACAGAGCTGGTTGGACCATGAGATGACAAAACAAAGGAGCACTAAAGAAGGTTGAGGAGATGGCAGAGAAGCTGAATGAATGCAATTTTCCAGAAATTCAGAGAAAAGGCCTCCTGCCTGTGCTACATGAGTTCCACTGGATGCCCTGAAAACCTGGGGCCTTATCGAGCATAGCAGGCATTCTGCCACTGCACTATCTATGGTGGGGGTAGGCAACCTGGTAACCTCTAGGTGTTTTGGACCACAACTCCCGCAATCCATTACCATTGGCCCTGCTGGCTAGGAGTTGTAGTCCAAAACATCTGGAGTGGATCAGGTTGCCTACTCCTGACCTATGATCTCTAGTTCCAGATCTCCTCAAGCAAAGCTGTAAAACAGGCATATTTAAAGTGTAATATAACCTTCAGCATTAAGCTGAAACTTTGGACAGATTAATGCAGGGATCCAAATTACTCTTAGAGAAAGAGTACTTTATGAGATGGATTCTGAATGTAAGCAGTATCTTGATTTGAGTTGTAATGGTAACTTCAGCTTTGAAATCTATGTCGTATTAGGCATTTATCCCTGGAATATTTACTAACAACTCAATTTTTAAAATGCAATCCTCATAAACTTACCCATATGTAAACTATTGCTGTTCTAATGAACCCTACAGTAATAATGATTTTCTAGGTGGAGAATAAAGAGATGCTTTCCTTAACTAGCTGGTCTCCCGTGTTCAAAGTAAACAGTTAAAACGTAATGGTGCTGATTACACAATACATCAGTTTCATCTATGGGTCTCTCGGGGCCACTTTGCAGAGCCCTGGGAACGCTTTAAGCATTTACTGCTGCAATGATGAAGAAAAAGGATGCAGGACCCATTTTTTGAGATGGCTCTGGAAGGAAACCTGAGACAGAAGTCTTGCTGAGCACAACAAAATGGGCTCATAAAGAGGAGATTCTCTCTTACCAAAACAGCAAAATGTTTCCAATACGACAAGCGAACTAGTGAGGCAAACTTTTTTAAAATAGGGAATACATAAAATATAATTGTGGTATCTGCTTTTCTTTTTCAAAAGTGATCATATTTGGGGTGTGGTCATATTGTTCCAGTGATCATAGAGGTAATCTTGAAGTTAAGAATTGTAGAATGTGAAGTTGGGGCAATTTACCTATGCAGGAACTTCAGGATAATTTTGCCATTGACTTGCAAATGGGTAATTTCAGTGTCCCGTTGCTCATTTTTCCAACCTCTGTTCATGCTGAAGGGCATGTTGGATATCACTAGCTCATGTCCTCTGCTTGGAATGCTTTGAACCATAGCTGAAGATATGATAAATGCAAATGCTACTGCAGTATGCAATTAAATTGAAATTAGCATCCTAGTTCCTACCTACCTCTTTTTGCAAAATGATTTGCTGCTGTCCAAATCTTGGATAATTCTACCCCATTGGAGGGACTGATTCTTGGCATTGGAAAGGGATTAGCATTCTATCATCCTGGGCTATTAGACAATGAGACTAGAGTCATGTTGGAATTAAATAAGGCTGCATCCTATCAAAATATGTGCACTTTCCTTTTCTCTTTTGTAATTTTATACTGCTTATCTCTTTGACTAGTAGAGGTGCATCTGATATACCTCAACACAGCAGCACTTAGAACTAGGCCACTATCCAGTTCTGAAAAAAACCAGCGCTCTTTGGTCTCCATATGGGTGGGATGTCTGCTGGTTTTCTCCCATATTCTCACTACTCCTTTATCTTTATAAGGTAAAAGGAGTTGTGTTGTTATACAAATAGCAATGCATGTTCAGGAGAAGGGCAGGCAAGGGTAAAATATAAAAGGAATTTAAGACTAAAGCAAGTGAAATGTTATGAAGGTAGATCTCTAACAACTTAACTCCCCAGTGATAACTGCATGCAATGGTATTAGGTTTTCAGAGTGAAGAACTCTCTAAACAAATGCAAGATTTTTTTCCCTTTGGTTAGCATTATTCAATCAATGTACATATACAGGAGAATCCATTATTGCTTTTATTGAGCCCTTTGTTAATACTTTAGCTCCTGCTTTCTTCTCCATAAATAATGTTCCCAAGTTCAGTGGAACTGGAACACTGCTCCAGTTGCACAATTAACTATAGTGTTTACAACCTCTTTCATGTCTTCTCAGAAATAAGCCCATTAACTTCAATGGGACTGGCTGTCAGATTGCTGCTTAAACATTCTACAAAAAAGTATTTAAATCTCAAAGTTGGAATTAGGCTGGGAAAGGCAATGGGTTGGATCCAGAATTAGACATATAGTAGAACCATTGAAATCAGTGGGGCTTCTTAGTCATGACTAAGTCCCATTGATTGCAGTGAGTCTGCTTTAAGTATGGACCCAACCCAATAGTCTCTCCCTGCCCCTCACCCCCTCGAGAGATCAGTGCATTGTGTGTTCATACATTTTTTTCTGCCCTGGGATCATCTCTGGACAAATAGGGTTGGATCCAGACTTAGCCATACTTGGAATAGACCCATTAAAATCAGTGGGATTTGAATTAGTAATAGCAAACAAATCCAATTGATTTCAGGGGGTCTACTCTAAGCACGACTAAGTCTGGATCCAACCCATTTCTTTTGTAGTGTTTCTTCATCTGTTCGTGTGTTCTTCCTCATCTCCATGCTGTATGTTCACTTAGCAAGAAAATTAATATTTTTCTCATGCAAGTTTGCTGTCTCAGAAATCACACGGGGACAGCTCGTTGGAATGAACCTTGGTCACCATCTTTCTGCTTGTGAGAAGCTAGCATGTCAAGGAAAATACTAGGCCAACAGTCCAATCCTAGACTTCATGTCTGCTCAGAAGTAAGCCCCACTGAGTTCAATGGGATTGAGTTCCAGGTAAATGTTTATGTGAACTGCCCAGAGATCTTCATCTAGTGGGCAGTATAGAAATATTAGGCACTGAGCCCAATTTTTCAACCTATTTATTTTTTACCATTCATTCGGGGGGCGGCGGGGCTGTGAAAAGTCACTGCACCCAAAAATTGTGGGAAAGGGTGAGAATTTCTCCAAAATTTCTCAGGGTGCAGGGCTTGGGGGCTTACCTTACTGTAAGGAGGTGGCAGAGGGGTGTGTGTGGTCTTTCTTTTACTATCCCCCCCCTTCTCTCCTCACAGCCTCCCCAGCTGCTTGAGTTTCTCAGAAACCCCCTTGGAGGACTTAGCAGGACTTCCACCCTTGGGGCTTTCCAGTGTGGCTGCCTGCTGAGGGCCTGAAAGCTGAGACAGGATTTGTTGTTCTTATTCTTGTTGTGGTTAAAAGGACCTTTAATAACAATAAAGCAAAATTAAAAAATGCCCCTGTTGGCTTTCAGGCCCTCAGCAGGCAGCAGCACAGGGAAGACCCACAGGAGGAAGTCCTGGCTAAGGGCTCCTTCACATGGAGCTTTTATCCTGCGAGTGAGATGGCTCCTTCACGGAGGTTTGTGGGCTCTTTACATGACGCCGTGAACCTCCAAGGCATCTCCTGCACTAAATGCCCTTTGTTCTGTTTTTAAATGGATTGCAGATAATGAGCTATCCAATTACCCTGTTGTGCACCGCTTGAGTTTCTGCTGTGAAAAGAGTAAAAGTGGCAAGAAGAGGAGCGAGATTAATGAAAGATAATGGAAGACTCAGATACAGGGAGAAGGAGGGGGAAGCGGGTGGGGGGAAAGGAAGCACGTAAAAAAGGGAGTCGTTGTGACCCTGCATTTCAAACGGAAGCAGAAAGCCCCATTTTAAATGCAGGATTTTAGGCTGGTGTAGAGATGCCCTGAGTCCTCCAGGGGGCTTTCCAAGAAGCTCAAGCAGCCTTGTGAGGACAGAAAGGGAGGGGGAAATGGTAAAAGCAGGATCACATAGGAGCCCCTCTGCCACCTCCCTGCAGTAAGGTAAGCACTGAAGCAATGCTCCCTGAGAAATTTCTGAGAAATTCTCAGCATCCCAAAGAAAGAGGCAGAAAAACAACTGCCTCTGTCGCAGGTTGCAAAGAGATTGCGAGAGAGCAGGTGGGGTTTCTGCACAGCAAATAAATAAATAAATAAATAAATAAATAAATAAATGATTTCAGCCAGAGACTACAATCCTATACACAAGCCTCCCCCAACCAGTTGTGCCATACTACAATGTCCATCATCCCCAGCTAATGGCCATGCTGACAGGGGATTATGGGAATTGTAGTCCAAAACAACTGGCGAGTGCACAGTTGGGGGAAGGCTGCGATACATACTTACCTGGGTGTAAGCCCCACTGAATTCATGTCTACTTCCGAGTAGACATGTATAGAAGTACACTGTGAAAGTCTTTTCTCCTTGACAATGACATGTAAGCTTTCCATGTGGCAAAAGATCTTGACATGGAGTGTTGTGTTTACAAATAAGCCATGACCCACATGCATTCTGGGGTGGGAGGGATAGCGCCATGATAGAAAAGCACATTGGAAACAGCTCTTTCGGGGTTGCTGTTGTGAAGATAAAATATGGTAAGCACTGTAAAGCACCGTCTTCACTAACAAGCACTGTAGGGTAGTTAAATAACTCTTAATCGCGAGGCTGCCTTTTTGCCGTAAAGAAAAATAAATTTCCTGGACAAGAATCAAAAAGAAACATTTGTTTTGAGAAATGTGTGCTGTTGCGTTAGCAGGGCACATAGTTTTTAATCAGCCAGATTCTGTGAACATTTTGTTCTGGCTGGGAACAGATTGAGCTGTTCTTTGAGTCACTGTGTTAGCCTGCTCAGCACGAGCTGAGCTTTTCTCTCTCTTTCTTTTGGTCTGACCAAAAATTTCCAATTTCTCCCGCAATGGAAAGCGACATGGATATTTTGGGTCAGCTGTATTGTAGGAGATACATGCAGTTCGCATGGAGGTCCCCACAGCTTGGCTAGTAATCTGTGCAAACCTCTGGAAGTAAAGCCACCCCCACAACTGCCACCATCCACTCTGGCAGAGTCTGTCCGTGCCTCCCCGCCACCCCACTCCCTCTTGCCCAGCGCTCACCCCACCTCCTGGGGGCATAGGGCTAGTGATGATGAAATCTCTCTCAGTCAGATCTGATAGAAATCAGGAAATAGGAGAATGGTCGGATTCTGCACAAACCCTGCAGCCCTCTAAGGATCAGCTCTTTAACACTGATGATTTATTTCCTGTGCTCTCTAAGGCATTGGCCACCCTAGGCCTCAACCCTGCAACACAGGAAGAATCCTCTCCATCAGCAGCTGCCTCCAGAGAAGCGTCTGTTTTTTCAGAACCTAAGGCAATGGACAGAGAAGTTCCATTTCCTTCCCTCTAGTGGACTAGTAGACATTGAATGGGCTACTCCACTTCAGGACAGAAAGGGCATTAATGTCACTCAAAAACCCCACTCCCTTCCCCAGCAGGCTATTGATAAAGTTAATGTACCCCTTGTAGGTCCCCCCATGACTGTTCTCCTTTCTGGTGCCATTGCCCCCCAAGAGGATAACAGCCCACTCAAGGATCCTAATGTAAAACATTCTGACAGCCTTTAAAAGCTCCGCAACGCAGCTTTGCTAGCCATCAGAACATCCCCCACCTCCTGGTAGGTGCCAGGAAAGTGTCTCTGGGCAGAGAGATCCATAAACACGGTGCCACCACTGAAAAGGTCCTCTCTCTGATTGCTTCTTGCATCACCTTAGATGGCAGCAGCACTCAGAAGACAGCCTCACTTGATGAACTTAATGCATGGCCTGATTGATGTGGGAACAGGTGTTCCTTCAAGAATCTGGGTCTCAAGCTATGTAAAACTTTGAAAGTCAGCACCCAAACCTAGAATGATGCTCGAAAACAGACTGGCAATCAGTGAAGCTCTTTTAACGCTGGAGTAATATGATGATCCAGTGCCCAATTCCAGTTAATTGGCAGCTGTATTCTGAACTAATTGTAGTTTCTCAGTGGTCTCCACATATATGCATTACGGGTAGTCCTACATATCAGGTAGCCTCACATATAAGGCAATACAATCCTGTCTCAAGCAGTGGCAATGGTGACCAAATTTGCTTATTTCTTCTGCCCTCTCTCTCCATGTTGTATTGTGCCAATAAAATTGAAGCCATTATTTTGAAATTTAAAATAGTTCTTTAAATTTATCTAAAACAGCCCTGAGTTCATGGCAGAAAGGCAGCATAGAAATGTAGTAAGTAAATAAATTATGAATAAGTCATTCAGTTAGCACACACCTATTTTAAGCTGCCTGCCTGAAGACTTATTTCAGATGTTCCAGTGTTCCCGATATGGTGATACAGCAACTAACGAACAGTGGTCTCTCCTTCCTGAAAGCAGTATACTTACGTAGAGAATCCAAGTTCTGCAATCCCATAATAAAACTGGTCCAGCTCTATATTTCTGCATTCAGTCATCATTCTACCACAAAGTGGTATTGCACCACTAATGAAAAAGAAAGAGGCAACAAGACCAAACAGACATCTGAAAAACAGAAGGTAGCCTGACTGTGAATATATTTACAAGAATTGTACCATACCTTCATCTGTTTATGCCAGGGTTGGAGGGCTGCTTTGGTGGCTGGGAATCTATTGGGGAGGTGGGCTGATGGTGGGGTGGTGGTGGATGTGGCCACAACAGGTGGGGCCACTCTCTCTCTCTCTCACACACACACACACACACACACACACCTGCACACACAGAGTGACATTCTTCACATATCAGAAGCACATTTTCACCTCCTCAGACATTGACACATGTACTGACGCCCGACACACAACATGCACACACTAATAGCGGCACCAGAACACCATTCTGTTCTCTGCTGCCCATCTGATGGCAGATCAGCTGTGCAGCGGGGAAAAGTGGTCGGGGCTCCCTGAGAATTTATGGACCACAGGGAGAGTGGCCAAGCACGGCATGTGGGACATGGGTTGCCCACCTGTGCTTTATGTATAAAAAGCTGCTCCAGAACTCAGGTTTGCCAGGAAGTCCTGCTCTCTAATCCCAAAACTAATTTGGTACATCTGGGAGCAGGCTACATGAGGAGCAAATGCATTCCACACATGTTCAGAGATGATATACTCCACTGTAATTGCATATGCTCCAGAATAGCCCCCCAAGTACTGCAAGCCAATTGTGATTTGCAATTAGGTGTTTGGATAGAGCCCAAAGAAAGTTCCACGGTAAACTCTTTGCTGAACTACAATTCCCAGGCATCAGTGTCATGCCTCGTTCCACTGCAAGCTGGTTCCATGCCTGCCAGTAGGTATTTCTGAAAGTTTGGGGTAAGGTCAGAGAGGTTTCTAAACAAGCCCATGGCAGGGTCTGGGATCAAAACAGAGGAAAAGGTCATGCTAAAATGCCTGTGCCTGATAGAGCCCCTCGTCTTATGCAACTCGGATTGTGAGCAAGCCTTGTGTAAGCAAAGCCTGCAAAAGACTGATGGAGACCACTCAGTAGTACAGAAATCATAATTGTTGTTTAATGAAGCCAATTTGAAACCTTCCTTTTATCTCCCCCAGGGTGTTTATGGAATCAGTTTGAGTCCTCTCCATTACACAGAAATTCTAGCCATTTGCTTAACCTTCCTATGATGTCACCCTAAAGTCAAGAGTTTCAAAAAACACGTACCGCACACTGTCCAGATCCCACATGCTGGAAATATCACACCAGCCTGTTTGCGGAGCTTTTCCTCAGCTCTTCCTCAGTTATTAGCAAGCAGGACTACTTATACAATTTGTTATAGCTAGCTGTATCTCCAGAGAAATACTGCTGTCTTTTCTTAAAAAAACAGACGTTCCTGAAGTTTGTTTGTTTGTTTGTTTTTATTTCATTTCTATACCACCCAATAGCTGAAGCTCTCTGAGCAGTTCACAAAAATTAAAACCACAAAGCACAGTATAAAACAATATAAAATATGAAAGCTTAAGTTTCCTCCCACCCCACCCCTTTCTAGATTGATTCCTGCCATGGGAAATTTCTGACAGGCCCGTGACAAGGGTTGAACTGTCAGCCTTTTCTGGCCATGCTCCTGAGCTTTTAAGAATTTCAGGAAGGTTTTCCCATCCCTTGCCAGAAGAAGCCTCAGCATAAAGGTGGATGAATCTGTCAATGTAGGTTTCCATCAGTTCCTCATTTTTCTGATCTTGAGCTCATTCCATCCTGTTACCCCATCAGTTTGCAACTTTTTGTTTTTAGAAGGTCAGCCTGAAACGTCATATGCATTTTTGCACACATTTCTCCTAATAGACACATTTTTGTATGAAATTTTGCCTAATATACACAGGGTTTTTGCAAACAGTTTTTCCCTTAAATGATGTGGGGGCTGTACTCTCCCCCCCCCCCGAATATATGCTTCACAAAATTCTGAGATGTGTGAATACCGAAGGATAACTGTACCAATTTGCATATTGGCTCTGTAAACGCAAATTTGGTGCGTTCTTAGCAACATGCAAGCTGAACAAAATTCCCCCATCTCTAGCTGTAAGGTAGAGAACGCCCCCCAATGATAACCGTCCTCTGACTTCTGGCTCAGGATGTGATCACAATTACTCATGCGGAAATAAACTCCAGGGGCACTGATGGTCCCTCCCCTTCATATGCCCCCTGGCACATGGCGGGCACTTGAAATTGCCTAGGGATGTACAAAAGTAACTTACCTGTTCACGGATGTGATTCACGGTGTGGGGGGAGGCGCTCCGTCCCTCCCCCTGGAATCCTCGACGGGGGGGAGGCGCTCCGGTCCTCCCCCCGGAATCCTGCCCGGGTCGGCTCTGCTCCGCAGCGGCTCCGCGGAGCAGTCAGCCAGGGCCGTCCGCAGCCAGAGTGCCAGCCGTGGACAGGCTGCTGCGGACGCAAATGGCGGCTGCCATAGCGGCCGCCATTTGCATCCAGCCAGGCTGTTGTGATAGGCTACATAAGTATTTACGTAGCCTATCATGGCAAGCCAAAAAACAAACAAACACACCAGCGTATGCAAATGGCGGTCGCTACGGTGACCGCCATTTGCGTTCCCTATTTTTCGCCATTCTAGCCTACGTAAATATTTACGCAGGCTATTACAGTGAAAAAAAGGGGAACGCAAATAGCGTAGTGGGCGCTATTTGCGTTCCTTTTCTTTTCGCCGTAAAAGCTTACATAAATATTTACGTAGGCTAGAGCAGCGGGGGGGGGGGGAAGGAATGCAAATAGTGCCCACTACACTATTTGCGTTCCTCTTTTTTTTCGCCGTAATAGCCTACGTAAATATTTACGTAGGCTAGAACAGCGAAAAATAGGGAACGCAAATGGCGGCCGCCATAGCCGCCGCCATTTGCATATGCTGTTTTTTGGGTGGGGTTAGCCGTGATAGGCTACGTAAATACTTACGTAGCCTATCACAGCTGCAAGGACGCAAATGGCGGCCACAGCAGCCCAGCCGCGGCCGGCCAGGAGACCAGCTGCCAGAGCCGCCGGAACTGCCGCCGCTGCATCCGCTGCCAGAACCGCCGCCGCTGCATCCGCCCCAGGTAAGTTCCGTCTCGGGGGGATTCTGCGGGGGGGGTGGGGGGCAGGAGGCCATTCCACCACAGATTCCGGGGGGCCGGATTCTTTAGAAGAGTTCCATACAGTTCCGGATTCTTTAGTTCCGGTTCCATACAGTTCCAGCGGCTCCAGTTCTAAAGGATTCTTTAGAATCCGGCCTCACTGGAATCCATGGAGGAATTCTCTGCCATCCCTAAAATTGCCTCTGTATAGCAACTGCTCCCCTTGACAAGCTGTTTCACATGTACTGGCGTGTCACAGGGACTGAGCCTTACCATGTGGTTTGCCTCGATGCTGCCTCCATAGATTCCTGGAAGCGGCTGGTGGCAACATGGCAAGAAAGCACAGCATGGGACCAACCTGCCTTGTAACACAGCATGGCTCACTGTATGGAACTGCTACCCCCAAGCAGAGGCAGTTTTAAGTGGCAGGGAAGGCAATCCGATGGCTAAGTCCTATGTGCTCGAAGCTCAGAGCACTCTGACATTTCCAAAGCCTTGCTGGGTTCTTGCTGGCAGAGCAGCAGGAAAGGAGGAGCAGAATTCTCTGGTCCTTTCCTCCCGTGTTTATGGGAGCAATGGAAGGAAAACATTTAGGCAAGCTCCTGGGCTGGTCTAAACAGTCTCTAAACATGTTGGGGTCAGGGTCATGGCAGAGGGCTGGGGGTGCTTGAATACTACATATTCAGAGCCTCCCCCACTCCACCCACTCCGTATCCCCAATCGGTCCACTTTTTTTACCTGTCTCAGCTTTGGAGCTCTGATGTTGGGGAAGTAAGAGCTGCAGATCTGTCTCCAGGGGCAGGGAGGTTGGGGGGGATCCAAGATTGTATCTCCCCCTACGAGGTTGGCGCTCTGTCTCCAACCTTGGAGGAGGTGATCCAATCTATTCTATGTCACCTGGGATGCCACCCCAGGGACCATAGGATTGCAGCCTTAGGCTGTAATCCTATACCCTATGAACTCAATGGGACTTACTTCCAAGTAGACATGTAGAGAACTGTACTGTTAATTATTTGAAGTGAATCCTAAGAGTAATCTGGTTGGGGAGGACAACTTCAGTGTCCAAGCAGCCTTATTAAATATGTTGGGACATCGGCAGTTAGAGCTCAAAGAGGTCTGCAAGTAGGGTGCTTGAGGCATGTGATCGTTGTGGATTCCAGTATGAATTGATCTGATCTGCACCTCCTGAACTAATGTCTTGATGAGAGCATAGCTGTGCATAGGATTTCACACTTCTCCAAATGTAGTTGGATTTAGCTGCATTTAGCTGGAAATGCAGTTTCCAGCTAAACAAACAAACATTATAAAAATGCACTTTGAAATGCATATTTTGAGTTTCAAACTGTTTAAAAATGCATACCTGGAGATAAAATATGGATTTAAATGTGATTTTTTTTTTTTGTATGGATGTTTTTTTAAAAATTAAATAAAATCTCAGATTAATGTAGAAATGGGATGGAACAGACTTATGGGTGTATTCATTTGAAAGCGACATGGACCGGAAATAGATCTGCCCCCGCTTGCAAGGCATTCACTGCACTCCGAAATTACATATGCATCAGGTTGTGTAATATAGTATTACAATAGCTTTATCTCATTCCTCCTGGCATAAGAACATCTGTCAGGAATCAGTGCCAATCATACAGTCTGTGCAACCTAACCTCCTTTATTGAAGTACTTCAGGACTTCCATGCTCCTGGTTTAGTGCATTGTCTGGAATCCTGAGATCCCAAAAGTAGAGTTCTCCATCATAGCCCTCCACCAGACTCACACATCCTGTGATGCACCATGCTCAACACAAGCCACTAGCCATGTAGAGCCACCCTCCAGGGATCAATCAGCTTCCTCTTTTGGGTGCCTTTCTGGGACTAAAGAAATAGGGCAGTCATAAAGCATGTGGCAGACCACCATAAATGGCTGGCGGTCTGTGTTCAAGATATAGCACAACATGGATTGCACATCTGAGCCAGTATCCCTGTAAGTCTGCAACAGCGTTCACACGTAATACCAGACTGCATTCCCTCTGGCATTTTCGTCCATTTTAGCATTAACCGCTATTAAACATCCGAGCCAGGGACAAACGTGCTGTGTTGCAAAGCCCTTTTGTAAATGTTTTAACAGATGTGTGACCCTCTCCGCTGTTTAAAATGGGGTAGGTGGGCTGGATGTAGACCGTCATCTGTGTTAGGACAGCAGTTAGCTAATTAACGAAGGACTTGTTCAGGCATTCCCCTGAACCCGTGAGGGCTTAACAAGGGTCAGAGGGTGCATTCTGGGCCAGACCCCTTCAGTTCAGACCTTGCTGTGCTGAAACGACAAGGTCTGGAAGGGACTTTGTCGGCTGGAACACGAGTAGAACTCTCTGGCAAGCGCGGACCCTGCCTTATCAGCCTGAACTGAAGTGGGGGGAGGGTGTGTGCCAGCATACTTGGAGCTGTAGGGGCAGTGGAGGGTGGTGGTTCCCATGTCAGTGGGGTAGTGAATCAGCCGTGGGTTTCAGGCAGAAACAGTCAGAACTCTGATGGAGCGGAAAGCACCTTGGGTAGCTCCTTCAGATTCTGACTGAAACCCGGAGTGGGTTCACTGCAGCACTCACATCGGAGCCACCAGCCTCCATTGTATAGGGGGTGAGGCCAGCCTGTACGGCCTCATCGCTCTACCCATTTTAAGGCCTGATGTGTTCAGGCAAACACTTGAATGGGGCTTAAGATTTATCTGAAAGTAGAAAGCGATCTACAGCACAATCCTATACATATCTGCCGAGACATACGCAAGTCCCACCCAGTTCAATGGGGCTTATGCCCAGGTACGTGGGCATAGGGTACCAGCCTTACCGAGCAAGCCTGTGGTAGCGGGGAGTCCATGACAGAGCCACCAACCTGCTGCAACCAGGGCAGGAGAGGTGGCGGTGCAGGTTTTCTTTCCCCTGCCATTGAACACCATGGGAGGGAAGTAGCTACACCAATGCCAGACCTGGCATAGTTTGGGGGCCTGCTTGGTGGCATGTCTGGGAACGAGAGGGTGTAGGATCTTGCTGTCCCAACATGCTGCCAACACACCCTGTTCTGGCCCCCGCTCCTGTCAGAACAGGGACAGCAGTGGAGTGTTCCACTGCCACATCGGAGGGACTCCAGCAGCGAATGTGCTGTCCCACACTTCCGCCACATCCGACGATCATAGCTCCCTTCGTTAATGTCGCGTACTGCCTCTTTAAGAGGCAAGCCCCGAAAGCCTCAGGGTTTGCCGGCCATGTGAGAGGTGTAGCAGGGAATGCTTTCACTTTGGGGGAGAAGCCAGTAGGAGCAGCTGGGCCTGTGTAACCTCCTGAGAATCCAGGACAATCCTGGGCCTGTATGATGGACCCAGTTATCAGTGACAATCAGTCCATGAAGCTATTTATGGTCCTTTTCTTACCAGTCAAAGAAGGTTGCTCTGTCTTTCTGGAAGCTGTGATAAATAACGGTTGGGTTTGAAGACATGTGGCGTCTGTGCTGCTCTTTCCCATATACCAAAGTTAGTATGACCTTTTATTACTAAATAAAAATATTGTGGAAAGTGGCATGGACAAATAATTTCAGGGAGGAAGGGGATAGGACAGAAACAGGGAAATGTTACAGGTAATTAATTACAAGAGATAAGGTAGTCTGGCAGGGGACGGACAGGGAGAACAGAGGATCAACATGACGAAAGGACTCCCTTGAGCAGCCACGGGACCACCTGGGCATTCAGTCCGTGTGTAAAATCCTTCCTGATTGTCTGGGAAGGCCTGAGAATAAGCTGCTAAGACCAGGGACGTTTGAGAATCAAGGGATATTGGCCGTGGGGATATGGAAGAAAGCTTTGAAATACTCAGTCGCACAATATTTTCATTTTTACGTGGTGTCACTCCAATATAACATCAGCTAAACATTATTCTTCCATGTCCCTAGAACATAACTCTCTAGGGAATGTATCAATCATTATGACAGAGATTTCTGTCCTGTAATACACCGCTTAAAATAACATCAGCTTTGCTTCACATTGTCCCAACTCAGTAATATTGTATTGTAACATATAATAAGAGAAATGTGCTTATTTCTGGGGATGTTATGCATCTAGTGGCTTTAAACATAAGCTACAGCTTGTCATCTAAAGGGAACACATTATTGTAGCATTCACTGAAGTTTAGCTAAGTTTAAGTTACAGTGTTTGGTGCCCTAGAAAGCTTCACACAGGTTTGGTTCTGATTGTTTCCCACAATGAACTCTGGGAATTGTGTTTTTGTGCTGGTGCTGAATCATTTCTTTTTAGAGGGTCCTTCTTTCCTTCACAGAGCTACAGTTTCCAGAGTTCTTGGAGCAAGAGAATAAACCATGACAGAAACAGGCTTGAAATTGGCTTAAAACTGAAGTGTAAATTCTCATTTCTTTTTCTGATAGAGTAGAAACATCTCTGTACTGAGTTAGATAGCTCAATATGGATTGGAACTGCTGAATGAGCCACCAAAATATATAAATTATTGCTGTTGTTGTTGATATCACATCCTCTCTCACTTTCCTGAGCAGTGAGAAGTTCCAAGGACCTGGGGTTTGTTTTCTTTGGAGGAAGAGATGACTGGAGACTTGAGATGTACTATTTGAGGTTATTTATAAATATACAAGGTGAGCATAGGTGGAGCAACAGAAGCAAAATCTGAGTACCCATCAGATCTCTTGAGATCTCCTGCATTTCTTTCCAGAACTCAAACCTAGCTCGCTCTCTCCCTCTTCCCAGTCTCTACCTCAGGGGCCTATCAGTCCAGCATCCTGTTTCCACAATGGCCAACCAGATGCCTTTGGGAAGCCTGCAACCTGGTGCCCTCCAGATGTTTTGGATAACAACTCCCATCATCCCTGACCATTGACCATGTTGGCTGGGGTTGCAGGAGTTGCAGTCCAAAACATCTGGAGGGCATCAGGTTGGGGAAGGCTGCTTTCTAGAGTAACAAAAGCTAAAACAACAGGACCTTGCTCCTATGGACCTTACAATTTAAAGGAGGTTACAGTGGGGAAAGCTACAAAAGGAAGGAAGGAAAAGGAGGGGCAAGGGCAATAAGGGGTCAAAATGACAAAGAGCTTTTCTACATGAGGCTCTTAATCCACTGCATCTACTTTCAGTTTCATCACAGAACTGAGATCTGAGCTCTATACAAAGAGCATTTCCTTTCCTGCTTTCGTGCTACATAACCTCTAGGTGGCACTGTGGTATAGCAGGACAGCACAAATACACAAGTAGGAAACTACCTTTTCTTTCGCCATCAGAAATAATACTGCATTTTCCCTGCTCTAAAAAAATTCACTGAAAGTGCTATTTAAAAACTGAAGTGAAACTGGAGGGTCATGACATCATCTAAAGAACCCGTAAACTATCGTGAATAAGGAATGATGAGAGCAGAATAAATGTCTTGTGCAGAAAAGCTCAGTATGCCATTACTTATACTTATACTTCCTTTACATGTACTTGCACCAGCATGGCTGCTGCTATGGCCTCTGCAGTTGCTCCCACCTGGATCCGAGCACGTGGATCAACCTACATGGTTCTTCCTGATGGTTTGCTTACCTAACGTGTACGTTGCACTGTCTTGGTGGCACAGAGCGTAAGGTGGCAAGGCCCCACTATGAGAGTCCCTGGTTCAAGACAATTGCTTGGGGAGGGGCTGTCGAGCAATTGGTAGAGGACATGCTTTACCATTTTTAATCAGGTCCTGGGATTTCTTATTGTTGATTGTTAAAATTGTTTATGTGTGTGTTTGTGCGTGCACATGCGTGTGCGCCTCGGTGTGCACTGTCTGATATATGTTTGTCTGTAAATGGTTTTGTATTATGTACAATACTGTATTTTTAAGGTCTTTAATCTTTGTAAACTGCCCAGAGAGCTTTGTCTATTGGGCGGTATAGAAATGTAATAAATGAAATGAATGCTTTGCATGCAGAACTCCTGAGCTGCATTCCTCAGCATCTCCAGTTTTAAACAAGCAAACCAAACAGGTAGCAGCAGGTTATTTGAGAGACCTCTGTCTGACTGTGGCCCTAGAGAGCTGTTGCTGGTTAGGTGGACCAACGGTGGGTAGAAAGTAGCATTCCAAATGTTTTGGACTTCAGCTCCCAGTATTCCTGACCTTCGGCCATGCTGGCAGGGTCTTCTGGGAGTTGAAGTCCAAAGAAACTGGAGATCTACTTTCTGACCATCCCTGTGGTAGACAAGGCTGGTGTAGATGGGGAAATAGTTTGCCCTGGTATAAAGGTTTTCCCAAGTACCTTACAGGGGCTGGGTCTCCTTGCACATTAGGAGCTGGGTTTAGACTTAGTCAGGGCAGACGCATTGAAATCGGTGGGGCATAAGTTTGTCATGACTTCAGTGGGTCTACTTTAAGTATGGCTAAGCCAGGATCCAGCCCTAAGTAAACATGCCCTCAAAACGCACCATATAGGCAGATGCCTTTAGACACCCTTGGCTAGAATGGGAAAAACTGTGGTGGTAGCTACACTAGTACTGGTACACGCAAGGGAGGGCAGAGCTTCAGCTCAGGAGTAAAGGAACTCATTCAACATGTTCAAGGAAAAGTTGATTTTCCTTTCTTCCAGAGGCAGGAGGGAGAGGTTTTCTGGGGGAGAGTTCCAGGTGCCGTGGTCTCCTTCTCCAAGTTGTGCTATGAAAATTGCTGCTGCCTCTGCCTAATAGTGGTGCTGTACAGCAGCCGCCACCAGCCTGGTACCCTCCAGATGTTTTAGACTTCAACTCCCACCAGCCCCAGCCAGCATGGGCAATGTTCAGGAATGCTGGCCCAAAACATCTGGAGGGCACCATGTTGGGGAAGACTGCTCTCCGGCACCTGTGGCTTGGACGAATGTTGCAGAAGTTTATTGTACCGGTGGCAATCTGCAAAAGTAATGCAGCGTCGGCCTTCAGTCCTTGTTTAGGGAACAGGAAACAATTTTGCTGGTGTCTGAGATATAAGCGAGGGCAGACTGGGCTTTTAAAGAACAGCATTGGCTTTCCTTTTTAATCAGCTGCTCTAATTCCATAATGAAAAAATATATCTCAATTTTATGGCTCCCTTGTTTCCAGAGGCATAATTCCATGTGTGGGCTTCCCCTGTCCTACTCAACCTGTCCTTGCAGTTGCTCTGTTCTAGGGTTGATGTACGTTCCATCCTTCAGCCTAAGGTTCTGTCTTCTTGGCGGGGAGATTTATGTGCCAAGAATAGCGAGCTCAAGATAAAAATCATGCAGGCGACAAAGCAGGTTCAGTGAAATGGCACCTTTCTGCCACCGACTGAGGATACATTAGGCTAATGACTGCAGCGTTAGCCCGAGCAAGTGAAATGGATGCACCACACCATTTCCTGCTCGGTCAGCTGTACACAGAGAGCTCTGCCCACCCGAGTGTTCAAGAGTTCCATCAATGCACGTAGGGAGACGGGTTGAGCCTGCTGTCCTCCTGCTAGGGATGGTGGAGAATTCCGCCACGGACTCCAATAAGGCCGGATTCTAAAGAATCCGCCCCCCCGGAGTCCGTGGCGGAACGGAACACTTACCTCCGCCTGCCCGTGGAATCCTCTTTGGCCTGATCCTCTGGCTCTGGATTTCCAGCGATACAGCCGCCATGCCGTATTGCTGGCTGAAGGGACTGACTGCGGACACAAATGGCATCCAGGACGCCATTTGCAGCCATAAAGGCCTTAGTTTAAGGTAAATGCAGCCGTAAAAGGTGGCATTTTGCTTAAACTAAGACCTTTACAGCCGCAAATGGTGTCCTGGACACCATTTGCATCTGTGCTTTTCATTCACACGATAGGCTATACAAATATTTGCATAGCTTATTACGTAAAACAGGGACGCAAATGGCGGCCGTAAAGGTCTTAGTTTAAGCTAAATGCAACCATTTACGGCTGCATTTACCTTAAACTAAGGCCTTTATGGCTGCAAATGGCATCCTGGACACCATTCGTGTCCCCTTCAGCCAGCGATATGGCATGGCAGCCGTATCGCTGGCGCTTCGGAGCTGGCCGGCGGCTCTGTGGAATTGCAGCGGAGCGAAGTCAGCCGAAGAGGATTCCGGGGGGAGGAACGGATTGCCTCCCCCCTGCGGGTGGATTCCCCACGGACCGGCAGGTAGGGAATCTGCCTATCCCTTCCTCCTGCTCTGCAGGCTCATTGGACGCTGCTCTGAATGCCTGAATGGGGCTTCAGATCTGTTACAGGGAACCCCAGTGTAGGACTGCAGCAACTGTAATTGTGTGATGCTGCCCTAGGTATCGTGTTTCGAATGACAGGTGACAGGAGCCCATTTCAAAAGTGGCTCCCCCTGCAATAACAGCAGGCCTCCGTTCCTCCACACATTCAGCTGGGGTGACAGTGAAATGGTGTGGTGGAGGACTGCCACGCGCCTCATGCTTTCTGCTGTGCTGAGTGTGAAGCAAGCCCTGAATGTGAAGCGAGTCCTCAGCCTAGGCTGCAGGTTGGGCAGATGCCCAGTTCCCGTGAGCCGTATTCGGGTGCCCGAGCAGATGCAATGCTACTTTTGGTTTCATTGCAGAACTGAGATCCAAGCTCTGCACAAAGCTCTTTCCCGCTTTTCCACTACATAACCTCTAGGTGGCACTGTGCTATAGTGGAATAGTGCAAATACATAAGTAGTTCTTTCGCTTTCAGAAATAATGCCCCATTTTCCCCCATCTAAAAAAAAAAAAAAAAAAAAACCTGGGAAAGTGCTCTTAAAAAACAGAAGTGAAACTGGAGGATCATGATGATATCTAAAGAACCCGTAAACAACTGTGAGTAAGCAATCACAAGCTCACAATAAATCTTAGTGTAGAAAAGTTCAAAGAGGTGTTGGAGGGGCTGGGCTAGCAAGCATGAGCCTGTTCTCCTTCCTCATATGATTTGCATTGTTTGTTCTTGAATGCTCAGTCACAGCTAGGGGCGTTCTTTGAGGAGGGGTCACCTGGGCACGGGCCCCAGATCTTTTTTGAGCTGGGCCCCCGATCTTTTGAGCTGTCCTAATTCCCATTTTTTACATTTTCCCATTGACTTGCATTGGAAAACAAAAACGGCCATAATGTTTTAGTTTGTATGATAAATACATGAAATTTGGAGGCTTGGTAGCCCCCATGGAACTGAGTGAATCTGCTAAATTTCAGGCAGTTAGGTCTAGTGGCTTTTGTGCTAGTCACAGGTAAAATTTGCTATTTTCAAGAAAATCTGTCAAAGCAAAGAGCTATATATTTTTTGTGCTTCCACATACAGTACATGCATGGAATTTGGGGACCTGCCAGCCCCCATAGAGATGACTGAGCCTGCCAAAGTTCAGACAGTTAGGTCTAGTGGCTTTTGTGCTAGCCACAGGTAAAATTCGTTTTTTCCAAGAAAATCTGTCAAAGTAAAGAGCTATAATTTTTTTGTGCTTCCACATAAATTCATGGAATTTGGAGACCTAGCAGGCCCTATGGAGCTGACTGAACCTACCAAATTTCAGACAGTTAGGTCCAGTGGCTTTTGCACTAGCCATGCATAAATTTTCCTTTTCTCAAAGTCTACAAAAAAAGGAAAAACTGTCAAGTCACCCAGGGGATTAGAGATCAGAAGGTAAGGTGACCATTAGGAGGTCACTATCCCTAAACTCTGGCGTAGGGATTTTTTGAGGTGCAAAAAACCTCTTTCCTCCTACTTTTATTTTCTGCTCTTACATGCCCACTGTTGTGAGCTTGCCTGCAATGAAATTTTGAAGAAGGAGAAGGAAGGGAAGAGCTCCATGTGAAATACTGGTATTTCACACAGCATCTGATTTTACTGCCCAAAACTGGAACCTTTGGATTCTGCAGAAGTTTAGTAGCTTCAGTACAGCAATGGTTCCAATCAGTCTCCACAAACTTCTTTCTCCCCTCCACTTTAATTTCTCCTAAATAGCTGTAGGACTCAAATAATCCCAAAGGGAGGGTTAGGACTATGTGGCGTCATGATCGAGAAACTGCTGGGGCTTTTAAATAGATTCTACAGTTTTAAAAAAGCTAGAAAAAGCCTTCAGCCACCTCACCTCATAAAAGTTCATTTAAGTACATGCAATCCTTATAAACCCTCCACAGCCTCCTAAATTCCTCTGAAGTACTACTTCTCTGAAAGGAGCCACTTGGCTCAGGGAAGTCTCTATACCCTCATCCCCGTGCACATTTCCAGTCACCATTCTTTTCTTCTTCCCTCCCCTATCCTGTTCTTTCTTTCTCTTCTTTATTCCACCCAGAGCATATCTTGGGGAATTCTTAAAGAGAATTCTCTTTGGTGGGCAAGGAAAGTTCTGAACTGTATTTGACTTTATACAAACAGACAAGAGGGTTGGTTTTTCTCCTTCTCCTCACTCAAATCTTTGAGAAGAGTGGGTTCACATGGTTGCTGAGAAACAAATCTGGGGCTGTTCTGTTTGTCAGTTGCCATTATCCAGCAATAGGAAGGGTGTAGCTCAGTGGCAGAGCACATGCTTGGCATGCAGAAGGTCCCGGGTTCCATCCCCAGCATCTCCAGGTAGGGCTAGGAGAGAATCCTGCCTGAAACCCTGGAGAGCCGCTGCTGCCAGTCAGTTTCAGCAGTACTGTGCTAGGTGGACCCAGGGTCTGACTCAGTATAACGCAGCTTCCTCTGTTCCTATGAACAGAAAGCTTTAGTTAAAAATACTAGTTTTTGGTTTGTTTTTTAAGTGGAGGAGAGATAAATGCTGCTCATTTATACAAGCCTATGTATGCCTACTCAGAAGCCCCATTATGTTTAATGAGGCTTACCCTCAGGAAAGTGTGCATAGGATTCCAGCACAAGTTACTTTTGCAGGGAGGTTTGCGCCTTGATGTTCTGCATGTTTACTCAGAAATAAGTCCTGAGTTGTGAGCATGGTACGGCAGGCTTAACACAGTGCTTACCCAATTATGTCTAATGAACTGACTACCCTTTCGGCTCAGTCCTATGCATGTTTTGTCATTTGTAGGGATGTCAGAGAATTCCACCACGGATCTCGGTGAGGCCGAATGCCAGTGTATTTGGCCCCCTGAACTCTGTGGCGGAATAGCCTGCCCCCCCGCCCCCCCCGCGGATCCCCCCCGGGACGAGACTCACCTGGGGCGGATCTTCCAGGCGGCAGCTCCGGCGGTGGCTCCAGCGGTGGCTCCAACGGCCAGTCTTCCGACCGGCTGCCACCGCCGCCATTTCCAGGCTTGTGTAAAAAAAAAAAAAAAAAAGACGTGATGGGCTACGTAAAGATTTACGTAGCCTATCATGGCTAGGTTAAAAAAAAAAAAAGACGTGATAGGCTACATAAATCTTTACGTAGCCTATCATGGTTGGGTGGGTTAAAAAAAAACAACGCGTACGCAAATGGCGGCGGCTACGGCTGCCGCTATTTGCGTTCCTTCTTTTTACCGTCTTAATCTACGTAAATATTTACGTAGACTATGATGGCGAAAATAAAGGGGAACGCAAATAGCGTAGCGGGCGCTATTTGTGTCCCCTTTTGATTCGCTGTTTTAGCCTACGTAAAGATTTACGTAGGCTAAAATGGGGAATCAAAAAGGGACGCAAATAGCGCCCGCTACGCTATTTGCGTTCCCCTTTATTTTCGCCATCATAGTCTACATAAATATTTACGTAGATTAAGACGGTAAAAAGAAGGAACGCAAATGGCGGCAGCCGTAGCCGCCGCCATTTGCGTACGCGGTTTTTGTTTTTATTTTTTACCCAGAGCCCTCTGTGGCCGGAAATCCGGCTGCAGACGGCTTTGGCCTGGCCGGGCCGGGCCTGGCCGGCTGCTCTGCGGAGCTGCCGCGGAGCACAGCCGGCCGTTCGAGGATTCCGGGGGGAGGAATGGAGCGCCTCCCCCCCACCATCAACATAATCCGTGAAAGGTAAGTCACTTTCGTACATCCCTAGTCATTTGTGGGTTGGGGGGGAGGGGTTGCATGAACTCTAGCTTCAGTGGTGAGGGAAAGGCACTCAGTGCACGCTCAGAGTTTCTCCATAACTTAGCCCTAGTTTTGAAAACAGACTAATTGGCTGAATCCTGGTGAAGTCTTGGTGCAAATGAAGTTATGGGGAGGAAGATACAATGACAGCTTGTGCATAACAAGCAGGAGGTAGAGAGCAGTTGCACAAAACAAGACATCTGTTTTGATGGAGAGTTGCTGGAGGATGGTTGGATGACGAGGGGTGGTTGCATGGAGAGGAATAGAATTGGTAGGGGGAGAATGTAAGTGCTCAGTGTTGAAAGAAAAACATTTTGCACATGCTCAGAGGCACTTAAGAACATAAGAAGAGCCGTGCTTCTCAGACCAAGGTCCATCTAGTCCAGCGTTCCTGTTCACACAGTGGCCAACCAGATGCCCACTGGAAACCCACAAGTGGGACATGAGTGCAATAGCACCTTCCCACCCATGTTCCCCTGCTGCTAACATTGGTGAAATGTAAATAAATTATAGTAATTCTAAAGTTGCATGCATGTATATCTTTCAGAAACTTTGCAGGTTTCTTGCCTGGGGGACACCTCTAATGACCTGTGCATTTTCAGACAAATATACCCAAAAACTATTGGGGAAGGGGTGAATGGAAGGGAAAGCAAATTACTCCCTCCCCCAAACTGGAGAACTCCCCTTCCACATGAACTTCTGCACCTATCCTTCTGAAACTTTGTTGGTTTCTTACTTAGGGACAACTCTAAAAAAGGTAAAGGTGTCCCCAACCAGTCGTGTCCGACTCTAGGGTGCGGTGCTCATCCCCGTTTCTAAGCCGAAGAGCCAGCGCTGTCCGAAGACGCTTCCGTGGTCATGTGGCTGGCATGACTGAACACCGAGGTGCACGGAACGCTGTCACCTTTCCCGCCGAGGCGGTACCTATTTATCTACTTGCAATTTCTTGCTTTCGAACTGCTAGGTTGGCAGAAGCTGGGACTGAAGACGGGAGCTTACTCCGTCACGCAGCACTCAGGTCTCGAACTGCTGACCTGCCAACCTCCCAGTCTGCAGTTCAGCGTCTTAACCACTAAGCCACCGCGGCCCTAGGGACAACTCTAGGCTGTCTGTAATTTTCAGAACAATGGTCCACAAGGAAAATAAGGAGAGAGGTATGTCCTCTTTTGGAGACCTCAAAATGTCAAGGCCACCCTTGCACAAAAACCCTTGCAGCTAGCATTCTGAAATTTAGCAGACATGATCTCCTCTGATGGGGCAATGAATCCTGAAATTTTTATCCAATTCTTCCAAGGAATTAAAACGTTATTGGCAGTTCCCTTTAAAAGAAAATCAAAATATAAACCCTGCACCTATCTTTCTGACATTGAGCAAGTGTAATCCCCTTTTAGGAGGCTACTATGTCTGAAATTATCAATTTCCGACCAAGATAAAAAAGTTACAGTTTTTTTTTCTAATTTCCCATGGTAGTCAACAGGAAGCATAAAGACTCATTTTTCCAAACCTTGATTCAGGTTTGGTGCTGAGCTGAAGTGGTCCGACTACAACTTGGCCAGAGCAGAAGTGGGATGTTTTCCAAAATGCTGAATCGGGGTCTGAGTTGAAGTGGGGTGGGGGGGTCAGTGCACACTTCTTATGTATGTATATATGTATGTACGTAATCTATACACACACACAAGCACACTGCATGCACGCACCACACACACACACACACACACAGACATATTAGACGTGCATTTAGACTTGTATATATGTGTGTGTATGTGTGAGTGTGTGTATGCAAATTTGTGTTATGGGCCTGTGCCCCGGATCTTTTAAGACCCTAGCAACGCCCCTGGTCACTGCTTTGATTTTCTCCTGATCGTGCAAACTGGGACACTACAGAATAAGAGGCTCACAGATAAGGCTCAGTATACACTGGATGTTTTCCTACATGATAAAGTGGGAGGGACTTAGTAGACTATGCACAAAGTTAAACTGTGGAACTTGCTACTGCGAGATGTGGTGATGGGCATCTGTCTGTAAATTACAGCTGGAAACGGGGGGGGGGGAGAAAAGTTCCAGACAAAAAAAAGACAACCACACCAACGCCTATGGTTCCTAATGCATTTTGAGAGTGTCTCTATATTAAGGGCAATTATTAATTCACAGTATCCAAAGAATACTCAGAAGTCCTTGCTTTTAAGACAGCCGTGCCAACTTTTCTAACTTGAATTTGCTTGCAAAAATACCAGTTATATTGTCCTGATTTCCATGATGATTGTGTGTGTATAACACAGTGTTTGCAAACACTTTTAGATGTCAGTGTATGCTCAAAAATATTTTCTGGAATACCAAATTGTCTTCAGAGGAAGCTAATTCTTCTTCCTTTGTTTAGCCCTTTGACAGTCAAATGCCACATTTGTCATTTTCAAATGACATTTTAACATTTGAATCCTAAGCCACCCTTAAAGTGTGAACATCGTTATGATGTTGCTTGGGTTTGAAGGTTTTAAGTGGGGAGAGAGCAGTCAAACCTATTGTATATCCTCAGGCCCGCATGAAGTGGAGGATGTAGCTAGCTCTTGAGGGAAAGTTATATCTCCATTTAGCACAGAGAATGATAAAAGATGTGTTCTGTTCTCTGAAGAACCAGCACTAAAGGCAGCAATACCGAAAGGCCCCAGGGACTGCTGGGGCGGCTTTGTACAGTAGGAATAGCTGAAAGTAATAGTTTAGCTTCTGGGGACTTGACGTCTCAAAGGTAGATTATGAAGTGCCTGATGAGGAAGTTATGGTTCAGATAAAGGTTACAAAAATAACTTCAACCATCCTAAACCTATCTTAAAGATTTACAAGAGAGTCTCTTGCAATGTGTGGGTTTTGACCTGCAGGAACTGTAAATTTTCTTTCACATTGGGATGTTGGAGAAAACTGCCACTTGGATCATTAAATCAATTTCATTTCGACTTTTGGGATTTGAAGTTAAAAGTTCAGATTAAAAGGAAATAGATGTCAAGTGCAAGGCACAATTAAGACGGCTCTGTTGCCAACAAAGTGTGCTTTCCCCTCATTTGGACTAATCCATGTAGTATTATCATGTAATAACTGAGGGCACTCAGTCCCTCTGGACCTAATCCGGCTCAAAATAGCCATAACTAAGGGCTGCAAGTTTATACACACTGGTCATGGAGTAAGTCTCGTACTCAGTGGGGCTTACTTTTGAGTAGGGTTGATAGGATTGCGCTGAACTAGAATGGGGCCTCTCTCTTTTGTTTCTGCAGCAGGCTTCCGTTATAGCAGTGATGTCACATGGGAGTTTGATAGACTTATAAAACTAGGCTCATTCCAGGCTCATCATGATGTGCCAAATCACAGTTTAATGTTACATCTGAGCCATTAAGTGACGTTTCTTGCACAACTTACTGGGCCCATGCACTGGGCATGCATGCCGAATCCTTTTACTTCAGAACAAAAAGAAAAAGCATGAACATCTTATTGTGAGAACCTTATTATAGCTGTTATAGGATAGAAAGAAGATAAAAATAAAATGTCCATACACTGCTTTCTGGCTGTTTAACCCTGAATGCGTCCAGGAGGTGACCAGCCCTTTGGTACTTCTGAATCTCCTTCCTGCCCTTCATTGAAATGGTGTATCAGCTTTTGTTTTAATTTCACTAAGCCCTTTTCCTCCAGTCTGCCTTGCTTGCTCACTGCAATAATTGAGCTGTCTGTTGTTATTTTTTTAAAAATAGAGGCAGAAGGTGTGTGGGTGACCGTAGGAAGAACTTTGTTTCCTGTTGAATCTGTAGAAGGTGTGGAAAGAAACATGAAAGTTACAGTTTAAAAAGAAAGACTCAACAAATAATATGTGACCTGTCATCTAGGACATACAATTGCATGATTCATAGAATGATATATATTTCAAGATCATTCCATATTAAGAGGATGCAGATGGAGAGAAAGCTTTAAAAGAATCCTGTTGATCTCAACTGGCTTTCAGTTACAGCCTAGAGAAGCTGCCAGTTGTTCTTTTCTGAATACAGGGGAAAAAATGGCTCTGATGAGTTTCTGGGTGTCTCTACATTAAGCAAAAAACACATCCTTTCTGGAGTTTCCTGCTTTCGGTTTTTTTGCGGGATTAGGAAGGGCTTCTTTACACGGCAGCCACATGGTTTGAACTGAGGGAGTGCCTCCCCCCCCCCCCGGCATGTATGCAAATGAGCAGGGGGTGTCTTGTTTTTGTAGCTTTCAGCCCCCATGAAACCTCTGACTTACTTCTGAGTAGACATAAAATGTAAGATTGTGCTATAAATCTGCAACCCTTGGCACACTTACGTGGGAGTAAGCTGAACTGAACTCAATGGGACTTACTTCTGAGTAGACATAAGATCGCCCTGTGAGTTTACAACCCTCAGCACACTTACGTGGGAGTAAGCCCCATTTAACTTAATAGGGTGCTCTGAAACAACAGAGGACTTTGCTTCTGAGCTTGGTGGGGGATCAGATGTGTCTCCCTTCATTGCAAGGAGGCATTTTACCCTCTTCTCCCTCCAACTGAGAAATGCAGAGGCAGGAGACGCAATTGGCATGCGATTCTTGCCCTTGCACCTGTCAAATCTGCTTGGTCTCCTTCCGTGCAACCCTGCTCCCATCCTTAATGCCTTCGTCATCCTGACCACGCCTCCAGCAATGGAAAACAAACACCCACAGCAGGCAGACACAGCAGTTCCTTCGCACTATTGGAGAATTTCACAGGGAGGTCATGGCGCTCCTGTTCCGTGGGCTGGCAAAGATACCACATTTTTTGTGTTTGGGGAAAACATGAGATAGGCTGGAGGAAATGGCAGGAGGCATCTTGGACATTAGCAGCATCATGTAAAGAGCCTACAAACTTCCAAGAGAGAGCCATCTCTACAGCAGGATAAAAGTTCCGTGTGATGAACAGCAAAGTCATTAGACAGATGTGCAAAACCTGGACTTATGGCCATGTTCAGGATGTAGCTTACTCCCCTGTTCTAAGGACGGCTACAACAATACAGCTTCAGATCCTGAACATACATCTCTACCCTGATGCTGCCTTCCTGCCCCACTCCACATTTAAAGCAACTTGGTTTGGGCCAGGCGCAGCTTCCGGAAACCCAGGTAAGCAGCAGATAGTAACTTGGGGATGCTCTTAAGAACGTTTCAGATGATTCTCTGGTTTCATCCATGACTGGGGCACAGTGCTGGCTCTAGGGTTTTGAGGACGCTTGGGCAAGACACCATCAATGGGCCCCCTCCCTCAGTGAGGCTCCCTTCTCTGTCATCAGCTTCTATTGCTCCTCATCCTCTTTCTCATAATCGCTATCGCTTGCTTGATGAGCAGAAAGTCAGCAAGCAAGTAGACAGCATGGCATCTGCTGCTCCTCTTTCTCACCACCACGGTTTCCGGGCCAGAGCGAGAGGCAGGTGAACAAGCAGGTTGCAATGGTGAAGAGGAGCAGCAACTCCAAGGGGCTCTTGTCAGTGGCCCCCTATTGGGGAGTGGGCCCTCGGCAGGTGCCTGACCATGCCTACCCTTGACACCAGCCCTGCTGGGGCAGAGAGACTTTACATGACTACTCAGGAATATATCCAGTTACATTCAGCAGAGCTCACTCCAAGGCAATTGAGTATAGGATTACATCCTTAGCCATGATCATTTATGCTGTGGCAACTTCCAGATTAGACTATTCTAATATAACCTCTATGGGGCCACCCTTCAAAACTGTCTGGTAACTTCAGTTAGTTAAAAATACTGTCACTTGTCTTTTCACTGGGACAAGCTAAGAAGGACATATTATATCTTCTTATGCAATTGCTCTTGTTGAATTATCCTTCAGCAACTGCATTGGTATTTTTCGAGAACGAATTCAAGTCTACTTTTGACCTATAAAGCCATAAATCAGGAATTGGGAACCTTTGTTGTTGTTGTTGTTCAGTCGTTAAGTCATGTCCGACTCTTCGTGACCCCATGGACCATAGCACACCAGGCCTTCCTGTCCTCCGCTCTCTCCCGGAGTGTGCTCAAGTTCATATTCATTGCATCGGTGATGCTATCTAGCCATCTCATTCTCTGCCGTCCCCTTCTCCTTTTGCCTTTAGTCTTTCCCAGCATCAGGGTCTTTTCCAGGGACTTTTCTCTTCACATTAGGTGGCCAAAATATTGGAGCTTCAGCTTCAGTATCTGTCCTTCCAATGAGCAGTCAGGGTTGATTTGCTTTAGGATGGACTGATTTGACCTCCTTGCAGTCCAGGGGACTCGTAAGAGTCTTCTCCAGCACCACAGTTTGAAAGCATCCATTCTTCGGCGCTCAGCCTTCCTTATAGTCCAGCTCTCACAGCCATACAATACTACTGGGAAAACCATAGCTTTGATTATATGGACCTTTGTCAGCAAGGTGATGTCTCTGCTTCTTACTATGCTGTCTAGGTTTGCCATAGCTTTCCTCCCAAGGAGCAAGCGTCTTTTAATTTCATGGCTACAGTCACTGTCTGCGGTGATCTTGGAGCCCAAGAAAATAAAATCTGTCACGGCTTCCATTTCTTCCCCTTCTATATGCCAGGATGTGATGGGGCCAGATGCCATGATCTTAGTTTTTTTAATGTTGAGTTTCAAACCAGCTTTTGCACTCTCCACTTTCACCCTCAACAAGAGGCTTGTTAGATCCTCTTCATTTTCTGCCATTAGGGTGGTATCATCTGCGTATCTGAGGTTGTTGATAATTCTCCCGGCAATCTTAATTCCGAGCCGTGATTCATCCAACCCGGCGTTTCTCATGATGTACTCTGCATATAAGTTAAATAAGCAGAGCGACAATATGCAGCCTTTTCATACTCCTTTCCCAATTTTGAACCAATCGGTTGTTCCATGTCTGGTTCTTACTGTTGCTTCTTGACCCTCGTACAGGTTTCTCAGGAGACAGGTAAGGTGATCTGGTACTCCCATCACTTTAAGAATTTGCCAGAGTTTGTTGTGTTCCACATAATCAAAGGCTTTAGCGTAGTCAATGAAGCAGAAATAGACGTTTTTCTGGAATTCTCTTGCTTTCTCCATGATGCAGCGAATGTTGGCGATTTGATCTCTAGTTCCTCTGCCTCTTTGAAACCCCGCTTGTACTTCTGGTAGTTCTTGGTTCACATAATGCTGAAGCTTAGCTTGTAGGATTTTGAGCATCACCTTACTTGCATGTAAAATGAGCGCAATTGTACGGTAGTTTGAACACTCTTTGGCATTGCCCTTCTTTGGAACTGAAATGTAAACTGACCTTTTCCAGTCCTGTGGCCACTGTTGAGTGTTCCAGATGTGTTGGCATATTGAGTGCAGCACTTTAACAGCATCATCTTTCAGGATTTTAAATAACTCAGCTGGAATACTGTTATCTCCGCTAGCTTTGTTGTTAGTAATGCTTCCTAAGGCCCACTTGACTTCACTCTCTAGGATGTCTGGCTCATGTTCAGTGACCGCACTATCATGGCTATCAGAGACATTCAGATCTTTCCTGTATAGTTCTTCTGTGTATTCTTTCCACCTCTTCTTAATCTCATCTGCTTCTGTTACGTCCCTGACTTCTTTGTCCTTTATCATGCCCGTCTTTGCACAAAACGTTCCCTTGAGATCTCCGATTTTCTTGAAGAGATCTCTAGTCTTTCCCATTCTGTTGTTTTCCTTGATTTCTTTGCATTGTTCATTTAAGAAGGCCTTCTTGTCTCTCCTTGCTATTCTCTGGAACTCTGCATTCAGCTGGATATATCTTCCCCTTTCTCCCTTGCTTTTCACTTCCCTTCTTTCCTCAGCTACTTGTAAAGCCTCCTCAGACAGCCACTTGGCTTTCTTGCATTTCTTTTTCTTTGGGATGGATTGAGTTGCTGCCTCCTGAACAATGTTACGGACCTCTGTCCATAGTTCCTCAGGCACTCTGTCTACTACGTCTAATCCCTTAAATCTATTCCTCACCTCCACTGTATATTCAGAAGGGATATGATTTAGGTCATACCTGAATGGTTTAGTGGTTTTCCCTACGTTCTTCAATTTAAGCCGAAATTTTGCAAGAAGCAGCTCATGATCTGAGCCACAGTCAGCTCCAGGTCTTGTTTTTACTGACTGTATAGCGCTTCTCCATCTTTGGCTGCAAAGTACAGAATCAATCTGATTTCGATATTGACCATCTGGTGATGTCCATGTGTAGAGTCGCCTCTTGTGCTGTTGGAAAAGAGTGTTTGCTATGATCAGCGTGTTGTCTTGGCAAACCTCTATTAGCCTTTGTCCTGCTTCATTTTGTACACCAAGGCCATGCTTGTCTGTTGTCCTGGTGATTTCTTGACTTCCTACTTTAGCATTCCAATCCTCTATGATGAAAAGGACATCTTTTTTTGATGTTAGTTCTAGAAGGTGTTGTAGGTCTTCATAGAACCGATCAACCTCAGCTTCTTCAACCTTAGTGGTTGGGGCATAGACTTGAATTACTGTGATGTTGAATGGCTAATTCCCAAGTTGTTGATGTTCAATCTTGCCATCTCATGTTTGACCACCTCCAGCTTACCTTGATTCATTGATCTGACATTCCAGGTTCCTAAACAATATTGTTCTTTACAGTGTCGGATTTTCTTTTCACCACCAGCCATATCCACAGCTGAGTGTCCTTTCGGCTTTGGCCCAGCCGCTTCACTCTTTCGGGCGCTACTTGGAAATACCCTCTGCTCTTCCCCAGTAGTATATTGGACACCTTCCGACCTGAGGGGCTCATCTTCTGGCGTCATCTCTTTTAGCCTTGTGATATGTTCCATGGGGTTTTCTTGGCAAGAATACTGGAGTGGGTTGCCATTTCCTTCTCCAGTGGACCACATTTTGTCAGAACTCTCCGCCATGACCTGTCCGTCTTGGGTGGCCCCGTACGGCATAGCTTATGGCTTCACTGAGTTACGCAAGCCCCTTCACCACAACAAGGCAGTGATCCATGAAGGGGATGGGGAACCTTAGACCAGTGAAAAAAAATCTAGCCCTCCCAGGGTCCCAATCCAGCCCTCCTGGGGTCCCAGTCTGGTCCCCAGATGGCCCCACACCTCTCCTCTGACCACCGATTGTTTGGTGATTTCTGAGCTATTGTGCAGTTTTTCCCCCTTTCTAAAAGGTTGAAATGCTTCTCTTAAAGCTCAGTTATTGGCAGTAAGAGCTTTAAGCTAAAATTTGCTGGTATATGAGGAAAAGGGGATGGAGAGGGAAAAGAAAAAGTAGATTTTCAGGAGGGCTGGTAAAATGGCCCTATTTCATCCATCATTTCTGGGAAGAGGGGGCAGTCCAACAGCAGGATGCCCGGATGTTCCCTCAGCCTTCTGTTGTCTCTCTTGCTCCTTCTCTTTCCCACAAGGCAGTTAGCCGGGGGGGGGGGGAGTCAAATGGAGCAGGCCCAGATGTTTTCTCATCCTGCTGCTACCTCCCTTGTTCCTGAGCCCAGACAAGTCAGAAGTGCTCCTGCAGACTGGACACTTATGCATTGACAGAAAAGAGGAAATCCATCGCCTCTTTTGGAAATCCAAAAGAGGACAGAAGAGGACACAGATTTGCATAAAATCTGCATATGCTAAGGTATGCAAATTTAGAAATACTTACTACAGTATAAATAAAGATACAATATACATCAAGAAAGCCTGTATGCCTGCTCAGCCAGCTTTTCAAGTGCAACTACCAGGCCCCTGTTCTCCCTTCTTATGCTTCTTGGCCTTTAAGCTAGACTTGGACTGGACAACCCTTAAAATAGAGGGCAGCTTCTAATAGAGGGGTGTCCTTGGTAGGACTCATGAGAAACCGGTGCTCCTGGCCTGAAGAAATGTTTATCAGGAGGTCGGATTTTAGCCTCGTTGAGATGGGGTTGCACTAGTACTTGGATAAGAGACCGCCTGGGAGTCAGGTTTCCTGCACTGAGCAGTGGGTTGGGCCCGATGGTCTTCTAGGCCCCTCCGATTCCCTGATACCCCTTGGAGAATCAGGTTTGCTGTTTGGGAGTGCTCCGTGACCAAGCATTCCTTCTGGACATCCAGGAGACAACTGCGGCAAGCAGTGCTTCTGCCCAGCTTAGGCTGATGTGCCAACTGCACCCCTTTCTTGAAAAGCAAATCACTTGGGCCCATTCTGTCAGACATCCCCATTATTATTATTTTTAACGTAACCATGCACCTGACTGTAAGCATGTCCTTAAGTCTCATACACTGTGTTACTTCCCGAACAACAGCAACACATCTCCTAAATGACAGATATTACGTTAAATTGCCTCACCCTTCCACAATCCTCCAAAATCACCAATAAGCCAACAAACCAACAAACAACCCCCCCGCAAACCACTGCAACCTATACACCTAGCCTGTAAGTCAGCATGGTTGAAGAATATTTGCTGCTGCTACCACTATGCACAGTTGAATCAATATAGAATTCTCTGGTGTTTCGGTGTATTAACTTTTAAGTTTATGTCTATGATAGCAAGCAAGGTTTATTTGTTTGTTTGTTTGTTTATTTATTATAGGGATTTATATTCTGTCCAATCAAATTCTCATGACAGTTGTGTTTCCATGTTCCCTGTAACATAGCCCTTCTTTATGGGAAAAAAGATTACTTCCACTCCTGCATGGTTTCAGCCTTTATTTTTGATAGTTCCTTCACTTTTGTCAGGCAGTCTTTTCCCTTCTGCATAATCCTGATGCATTATACCATGCCCCTTTGTTTTGATATTTGTTTTCTGTCATGTCTTTGTACTCCTGCATCTTTTTCTATTGGCTTAATGCAATTGCAGGTTGTTAATATGTTAATTTGTAACATTTATATGCTTCCTTTCTTCCATATGAAACTTGAGGCAGGAGACAAGGGGATTCCCAAGAGTCACCCATCCAGGCAGTGACCAGACCCAAACCTGCTTAGCTTCAACAAGGTTGCTGCATCACATGCCTTCTGACGATACTGGGAACCAATTCTTCCTTATGGCCCTAGAAAAAGACAAGACTTGTTGCAACTTTCAGTAGTTGAGTCAACCCCAGTTTCATAAGAGTTCGCAGTTCTGCTCTCTGATTTCTTATCAGAGCAGAAAACTGCATTGTACATTTTATTGATATGTGCTGTTGTTTCCTGTGGGAAAGAGAAGTACAGAGAGAATGGGCAAGCATTAAGGGACATTTTATAGAACAAAGCTGTGATTTCCTTAAGTCTCTGCACATCCACAGGGAAGAGCAATTTTGTGGAAACATCGGAATGGCGGCATAATGGATTTCTCTGACAGAATGATGAGTGAAAGAAAGAAGTAATTACCATTAATGCACTTCAATTATGGCTCGACTTTCTTTTCTTTTCTTTCTTTTCTTTTTTTAAAAAAGCCGTATGTTCACGGCTAAATTTCTATTTAAAACAAAACAGTTGCCACAGAGCCACAGCTAAGAACTGAAATCCCTCCTAGCTACTGGCAAATTAGCAGTAATGTCCTTATTATACAAAGAGTGGGATGATTGGTTTCTTCCAGGCAAACACAGGAAGTGCTTGTTTGTTTCGAGTGCTACTCCTTCCTCCCTGAAAAGTCACAGTTGAACTTTGCTTCCAATGTTATAATCAGCTAAGCATGATAATACTTTCTTCTGGTTCCTATTTAACTTTCAAAGCCCTCACAGGATTTCTGTCATGGATCAGTGGCACCTTCCAGCAGGGAGTGAGGTCAGTGGACAGCCTTGGTACACAGGAAGCCATGTCCTATTAGAAAAGGGAAATGTTTTCAAATCCTTCAGATCTTGAGCAACTAAAAATAAACTAATGAGCCTTAAATTAACTCCTTTTCTTCACCGAAGCATTTTAAGCGGAGGGAAAAGTATTTATTATCTGAGAAGGACACACGGGAAATGAGGCTTAAATGGTGTGCTTTAAATGGTTGGACTTCCCTGAACGCTAAGGTCTTGCGTTGTGTATGAGTATGCTGCATAATTGGTTTCGTTGTGTGTGTGTTTTTAATCGCGATCACATTGCAATACATGAAACGTTTTATGGTAGTCTCCTAGTTGTTCTCATGTTGCCAGTGTCACGTTCTCAAGCTGTTAGCTGTTCCTTTTCAACTGGCTCTCCTGAACTGCAGCACAATATGGTGTTAATGCTAAAGCTTATCTCTGGGAACCCAACACCAGCTAAGACTTCTCACTTACACCCATTTGAATGCTCATGGTAAGACAACTGCAATAGTGCACCCAACCCCCATGCTAACTACCTCAATTCTGTATGAAGCTGGCTTGCTCTATTTTTCTCCTTTTATTTCTATTATCTGTTCTGTGACCACCTTCTATTTCTCCTAAATGCAGAGGTGGGCAGCATTGATGCCCATGAGCACCAATTAGCCTCCAGTCACCTTCCTTGGTGACCATGAAGGCAACCTACTTTTCCCAATTTTTATTTTAAAAACGTTTTAATAATTTCTTACTGGCAGCCAGGATAGCTTCAAAGTGAAGTGGGAGCTCCAACTGCTGCCATCTTTTCAAAAGTACACATATTTTCATGCACATTTTTCAGATATATGCATTCTGTTGAACACATTTTTTTTTAGTCTGCAAATCATACTGCATGCTCAGAAATGTACAGCCTTCAACCACAGATTGCATCCCAGTGTTTAGCCTGGAAGGTGCGAACAGGGTAAAATTTGATCACAACCAAACTGAAACAAATTTCTCATACATCCCTCTTTGTAAATAGTGATACCCAGCCATGGCAGCCATTTTATGTTTGTGCCCAGGACAGTTTCTCAAATTTCCAAATGTGCCCATGGGCCCCAAAGGCTGCCTACCCCTGACTTAACACAAGTCCAGGTAGTAAATATGGTAACGTATAGCAAGTATGAATTGCTGCTTAATTGAATTCCTTTTTTTTTAGAGGCCCTAGAGTCCAATAACCTGTTTCATCATATACTTTACTTATGAGTATACATAATAAGCAAGTAGACACCAGGTACACAGATACACATCCCATCTCCTAGCTATTAATTTGTTTCATTGCATAATTTATATGGTACCTTTCTAAAGAATAATTCAAGCTGACATGCAAAATAGAACAAAAAGTATGCAATCTATTTTTTAAAACCCCAATATTATCAAAATTTCAATAGGAATCAGCAAAAGATCAAACCATATCCATGGTAGTAGACCATAAAAGATATCAATTAAAAGAATAGGAAGAGAAATCTTCATAAATGGTGAACGACAAGAAGAGAGGTAGCCAGGCAGGCTTACCTGGGGAGATTGTTCTACAGCATAGGTGCCACTGTGTGTGTGTGTGGTGGTGGTGGTGGTGGGATTCACTCTATAATATAATGATCTCACTTCAGAAAAGGAATGGAGATGGCACAGCACCACTTTAGATGAGCAGGAGGGAGAAAGCACATCATAAACTATGGCTGTTTAGGCCTTTATAGCTTGCACTTTGAATTAGTCCCGGAAGCTAATAGGGCATTAGCGCAGCCACACTGGAAGGGGAGTATCATGTTATCTTCACATGGCTCCTGACAACACCCAGGCCATGCTTCTACATGGATGAAGGTTCCAAATTCTGCACGGTTGAAGGTTCCAAACCATTGTCAGAGGCAGTCCCACACAGAAGTCATATTTGAGTATTCATTACACACCAAACACATGATGGGGAGAGCAGACCTGCTCTTGCTACCCCTGCTATCACACCTTCATGGCCTCACCCATCCATGGTGTTTTGGGAAGGTTTGAAGTGGAGAGCCTGCCATATATGCATAAGCTCCCCATGCTATTAAGAAACCTGATTGCACAGGCTTCTAATTTGCATGGGGAGCCTATGCCCATACAGCAGCCTCCCTGCCTCAGACCTCCTTTTCATAGGGATGGTGAGGGCCAGAGCCAGTGAGGACACAATGGTGGGTGTGTCATGGTCCAGGACTCCAAACCCTCATCTTCAGAGGATCCAACCCCTCGTCCTCAGAAGAAGAGACTCCTAAATTAACAGTTCAGGGAGAGCGCACAGTTACAGAAAGGCGCCATGAACCTTCCACCTTCCCAAGACCCAGTTTCCCAGGAAGGCCCCAGGGACCTGAACCCTTCATCTAGAGGTGGTCACATGGCCTTCCAGCCATGAAGACACCAATATGCCACAGCCACCTGTAGATAGTCTCAGCCTGAGGCTGGTAAAACAGATCAGGCCCCTTTAAGAGAAAAAGGCTCAGTTAGTGTAAAGACAGGGCTAACCAGCCTAAAGAAAGCCCCCCCCCCCGCCCCCTTTTAAAGCTTGGTCATGAATGATCTGCAGCTTGCTGGAGCAACATACAGACAAGCCTGTCCAGCTTCCAGCCCTAGCCCCACTTGTAGCTCTCCGAGGTGCTGACCTGTTCCCGTTCCTGTCTCCCTAGGAAGGCTGCTTGGTCAAAAACCTTGGTAAACATCTGATCCATAGCAGAACCCTGTAACTCTCACCAGCACCCAGCACTGTTAAGCCCTCACCACGACAAAGGCCAAACAGAACAGGGAGTCGGGCCAGGGAGCATGATCCTGCTCTCTCCCTTTTGAAGCTGGAATCCTGTGAATGATGAACACCCGAAGAGGGCTAGATTGCAATAATGCAACCTGGAGATTATGAGGACATGGATGACTGGAGCTAGGCCCTAGTCCTTGATGAAGTAGCTAGCAAATTAGCTAGCAAGCTAATCAGCTGAAGCTCACCGCACATCAAAGAGGTACTTTGGCCACATCATGAGAAGACAGGATACCCTGGAGAAGATGCTGATGCTAGGGAAAGTGGAAGGCAAAAGAAAGCAGGTCCGACCAAGGGCAAGATGGATGGATGATATTCTGGAGGTGACGGACTCGACCTTGGGGGAGCTGGGGGTGGCAACGGCCGACAGGAAGCTCTGGCGTGGGCTGGTCCATGAAGTCACGAAGAGTCGGAAGCGACTGACCGAATAAACAACAAAAAGTTTGCAAGTAGCCCAGTGTATGCATCCTGTAGCCATAGATCTCAACCAGAACAAATTAAGAAGGGAAAAAGGTGAATTTGGCACAACACCCCCCCCGCCAAATGTTTACTCAAATAACCAAATACTATAACTGATGAGAAGTTAAACACAGAATTCTTATATCCCGAAAATATACTAAACATAGTAATGTACGGTCAACAATTACAGTCGGTAATACAAACAGAACAAAAATATCTGATACATTCATAAAGCAGCATAGGAACCATGAAAATGCAAAACAAAACAACAACGCTTCCCCTGCGCTGCCCCGAGCATGATCCATACATAAGTCCTCGTGTCCCTTTGATTTGAAAGACAGAGTTAAGCCCATGTTTAAACCTTTTCCATTAAAATCAACAGGAAGCAAAAGTGATCAGTTTCAGCTGGAGTGTACCCTCAGTGTTTCTCAAAACAAAATAAAACATATAGAAGCAACAAAAGTCCAAAATACACTCCGGGAGGCAGCTGTATCCTCTTGAATTAATTCCTCAGTGAAAGAGTCAAATTTGGATGTTCAAAAAATGCTGCTAAGTTCCTCCAAAAGTGCTGTAATAAGGAAGTCCCACTGGGAGGCTGGTTTAGTAGCTTACCTTGGTTGTCCCTTATTCATGGGATTGAAATTGGCTTCCAGTAGTCAACAGCTGAAACACTGATTGATAGGGGCTGGATTCAACACCTCCCTGCTGCTGCTTCTGGAGCCTTACAGAGATCTCTCATGAACAGCAGAGCGTGCTTGTCAACTCACCTGCTGATTCAGCGCTTGCATCTTAGCACGCACAAGCATTCCACTGAAGGACCATCCATGGCCCCCGAAGTATTGGTTTTTTTCCTGCTGATTTGTCTACTTTTTTGAATTGTGGAAGAAAAAAACTATATTTCCATATTTTCTTCATTAACTCTTCCTTTGCTGAGCTCAATCTGGGAGTTCTGTCTTTCTAGACTAATCCTAGAATGACTAGACGAGGGTTATGTCGCCATATGGAGCAACAGCATGGGGCTCCTTAGATTAGGGGAGGGGTAAGACACAAGGTATCTGTTGCCAGCCCCTCAATCCAAAGAAGCAAGCTGGAACATCCCAACATAAATGCATGCAGAATGAGCAAAATATCCATTTCCACAATATAGCCTCTCCCAGTTCTTACCAGTGCATGGAATTATTTCTCATTCCAATATAAAAGCTACAAATTGAAAGGTAGAGAGTAGATACTAGATCAGGCGTGGCACACAACATATGACCCGTGGGCTACATGTTTCTCCCAGCCTTTGTTGCAGAGGGGTTGCCTCTGGTTCTGTCAAATTTGCTGTGGCAGTGGCAAAAAAAGTGGCAAGAAAACAAGGCACGTGGGTAGCATGCTCTTCATTTGGAAGCAGAATCTCGCTCCCACAATTCTGCTTGAAAACAAGGCATGTACTCCTCATGAACTTTGATTCCTTGCAAAACCATTGCTTTTTTGCCATGGCCAATTCAGCAGCAAATTCAATAACAGCAAGGCTGGATTTGTCCCCCGATGGGTTCGGGTGGGGCAGTGTGGTCCACCGACCTCCGGAAGTTTCCCACTGCTGTGCTAGTGATATGGAGAGGGACTCTATGTGGCATACCAAAATAGTGCTAGGCCCAAACTAGGGTGGCCGTGTGCTCTACTTTTTGGAGGTCTGTCCTCTATTTGAAGGGCTGTCAGAGGACAGTCTTCTATTTGAAGACATCCTGTATTTGAAGAGTGGTCCACTGCAAGCCTAGTTTAAAGATAAAGAACCCTAAGAATGGAGAGCATAGGCCCAGGAGTGGCACATCCATAGTTAGCATCTGGACAGCAGACTGAGCAGGCACACAGGTCACCTGGTCACAGCCTTCCTCACTATGGCATGATGTCTTGCATTTCTATTTAAATTATAGGAATGATGTCTATATTTTAATCTATACTTATAAATTAGCATATGCAAATGTAATGTAAATCCATGGCCTCCTTTTGGTCTTCTTCTTTTTTGGGCAATTTTTGGCAATGGCAAGGTTTGGGTCACCCAAACATGGGAAAACATGGGAGGTTTAAGAGTGGAAGATGACAGACAATGTCTGCATTCCCACAACCACCACCATAAAATTTCATGAATGAGGCAGGGTGATGGCAGTCTCCGTTCCCCCATCTGTAACACGGGAGATGATAATAGTGCCTTACCTTTGTTGTAAGGATACAACAAGTATCCTTTGTTGTTGTAAGGATACAAGTAAGTGATGCATGTGAAGTGTCTTGAACATGTGAAAGTGTGATGCACATGCTAAGTAGGAATATGATCACCCTTGTTTGCCTCTCTGTTTTTCTTCTCTCCCCATCAATTTAAAAAGAAATCCAAACACACACACACACACACATGCACACACAAAAATTAGTTGTATGCCACAAGTGTGACCCACCTTAAGTTGAGGCATGACCCATTAGTGCACCCTGACCCACCAATACACTACTGCACCTACAGCGTGAAGCGTAAAGTGGACCAAATGACTGGGTTTTTTATAAACAAGTCCACATCAGAAAACTGGAATATCTATTGTCTTTAGTGAGATGAAATATAATTTAGTGCCCTTTGCATATAAACCTCAGCTTGATGAAGCTTCCATGATATCCTGGAACATAACATCATTTTCATTTTGTGTATTTTCATTTTCTTGTGCGCCACCTAAAAAAAAAAAGTGTGTAGGGGTGGGGGCGGGGGGGGAATGTTTAATTACGGACACAGAAAAGAGATGGGAATACTGAAATTGCCAGATCAAAGTGCTGAGCTATGCACACTAGCAAGAGTGAGCATGCAGGAGCATCCCATGTGTTGGGGGTGAAGTATTTTCTTCCTCTTTCCTGCTTATGTGCAGGAGACTGTGAAGTTTCCCCCACCTGCAAAGGTTTCTAGAGGAAGCCGTCTGTATTTCATAAAAGACTCAAAACACCCTCTGCCATTACCCTACAGTTTATTTATGTTCCTTGATTACTTACCTTTCCCTAGCTCATTTCCTTTGTTTTATTCTTACCAGTGAATGCCTGTGCATTTTAAGTGTGGGTCAAAATGACAGGAACTGGTGCGTAGATTCTAAAATGAGCCATGTTTAAGCCTGCCTTGCAGTCTCACCTCTGAACTGGAAATCCTGTTTCCTTTTCCCAGACATGTGGGATAAAGCTGTGGTTATTCAGAGGGAAAGGCACTTTGTACATGCTCAAAAATTTATAGCCAGGTTCATCCTGAAGGGGGCCTTAGGAACCATAAGCTGGGAGACATGTATGTCATCCGTTTCTCCTGGTCCACCTGGCCCCATCCATCTGTCCCAAATAACCTCCATGGTTTATAGAGCAGCATGGAAACCTGCAGGTCAGTTTTACTGAGCAGAGGTCAGAGTCACTTTAACATTAGCAAAATGCATCACATACAGAAGACTTCATTGCTGGGTGTGAGGAATGTAGGGCATGTGATCAGAAAATGCATCCAGGCTTGTGCCAAATAGAAATGAAGTGGTATTGAGACCAAGACCCCTCTTAACTCTAAAGTCTAAAGAGAAGAAACACTGAACAAAAGAAAACAAGGATTACAAACTGATCAGATGAGTAAGTTTCATGTCTGTACTATTCGTTAATGTTCACCTTTTAAAAGACTCTTATGTCGTTTTTTCTCTGAAGAGTCTGTATTTTATGGTATTTATTATTTGCATGCCTTCCTCTAAAGATCTCAAACTGGTGTTTACCCTCACATGAACCTGGTGAGTTAGATTACGCTGAAAGTTAGTGGCCTGGTTCAGACATAGCCAACCTGGTCTGTTAAATCATGGTTCATTGGATGAGAAAGTGTGGTTAAATGGCTCCCAGCAAGCCAGGATATCTTCACCAAACTTGGGCACACAAGGGAGGGAGGGAAGATGAAGAGCAAAGAGGGAGTACATGGGAACACGGCTTATTCCCAGTCCAATAAAGCTTTGTTTATAAGACCAGGATTGTTATGTCTGAGCTAGGTCAGTGTCTACATTCAGACCCAACACCCTGGCTACTTCTATTCTATTCTGTTATATTTCTTCCATTTGTAGCTATCTAATAGGCTCTGTACTGTCACTGTGGAAAACAGGTGATAGTGTGTACTGAGTTTGCACAAAATATTTTCGCTCACTGCTGACCTTTTGGGGAAGCATAGAACTGGGTCTTGCTTGGGGCTTACCAGGCCTAAATGGGTTTTATAGTTATTCTCTCTCCTTGGGAATCCTGCAAACTGTAGTTCTGTGAGGGCAGAATTAACATCTCTAACAGAATATCCAGCACCCTCAATAAACTACAGTTCCCAGGGTCTTTTGGGGAAAGTCATGACAAACTAGTATGAAACTGATATATGTTTTGTACTATAGAAATGTCATCAGTGTGAAGTACTTCTATATTCCACTGGGCAAAGCTTTGCTATACACTGTCTCCTCTTCTTTGTATAATCTCCATCTACCCCACCCTTTAAATAACTTTGACCATGATATCCTTCTAAACAATCTGCATTTATGATGGTTCTGTTCCTATTTGGTGGGAAGGTTCCAAAAATGATGCTGGAAGACTCCTCTTGCTTTTTTCCATGGGAACTTACCTTTGGGGTTCTGCAGATTTCTATCTTGTCTCCTCTGCTTTTTTACTACTACATGAAATTGTTTGGGGTAAAATCCCAAAACATGGGAAATGGGGTGTCATCATTACTCTGATGATACCCAGCTCTGTTTCTCCTTTCCTTCAACCCAGTGGTTAAGGGCTTAATCCTATGCATGTTTAGACAGGAAAATGTCGACAACTCCCAGCATTCTCCAGCCAGCATGGGGAATTGTAGGACTTTTTTCTGTCTAAACATGAATAGGATTGTGCCCTTTGCTGATGGAGTGGAGATAAAAGTGTATATTTTTGGTTGAAGCATGTGTTATGTGTTTTTAACCCACTCCCCTTTAATTGATTTATCATTTATGCATTTTGTCTTGCTTGTTAATTGAATTGTTTTTTCCATAGGTATTGAGCTGAAATTCTATTTATAGGTTTATTGTAGCATTTTTTTTTGTTTGATATTTTTTCATATTGTTTGGTTGCCTTTTGATATTGTTGTATTTGTTAGTTGTAGTTATTAGCTGCTTTGGGATTCTGTTTGGAGGGGAAACGGGGTACAAATAAATGCTGAAATGAAATTAAGTGAAACACCGAAATTGCATCATTTTATGACTGCCTGGGGTCATTAATGGACTGGATATGGGTGAATAACTGATGCTCCCTGGATGATCAATGTGTTTGTTTACTGTCTGTGAAAAAATAGTTTGTACTTGCACATTTTCCTTCTCATAATTGGTGATGATTACATGACATCTGATCTAATTTCAAGAAATGTTGACTTGGTCACTTCAAATATCAGAGGGCAAATAACACACTATTAAAACCCAGGAATAAATGGAACAATTTTGTCCATGGAGGAAAGAGTAAATTTGAGCAAAAGGGTGTCTAAATCTTTTGATTTCTTTTGGTGAACCGTATTTGTGGGGGTGGGTTCTTCTCAAAATTTCCAATGATTTTATGTGAGAATAAACAATGACTATTTATACATGCATGGTAATAATTTAATCAAAATATTTCAGTCATGGCAGTAGAAGAAGTAGCCAGCTGTCCTAACAGGTGTAATAACAATTCCTTATCTTCTTAAAGATACATTATCCTATATACTGTTAGTGAATTCATTCTGCCGGTGTGAATCCTTGTGTGATCAAAATGGCACCATCCATACACATGAGGGAGGCATCAGCAGGTTTGGGGACACTGAAAGTTTGCAGAACAATCTTTAGGGGAGAACCCCCGCCACACACACACACACACACACTAGCCCAGTGAGAAATGAGCGTGCTCAGTGAGTGCAGAACGGTAACTGACTGTTGGTGGGGGGACAGGATGGAAAACATGGGTGGATGGGAAATGGTATGACTGGCTGGAACCCTGAACAGGAGCACTCCAGGACATGTTGTTGGAGGTCAATGTGTCTTGTAATCCTTGCAATGACCCTATGAGGTAGGTTAGTATAATTATCACTATATTAGAAATGGCTTGTATGTGTTGAGGCTGAGAGAATGTGTCTCACCGAGGGCAACCCAGCTAGTTCAGAGCTGAGGCAGGGTTGGACTGAGGATCTTCTGAGTTATAGCTCAGTCTCTTGGCAGTTGGATGTGCAGGACTGTTGTTTCATGTTGTTATAGATGCACAATGCTTCTACACAACTTTTCCCAGATTCATCAACCTAACCGCCTTACAAAAAATGATAGCTGGAGCACAGAACGCCAAGTTAACTTATGCAAGGTTTTGCTGAGCAAAGGGGCAAAGAAACAAGATAGCTCACTCAGGGTCAAACTATACAATGTGTTAAATACGTAGCATGCAGCTCAGCCTCTCTTTGTTTTTTACTCACAAGTAAGTGTGTAGGGTCCTGATCCAGATTGGGACCACTGCATGCAGCTAGGAGAGGTTTAACCCCCGCTCCCGCATTGGCATTTAAACCTCCCTTACCCACATGTGGTGGTCCCAATACGGATTGGGGTCCCACTTGCCTACTTGTGAGTAAAAAACAAAGCAAGGCTCAGACACATGCTACATATGGAATGCACCATGTAGTTTGACCCTCGTTTTCCAATATTGTTACTTCATGATGCAAAAGCTCTTCCTGTCGTTTAAGCTTTACAACTGGGTAGGAGTTCTTGAGAGAAGAAACAAGAACTCATGCCTTTGCACAGATCCATGTGACGAGAATCAGTTATACTTAGAATAAAAGCCCCTAAACTCCATGTCACAGATGCCTCCTCCTCCTCCTCCTCTGCCTCCTTAGAGGCCAACCTGCAAGTCTTCAGACATCTGCTACCACTCAGCAGAAGGATCAGGCTAGTATTAGCAAACAGGAGACTAGTGTCTGCAGAGCAGTTTTATGAATGCTGTTCTGGTAATAGTGCTAACAGAGGGACTTCATGAAAAGGAAGCTCGTTCTGTGTGACCTTGAGGTCATCAAATTCCAGATAAATGTCATCCTTTCTAGTAGTTTCTTCATTGGCAGATGGTTGAACCATGAGTTCTTACTGTTCCCTTGTTGACTTTGCGACAGATTCCCCGACCTCCTAAAGGAAATCCACAATCTTGGTGGTTCAGTGATAAGCAGAATTTTCAGGACTGAAAAAGAGACTTTCAGAGTCCCAGAAATGTTATGCCCTACACACACACACACCAATTTTTGTACCTGTTAACTGCTGTTCTGTCACCTCAGAGCCATTTTCAAAAATCAATCTCTTCTTGCCAGCTATGAGACACTAGCCAAATAATGAATGTAACATCCCCAATCCAGGCCCAATCTACATGGAAATGGTATGAGAAACAATTTCTGGTTATATATGGATTTTCATGAAATCATTTTGGTCCGTCAGTAGCACATGAAGCAAGAAAAGTGGAGTACACACTATCTAAAAACCCGCTTTCTCGAGTCAAACTGCACTTGAAAGCACTTTGAAATTCCCGCCAGTAGAACTGAACATCATCAACCACGTAGATGCTGCTCAGTGAATGGGAAAGGCTTGTTCCCCACTCCTGTCCATGCTCCCCTGCTCAGAGGAATTTAATGAAAGAGATGAATTATGCCCCTGTAGTTTTCCCCACATCCCTCCCCTCACATCCACCATTTGTCTTCATTAGTGCACTCAGCTTCTAGAATAGTTACATTGATAGGAAGCTGTGTGCTGCATGCTGCAAAGTAAAAAATAAACAGTGTAGAAATGCCCCATATCCAAAGTACACCACTGCAGAGTATTGAGAGGGTGAAACAGCACTACTGCGATATAGTGCAAAAGTAAAAATAAACAGAGGAGAAGGAAAGGGGAGTACTAGTGGTGAAAGAGTGAAACGACGCTATTATGAAATAGTGCTACTGCAAATTAGTGCTAACTGGCAGAAAAAGAACCCTAGACCTGTATCCAAAAAGCACACTACTGGCAATGGCAGAAAAAAAGGAATGGAGGGAAAAAAGGGACAGCCCCACACCTTGACCAGGTCACAGCCAGGTCACAGACACATCCCTTGGCTTGCCCAGCATGCAGGATTTAATTCAGGGGAATGGGGCACAGTGCAGTGGAACTGCATGGGAGCCGCATTTAAGGAAAAAAGATGCAATAAAATTACTTTCTGAAAATGTAAATTTTTCAGGGGAAAGCGGGGGTTTCCTGCGGAGTGGGAACAACATCATGTCTCAGAAACGACTCTGATGTGCTCTCACTCTGCACTCAATCACCTATGTAGATTGGGCCCAGGTGGTCTCCAGATGTGTTGGCCTGCAACTCCCATGCTGGCTGGGGATGCTAGGAATTGCAGTCCAGCACATAGGAAGATAGGAAGCTGCCTTGTTCTGAGACCATCTAGTATTGTTGACACTGACTGGCAGAGGCTCTCTGGGGTTTCAGGCACAGATTTTTCCAGCCCTGCCTGAAGAAGCCAGGGATTGAACTTGGGACCATCTGCATGCAGGCTTTACCATTGAGCCAAAGCCCCTCCCTGGTGATCTCCCACACATCTGGAGGACACCAGGTTGGATGAGGTTGATGTAGCAAGTATGATGACATCATGGCCTATGTTGCAAATTCTTTCATGCTCCTTTGCCCTCACCATTGTTAAAAGAGGGAGGGCAAAAATGTTGGAAATATGCCCTGACACTCCAATTTTGGGCCATCACAAGTTTTGAAGGCAACAGGATTGTTTTTCAAGTTGTCTTTAAGAAAAGACATGAGCCATGCTATATATTTTAAAATTAGTTTTTATTAGAAAACCATGACCAGAAACTAGGTCTTCATGCTTGGTAAAGCTTCACTGCATCTGAGCTGGAAAAAAATGCTTTGGGAAGTCAATAAAGTGGCAAAATAATGTCACAATTGATTTTTCAGTGACATCAGCCATTCATTCTTGATAGCATAGTTCTAATTGGGGTCAGTCTTATGGTAGGGCTAGTAACCCTTGAAATAAAAAAAGTGCCTCGGCAGGCAAGGGTGGCCATGTGTTTTCTTTTACAGAGGACAGTCCACTATTTGAAGAGCTGCCAGAGGACTGTCCCCTATTTTCAAGGCATCCTTTCTTTGATGGACTGGATAGCCCAAGTCCGGTATAAAGATGAACAACTTAACAACTATAAGAAGGGAAGAGCTGGGCCTTGAAATTGCCCATCAACAGCACCTGGACATCAGACTGAGCAAAGCACACAGGTCAGCTGGTCACAGTTTCTCACACTATGGTGAGATGTACTGTATTTCTATTTAAATTATAGTAATTATTTTAAAATTTGCATGTATAGATAGAAATTAGCATAGGCAAAATTATGCAAATTGGTGGCATCTGATGCCCTCTTTTTTGGTGATGCATGTCTTCATTTTTGGCAGTTTACAAATGGTCACCCTGTGGGTGGACCCTTTTGGATCAAGAGACAAAACTGAGCAGGCTGGGTAGTAGAACGAGGGAATTAAGTCAATCAGTTTTTGATGGGTCTGGGGCGGGGGGGGCACAGAGAAAAGGCTGCTTATATTCAACTAAGGTGCACATTCTGAAAGCAGAAATCTGGTGACCCTGTCTCATGGTGATTTGCTTCATAGGACATTTCAACTCCCTACTCTTAATTGTGAGCACTGAAGAATCGATGCTTTCAAACTGCGGTGCTGGAGAAGACTCTTACGAATCCCCTGGACTCCAAGGAGGTAAAATCAGTAAATCCTAAAGGAAATCAACCCTGATCATTGGAAGGACAGATACTGAAGCTGAAGCTCAAATATTTTGGCCACTTAATGCAAAGAGAAAACTCCCGGGAAAAGACCCTGATGCTGGGAAAGATTGAAGGCAAAAGGAGAAGGGGATGGTAGAGGATGAGATGGCTAGATAGTATCACCAATGCAATGAATATGGACTTGAGTGCACTCCGGGAGAGAGCACAGGACAGGAAGGCCTGGCGTGCTATGGTCCATGGGGTCACAAAGGGTCGGACACGACTGAACAACTGAACAACAACAACTCTTAATCGCTTTTGGAAGTTGACCTCCACCAAATAATTTTCAATGCATGTCTGCCCTTCTGTCTAGTTTTACACTCAGAGCACTATACCCACAAAGTGCCTTCATGTAACCATGGTTACCATCCTAGGCCATAAAGCCTGATATCATCATTGCCTCCTTTCCATGCTGTATGTTCGGTTCTGCTGTCTTCTGGACTTATTGTTCTACTGTAGTTAGAAAAGCCAATGGGCAGGCTTGGGCTATAAGAAGAACACAGCTGGATCAGCCCAAAGGGCTATCTAGTCCAACATCCTGTTTCTCACAATGGCTAACCAGATGCCCATAGGGGGCATCCAAACATGGCATGAGGCTCTCTCATAGCTCTCTCATCTGTGATCCCCAGAACCTGGTACAAAGTGACATATTGCCTCTACTCCCACATATAGCCATCATGGCTAGTTTGGAACACTCAACAGTGGCCACAAGACTGGAAAAGGTCAGTTTACATTCCAATTCCAAAGAAGGGCAATGCCAAAGAGTGTTCAAACTACCGTACAATTGCGCTCATTTCACATGCCAGCAAGGTGATGCTCAAAATCCTACAAGCTAGGCTTCAGCAGTATGTGAACCAAGAACTACCGGAAGTACAAGCTGGGTTTCGAAGAGGCAGAGGAACTAGAGATAAAATTGCCAACATTCGCTGGATCATGGAGAAAGCAAGAGAATTCCAGAAAAACGTCTATTTCTGCTTCATTGACTACACTAAAGCCTTTGAGTGTGTGGATCACAACAAACTGTGGCAAATTCTGAAAGAGATGGGGGTACCAGACCACCTTACCTGTCTCCTGAGAAACCTGTACGAGGGTCAAGAAGCAACAGTAAGAACCAGACATGGAACAACCGATTGGTTCAAAATTGGAAAAGGAGTATGACAAGCCTGCATATTGTCGCCCTGCTTATTTAACTTATATGCAGAGTACATCATGAGAAACACCGGGTTGGATGAATCACAGGTCGGAATTAAGATTGCCGGGAGAATGATCAACAACCTCAGATACGCAGACGATGCCACCTTAATGGCAGAAAGCGAAGAGGATCTAAAGAGCCTCTTGTTGAGGGTGAAAGTGGAGAGTGCAAAAGCTGGTTTGAAACTCAACATTAAACAAACTAAAATCATGGCATCTGGCCCCATCACTTCCTGGCATATAGAAGGGGAAGAAATGGAAGCTGTGACAGATTTTATTTTCTTGGGCTCCAAGATCATCGCAGACGGTGACTGTAGCCATGAAATTAAAAGACGCTTGCTCCTTGGGAGGAAAGCTATGGCAAACCGAGACAGCATAGTAAGACACCTTGCTGACAAAGGTTCGTATAATCAGAGGTATGGTTTTCCCAGTAGCAACGTATGGCTGTGAGAGCTGGACTATAAGGAAGGCTGAGCGCCGAAGAATTGATGCTTTCGAACTGTGGTGCTGGAGAAGACTCTTATGAGTCCCCTGGACTGCAAGGAGGTCAGATCAGTCAATCCTAAAAGAAATCAACCCTGAGTGCTCATTGGAAGGACACACACTGAAGCTGAAATATTTTGGCCACATAATGCGAAGAGAAAACTCTCTGGAAAAGACCCTGATGCTGGGAAAGACTGAAGGCAAAAGGAGAAGGGGACGGCAGAGGATGAGATGGCTGGATAGCATCACCGATGCAATGAATATGGACTTGAGCACACTCCAGGAGACAGCGCAGGACAGGAAGGCCTGGCGTGCTATGGTCCATGGGGTCACGAAGAGTCGGACACGACTGAACAACAACAACAGCAACCAACATTCAGTTACAATATTCTGCTATTGTATAAATGTTCTGCTGTTTTCTTACCAATGAAAGCTATTTCATTTCATTTGATCCTCCTGGATATTACACTTCCAATGCAAATGGAAAAATGAGATTTGTTTTGATTTTTTCACTTCATATTTGATAGCGTTTTCTTATTTCTGAAGGAATATTTTACCACATCTGCATTCAGTGCCAGTTCATTTCTGGGCCCAATTCAAAGTGCTGGTATTAACTTATAAACAGCTTGGGGCTAGGATAGCTGAAGGATCTCCTTCCATATATACCTGCGGAAGACAGGGCTGTTCCGTGTTCCAAGGTCAGTTCCCGGAAAACAGCATATCCCATGGCCATCTAGCTGCTGTCTAGCAGCCGTAGGATTGCTCCCTAAGGGTGCAATCCTATGCATGTTTAGACAGAAAAAAAAGTCCTGCAACTCCCAGCATTCCCCAGCCAGCCATGCTGGCTGGGGAATGCTGGGAGTTGCAGGACTTTTTTTTCTGTCTAAACATGCATAGGATTGCACCCTAAAAGAGGCGCCAAGAAAGCCTCCATGTATTGGGAAGGGGGTGGAGTTGCACAAAAGGGGCACTGCAGTATAGAAGGCCCAGTCCTCTCTTGCCTCACTTCAGATGGTATGGACTCTATAGCTCAGTGGCAGAGCACCTGGTTCCAGGTTCAATCCCTGCCATATCCAGTTAAGGCTTGGAAAGACCCCTGCCTGAAACCCTGGAGAGCCGGTGCCAGTAAGCATAGACAGTGCTGAGCTAGGTGGACCAACGGGCTGACTTGATGTAAGGCAGCGTCCTATGCGCCACCTGGAAGAGCGCCTCCGAAGACAATCTCATTGTACCAGCCACTGATGGAGAATCAGGCATTACTTCAGATAGCTGGGTCCCAAGCCATGTCGTGTAGTAACTCTATTAGGCACTCAGATATTAGAATTCAATTTTGTGCAGAAGTCAGGCTGCAATTCAAATTCTTCATATCAAGTTTAAGGTTGACCGACCGACTGCCCCCCAGTACACACCCATTTGTAAAGAGAGAGAGGGAGATGCAAAATAAAACACAATAGCGCTCTCTCTCTCTCTCTCTCTCTCTCATATTAACTCATCGAAATGAATGTTGCTGTGTTCATATTTAGGGCAAACCCCTATAAAATTTCATGACTGAGGCAGGTCGACTGCGTATTAAAAGCCTCCTCTTGAAGCACCCTTGCCCTGATCCCATTAATTATGCCCCCTCCCCATTTGCATTGTTAAAATCCTCTATGTTAAATGCATTTACACATGTAACAGCATGGCTCGTTTGGTCATCCATATTATGATGCATGGAACGTATTGGCTTTGAACAAATGCTTCTATACATGACCTGTATGTTAAGTGTTTACCCAGCCAACAGGACTTCATTGCCTCTGATGTTATTCTACTTGGCCCCATCTACATGGCACCGCTTTCACCCCCTACCCCGTCGCAGCTGTGCAGCATTGCAGCTTTGAATTAGCTTCTGGTGGTATACACTTGCGATTCACTGTGCGCTCCCTAACAGACTCCGATGTGCCCTTTTTTTGCCATTATACTTTAATGTGCAGCTATGCAGTCCTGTGAGTGTGTGTGTGTGTGTGTATGGGGGGGGGGTGACACTGCAGTCTGTTTTGTATTTTATGGGTTTTGTTGTGTCTTTCCATCCCTCCTTAGGTTAAAAAGTGGGTGCTTGGTGTCCCTTCATTTCCACACCATCTGTTTGTCAGTTCCCCAGCCTGAGACTCTCACGATGGTTTGCGTGAGCGGTACATGCCTACCCATCACTCCGAAATGGTGGCCGGAGCAAAGTTGGTCCTCCCCCAAGACATGCCCCTCCGGTCCTTGGGCACTGAGTCCAAAACAACCATTGCAAAGATACAAAGCTGGAAAAATGTGTGAAAGTGTGATTAAATAAATGAAAACGCCTCTCTGTGCCTCTGTAGCTGTGCAGCTGTGAAGGGACGGTGGGAGTAAGGGGCGTCACAGAGTGACACAAGTACTATGCATGCCTACAACATGCCCACCACAAAATGCGAAGTCAATTTGGGGAAGGGACAGTCGGCTCACAACCACACAAAGCCTGCAGCAAATGAAAAACATTGCAGCAAAACGCCTCCTTGGAAATCCTCATTTTCCGGAAGAAAACCTTTTTCCGGGAGAAAACCAGTCGCCACTTCAGTTGGCTGTGAAGTGGTGACTACATCATCTATCCCAAAGGACCCCGACTCGCAGCTGCCCCAGAGTAAAAGGCTCGTGTAGATGGGGCCTTGGTGGGGACACCAGAGATGGCCTTCTCGGCGACTGCTCCCAGATCCTGGAATCCTCTGTCAAGGAAGGATAGCTTCGATCCCCCTTTGGTGTCCTTCCACCAGCAGGCAAAAACATTTTTTTAAAAAATTGAGGCAGACCTTTAGTATGTAAGCTGGTCTGCTGTTGAAGGACATTTTAACAGGTTGGGTTCTGTCTGTTCCTTTTTATTGCTGTGATTTTAACTGATTTGTTTTTATCTTTTGTGTTTTGTTATCTGTATTTTATCCACCTTGAGGGCCATTTTTGGTAGAAAGGATGGATATACATTTAGAGCACAATCCTATGCACATTTAGACAGAAAAAAAGACCTACAACTCCCAGCATGCTCCAGCCAGCCATAGGAGGCGTAGGACTTTTTTTCTGTCTAAACATGCATACGATGGTGCCATAAATATAAATAATAGATAAATAACTGAGCCGATTATGTAGATGAACAGGGAGATCTCATATATAAAGGAATGGTTCAGAATCTAGTGATTGCTGCTAGGATTTTGGTTGCCAGAAACCGGAGGAGTAATGCTATCCCCACTTTGAAAGAATGGTTGTGTAAAGTCTGGAAGATTGCGAAGATGACTAAGCTAACTGAATACGTCCAATTAAGTGATGGGAGACAAAAGACTGACTATTTTTCCAGTGTCTGGTGCCCTTTTATTGTCTTTATGGGGGCTAGATACAGCTTGGATATTGACAGATATAAATACCTTTCCTTGTCATAGTCTTATTAAGCTTTGACTTTGGCCAATTGTTTTGTTTTTTCACGTGTAAAAATAATAAATAAATAATTTTAAAATTATTCTTAGCTGCCTGGAGCACCATTTTTGGTGGAAAGGTGGGATCTAAATTTAAACTACTACTACTACTTTTATTATTCTTAGCCACCTCGAGTGCCATTTTCATTGGAAAGGTGGCATATAAATTAAATAAACAAACAAACAAACATACATACATATATATAATAGTAATAGTAATAATTTCTATTATTCTTAGTCACCTTGAGGGCGACCTTTTTTGGTGAAAAGGTGGGATATACATTTAATCAATAAATATTGTTGTTATTAATTCCTGTAATTCTGTGGTGAGTTGTATGGAAATAACTGTATTGAATATTTTAATGACAGGCCATACTACTGATATTAATACCATCTCCTTGTCTCTGGCGGACTTTGGCCATGCATGTAGGGCACCAGTCAGCAACTTGTTTTATAGGAAGACCATTTAAAGCAGTGGGTTGAGGATGTTGGGTCACCCTTCACATTCTTCCCAGTCCCATTGCCACAGACACTGGTCCCTTTGCAAATGACTTCTGTCTGTTGGTTAGCCACCAAAGAATCAGCTGTTACTCTGACGGGGTGAGTGGGTGGGCACAATTAGGCGCCGGTATCACCAATTACTAACAATATAAGCCCTAAGAAAGATGAAGAGGCCTTCCATTTTCTGTGGGCATTATAACTGGTAGTTTCCAGCGAAAAGGGAAGGGGAAATATATAGACAGGTTGTAAATCAGGTTATGGACATCCAGTAAACGAAGAAGTCTGGAGAGAAGAAAACCCCCTTCTTTGTTCTAAGTTGCATCACAGCAGCGTGAAAGGAGGTGTTGAGTGCTATGCTTCAGGCGACAGCATGATAATAGAAACTGTTTCTATTTATACATGGCTATTTTGATGCTGCTGGTACAAGAATAGTCATCCTGGGTTGCTGAGGGCTGTCGACCCGGATCCTTATGAAAGGCATTTCTGTTTGAACAGTCCTTTGGAGAGGTCACTCAAATTAGTTGCCATTTCTGCTCAACAAGCAGTTGCTGTGTGCAAAAGAGGAGGACTACCTTGCCTAAGATGGCAGCTCTCTACTTTCTCATGGGAAAAAGGCAACACAGGCAGGAACACAGCAAGGCGACGTACAGAGAAGCTGTTTGCCAGCAGGGCAAGGCAAGCTGTTAGAAGCCTCATTTCTTAGCTAAGCAAAGGGGGGGGGGTTAGGAAGCTAATTACTGTTTAATATTTAAAACAGGATGTTTGAACGGGACGTTTAATTATCCTGCCAACTTCTATTCAAATAAACACAAGGGATTTAGACCATTGTAGGGGGGTGGGTGATTGGAGCAGTGGGCTTAAAAGGGATGCCAAACATTCTCGGGCACTAAACCTCTTAGATCTCCTGTGTAATGTGGCACAATAATGTGCTTCTGTTGACACTTTGCTTTGCCTTGGAAGAGGCGCCTGCCCAGTCAGTGCCCCAGAAATACCGACTGTGTGAAAACGGGGCTGTCCTTCTCCTTCTCTTTTTCTCAGTGTGCCACTGAAATTGTATTCCTGAATGTTAAGCTAATGAAATCCATGTTCAAGAGAGATGCAATCTAGGAGTGTGTGTTTTTTTAAATCCAAAATGAAAAGGCCTGTTTGTAACATTCTGGTGGATTATGCCTATTCCAGCAGTATATAGATTTTGGCAGACTGGTGTGAATTCAGTAAAAGTACCATTGCACAATTTCCAATAAATAGCAAAAGCTCCTAGAGAACATCATCAACCAGGGTGACCAAAGCCACGTTCTTGTCTAGGATCTAAATCAAAATGAACTACAAAACCCATTTCACTTACGACAGGGAGATGTCTGGCCATGTCCTGCTCTATTAGTTTGGTTAGGAAATGAGGATTAGAAATAAACCTGTAGTTATTTAGTTCAGAAGGATTCAGTGAGGGCTTTTAAAAACAAGATTCTGACCACTGCTTCCTGTGGTCTAAATCCAGGCCATCAATTCCCTATGACAGCCTTCCCCACATAGTGCTGTCCAGATGTTTTGGACTACAGATTCCAGAATTCCTGACCATTGGCCATGTTGGCTAAGACTGATAGCAGTTGAAGTCCAAAACATCTGGAGAACAGCAGGTTGGGGAAGCCTGTTCTATGACAAGCAGCATTAACTAAGGCGGACAACAATCAAGTAAGCACAAGGGGGTAGAGGTAGCACCAACCAACCCTGTCTACATCCTTGAGTGTCAAACACTGAAATTAATTAAGCAGGCACATGATGGCTGGAGAAAGGACCTTTTCTGTGATGGCACCCCATATGTGGAATGCTCTTCCAACGTCTATGGCCCTGGTGCCTGCTCTTAATTAGATTCTGGCACGAGGTAAAACCAGTAATATTTGTCCAGAAATAATTTAGTATATTGTTGTTTTATTGCTGCTGCTTTTAGATTTGAATTTTACCAAGGGCTTCTTTACACAGAGCTTTTATCCTGCTATTGAGATTGCTCACCCATGGAATTTTGCAGGTCCTTTAGATGACGTCATGAACCTCCAGGGCACATCCAGAGGGATTTCCTGGTTATTCCATCTCAGAAAGATCCAGAAATAATGAGCTGTCTATTTAAGTCGGGATGTTGTACTATTAAAACAGCCACTAGATGGTGTTGTTTCACTGAGTTCTATGGAACCTTGAAAATATGCCCTACCCCCCCCCCCACGTGTCCAGCTTGCCTGGCCATGGGGGGGGGGCGTTGCAAGTGGGTGGGGTGAAGAGGAGTCTCAGGCTGCCATTGGGCAGCACTTTCCGCCATTCATGAGGGGAGAGGCCAGAGAGATTTTTGTTCTTGATCTGCACCCCTCCCCAAGCAATCTCTCGCTCGTGCGGCTCGTGGATCAGCGGTGGAGAGATCGGCGCGTTTCTTCTCCCCTGGGCCTCGGCCTTCGTGGGGGAGAAGCAGACGAGGCAGCAGCGCCCCAAACAGCGTGCTCCTTCTCCCCTGGGCTTCAGCCTTCGCGGGAGAGAGGTGGATGAGGTGGCGGCACCATAAACAGCTCTTTCCTTCTCCCCCAGGCCTCGGCCTTCGCAGGGGAGGAGCAGACGAGGCGCCGCTGCCATGAACGGCACGTTCCTTCTCCCCGGGCCTCGGCCTACGCGGTGGACGAGGTGGCGATGGCCAGCCTGACAGACGCGGGTCTGCCACCATCTTTGCCTGGCAGTGTGCAGCCCCTTGAGGAGGTGATTCTGGTGGAGCGGCGGTGGGACCAGCGCCTTTCTGCTCCCTCCGGCCTTGGCCCTTGTGGGGGAGGAGTGGAGGAAGCTGCAGCGGCCAGCCTGCTGCCAGCAGGGACGCAATTGGGCCTCCTGCGCCTCATTTTTCTTGGGGCCAGGGGATGGCCTGAGTTTTGCCACAGCTGTGGCAGCATATTTAGCCAGCCCAGCAGCCAAGCAGCTTGAAGGAATTGCCGCAGACATAGCAACATGCATCTTCGACCCTTCTTGGGCCATCTGGCTCCAGGGCTGAAAGGGCCCTGCGGGAGTGGTACAATCCCGGGTGGCAGTCTCTCCAGGGGATGTCTGGCCCTTCAGGGCCCTGTATTCCCTAGGTGTACCACAGGAGGAAGAGAAGCTACAGGTCCAGTGGCAGGGAGTTTGAGTCCCAGGTGGTGCTTTTGCGTCAGGGGGTGGGACTGCCTGCTTCCAGGACTCGGGACATCCCTTTCCTACCTAGCATCCTGTGGAAGCCCCCACCTTGCTTAAGTTTCAGATTGGGGGCCTTTGAGCACTTCATCGAGCCCCTGTTTTGTTAAAGAAGGTCTGAAGCTCAATCCCCAGCTTCCCCAGGTAGGGCGTGGCGAGAACCATGCGGGACACCCTGGTAGAGCTGTTGCCGAACCCTGTGCAGTAGCCCTGTGGGTTTGGGGTTCTATTTTCATACCTCCCAGGCAGCTTTGAGTGCCAGCTTGTTTCAGTGGCTAGAATGCTGTATTGGGACTGGGAGGTATGGGTTCTAGTCCCCACTTGGCCATGGAGTTCACTGGGTGACTTTGGGCCAATCCCTGGCCCTCTCCCTAACCTGCCTCACCAGGTGGTTGTAAGGGGTTGTTCCTCATTCATTTTGTGGTGCAGCCGCTTTAACATTTGCTCTAAGGGCATGGTCTGAAGGAGCATGAGGTTTCTGCTTTGCCGAAGTTAAGCAGGGTCAGACCTGGTCTGTAATTGTATGGGTGACCTGAGAATCCCATATATATATGTATGTATGTATATTTACATACTTAATTATTTTCCGCTTGGATTTGTAAGGGTTTCAGGTCGCTAGGCCTGTACTGAGACCCCCCGCTCCTTTTGTTTGTGTATTCCATTACCTTTGTGATAGGTGGGTTGTCCTATGGGGCCAAGTCCCCCATCATTTGTATAGGATGCCCCCAAAGAAAGGGCAAGCAGGGGAAGGGCAAAGCACCCTGCCCACTTGCCAATAGGCATTGGAAGATGCATGATTCTTCCTCTGAAGATGAGGCCCAGCCGGACTTACCTTAAACTGGGTTAGATTAAGGTGGTGGAAAAAGACTAAGGGATTGTGTTCGCCCCCCTTTGTCTATTTCGAATGTGGGGGGGGGCGCTTCGGGCCCACAAAAACTTTGAGACAGACCCAGAGTAGTTTATTAATTTTGTTACAGCACACTTGGTCACTATCAAAGCTTCCTCCAGCATGGCTCTACCACAGGTTATGGGCCCATTCCTTCTGCAGCTCTCGATGGGTCAAGTCTTCTGGTGTCATTAGCGCGTTTGGATGCCATCAAAGCATCCTCCAGCTCAGCTCCTATTCCAAGTTTGAGATCTGCAGCTCTCACGGGACCAAGCCGTCCTGTGTCATTTGGGTATAGTATATGGTTTAGTGACATCTGAGCCGGCTTGCAGCCCTGAATGCCAATAATTACAGTCTCAGGGCACTTTGGTATGATTACTCTTTTATGGTTTTATTCCAGTTCTGGGTTAACTTTAGTGTCAGTGTCACAGGATTAACCCCTGCACCTGCCCTCTCCTGGTGTCTGCAGTGGTGGAACCATGCCAGGCTATTTATACCTTCACCACAGTAAATCGGGATTTAGGTGCGAAGGGTCTTGTGCTCGCACAACCTGGACTTTCTTGTGCACATTACATGGGGCAGGAGTATAAATGTGGCTGCATGTGCCCCTTGCCCGATTGTACAATCCCATTCAACCGTAAGGAAGGAGGTCCTGCTTGTTAAGGTCTGTGAAGATAGAATTCCAACTCTGTCTACTGCCAGAGAGCAAAGAAGTTTCAGAGGGGGGAGTGGGTAGATGTTCTCCTCCCCCATGCAGTGAAAGGGAAGCACTGGAACATGGCCTTAGTGCTGACACGGGGACAAGAAGTATGGAGGAATAGCCCTATCCAAAGGGGCCCTCCCCAGTGGGGACTGAGCACCTCATATGGCTGTGTAGTGGTTCCATGGCAGGCAGATACAGGGTGCTTCGTAAATTGCATCTTAAAGGTTCTAGGTTTCATTCCTGGGCTAGTGTCAGGCTCACATTTTCTGAAGCAGAGATTTATCTACAGTAGGTATAATTGGTTACATTTATACGTTTAAGGATACAGCATGCAGGTTCAAGTCTGTACGTGGCCGTGTTTGTTCTTACACTGCGAGCACCTTCAGAGCGATAGTGCATACAGTATGCTGGGGCGGGCGGGCGATGCGGGTTGACCTGTACAGAGGCTCTTGTGATGTCACTCTTCATGCCCTTTAGGGAGCGGCAGTCTGCTTCACCAGCATAGCTTCTGTCCCGTGCCAGCCTTGGATGCAGGCCGTGTTGTACCACAAATGGGCTTAGGCTCCCTCACCATTGAGTTAGCCCCCCACCCTCCTGAAGTGGATTTCGGTGGGGGTTTTAATCTCCTGGAGATTGCCAGTGCTTCCTTTTCGGGAACAAGAGTTAATCTTACAGTAGAGCTGCAGACGTACTATGATGTCTCTAGTGGGCTGGGTCTTAGGGTCAACTTATATGATCAGTGGGTGTGTAGTGCCATGCCCAAGGGCTGCCCTAAGATCTCTTGAGATCCCGTTATTTGAACTTCTCTTATATGCAGCATCGCCTGCGGGCTGATTCAAGGCTTTATGTCCATTCCTAAATTCCTTGTGTGTGAAGAGCAGGCGATTCCTAGGGGTGTACGAAACTCCGCTTACCTGGCTCCGCCGGGTTCCGCAGGTGGGGGGAGGCGCTCTGTCCCTCCCCCCGGAATCCTTGCCGGGAGGGCGCTCCATGCCTCCCCCCGGAATCCTGGCCGGCCGGCTCCACTCTGCGGCCAAGCCGCGGAGCCGCCGGTCAACTCCGGCCGCCTGCAGCCAGACATCCAGCCACTGGGCAGCCCTAAAGGGACACAAATGGCGGCTGTCGTAGCCGCCGTCATTTGCGTCCCTGTAGTGAGCCATGATAGGCTACGTAAATATTTACGTAGCCTATCATGGCAGGGGGAAAACCCCAGTGTACGCAAATGGCGGTAGCAAATTCAGTACTAGTACCCAATCCATAATTATCGGATTGCAGGAGGACTGTGTTTAATTATATGAATGGAATCGCTATGGATGTCAGAGAATTCCGCGACGGATCTTGGTGAGGCCGAATGCCAGTGTATTCGGCTCCCTGAAAACCATCGCGGAACAAAGCCCCGCCCCCCCCAACCCACGAAAGGCGCACGGGACGAAGTGCCTGCCACCCCCACCCCACAAAAGGTGCACAAAACGGAGCACTTACCTGCTCCCGTCCGCGCTGTTGTGCGAATGGTGGCCGTCCTGCGGCCGCCATTCGTTTCCTCCTTCTTCAGCCGTGATAGGCTACGTAAATACCATTTGCGTATGCTGGGGTTCCCCCCCCCCGCCGTGATAGGCTACGTAAATACTTACGTAGCCTATCACGGCCTCCGCAGGGACGCAAATGGCATCCCTGCGTTAGCCATGATAGGCTACGTAAGTATTTACGTAGCCTATCACGGCTGAAGGAGGAGGAAGCGAATGGCGGCCGCAGGACGGCCGCCATTCGCACAGCAGCACGGATGGGAGCAGGTAAGTGTTCCGTTTTGCGCGCCTTTCATGGGGTGGGGGCGGCGGGCACTTCACCCTGCGCGCCTTTCGTGGGTTGGGGATCGGGGGCTTCATTCCATGACGGTTTTCGGGGGCCCGAATACACTGGCATTCGGCCTCACCAAGATCCGTCGCGGAATTCTCTGACATCCCTAGCGATTCCATTCATGTCATTAAACACAGTCCTCCTACAATCTGATAATTATGGATCGGGTACTAGTATTGAATTTGCACCGCCTCCTGCGTAATACCTGTTTTCTCATGGGGCATATAAACAACAGGTCGAATGCCAGTGCCAACGTTTTGTTTAATACCCAGATGTAGGGATGGTGGAGAATTTCTCCCCGAAACTTCGGGGGGCCAAGCGCCAACGTGTTCGGCCCCCCGAACAAGTTTCGTGGAGAAATCCTCCGCACCCCCTCCGCACCCCGCACCCCCCCCGGGACGGGACTTACCTTCACCGAATGTCCCTCCCGGTGGCTGGTCCGGCCGGCGGTTCGGCAGGTGTTCAAGCGAGGCGGGAGCGGCAGCCGGTCTTTCGACCGGCTGCCACCGCCACCATTGCTATGAAAGAAAAAAAAAAACGCCCCCTGATAGGCTACGTGACGATTCACGTAGCCTATCACGGCTAGATTTGCAAAGTCAGCCGTGATAGGCTACATGAATCGTCACGTCGCCTATCACGGGTGATTAAAAAAAAAAGAGTGTACGGATACTGGCGGCCCCCATAGGGAGCCGCTATTCCCGTTCCTTATTTGGTCGTTGTAGTCTACATAAATGTTTACGTAGACTACGGTGAAAATAAGGGCAACGCTATTTGCATTGCCCTTATTTTCGCCGTAGTCTACGTAAACATTTACGTAGACTACAGCGACTAAATAAGGAACGCGAATGGCGGCTCCCTATGGGGGCCACCATTCGCGTACGCGCTTTTTTTTTTTTAAAGTCACCCGTGATAGGCTACGTGACGATTCACGTAGCCTATCACGGCTGACTTTGCAGATTTAGCCGTGATAGGCTACGTGAATCGTCACGTAGCCTATCAGGGGGCGTTTTTTTTTTTTTTACTTTCGCGTTCGCGGCCGGGCGAGGCGAGGCCTGATTTGGCAATGACAAAGTTTTGTTGGATTGGCTAAAGGGCCGGCAAGGAGTCCTTCAGCATGCGAGAGGAGAGTACGACTAGACATTAGGCTTGTCACTCCCAGTGGCCACTAGGATACAGGCTTCTATACATGTCATGCCATCCGGGGAGGGGCCAGGATGTCACCTGCAACTGCAGATTCCTGGCATCCCCCTTTCCCAGATATCCTTTATCACTCCGGAGATTAGGGCCATTAATCTGCATGACTGTTACTAAGTTGGCACTGAGTACTCTCAGTCTCGGAAATCTGATTTGGACACATTCTTTTAGCATTGGGGTGCTCCTACAGCTGCATCTTCAGGTTTTGGCACCGGATCAAGTGAAGGCGATGGGCAGGTGGCACTCCAAGGCCTTCAGGTCTTCCGTGTGGGCTTTTTCTTGATGCCAAGGTACTGCCACTCCCTTTTTGCCACTTACTGTTCTCCTTTATCTCCTTTAGATCAATGGAATGGATGTGAACCCATGCATGTGCTCATGTGGTCACAGCATGGTGTCCGGGGATGGTCGGTGGTCTTATGTCATGCTATGGATCCAGCTCGGACTGTCCCAGTGTGCCCGTGTTCAGGGGCTTGGCAGACGTGGTATGCAGTGAGAGTGCCTTCCCCACTCTATTCCATCAATGGGATGTGCAGGTTCCCCTGCAGGTTTTGGTGCTGCATCTATGGGGGAATTGACTTGGCTGTGTGAAGGCAAGGACCTTATTCGGCAGGCCTTGGCTGATTCCGAGTTATCTGGCATCAAGTGCCGGGGATAACTACAATTTGTCTTGTGTGTTCACAAGAATGAAGTGCAGAATGTTCTGACCCAGATGGCTATGGAGAAGGCCCATCAGAAAGTGGATTGGGAAAGTAGCCTTCTGGCTATGTGAACACAGTGATGGGATCATCACTCATTAGGAAATCAAATGGACAAGGAGGGACCCTACAGACAGGCTGGTGTTTACCTGTCTGATGCAGGAAATGACATATTTCTGTCAGATCTGCAAAGGGGCCTGCAGGAAGTTCTTCTGTGCAGGTGGTGGGGGGGGGGTGTTGACAAGCAATAGGCTTGTCACTCCCGGTGGCAGCTAGGACGGGCAAAAGGAGAAAGAACGTAAGGGATGGTGAGCATTCAGAGGCACCTTATGGTGACAGGTGATGCCTGAGGCCTCCTGAACGGGTTTTGTGGCTCGGCAGGGGGATAAGGGTTGCCTGTGAGACCGACTCACCTCACTCACCCAGGAGCTGTGCAGCCCCAGGAGGGGGTGACACGGGAAGGTCTACCTCCCCTATAAGGGACAGTCCAGGGGGGCAGTGATGCTGACCCGCCGCCCCTCAGGCTGGGTATGTTTTCGCCCATAAAGGTGCCGGATAGCTACTGGCACAGACAGTGCCCATCCTAGGTTTTCCCCTTTGCAGATATTTCAATAAACATGGCCCAATTTCAATCCAAGCTTTGTCGTCTCTCTTCATTTCCACATCTCTGCTCACAATAAAAGCTTCCCCTCTCAGCAATCACATGGTCACCGCTGTAAACACGGAAAGGCTCCACAATGGGAGGACTGTGGGTTTTTTCTTTAATGTAAAGGCAGCCTGAAATGACTGTTTCATTTGCTGCTGTTCTGGTTTTAAACTTCTTGTTTTCAGTCTTGATTGTTATTTATTGGTTGCTTAGTTCTGTGCTTATTTTTATCTGTAAACTGCCTCAAACAAGGTGGGTTTTTTTTAAAGTGGAATATAAATACGTGTGTGTAGTGTGAGTTGAATGGCTAATGTGCATAACAACTGGCGATTGTGGATATTCACCTCATCTTATGGAGAATGTGCACATAATCTGTCCTAATCTGTCGATGAAGAGGGAATTGAGCAAAAATACAGGTATTTTTTTGGAAATGTCTAGAAGGAGCTTATTTTAAGGAAGCAAGACTAAAAGAGCAATCCTATGCAGTGAAGATGGGAGTGTCCCATTCCTTCCTGTGCTGTGCTGGCTCTTGCCAAAAGGGTGGAAGTCAAGAGGAAAGTGGGTTTACAGTATTTTTTGTGCTGTACCAAAAAGTTCTCCCACATATTTTTTGACCATTCTCATTTGATAGAAAATAAATTGCTTTCGAAAAGAAATTCAAAGTAGAAGAAATTTCGTAGAAATTCTCATGGGTTGGGTTCAGGGTTCTTGTGCTTACCTTAGTAATGAGGTGGCTGAGAAATGTGCACAAGTGACCTGTCTTTCATTGTACAATCGTCTCTCTGTAGCCTGTAGCTTCCTTGGCTTCCTGCACTTCCCACCCAGGGTATGAGGTAATTCCCCCAGAGGGCTTTTTCAGATCAGGAAATGCAGGCAGCCTGGGAAGCTGCAGAGCAATGGAGAGATGTATAATAGAAAGAAAACGGCACCAACAGTACCACTGGCAGCCTCGGTGATTAGGTAAGGTCAAAAATACCATTAAAAACTGAAATAAATTAAAGAACACTCTGAGAACGAGGCAGAAAAATGGAAGCCTCTCTCATGGGAGAAGAAAGCTTTCAGGAAATTGGAGGTCAGGTTTTGGCACAGTACTAGCTCAGCGTGTTCCCCGGAACTGAACCCAACGCTGCCTCCCCACTCCCACCCGCTACAGGGCTTGCAGGGAAGGAGCAATATTATCAGCAGCTGCATTAGAGACAGGGTATATCCACAATCACCCCTCAGAAATTTAACATTTGGAAGACCCTGGGGAAGGTGCTGGACCCTGAAGAATGACAACTAGAGCTGAGATACATTTTCTCAGAAGACATTTTTCACAGAAAAGTCCTGAGATTTTTCTTTTCTCACCCCCCCCCCACCCCTAGAAATAAAAGACAGATTTGAAGGGGAGGTTGGTGGTGGCTGCATTCCCTTCCCCCACCCCACCCCTATGCCCTGGAATGATGCTTGGTATGGGGCATTGTGGAGGATACAAAATGGGAGCCAGGCTGCCAACACAGCTGATGCTGTTCCCACTTGTGGCAGTGCAAACACACACACACACACACACACACACATAAATGTAGTGGGGGGGGGAATGAAAGAAGCTGTGCTACAACCCTTGCCACTAGTGAGCCCTTCTGGTGAGAATTTGTTGGAGAATTTCTCCTGCCCCTGGAGAAATTTGGTGAAATTGTCCCCCAACTTCCCTGTCTACAAATAGGGTGGAGAATTTTGAGAGGCTGTTTGTGCACAGCTCTAGTATTTTTCTTCCGTCTGCGGATGGGGAAAAATGATTCCCTCCCATTCCCGGTACTCTTGCACATGTCTAAATGTTTTCCAGGAATGGGACTGTTCGGGAGCTGGGAGGGCTTAGGATTCACACACACCCAATACACCTGATAAGAGGAAGACCTGGATGCTTCTACCGGAGAGATTTTTCACCTCAACACCCCTTGCTCAAGTCAGAACAGAAACAGCCATTTTCTGCGCAAGCAACACTCTCCGTGGGAACTGTCTCTCTGATCTGTAAGCAGCAAACCCCAGAGGGTTGGCGCCCTTCATCATGGAAGGACATGAATGTGACAACCCTCATACACTTTTAAGTAGCTCCACCAGATAAAAGGTAGTGGACCGAATGATGGCAAAAAGGTACATTTTCCTCCCTGGGGGTGGGGGAGAGAGTCAACAGTACATGCTGACCTTTCTTTGACCCCTGCCTAACATCCTGAAGGAGGGCTTGTGTCAATTTCTCAGGCAAGTTGGTAGAAGTTGAGAACTTAGGCTGCCATCTTTCAATCCTATACTCACTTTCCTGGGAGTAAGCCCCATTGAACTCAATGAGGCTTAGTTCTGAGCAGTGCTGGCACAAGCTCTCTCACCACCATAGGTGGGAGAGAACACTGATGCTGCCAGCAACCCCCTCTCCCGCCCCTGCCCTTGCCATGTTCAACTTCTCAGCAACAGTTCAGCTGTGTGTTATTTAAAACTTATTATTTATAGATCTAATAGCAGACATGACTTCACAGTTGTATACATTTTCCAACACCTTTTAAAAAACTGGGTGTTTCTTTTGTGCGTGTGTGTGTGTGGAATTAAATGCCATTTGACATTGTAAATGGAGACACAGTCTGCAACGTTTTGGTCCTTTGAAACGTGGCATGTGGTTTGAATTTTAAAGCTTATTTCCTCTTAGACTAATGAGCCTCTGAAAGTGATTAAACAGAAGAAAGGCAGGTTAAGCCAATGACATCTTATCAGAGGAAACACCATCAAATCTTGTTGACTTAAAAAAAAAAAACTCCCAATTTTTGTAGGTTCCTAAGATTTTTCCAAAGAAAATATTGATCTGTTACTTTTGCAATAACTAGCACCCTTGGTATTAAGCACATGTCATCAGAGGTGGGAAATTTGTAATTATAGGCCCCAAAAAGGCAAAGCAGGCTTCCAAGGAGTACGACAAGGCTGCTTATTGTTGCCCTGCTTATTTAACTTATATGCAGAGTACATCATGAGAAACGCTGGGTTGGATGAATCACAGGTCGGAATTAAGATTGCCGGGAGAATGATCAACAACCTCAGATACGCAGACGATACCACCCTAATGGCAGAAAATGAAGAGGATCTAAAGAGCCTCTTGTTGAGGGTGAAAGTGGAGAGTGCAAAAGCTGGTTTGAAACTCAACATTAAACAAACTAAAATCATGGCATCTGGCCCCATCACTTCCTGGCATATAGAAGGGGAAGAAATGGAAGCCGTGACAGATTTTATTTTCTTGGGCTCCAAGATCACCGCAGACGGTGACTGTAGCCATGAAATTAAAAGACGCTTGCTCCTTGGGAGGAAAGCTATAGCAAAACTAGACAGCATAGTAAGAGGCAGAGACATCACCTTGCTGACAAAAGTCCGTCTAATCAAAGCTATATTTTTCCCAGTAGTAACGTATGGCTGTGAGAGCTGGACTATAAGGAAGGCTGAGCGCCGAAGAATTGATGCTTTCGAACTGTGGTGCTGGAGAAGACTCTTACGAGTCCCCTGGACTGCAAGGAGGTCAAACCAGTCCATACTAAAGGAAATCAAGCCTGAGTGCTCATTGGAAGGACAGATACTGAAGCTGAAGCTCCAATATTTTGGCCACCTAATGCGAAGAGAAAACTCTCTGGAAAAGACCCTGATGCTGGGAAAGACTGAAGGCAAAAGGAGAAGGGGACGGCAGAGGATGAGATGGCTAGATAGCATCACTGATGCAATGAATATGGACTTGAGCACGCTCCGGGAGAGAGCGGAGGACAGGAAAGCCTGGCGTGCTATGGTTCATGGGGTCACGAAGAGTCGGACACGACTGAACGACTGAACAACAACAAATTTCATTATTTGTTCTACTGTATCTTATGACAGCCTCCTCCAAGCTGATGTCCTCCAGAGGTATTGGACTATGAGTTCCATTATCCCAAGCCAGCATGGCTACCTCTGGAGGGCACCAGGTTGGGCAAAGCTGGCTTGTGAAGTATGCCAAACATCCCCTTATCCCCCAGCCATGGATACGGTATCCAAACATCAAATGTACTGCTTTTGTTTGGATAACTTTTCTTCAAGAAGTGGCTTATGCGCAGCCACAATGCATTATCATTAGATCCTGAATCTATAGGGCAGGCTGAAGATTAAAATAAGTTCAGAGTCAACCCATATTATCAGAAAATCAGAGGATGTCTGCATGGCCAGTGTTTGAGCACATCCAGCTAGGGATGTTGGAGGACTCCATTTGGAGGGGGGAGCTCAGCAAGCTTTCAGCAGTTTGGTTCCCGGGCTCCAACCCAGCCATCTGCCAGCTGGCGGATTTTACATCAGTGCAACAGCGAGGGCAGAAGTGTGAGGGGAGCCACTCTAAGGCATCCTCCTGCCCTTGCTGTCACACTGCTGCCACTGCTGCAGCAGTAGCGGGATGCTACTCCTGCTACTGCAGCGGCAGCAGAGCCGGAGGGACAGGAGGAGGACAAGAGGGGTCCAACTTCCAGGATCAGGAGAGACAACAAAAAATTCTCAGCACCCCTCATGTTCTTCATGTTGTGCGCAGTGGGGTCACTATGTGCGCAAGTCTTTCATTCTCCATCCTGGGGTCCGGAGGGAGAATGAAAGACTTGTGCACATAGTGACCCCACTGTATGCAAGATGGAGGATGAGAACGGAGCACCGCTCCACTTGCCTCCATTTATGCATGGCGCCCCTGCCGCCATGTGCAACTGGATGCTTCTCCCCTCCAGGGATCCGGGAGGGGAAGAGGGAGCCAGCTGTGCATGGCAGCAGAGTTTTTTTGTGCAAAATGGTGGCGGGTGATGGTGGGGGCTCCTGCTGCTGCCACCTGCTGCTGTTCTGCACAAAAATACTCACTAAAGTTCCTGCGAAGGACAACCCTAAATCTAGTTGGTGTGAGTGTCAAGAAAGCTGTGAGACCATTTATGGTGATAGGAGCACCAAACTACATGTTACACTGCAGCCGTGTGAAACATCAGCCTTATGGTATCCTCTCCACAATAAAACATCCATAGCAAAAGGGTTTAACCCTTCCCCTGCCAGCTGGCTTTCTCTGGAACATCTTGCCAGCTGCTTTTACCTCTGACATTGTGATGATTACTAATGTTATGAAACCATATTCATGTTGATTTAAAAATACCCCCCACCCAGCTCTCACAAAGCTTATTCAAAATATCAGGGGTAGGCAACCTGCGGCTTATGGCCACAGGTTGCCCTTGGCCTAATTTTGTGTGGCCCTCAGCCTAATTTCAAAAGCCTTCTGCATGTGATCATTTTAGACCTCTAACGAGAACAATTTGTCACTTCCCTGGCAGCCTGCTGCATGGGAAGGAAGAGGGAGAGAAAGAGAGAATAAGGGGTGGCAGAAAGAGAAAGAAGAGAAAGAAGGTGACTGGAAGAGAAAAGTAGTGCTCCCCCCACACGCACGTTTTAGCTCTGGCCCTATCCGGCACTGGCTTTGGCCTTGCTTACTGCAAACATGCAGCCCCCAACATGAGAAAATACGGCCTTCAGCACAAAATTGTTCACCTCCACTCTACAGCATGTTCAAACAATCATTGTTGGACCAGTAAGATTGTCTAAGAGCATAATCCTTGGCTAGCTGGGGAATGCTGGGAGATATAGGACTTTCTTCTGTCTGAACATTGCATAGAGTAACACAGTGGCTGAAGTGTTGGGTTTTTGAGGTAAGAGGCCTATTATGCACAATATCGTTAAACCTCCTCAAATTATACTGTTTCCATTTTTCTAGTATAAAACATAGATGTGACACTGAAAGTGGGTAGAAAAATGAACTGGAGCCGTAGCTGGTGGATTTCCTGGCTGCAGCAATACAAATCTGTGTTTGTGCTACTGCAGCAAATAAATCTATAAAACAAGTGGGACATCCATGTATATAATAGCCATATTTGAGAGATACTTAAGAGAACGCCTTCTCCTTTAGCAATCTTCTTAGTCACTGAGGTCATCAGGTGGCACACTGTGGTGCTTCAGCATAGACCTGTGGTCTGATTGGAGTCCACCCAGAGAAAAGCCTTCAGTGTGGTGGCCCTTTTTCTATGGAAATCCCAGCCTCTGGAGGTCAGGCAGGCACCAACATAGTGTTGTTTTTGGCCCCTCCTGAAAACATCTTTATTTTCTTTATTTGTCTTTATTTAAGGAACCCTTCCTTGACTGACCAGGCACAGTTTTTACTGGTATTCTGTTTTTAAAATAACAATTTTTAATATGGGCTTTGATCTTTGATCTTTTTATCTTTTATTGTTCACCATTCCAGAATCTGTTTAGATGTCAGACACATCTGTTTAGATGTGTAAATAAATAAAGGAGTGCATAAAAATAAAACCATACTTATCCATAGAGCCAACTGGGTGACCTTGGGCCAAACACTATCACTTAGCCTAACCTACCGCACAGGGTTGTTGTAAGAATAATGTGACCTTCATGGATGCTGTCCTGAACTCTGTGGAGGAAGCCAAGATGACAAAAGGAAAAATAATAAATATATCTTTACAGGAATATGGTAAAGGGAGGCTCAATGATATCAAAACCGTTTCTCCTTTTTAATGTATATATTTTACTCATGTGGCCATTAGACCACAGGCGTTGAGCCTCTTTCATCCTGAGGGCCAAATTCAGTTTTGGAGAGGCTCTCAGAGGCCACAGTCGAGTGGTGGGCGGGGCAGAGGCAAAAAGGGTGGGGGCCAAAAATACCCCCCCAAATCTGCAGCGTATTATAGCTTCAAGCTCCTACTGCCAATAGCTAAGCCCTAGGAGAGGCATTTCAGCCTTTTAGAATGGAGGAAAAACTGCACTAAAGCCAGGAAGCCACCAAACGGTTGGTGGTTGGGGGAAAGGGAGTAGGGCCAGCAGAAGGGTGCATAGCCATCTGGGGATCCTTAGAGGGCCAGATTGGGACCCTTGGAGGGCTGGATTTGGCCCTCAAACCTGAGGTTCCCCACCCTTGTCTTAGACAATGGCTTGGGTCTTAATTCTCCTTTTATGAACGTAACAGAGTTCATCAAGCCAGGCCCTACCATTAGGCCTGGGATGGGGAACCTGTGGTCCTCCAGATGTTTTGGCCTACAGTTCCCATGATCCCTCACCATTGGCTATGCTGGCTGGGTCTAGTGGGAGTTTGGGTTAAACAACATTTGGAAGGCCACAGCTTGTCCACCCCTGCATTAGGCAAAGTGAGGCAGCTGCCTCAGGTTGCAGATTTTGTGTGCCATAAAAGGGCAGTTACTTAATTTGCTATTATTGTATTTTTACTGCCAATAATGGGGAGAGGTGTTTGTAGGATTTTCTGCTTCATGTATTTTATTATTATTATTATTATTATTATTATTATTAAATATAATAATTTATTATTTATATTATAATAAATAATATTATTTATTATTAATAAAATTATTGATTTTTGTGAACTGCCCAGAGAGTTTCAGCTATTGGGCAGTATAGAAATTAAATAAAAATAAAATAAAATTATTATTATTATTATTATTATTATTATTATTAAAATTTATATACTTTCCTCAGAGTTTTCAAAGCAATGAACATAAAATACAATGACAAAAAAACTACAATGAATAACAATTAAAATAACACCATACAAATTAGTCAGCAGTAAAACCACACACTCTATTGTATGCTACGAACCAAAGTTGGCTGGGTCACATTTCAGGGAAAGCCCCTTTAAAGAGATAAGTTTTAAGAAGATGTCTGAGCATCAGAACTCTGGGGACTTGTCTAATGACAATTGGTAAAGTGTTCCAGAGGGTAGGTGCTGCAACAGTAAACGCTCTACTGCAGCTGCTCCTGAGGTGGACCTCGGAGCACGTGGTATCCACAGATGTTCTCCCTCTGATGTTTGCAGAAATTGGACAGGGATGTAGGGGATGAAGCAGTCTCTAAGGTAGCCTGGTCGAAAGTTGTTTAAGGCTTTGTATGATAACAACTTGAACTTGGCCTGGTACCAAAATAACTTGCCTGGCTTTGGGTACTATGCACCTTGACCTGGGTAGGGCCATGGGGGGGGGGGGGGTTGCCATTTGCTGCTCCACCTCAGGCAGCAAAATGTCTTGGTCCAGCTCTGAAGTTCATCTTCATCTATTTGGGCTTCCCTGCCTTCCCTTTTCTCTCTGAATTTCCCTGCACTCTTCAAAAAACTCCTCCTGGGGGTTGCAGGACCTTTGGAAACAGTACAGAATATGGGACAGGTGGCTGAAGATGGAGGGAGAATTGATGGAAATGGCCCACCCCTTGTGTGAATGGAAGAACAACATCGGATCCAAGTCAATGTATTTTTAATTGCAGCTGCTATTATTTCTGATGCCTCTTATCTGTGTATTTTCATGTAAACTGCCCCTTTTTTGCTTTTAAATAAAGTACCACCTTGGAAGAAGAAGAAAAAATGTATTTTTTGGCCCAGTGAAGGTCAGTGTTGCTCATTTATCAGGGCTTCAGGAATAAAATTTGGTAAGTGCATCTCTTGAAAAAGACGCAACCCACTCGGCATACATTGTAGGAAATAATTCATCATTCCACCTATTGTATACAATCAATAACACTAAAAGACTTTCTTGTCATCTTATCGGGCTACATGGGTTTTAGCAGTTCCTTTGTTAAGCCCGGAAAATGAACGCCAGGAGAGAAAGAAGCTTTGAACATCCAAACACGGTGTCACGCTGAGTGTGATCCTGACGCTGCCCAGGGAACCTGCCTGTTCCTTTGTTTACAGATGGGACTGTGATAACCTGATAGCTCAAATAGAAGGTCACCCAGGAGGACAAACAGGGGGTTCTTTTCCATCATCTCTGAGTTCTGGGAAGTGGCCCTTCTGACTACCCTCTGCATCCAGGCATTTAGGATGTGAGGCAAGGGCCATTATTGTGTCATTTCATGCAACCCTCTGGGGACTACCTAATCTTGGCAGAGATTTTTTGGGAGGCAATAACCCCTCCAGACCTTAGGTTAAAAGTTCTTTGCTGCAGGTTTGTTTTTGTAATAGGACACATTTAAAGGAACTGCCCTAAAACTTAATTTTGTACACGGTCAGGGTTTGGGGCTATACCTTTCACCCTCTTTGCACAATTTGGGCTCCTGAGGGTTCAAAATGAATGACAGAGATCCCTGATGTACTGAAATTATTTGTGGGAGCATCGTAGAAAAGATGCAGAATGGACATTGCAAAATGTGTATAACATGCATAGAATTAATCTTGTTTCTCAGATTTACTTAAGCAACAAACAGTTCCTAGAGCCCTGAGGCCTGGTCTTTCAACTGCATTTTTACACCAAAATTTTCTCCATTTTGTCTGAAACTATGCAATGATTAAACCAGGGGTGGGGAAACTTAGACCTGGGGGCCAAATCCCCCCCCCAGGGTTTCAACAGCCCTCTGGGACTCCCAAATGGCCATATCCCTTTCCCCCATCCACCAGTCATTTGCAAAAGCTTCCTGGCTTTTGCGAAGTTCCCTCCGCATTCTGAAAGGTTGAGAACTTCTCAACTTCTTAGGAGTTGAGAATCTCCTAAGGCTCAGTAACTGGCAGTAAGAGATGGAGAGAGCAATCTTATGTCCCCTAGACAGCGTCAGGGGGAGACAGGATTTTTCAGTTTCCCAGCTCCAAGCTCGTAGACAGCACTATGAGCTCATGGTCGGGAAACCTTGCTCCCTGCCCCTCCCCCTTGTAGCCGGGGTGGAGAGAACCATGGTGGCTGCCCCTCCAAGCCTGTTGGTGGTCGTAACATGGAGCATGGACAGGGCAAAAAGGGGGTGTTCCCAGAGGCGGGGAGGGGAGGAGATCACAGAAGCTGTTATAGAGCTTCCTATGCATTCTCCAGCCCTGTTCCTCCCCCCTCCCTGAAGCCGCATTTAGACGCCCGAAATTGGGTGTCTAAGGCAAACTGCAGGGCAGCCTGAGCACAGAAAGAATCCTCTCCTCCGTGCTTCAGCTGCCCTGCATTGGATAGGTGGTCGCCTTCGACTTCAGAGGAAATCGGGGGCGACCGTCTATCTCAATAGCATTGCTCCCTTAAGCTACAATATAATGGGGGGGGTAATTTTGGCCCAATCCCCTTTCCCTTTGGCTCTGCCCACTTCTTAGAGCCCCCAAAAACTTCTCCAAAATTGAATTCAGCTCAAAGGCTGAAAAAGGTCCCCCAGCCCTCCATTAAACAATGCACTACTGGACTATAATCGCTAGGGCAAGGAATCACCCATTCTATCCTTTTCTACCAGTGACAACATCCACAATACCTTACGGCTCTGTGTGTGCTCAATTTTCACTCCATGCAAAGTAGCTGGAGAGTCAATGCATGGACAGTTTAGAATAATTTATTTAAGAATAATGAGAATGGCGTGTTTTTTTCATGAACAATTACCATATTTTCCTTTTTTGACATTAAAGAACATTTGTAAGCACAAAGCTAATGAAAACAAAATTGACATGACATAACTGTCTGACAAGGAAGGTATCAATGCTTTTTCATTGGAGATAATTATCCAGGGAAATACTACCCTTGCAATGTAGATAACCATTTACATTTTAGCTTACGCCTTAGTCATTCTTTTTTAAAAGAAGACCTTTTTTCCATTCCTCCATTTCAAAATCACAACATCCTACTGAAGGACATTCTCGTCAGATACATCTCCAGCCTCAATTGCAGCACTTCTTTCTCACAATTCTGATATGTTTGCGTGTTTATAAAGAAATCCAGCTGCCACCCTATCCCCTCTGTAATATCTGATTCAGCTGCGATTTATTAGTTGAGTTACATCATCCACCTGCACAGATAGTGTTGGCTTATACTCTATATGAAAGTACTGCTTTTCTCAGTCCAGCTGCTCATTTCTGCATGACACGTGACCCAGAGACCACACACTGCAAGACAAAAGCCAGCTTCCCCTAACTTGTCTGTTTCTATTTTCTTGCGTCTTCCCTTGTCGTAACAGAGGCAATGCTGAATGCACAAGTGTACAATGCGTTGGATGGTGGAGTTAGCTCGTGTTGACAGGAGACTGCAAAATACTTCAGCAGGTGCAGAAATGTTACACGACAGGAACCAAATCTGATCAGTTGGCATGATTAAATATGTAACTACAGGTTTTAAGTCTGATACCTTGCGATATCACCTTCTTTATAAAACTGGTATAATAACCTCTGAAGGAAATATGTAATGATTGATGACCTCTGAAGGTAGGACCTCCTGTACAATACAGACAATATTGATGTTCAGAGAATGGAATCCACAGTTTGCAGCCCTCCAGCTAAATGCATTAACACTAGGGATGTCAGAGAATTTCGCCACGAATCTTGGGGAGGCCGAATGCCAGCGCATTCGGCCCCCCGAAATCGGTGGCAAAACGGTCTGCCCCCCCCCCCGGGATGGGACTTACCTTGTGCGAATGTCCCTAGTGGCGGTGGCTCCGGCGGTGGTTTGGTGGCGGTTTGGCGGCCGGTCTTCTGACCGGCCGCCGCCATTTCCAGTAAAAAAAACAACAACAACCAAAAAAAGTGATATCACGGCTAGATTTTTAAAAAATACCGTGATAGGCTACGTAAATGTTTACGTAGCCTATCACGGCTGAGTGAAAAAAAAAACCGCGCGTACGCAAATGGCAGCGCCCATGGGCGCCGCCATTTGCATTCCTTATTTTGGTACGTGTAGCCTACGTAAACATTTAATACGTAAACATTTAATAGCGTTCCCCTTATTTTCGCCGTAGTCTACGTAAATGTTTATGTAAACTACACAAAATAAGGAATGCAAATGGCGGCGCCCATGGGAGCCGCCATTTGCGTACGCGCGGTTTTTGGTTTTTTTTCACTCAGCCATGATAGGCTACGTAAACATTTACGTAGCCTATCACAGCTGACTGCAGGGACGCAAACGGCAGCAGCTATGGCCGCCACCATTTGCAGTCCCGGCAGGACAAGATTCGTGGCGGGAGGGACGGGCCGCCTCCCCCCCGGCCAGAATTTGGGGGGGGGACGGGCCGCCTCCCCCCCAGCCAGAATTTTGGGGGGAGGGATGGAGCGCCTCACCCCCACCGCGAATCAAATTTAGTCAAAGGTAAGGGACTTTCGTACATCCCTAATTAACACATGATTATGAGTAACCAGGAAAGCTTGAATCACAAGGGAGCTACATATTTTGAGACACCTCTGCACTCTGCAATACACTTCTTTAACCAAAGGATTTCAGAGAAAACATAACTTCTAGAGAAATTTAAATTATATTCTTTGATTACCTGAGTTTTCTTCCCAACTGGGAAAAAACATGAATTACTGACATAGACAAGGTTTATGGACATGTCACCAAATGTCTGATCAAACCTCAGTTTGATTGCTAGGAAGGCCTTGTCATCTTGCTCTTCCACTTGTACTTTCCCTTTTCTGCCTTCTCATCACCTTCTAAACTTTTTTCATCCTGGGCTGCTGAGAGCACTGCTGAGCTTCAGAACAAAGCCTACCATCGTGATGTTGCAACTGGTGCTGGCTTTAGGTTTTGGGAGGCCCTTGGGCAAGATGCCCTCAATGGGCCCTTCCGTTGTGTGGGCCCACCTTCTTTTCACCAATGTCAGTGATGCACATTGAGGTGCCCTCTTCATCTGGCCGAAACCTGCACAACTGCCAAGAGTGGAGTGTGAGGCAAGTGGAAGATGTTATCCCGGTGCCTGTATCCAGGCATTATCAATCTGTGTATAGTAAATGTGTGAAGAGGGGGAACATGATAGCCGCACACCCTGTTGTCATTTCCATTGGCCTCTACACGTGGAGGGTGACTTTCTATAGGGGAGAGCCTCCTCAGCCCATGGAGGCTTTCCACATGATTTTAAGCTGTGGAAAATCAGGCCTGTTGAAGTGGTGTGTAGGGCTTGTCAGTTGCCCAACAATGCCAAAGCCTGGTGTCAGCCCTGGTTGCAATCAAGAAGTGTCAGACACAGAGCCTACAGTTGCATACAGTGGTCTACCCCAGTGCTAGCGCTCCTTGTGGTGAGTCAGGGCTACTGAACAGAGAGGGGAAAGGCAGTATGGCTCCAGTCCCCAGACTAGCCACTGGGAGCATCTCTACACCAGCCTAAAATCCCACGTTGAAAACAGGGCTTTCTTCTTCCATTTATATGCAGGATCACAACAGACTCCTTTTACATGCGCTTCCTTTTCCCCCTCCCCTTTCCCCCTCCCCTTTCCCCCTCCTTCTCCCCCTTATCTGAGTCTTCCATATGTTTCATTGGTTCAGCTCCCCTTCTTGCAGCTTTTCCTTTTTCATGGAGAGAACTCAAGCGGAACACAAGTGGGGTAATTGGATAGCTCATTATCTCCAATCTATTTTAAAACTGAATAAAGGTCATTTAGTGCAGGAGACGCCTTGGAGGTTCACAGCATCATCTAAAGGGCCCACAAACTTCCGTGAGTGAGCAATCTCAATAGCAGGATAAAAGCTCTGCGTGAAGAAGCCCTTTCTCTCCATGACCTACCCTGGCTATTCCAGCTGGTCTTGTGTCACTTTTGCATGTTTTTGCCATAGACCCATTCCATTGTCTCATCATTTTCAACATTTAAAAACCAATCTCAAAATACATATTCTAATACATATTTAAATTTGTATTTTTCCTCAAAATGCATATTTAAATATATAGCTTCTTCCAAAACATGTATTTAAAAGTGTGTGTTCTCCCCAATAAGTGCATACTTTGATAGGGTTGGGCTGCAGACAGCTGGATCACAACATTCAGAGAACTGTAAAACCTATTGGATCACTAAGTCCCAATCACTGAGAGGACTTTTCATCTAGGAATTTGTAAAGACAGTTCCTCAAGCATCATAGGCTTTGCTCTGCCTATCTAAACTATCTTCCTGCACCCACCTGAGGCCTGAATGTTTCCCTCATTCCCTGCCTGGCAAATAGTTTGCTACCTCCCTACATCCTGCTCCCTAGAGTCAGATACTGTGGCTTGAATGCTCCTAGATCCCCTGACAACATCAGTCCTTGATTCTACAGGTAATCAAACTCAAAGGACACATTATTTCAGAAGACCAGTTTGTTTAAACCTGGGTTGAAAATCAGCCCACATCTCACACCCCTCATTTCACTCTGTCCTGGTACTCAGGAGATACCAACTGTGGCATGTTTTAGGCACCAGTTAAAGACCCATCTATACACTGAGGCCTTCCCTGATCGATTGTGCTGCCCAGTTTGTTTGTTAATTAATTAATTATGGTGTTTTGAGTATTTGGTTTTAATATTGTTTTTATAATTGTTTTATATAAATGTTTTTGTGTTGATTCTCATTGTTTTAATGTGCAAGGGACAGCAATCCTATGGTCCTTTGGAGAGTGTCTCAGAGACCATAAGATATTTCAGATTCCTTGTCCCTTGTCATAGACACTCCTACAACCTCAGAGGGCGGGGGGAATCCAGACATTGGATCTTTCCCCCCTGCTTGGGCTGACTACAGCCCAGTACTGACATCTTTATAAGGGCTTAGTCGATAAGTTAATGTCTTCTATTGGACTAACCTCTGTTGGCCAGACAGCACATTTGCAAGCTTCATGGAGGTATTTTTCAGGCAGGCATAATTTTAATGTTCTTTCACTCTCATTTACTCAGCTCAGCATAGCCACTCGGTTCCAGACACATCATATTTATAGGCTTTTCATAGAAAAGCACATTTCCATACATTGTGAGTAGAAATTGTATCTTTTATATTTCAGGTTCCCAGAAATGATAAACGAAATAAACATTTTACAGCTTTGGAACAAGAAACATGTGCCCCAAAGCTCATATAAGATGACAGTTAACTCAGCTGAAAGCCTAATGTAACAGCTGTTTTAAGAGGCACAGGGGCAAAAAGGCATTAGACTCTTCTGTCTACATTATTCAGGAAAGGTGGCATTCACTCATTCTAGAACACATTTTTCATCTAAAGCAAAAGATAAATAAATCCCCTATCCTGCTCTGGATTGGAGCTCTTCTCTTTTCACTTAGAGACTGGAGGCAAGAAATGCTGCCCCCTTTGGTTTCTGCTGCCTGAAGCACCTGCAACACATTGCTTGATTTTAAGGCCAGCCCTGCAGAAGCATTTACACTCAGAAGGGGGTGGGGGATGGAATTGAATGCAGCATGTCTTCCATTTGAAATTATCACTGGGCTGGTTCACATGATGAAATAAGCCATCATGGCTTAATTAAACAACCCTCACATAACCATGGCCTGATCTAGGGTTATGCAGGGGTTGTTTAACCTTCGCACAACATCCACTGCTCAGGTTTGGATGACACAACAAGCCGTGGCCACAGCTTAAATTTTCAAAAACTGCCCGCCATGTGCTGCAGCCCACTATGGCCTAAACAAGCCATAGTGGGCCGCAGTGATCATGTGAACTCAGTCTCTGTCTGTATTCATATTTTATGAAGGATTTGCCTTCCTTCATTTTTGGCCATTTGTGATTATGCAACCACATGGAGGCATCTTCACTGGGTTACATGGAGGCATCCTCATAGGTCTGAATGAAGTCCATTTCCCTCTCCCTTCCATGCCACTGGCACCACAATGTACCACCTAATTCTGGAGGCCAGCATTCTTTCTAGTTACCCAATCCTCCCTCTCTGACCCAGGGCCTGGCTGAGAATTTACATCAAGTTTCAGTTCCAGGGTAGGATGTCTGAGCTGGATGAGGGAGGGCTGAATAGACAAGCAGGAATCACACTGGTCTCCCATGCTGGGTAATGGATGGTGTGCATCTTCCAGTGTGTGCTGTGAAGGGTGCGGGATCCACTCAGAATCCCTCTGTACCAGGGATGGGGAACCTCAGGCCCAGGAGGGAAAACTGGCCGTCATGAGATCCCAATCAAGCCTGCTGAGGTTCCCCAGATGGTCAGGGCTCCTTCCCCTGGCCCCACCACCTTTCCCCCAACCACCAGTTTTGTGTTGTCCTGGCTTTTGTGCAGCTTCCCCCCATTCCAAGAGGTTGAAAGGCCTCTCCTAAGCCTTAGTTACTGGCAGTAAGCGCATTAAGCTAAAATACACTGGCATTTTTGGCCCCACCCCTTTTGCCCTTGGCCCCACCCCCCTGCTAGAATCCCACCCCCCCAGACCTTCTCCAAAATTGAATTCAGCCCTTGGCCTGAAAGAGGTTCCTCTATATACTAATGGGACTCCACTCATGTGGGGAGTTCATGCTCTTATTTATTTGAAAACAATTATGCCCTGCCTATTTTTGGAAATTCTAGACTTCTTATTTGTAAATATGAAACAATTATGATTGTTTTACAATGATGGAATATCAAAACATTGCCCCCAGTAAATAGACTTACAAGTGGCTCATTCTGCACCAATGCATGCTACCAAATAATCTTCAAGGATACTTCTATGTAGACATTACTGAAGCAGTCAATCCTACTGGCTGTAAAGACATGGATGATGAATGAATCCCTAATCTCTTCAAAATACCATAAGATGAAATTGAACTAAAGCACTCCAGGAAAGGGGCACTAAATTGGACTCCAGGAGCAATGGGACATAGGACTCCTTCAGCAGAGCCATGAGCACTCTTACACTGTACAACCAATCCCCAAAAGGCAGAGAATCCATCAGTCATGGGCCCCTTCACCTGTATTGTAAGTATCTCCAATCCATCACCATCTCAGTTTTGTCTGGAGTGGATTCACTTGGCACCTGTTTTATCTCACCCACTTGACCACCACTTCTAGCAATTGGATCAGGGCAGCAATAGCAGCTCCTGGATCTGTGGAAATAGAAAGCTAGAGCTGGTGTCATCACTATACAGATGATTCCTCACTCTCCAAATTTTCTTCTCTCCCAGTGGCTTCCTATAGATGCTAAATGAGAATTGTGTGAAGGCATTTTCCTATCAGAGGCTATAGACAAAGTTCCAAGAGGACAACACTTACTAGTCTGTTAAAAAAGATTGAGGGAGCAATTGTATTGGAAGGGAAAAACTGGAGGCTAAAATTTCAGGATCCTTGGTATTGGATACCTAGGCACACTTACTTTAAACAGCCTCAGCTTCACCCTGATTTTGTAAGTGAGGTTACTTTGAGGACTCGAGTTCACTTTCACTCAGATTCACTTAAAATCTGCAAATAAGGACTAAGACAACAACATAAACTAAATGTGTTTATTGAAGGATAGAAAACCTTGACAAACACACACACCTCCACTCAGCGAAGCAAAAAATAAGACTTACTTACAAATCCAGCAGCTATATGCCTATCATTCACACCATACTTTACCAGCAAAGGACATCCTCTTTCACTGGCATGGACTTAAATTTTCTTCCAAACTTGGTGACCTCTTTCTTATTGCATATTCTGAAATCTTTACATCTATTGGTCCACGTCACATTTTAGGCTGTCTTTTCCCAGATAGACTGCCCCCTTCTCCAGTAAACTTTCCTCCTCTCTGATGTAGGTTGTTGACTCCAAAATGGGCCTAAGTTCTGCTTTCTTGTGGTCAACAGTCCCCTTCTATACTTTGCTCTTGTCTAGACAAAAGGGGATCTGAAACTCCAACCTTTGTGATTCTGAACACTGGGAATACAAAACTTGCACCATCTCCGATTTTGAATGAGGAGAATCTGAAACTGCAGCATCTGTGTTTCTTCATCTTTTGTATAACCTTTGACTTGTCACTTTAATACATATAAGGCCTCACACAATTCAAAGAGCAGTAAAACATGTCTTATCAATATATGTTTTGCTTCTAAGCTTCTAATACGATGAATCTATGCCTCTGTGATTCCCTACTTGCCCCTTAAACCTGATACCTTTACCCCCACTTATAAGTGCTACCCGTTAACCCCCTTCAGCATGCCATGCTAATAGGCTCTCACAGACCTTAAACTCCTCTGTACCCCAAAAGATGTGCCTCCCATATATGCATATCCCTCATAATATCTCTATACTAAATGAACAAATCCAAAGGGGAAAAATCCTTACAGTATGCATGTTTAGACAAAAAATAGTCCTACAACTCCCAGCATTCCCACCATACTGGCTGGAGAATGCTGGGAGTTGAAGGATTCTTTTCTATCTAAACATGCATAGGATTGCATCCTTAATCTTTGAAGGCTGTTCCTTCCACCTTTGCTAGATGTTGAGAGAGATCCATCAGAATGTGGTGGTCCATTAACTGCTGAGGTATCATATAAGCTGAATATGGTAATATTAGCCCATATTATGGGTGGGGAACCTGTGACCCTCCAAATGTTGTTTGCCCCCAATTCCCATTAAACCCAGTCAGCATAGCTAATGGTTAGGAATCATGGGAACTGTAGCCCAACAACATCTGGAGGGTCACAGGTTTCCCACTCTTGTATTACCCAAACCAACCATTGACTTAGATCACCAACCAATGAAATTCAGGGCCAAAGTATACTCAACCGTGATTATTTAAACTTTATCACCTGCTTCTTGAAGCATCTTTGTAATGGGATGATCTTCAGCAGAGAAGAGGTGATGGCAGTGTTTTAGTCCTTCCCATACCCATCATGTTTGCACAATAAATTCCTCATCCGCCCTCCCCACAAAGTTCAAGATGTAGCTTTGTGATGGTAAATGCATCTGGACCTTCAACCTCCACGGAGGTTTGGAAAGCAACTTGGGTGAGGGATATGCCACAAAAAAGTCATTGACGGGATGGTTAAGCACCTGCTTCCTCCTGGTAGCTTCTCTGCCAGAAATTGTCCCTCTTCCAAAGTTGCTTTTCAATATAAGAAGCAGCCAACAGAGTGTAAATAGACTTGGTTGCATAAAATGTTTACTTTGGCCCAAAAGAGTTAGTCTAAAGCAAGGTCTGAAGCCAGATTGAAAAGGGTCAAAGAAGGAAAGATATAACATGGAAGAATACTTGGAGTTCTACTGCAATCACCCATACAACCATTACCCATATAAAAGGGTCATTGGAGACTGGCTGATTGTGAAATTTCTTCACAACAGTTTCTTCAAAACAGTCAAATAAGTGGCAGAAAACCAAATAACCTGTAAGCCTTGCTGATATGGTTATCTTTTGTAATTTGGTGGCCCCTTTGTAATTTGCTATTATGTCAAGTTATGATGTAGTTTACTGGCCTTCAGATGACTGGGTGAGTGGCGGTGGGGGCGAGAAGAGTAGAAGTTTATTTGGCAGCAACATTCAAACTGCAAAATGAATGACATTTCTTCATGAATCTTACGTTGCAGGCAGAGAAGACTGAAGATGTATAGCAATCTCCCTTTTAATGGTGAAAAATTAAACATAATCTTCAAATTTCCCCCCTTGGATGCTTAGAGAAATGAAGTTTTGGTGTAGGTATTTGCTGTTAAATCTGCTATAAAATCTGAAATTTTACATTTTCCTTGAGATGCAGCTTGTGTATATTGCATAATACGTACTTGCCTGGATAGTTTTAATTGAACTATATTTATTCATAGTTAAATGGAACTGACTGCAATTCCAGACAATGCTCATGCAATCTCTTTTACTCTCCCCCCAATCCCCCAAATAATGTTTACTTGTTTTAACTGATGCTCTGCTTATGCATTACTTTGGTCTGTGTCTGTTTGCACCTTGTCTGTAACATAACATGCTGCTATCATTTCCAGAGTTCACAGGCCATGTCAGCACTTTTCAGTCAAAGGTCAGCCAAGCTAGCAATGAAGGATTAAACAGGACAATGGCATTCTCCCATACAAAGTCACATCTGAGCAGTGGAGTTACTATTTCCAAAGCACTAGCTTGTGCAAAGTTCAGCAAGCTGGTCACTGTAACAGTATCAAAGTCATAAGGAGTAGTTTTTGGTCTGAAGAACGCCAGTTTTTATTGCTTTCCTGACCAGAGGGGTATCCCCAGGGGGGATTTGCTGCAAGTTGGCTACATTTGGAGGTCGTTTGGGGCACATGACATTGTGGCCATCCCACAGACATCCTGGAGATTTTCATGGAAAAACCGATGTTTCTGAGACTTTTAGTCTGATTCTTTCCCTTAATTTGGCTTGTCTGTACTTCTTTTGCGGTGTGTACCAACCCTCCGTATTTACTTTGGCACGATAGCCCTGTCCAGGGGTGTGTCTTTCACCTGGCCATGACTTCACTGACCCTGGTCAAGGTGTGTTCCCCCAATAATTCCCCTCCCTGTGTTTCCCTGATATTTCTGCCATTTTGCAACTAGCCCTTCAGGAGTTCTGAGCTACCTCATGGTATTTACTTTGCCTTGCCTACCACTAACCTCTTGCAGCCATCCCCCCAAAAGTATAGGTGTGCTCTGCTTGGCAGCCTCTACCTTAAAAAAAACAAACCCCTCTGAAATCGATACCGTGTAAAAGTGCAACGTCGAAATAGTGCATTGCTGCTACATCGTGAACCTGAAATAAGCACTCCAGTTTCATCAACCACAGCTACCGGGGGGTGGGGGAGTGGAGTTATTTACAAGTGGGGTGTGGGGTGGGTGGACATAGAGTAAAAAAGGTGGGTAGACCAATGAGTGAGGCTTGTTTCCCACCCCATTTTCCCCCATGTGTGCACTTTTGCCTATTGCTTCCACATACACCCTTCTCCTTCCCCCTGCTCCAATGAGAAGTTACTATGATAAAGCAATAAAGCAGGGAAGGGATTTTACATAACAAGAGAGAACCCACAGAACTTCAAAGGAGCACAACATCGCAATAGCGATTTAAGAGAGCATTGGAGAAGTGAAAGAGCACTTTAGAGTGAGTTGCTAAAGTTAGCTTTTAACCCTTTCACTGTAGGGGAGCGAGATTTATTTCTCACTTCTGATTAAACATGCACAGAAAGGGGGATATGTTAAAGATTAAAAGCGGGCTACCTAAAGTGATTGAGTGTCCCCATTACTGCAATAATGTGAGGGGCCGCTGCTGCGCTCCTGGGGATTTTCTCAATGGGAATGGGAAAAACTACTTTCATTGGGGAACCAAGAGGGCAAAGTCCCCCAGGAAAGAACTACTCCACCTGATGGTTACAGCACCACAAGTAAAATGAAATCAATAGGTCTGCACATTCAGTCCTGTCACTATTGCGCTACTGCAGTTTTAGATGGAAAATAAGTTTAAAAAATTGGGTGGGGAGGGTTGGACATAGGATGGGGAGTGTGGGGGCACTAACACACACACTGGCCATAGAAAGCAGAAGGGGCTAAACAAGGCGAGAGTGGGAACAAGCTCTCTAAGTGATGACGAGGATGAAACTCCACCTGGTAGCCACCCAAACAATTCACAGTAAACTGCCTTGGGATCTGCAGAGAATCCCAGGCCAGCTGTAGGATAATCCAGGTTTTCTGGCCCCGTGTGTCCCCAGACAGAGCAGATTCGACTCCAGTAAAAAGTGCAGCAAAGTGGAGAGCGAACTAAACCTGTCACCATGGAGATCCCACCCCTCCGGGGGCTGATTTATGCAACACTTTGTTCTTTATCTGTTTGTGTGCAACCAGCAGTGCCACCCCCCATGTCCACATATTTTAGTATCTTGCTTTCATAGTTTCGGTTTTCTGCGATCAGTTTGTCATTCTTTGATGTGATCTCTCTGCACCCTGGATCCTGTTCCAATGGGAAATAGGGTGGAGGGATCTTCCAGAAGCAGAGTTTTTCCTCTTGCAGAAGGCAGATCCTGGATCCACCGCCAGATGTTTGGGACTTCCACTCCCATCAGCCCCAAATGCCTGACAATTGGCCATGCTGTCTGGGGCTGTTGGGAGTTGTAGTCCAAAGCATCTGGAGGGCATCAGGTTGGGGAAGGCTGCACTAGGGATTCCGTGGGTGGTTTTAAGTAATCCACATTCTACCAGCCTGGGTTCCTTATCTGTAAAATGGCTGGGGTGCGGGTGGGGTTATAATGACAAGGATTTGTGAGGAAGCTGAGCACAGACTTTCTTTAGAGCACTTTGCATCTTAAAAATTGCCATATAAATGATTATTTCTCATCAGTAGGTCCCCATTGTTGCAGTAAGGAAATAAACAGAGGACTATGCTTACTAATTCACTACTCTGCCTTCCTGACTTCCATGGGATTTAAACAACCTTGCCAAATGTGGTGGACTTCAGCCAATAGGATTTTGGCCATGAAATCCCACTTATATACATTTAATTAGATATAAGCCCCACTGAGTTCAATGGAATTTACTTCTAAATACATATATAGAGGGTAGCATAATCTTTAAGGTGCCATGACACTTATTTGTTGAAATCCAGGAAGGGAGAGATCCACATATGGAAGTAAACATCAGTGAGGAGCTGATATGGACAGGGGTGTACATCTGGATGCACATCTGGATGCGTATCTGCAGCTGTACTGTAATTCTCCTCTGGGCTTCCCTGAGCCCATCTGTTGATGTGGATGGAGGCTGTCTGCATGTGATTAGAGCTGGATCAGGGCCATTCTGTACTGATGTGAAACTTGCTTTAACACAGTATTAAACAAATAAATAGCTTCCCCACGCCAACATATTTATTTTAGCCCTCGAAAGCGCACTCTGCTGAATTGTCGGATTTCACTACTGAAGAGGTTTTATTTCTGTGTCTAAATTAGTTACAAGCCCTTCCCTGAGCCAGCACCCCAATTACAAAGAATGCCAAAACGTGTGTTCCATTGCTGGACTTTGGCAGCATTATCTTTTCTCACAGCTGCTTCCAATGTAACTGCTACTTAATGCTCATGCCTAACTGGCACTTAACACAATTGCCTGAATATCTTGTTGGCACATTGGAAGTATCGCTCCCTGCCTTCCCAGCCACTCATAAACGATCCCTGAGAAGCCAGGTCTATATTTATTTGCGAAAACAGAGGGTGGAAATCCTCAGACAGGCAGGTGATTTGTGAGGGGAAATGACGCAGAGCATAATGTGCTCCAGGACAAATTGTTGAGGGCTGAAAAATTACAGCAGCATATTGTTCCGTGCATATTTCTTTCTTTTAAAATGTTCTAAGTTGTGCCTTCATCTAGACATACATCCCAGGGCAGTATACCTATTAAAAGCCCCTCATTGTAGCACACTAATTTCTACCCAGAGGTTTCTTGGTCAGGGGACACACCGTTCCTTCAGCCCTCAAGGTTCCTTTTTTTTTTTTTAATACTTTTTATTCTATTTTTATCTTCATAAATGACATAAACTGTACCAAAGACCTAATCAGTATCTACAGTTTCCCAGCAATACAGTACTCTTAAGAGGACACAGCAGTTACAAAAAAGAGAAAAAACAAAACAAAAGAGGAAACAGAAAGAGAAGGAAGAAGAAAGCAAGAAAGAGAATAAAACAATATTAAAAAGTTACTTAAAAATATTAAATTTAAACTCCATTACATACAAACTTCAAATACCATTCTACGTAAAAGTTATACCTATAACACTGGCAATATTACAATTCAGTACAGCATAGATTATCAACCATACATTTCAATATCATATCATCAGTCTTAAAGCAAGGAAGCAGGCCTACAATTCATTTCCAATAACCATATATTGCCCTTCGGCCCTCAAGGTTCTTCAGTTGGCTTATTTATTTATTTATTTGGGGTGCAATCCTATGTATGTTCACACAGAGAAAAGGCCTACCACTCCCAACATGCCCCAGCCAGCCATGCTGGCTGGGGCAAACTGGGAATTGTAGGCCTTTTCTCTGTCTAAACATGCATTGGTTTATATCCTTAGATATTTAAAATTCTTTTTAGGCTGCCTTTAAGTGTGAAACCCTCTCAGTGCAGCGTACAAGATAAAAACATCACGAAGTGGATACAATTATTTTGTGGCTATCGTTATTTTAGAGAACCCATCTTGACTATTGTGCAACTACAAAGAGGAAGTAGTGATGAGTGAGCTTCTCCTCCTCCTCAAGGGAGATTCACCAGATATGCTTAGTGCTGCCTCAACAGTGTGCAGTGCAAACCTACACAACACAAATAAGCCCATCTGAGTTCAATGGGACTTTCCCCCAGCTTGCCAGCTAAAGAGACTGGACACAATACAACTATATTTGTTGGTTTGTTTTTTCCTCCTAGGCCAGGAGTCCAAATTTTGTCTACTCATATTTTCTGTTTCTCTCTCATGTTTATTTATTCAGCATTTATTTATTTAAGATATCGATTTATTCCAGAATATGTTTATAATGCCCGACATAATACATAGCCAAGGTCCTAAGCCTCAGAACAGGTTATAATGTCCCATCCACACAATAACATGTCTATTAACAAGCAAGCCGTATAAACCTCATCCTTAGAGCCATTTTTTGTCCTCAGGTATGGACACATCTAAGTTCAAAATGCACATGCATCCAAAGGCTGCATGTCTGTCAAATTTGCTATATATCACAGCAGTGCAGTCCTATCCATGTCTACTCAGACATAAGTCCCACTGAGTTCAGTAGGGCTTACAACCTAGTTAAAGTGTGCATAGTATTGCAGCCTTAGCAATGCTTGCAAGTTGCAAGTGGGGACCTGATCCTGATCTTTTCCAGAGAATTGCTTTTGAATAAGTTTTTAAGGGACATGTCTCGAATTTTGCACTCACACTCCCTTCACACTGGATGAAAGGAACATGTAATAGTTATTCCGTTCTCATTTTGCACCCCTGCCGAAAGACAACAGGTGAAGTGACTATTGGACTGCATCACCAAAAACTAGCCCAATAAGAAAGGGCTGGAGGTTTTCTGTCACTGTGGTTATCAGAGAATAGGGTCCCATAGCTGCAGAAACAGCCACTGATGGCCAATGCAGACATTACTTTAAAAGTGTGGCCAGAAGCTATGTCTTCTTTTAGTTTTTAGTCAAGAGTAGGTGCTGGGTCTCTATTCCCAGTCCCCCCTCCCCCGCTTCCCTGTGATAGGGTCCCAATCCAGATTGGGGTCTTACACCTACTCTAGAGTAAAACTGGGGAAAAGACATATCTTCTAGGCATTTGAAGTAATTTCTGCTTTGGCCCTGAGAATATTGCTGTATGTACACAGAACAATTAAGAGGCAACTCTCAAAAGACTGAGGAATTTGAAATGAATAACACAGGCTAAATGTAAAGGCAGGCAGCGTTTCACCATTATCTACAAGAAGGTCTGTCTCATATGAGAAACCAATATGCTTGAAATGGCTTCCAGAAACCACAGTTATTCAGCAACTTAGAAGCAAGGAGGTAGCAAAGAACTCCAACCTCACACCTCAGACATCTGCCTTTTCACTCTGGGTGAAAATGTAATGGCAAAGAAACAGTGGCGACTGCTTGAACTCGACACAGACAATTTGGTTTGATTACTTGATGTTTGTGGTTTGGCACTGCGAGTTATCCTGATTCGACCTTTTACAGCGTTCTCCATTTTGTACTGTCCATCCTGTTTTTTCCGAAACCTTTCATCTGCAATAGCGCTGGCCCGACTCCACTCCTGCTCCCAGTTCTTCGAGCCCCTGGCTTCAGCAGGACTCAGTAGAAGCAAATGGGTGCAGGACTGCTTCCCTGGCCTACAGTTTTTGAATGGTTAGCTTCTGGAGATCTATAAATGCTTGCTTGGTTGTTTTTTTTTTTAAACTATATTACTTTTCATTAACAAAACAATAATCCAAAGCAAAGTGCTGAAACAGCGCCAACTGCAGGTTTTTGCGGGGCCTTGGGAAGACAGTGAGCCTCCCCTCAGTGAGCCTCCCTTCTCCCTGCCATTGTCACCAGCTGCTCTTGCTCCTCATCCTCCCTCTCATCATTGCTGCCGCTTGCGGAGCAGGCAGAGAGCCAGGGAGCAGGTAGGAAGTGGCGTCTGCTGTTCCTTTTCACCACCCACCATGGTCTAGGCCAGAGCAAGAGGCAGCTAAACAAACAGGCTGCAATGGTGAAGAGGAGGAAGCAAGTCCAGGGGGCTCTTTTCAGTGGGGTCTGCTGGGGTGTGGGCCCTCAGGAGGTGCATGACCATCCCCACCCTTGATGCTGGCCCAGATTCCCTCCCCCCCCCCAAATTCCATGTGCAGAAGCTGATTACACCGGCAGTTCAATCGTACGTCATCCCTGGTGATGGGAGAGCATCTTCCACTCTGCTGAGAGTAGGTTAGTTTAGGAGGTGCAGAGCAGGCTGCCTGGAACACACAGCTCTGTACTCCACCTCCTTGCTACTTCCTGCCCTTGGTTTAGGCCAAGCGCATCTTCTGGAAACCCAGGTAGCAGCAGGTAGCAGCTTGGAAAGCCTCTTAAGATTCAGCGGATTCTCCAGTTTCATCCATGACTGGGGCCACAGTGCTGGCTCCAGGGTTTTGAGGACCCTTGGGCGAGGCACCCTCAATGGACCCCGTCACTCAGTGAGGCTCCCTTCTCACTGCCATTGCCACCAGCAGCTGTTGCTCCTTCTCCTCCTTCCCATCATTGCTACCACTTGCTTGCTTGACAGGCAGGGAGCCAGGGAGCAAGCAGGCCATGGCATTCGCTGCTGCTCCTTTTCACCACCACCATTTTCTGGGCTAGAACGAGGAGCGGGTGAACAAACAGGTTGCAATGGTGAAGAGGAGAAGCAACTTCGGGGGGTTTTATCAGTGGGCCCTTGCAGGGTGTAGGCCCTCAATAGGTGCCCAACCATGCCTACCCTGGACACCTGTCCTGTGCTGAAATGCAACTTTTAAAATAACCAGGGCTGGCCCAAGACACTCGGCTGCCTGAAGTGGAACAGCAAATGGTTCTCCCTCCTTACTCCAAGTCAAGGTGCATTGTATGAAAAGACTGCCAACCTATTTTGGCACCTGAGGCAGAGAATCTAACAAACACTTTTCCCTGGGAATAAAAATACAATATGAATTAATTAATTGCATTCCCTGCCCTTTCATGACACCCAAAATCAGCTGCTAATTAAAGCATAGAAAAATACTATAGCAGCACTTCAGCCAAATCAAAAGCTACTTGGAAAAGTAAAAGATGCACTTGGCCTAAACCAAGGGCAGGAAGTAGCAAGGAGGTGGAGTACAGAGCTGTGTGTTCCAGGCAGCCTGCTCTGCACCTCCTAAACTAACCTAAGCATAGTGGAAGATGCTCTCCCATCACCAAGGATGAAGTACAATTGACCTGCTTTCAGAAAGATAGCTGGGAGGGGTTCATACAATCTACTCAGGGAAAGGTGTTCCAAAGTATTGGTGCCACAATGGAAATGGCCTTGCTTCTTGTGCCCTCTGTATAAGATGACATTTGCAGCCGAGCCTCACTTGTTGGGTGGGTCCAAATGGGCTGTAAATGTAAATATGGGCTGGTTCAAACATGTGAAAGCATCTACACAAGCATCAGGCAGGGTGGGAAACTATGGACTCATGGACCTGATCCAGTCTGTGTGGCTCTCTAATCCAGCTACAAAGCCTTTGGTGGTGGACATGTCCCTTTAAAAAACTTGCCTCCTCTTAGCTTTGATCTGCCTTCCCTACCCCTGATTTTTCCCGGTGTTTCACCTTCCCCGTGCTTTTCCTTGCTGGGCACTGAAAAAGGCTCCCTTTCTCAGCATTCAGAGGGGAACTGCTCCTATCTCCACTGAGCTGCTAATCAAAGCTAAGAACTTTCCCTGAAGGGGAGAGAGGGCAGGGCCTGGGGAGAAAGCTGCTGTGTGATTCAGGCCTGCTTACTTCTGAGGCTTGTCTTGCAGAGATTTGCCCTGCTTACTTCTGAGCAGATGTGCCGAGCTCTGGTATTTGGGATGCTATTTGAAAGTGCTGGTAAGTGATTCAGCCCTGATTAATTCTGAGGCTTATCTTGCAGGGGTTTGTCCTGCTTACTTGTGAGCAGGCTTACAATGGTAAGAATCACTTTTGGACTCACCTTGCCTGCATTTGGCCACACCCACTTTGCCTTTGGCGCTGCCTAGACAGAATGCAGCTGGTGGAAGCAGGTGGTGGAACCTTTCCAAATTGGAATTTGGCCCTTAGACTGAAAGCAGTTCCCTACCCTTGGCATAAAGGCTGCTGGGATTGTGACGAGACTGAGGCCAAGCCAGGCTTGCATGGAGATGCAATCTGTGTGAACTGGCACCCTCATGTAGCTCTTCTGTACTGAAATGTCTCCTGTACTCAATACCTGGGAGGACAGTGGCTTGAAAAACTGCTGGTCAGAGTGGGGGCATTTGCATCTAGACAAATCACATGAAGGTAGTAGTGCTATGGTGACCTTGTGTCTTTATAGAGGATAGTCCTCTATTTGAGGGGTTATCAGAGGATAGAAATAAGAACATAAGGTGAGTTGTGCTGGATCAGGCCAAAGGCCTGTCTAGTCCAGCATTCTGTTCCCACAGTGGCCAACCAGATGCCTGTGGGAAGCCGACAAGTGGGACGTGAGCACAGTAGTACCCTCCCACTCATGTTCCCCAGCAACTGGTATACAGAGGCATACTGCCTCTGAAACTGGAGGTAATATATAGCCATCATGACTAGTAGCTATGGGTGCTCTTATCCCCCATGAAAGCCTTCTATTTGGAGGCATCCTCTATCTGAAAGGCTGCCCAATCCAAGTCTGGTTTTATGTTGGAGATCTGTAAGCTGGGAGAGCAGGGGCTCTGAAGTTGCTCTTTAGTAGTTAGCACCTGGACACAGTCTCCCCTATTAGGGTGAGACGTATTGTATTTCTATTTAAATTATAATCATTCTTAAACTGTGTCTATACATATAAATTAGCCACCATAATTCCACAGCAATTTGCATCCTGAGAGAAAATTAGAGCCCCTCTGAAATGACTTCTGGTGCTGTAATCTGCAGCTATTTCCTTAGCCGTTTCACCTGTTGCGTGCCAAATCTCAGTTAAACTTGCAGTCATGATCTCTTGGATGGAAATGCTATAAAGTAATGCATACTAAACTACCTGAATCAATACAGTCTGGGTTACTCAGGAAAGACAAGAGAAAACATAACCATTGCCCCTGCCCTTGCCCGTGTATCATCTCGGTCCACCTTTTGTTCCTCAGTATGAGATGCATTCCCTGCTGCTGAGTGGCGGCTGGATTTTGGCCTCTTTCTGCCCCCTGGAGCCTTGAAAAGAAGTCAGTTCTCAGAAGAGAAAGAAGCCTTTCATTCTCTGCTATCCTCAAGGATCTAGCAAATGCACCGCTATGACATACATTCCTCTCCCTTCCTTGGGGAACAAAAGCCTCAAGGCTGCCACTTCTGTGGTTTGTGTTTTTTTTTTTAAAAAAAAGCAAACTGAAATGTGTGCGAAGCAGGTATATTCAGACAGCATACAGCAAAAGAAAGATCACGAGAAAAAGAAGAAATTCAAAATGATGTTTTTTGGAAATTGCTATTAATTAAGTGCTGCTGAATTATTGCCTTGGGTCTCCTAGGAACGACTGCATGGAAAACAACAGCATCTGCTTCCTACGCGTATTTGCTAGAGAGCTGGGCACATCCCTAAACATCTTGCCTTGCTTCCCTCACAGCAGTCATCATGTTATGGTTGCCATCCTGGACAAGGATGGGAACCATAACATGGTTCTTAGGAATTGTGTTAGAACAAAGGATGCTTCCTTACAGCAAGTCAGATCTAGGTCAGTGCTGTCTACACCAGGGGTAGGTGACCTCGTACCCCCTACATGTTTTGGACTATGATTCCCATCAGCCCCACTCAGGGATTGGGATAGTCATAGTACAAAACATCTGGAGGAGAGCTGGTTACCTATCCCTGGTCTCCACTGACTGGCAGCAGCTCTCCAGGGTTTTGGAAATAGGTCTATCTAGCCCAATATTGTTTACACTGACTGGCAGTTGCTCTCCAGAATTTTGAATGTAGGTCCACCTAGCTCAGTATTGTTGACACTGACTGGCAGCAGCTCTCCAAGGTTTCAGGCAGGGGTCTTTCCTAGCCGTACCTGGAGAAGCCAGGGATTGAACCTGGGACCTTCTGTATGCAAAGCAGGTGCTCTACCACTGAGCTCCGGCCCTGTCTTAGCGCCTCATTGCTCTTCACTTTTAACAGTGGGCTAATGGTCCACAAGTTCTTTTTGGCTTTCCAGAATTAATGTCCTCCTTTTCTACTCCTTTCCCATCCCTCTTCTTCTTCTGCCTATATTTCATGTCCATTTTTACAATGGTTCCAACCATAGCTCCCCAGATGTGGTTGGATTGCAATTCCCATTATCCCCATCCTTCAGGGGGCTCATGGTCAGGGATGGTGGATGTTGCAGTCCAATAACATCCAGGGACCCAAGAATGGGTAAAACTGATTGCAAGGGTGTTTTCAGGTAGGTAGGAGGTTTAAAGCAGCTTTTGCTTCGATCACTTTGTAATGCAAATGCAAAACCAAAGTTGGCCAGGAATGCTCATTGATGTTACAAAATTCCTCTTCAGTGCTTTCTTTACAGTATTATCAGCTTCCAGATGTCAAAAGCAGTTTAAGCCTTTCGTATGAAAACACTCTAAGCCTGCAGTCAAGGCTGTAACTTGATGTTATTACTCATGCATCAAAAACGTAGTCATGTTTACTTAGAAGGCCCACTGAATGGAACTTGGGCTCTAATAAGTGTGCTTAGGATTGCAACCTTAGGACGGAACATCATGTTCTGTTTCTCATATATATCCAAAGCCCTGCTTCTGCTTCTACAGGGGCAAGTGGAGCTGGGAGAGTGTGATTTCTGGTACAGAGGTGGAGGATACTAGGAGGGTGGGTGCTTAACCCCTCCAGATCAACATATCTCCCCCTGCTCATAGATTAAGTAATAATATTAGTTTGTATGCCAACTGTGATCAAAATGGCATCATCCCAGACTAACGATGTCCAGAGAACTTAAAATATAATTAATTATTGTCAGCATCATGGTCTTCTGCTAGCAATTCTATCTTTAGGTGTGGGGAAAGTATTCTAAATGAGGTTAAGCTGAGTTTAAACCCAGACAAGACAAAGGTGTTGTTGGTCAGTAGAAAGCCTGACTCAGGGACTGGGATTCAACCTGTTTTGGAAGGGGTTGTATTCCCCCTGAAGGATCAGTTCCGTAGCTGTGGAGTGCTCCTTGATCCTATGGTGTCCCTGGATCGTCAGGGAGCAATGGCGGCAAGGAGTGTGTTTGCACAATTACACATGTTGTGCCAGCTGTGACCCTTTCTGAGTTGGTCTGAATTGGCTACAGTTATCCATGCCTTGGTTACATCACATTTAGACTATTGCAATGCAGTCTGCATGGGGATACCCCGGAAGCGCTAAATGCAGCAACTAGACTGTTAGCCAGTACATAGTATTGGGATCATATTACACCTGTCCTGAAAGACCTGCACTGGTTGCAGACTGCTTTCTGGGATCAGCTCAAGGTGTTGGTCTTAACCTTTAAAGCCTTAATCGGATTAGGATCCGGCTTTCTAAGTGGCTGCCTGCCTTGCTATGAACCTTCCCAAGTATTAAGGTCTGCAGAAGAGTCCCTTTTCAGGGAACCAATACCCACAGAGACTCCTGTGTTGCCCCCAAACTATGGAATGTGCTCCCTCAAGAATTACGATTAACCCCCACTTTCTTGGCCTTTAGAAATGGGGTAAAGACACCTCTTTTCGATTTAGTCTTTTAAAATGTGTAGTTTTTAATGTTTTGATGTTTTTACTGTTTTTAAATGTTCTTGTTTTTATGGTTGCAGGGTTTTATTGTTTTAAATGGCTGTGCGCCGCCTTGATGGCTTTTTAGCAGATAAAGTGCTTGTGTAAGGGTTAATAGTACAAATAAATAAATAAATCATGTCCAACAACAGAGGGACTGTTAGATATGATGAAAACTATGAAGAAAAATGTCTGAAATAGAATTTCAGAAAAGAAAACCTGGAGGAGGGAGGAGTTGGAGGGGAAAGTCCATGGGAAAGAGGAGGGTTAAGCATTATTTTCCCACCTGTTCGCTTGGAACTACATTTATGCTGGATAAACTGTATTGATGTTTGCAAAAGGCAGATCCTGGATCCAAACCACTATTTCTTCACCGGGAATCATGCCTACCAGCCCCACTTTGCAAAGTAGAAGTGGTGGCTATACTTTGAAGATATGCATTAAAAAAAAAAAAACATTTATTTAGTATTAACATTTATATATTCTCTTATCTGAAAGAGCCTTCAGCATGGTGGCCCCCTTCCTGTGGAATTCCCTGCCTGTGGAGGTCAGGCAGGTGCCAACGTTGTGTTGCTTTTGGCGCCTCCTGAACACATTGTTATTTTGCGAGGCCTTCCCTGAGTGACCAGCCACGGTTTATTAAGTTCAGAATCTGTTCTTTTAAAATGTTTTAACTGTTTTACTTATGGGGTTTTATTCTTTTATCTTGTCGCTCACTGTTCTGAAATCTTTGATGTGGAGCGGAATATAAATATTGTAAATAAATAAATAAATACATTCTGCTAAAAGGCCATCAAGGTGGTAGGAAACATGTAGCAGAGGCAGACCATGCTGCGCTGTAGGGCTGCAGAACTTCTTTTAGCCCCAGGGCCAAATTCCATTTTGGAGCAGCTCTCATGGGCCGCATTCCAGAGGTGGGCAGGACCCCAGGCAAAAGCGTTGGGGTCAGAAAACCAAAAATACCAATGTATTTTAGCTTAATGCTCTTACTGACATTAACTAAGCCTTAGGAGAGGCATTTCAATCTTTTAGAATGGGGAAGAAACTACAAAACAGCTGGGAAACCATTCATGTTCAATGGTTGAGGGAAGGGGGTGGGGCCAGAGTAAGGGGGCAGGGACTTCTGAGCAACCCTGCAGAGCCAGATTAGGATCTCCAGAAGGCCAGATTCAGGGTCCGGTTGTGATGTTCTGCACCCCTGTCAGACTGCCTTCAGACACGTTGCTGTTGTTGTTGCCATTATTGCGATTATTATATGCCATACGTTGCGTCTGCAGAAAGTTCAGCAATGCCAAAAATCCAGGTCACATAGTCCTTAAATATCTGCCAAGTTTTGAACGACATTCTGAAATATAGGAAATGGACGTCTGGAAGAAAAAGAGAAAGAAGAAAACAACCACTGGAATTTCAGAAAGAACTGAGGCTAGAATGCAACCAGCAGCAAATTGCACTCCCACATGTGTGGCAGAGTCACGGCTATGAACAATAGGCTGATTCAAGACAATGAATGCACAAGACAAAAAAGTCACCATTCTTCCATCTCTATCTGCAATTCTAATTCTCCCCCTTCCCAAAACTGAATGCCCGCTAAACAGATCCTGTTCTGAAATCCCCTTTTCTTACATCTTTGATAATATCTAGTAAACTGAGATGGCCTTTTGGTTTTATCTTAATTTCCCCCATAACCTTTTCCCTTCTTCCATTTTTAATAAAGACATTCTGTGTTGCTAGCTAGAAAAGAAAAAAACAAATGAATAGGCCATAAATTCTGTTCTGCGAAGATCACTATTTTTATTCTGTTATTGTGCATTTCAAGGAAAGCAGAATGACACTTAATAAATAACAGCAGGATATAAGAATGTAAGAACATAAGAAGAGCCCTGCTGGATCAGACCAAGAGTCCATCTAGTCCAGCATCCTGTTCACACAGTGGCCAACCAGCTGTCGACCAGGAACCCACAAGCAGGGCATGAGCGCAAGAGCACCCTCCCGCCCATGTTCCCTGGCAACTGGTGTACATAGGCATACTGCCTCTGATACTGGAACTCGCATATATCTGTCAGGACTAGTAGATGATATACTACTAAATGCTACCCTACATATAATGAATTGAATGATGAGTGTTCATTGTATTATCTAACATCAATGCACTGATAAATGATTAACAATTAATGTTCTACTAATGCATAATTTGCATTTTTTAAGTAAACCATCCTTATACTTTTATAATTTGTGTAAAATATTGATAGCTTGATTCTTAGTTGAAAGCAGGGCCAGCCCTACCATTAGGCAGAGTGAAGCGGCTGACTCATGCAGCAGATGCTGGGGTGGGGTGGCAAGTCATAGTGAGGTGTTGGAGGACAGAACTGTATGTGATACACTGCTTGCTGTCACCCCCTATGCTAGCTTGCTGTCCCCCAGATGCGGTAGAGGATGCTGTCCCATCACCACTTCAAAATTCAACTACTAGATGGGCTTGTGTGTGAAGAATAGGGGTGGTGGTGTCATTTTGTCTTTCACTTGAGGCAGCAAAATGTCTTGGGCTGGTCCTGCTTGGAAGTATTTCCAAATCATTGAACATGAACCTTAGTAGTCTTTAAGATCTTCATTAGAGGCTCTGTTCCAGATATGGTGCCCCCACCTTTAGCAGTTAGACAGCTGGGGCCAGGGGAATAAGGCCTTTTCAGTGATAGTGCCCCAGTTGCTGGTTCCTACTCTATTTGATTTTAGGCACCACCACATGAAGACAACTCTGATTTCTCATCAGATTGTATAAATCTTTCAGTTTTTACTATGACACGAAGACAACTTTTAATAGATGATGTCTTAACTGTCTTTGCTGATCTATGCTGCTGATTGCTTTTCTTGTTGTTTTTATGGCTCATCTTGTTTTATCAGTTGGATGATTTACTTGTCATTTTTTTAAAAAAAAATGCTTCTGGGAAACCCCTTTGGAAGCTTTTATTCACACTGAAAAGTGGGATAAATGTGTGTGTTTTTCAATAAATAAATATGTGTTCTTCAAAAACCCAAGGACTTTTACAATGAAATGCAGCCGCAGCCTCTGAGTTAGTTACACATGCTTACTTTATACCTGCTTTATGGATATTGGATGAAAAAAAGATGATGCAATGCTACACATTACTACACAATGTGCAATACTACACATTGTGTAGTATTGCTTAGAGATGGGCACCCACCCCTGTTTCCCTTCCCACTTCATAATATTCAGGAGAGGTCAGTTTAAGTGGGATTAATTTCTGGGACATCTGCCAGATGTCCAACACTCAGATTTTTTTTCAGTCTGTTCCATTCCAAATCGTTGAGGTCTCTAAGCTCTATTGGGTTCCCAATGACATACTGGAGACTGGATGACTTAGTGGATAAAGTAGTAGTTACAGGAACTCTGGGGGAAAGTGCCATGTTATACTTGAAAAAGCAAAGAAGCAAAAGCCAAGTGTAGCCAAACACATACCCTGGATTTTAGGAAAGCCAATTTTAATAAGCTCAGAACAATGATCAGTAAGGTCCCATGGCAAGCGACTCTTGATGAGAAAAGGAGTCCCAGATGGGTGGGAGTTTTTAAAAAAGGAAATTCTAAAGGCACAATTACAAACAATTCCAACAAGAAAAAAAGGTGGAAGACAACAGAAGAAGCCAATGTGGCTTCACAAAAAGCTTAGATGATCTGAAAACAAAAAAGGACACATATAGGAAGTGGAAGGAAGGGCAAGCTACAAAGGAAGAGTACAGGCAGGTAGCACAGGATTGCAGGGATGGCATCAGGAAGGCTATAGCTGAGAATGAGCTGAGGTTAGCGAGGGTTGCTAAAAGCAACGAAAAGGCTTTCTTCAGATATGTTCATAGGAAAAGACAGGGGAAAGAAATGGTGGTTCAACTATTAAATAAGGTCAGATGGCAAAATGATAACAGATGACGAAGAAAAGGTAAGTGCTCAATTCTTACTTCGGCTCAGTCTTCTCCCAAAAGAGGATCTATGACCTGCCTGGAAAAGGCAAAGTACAGGCTGAAGGGGCAGGATTGCAGCTTGAGATCGATAGGCATATGGTCATAATTACTTTGAATGCATTCAAATGTCCAGGGCCAGATGAACTGCATCCTAGAGGAATAAAAGAACTGGCAGAAGAATTCTCAGAACCACTGTCTATTATTTTTCAGAAATCATGGAGGACGGGTGAAGTGTCAGATGACTGGAGGAGGGCTAATATTTTCCCTATTTTCAAAAAGGGCAAAAAGAGGAACCTGGGAACATCAGACCAGTCAGACTGACTTCAATCCCTGGGAAAATTTTGGAGCGGATTATAAAACAATATGTAAGCACCTTGAAAACAATGCAGTGATGACTCAAAGCCAACATGGATTTGTCAAGAACAAATCCTGCCAGACTAATTTTATCTTGATTTTTGATCAGGTCATCTCCCTTGTGGACTGTGGGAATGCTGTGGACATAATATATCTCAACTTCAGCAAAGCTTTCAACAAAGTGCCCCGTGATATCCTGATTAGCAAACTAGCTAAAAGTGGGCTAGATGAAACAATGATCAGGCAGATCCACAGTTGGCTACAGAATTGGACTCAAAGAGTCCATATCAGTGGGATCTTCTCAAACTGGGGAGAGGTAATGAGCGGCGTACTGTAGGGCTCAGTCCTGGGCCCAAAGCTCTTCAACATTTTTATTAATGACTTGGAGGAGGAGGTGCAGGGAATGCTTATCAGATTTGCAGATGACACAAAATTGGGTGGGATAGCTAATACCTTGGAAGATAGAAACAACATTCAGAGTGATCTTGATAGGCTGGAGCACTGGGCAGAAAACAACAGAATGAAATTTAATAGGGATAAATGCCAAGTTCTGCACCTAGGAAAAAGAAACCAAATGCACAGTTACAAAATGGGGGATACTTGGCTCAACAATACTACAAGTGAGAAGGATCTTGGAATTGGTGTAGATCACAAGCTGAATACAAGCTGAATACACAGCAATGTGATGTGCCTGCAAAAAAGGCAAATGCTCTTTTGGGCTGCATTAATAGAAGTATAGCTTCCAAATCACGTGAAGTACTAGTTCCCCTCTACTCAGCACTGGTTAGGCCTCATCTTGAGTAGTTCTGGGCACCACACTTTAAGAAGGATGCAGACAAACTGGAGAGGGTTCAGTGGAGGGCAACGAAGATGATCAGGGGACTGGAAACAAAGCCCTATGAGGCGAGACTGAAAGAACTGGGCATATTTAGCCTTGAGAAGGGAAGACTGAGGGGAGATATGATAGTGCTCTTTGAGTACTTGAAAGATTGTCACAGAGAGGAAGGCCAGCATCTCTTCTCGATCATCCCAGAGTGCAGGACATGGAATAATGGGTTCAAGTTACAGGAAGCCAGTTTCCAGCTGAACAGCAGGAAAAACGTCCTGAGCGTTAGAGCAATACGACAATGGAACCAATTACCTAGGGAGGTAGTGGGCTCTCCCACACTGGAGGCATTCAAGATGAAGCTGGACAGCCATCTGTCAGGGATGCTTTGACTTAGATTCCTGCATTGAGCAGGAGGTTGGACTCAATGGTCTTATAGACCTCTTCCAACCCTACTATTCTATGATTCTGTGATTCTATGACTGCAATATCACCTCCTTCCAGCCTGCACCTGCCAACAGCTCTTTCTTCCCAAATTTACTGAAGTGGGACTGATGGGGCTTTCCTACAAGAGGCATTACTAAGTGCTTGTTGTTAACTACTCATGGTTGTTTACAGGTTCTTTAGACTGTGTTGTGACCCTCCACTTTCACTTCTGTATCTAACCAGCACTTTTGGCAAGGTTTTTTTAGAACAAGGAAAATGTGGAATTTAATTTTGAAAGCAAAAGAAAATGTTTTTTCTCTTGTGTATTTGTGCCGTTCCCCTATACCACAGTGCCATCTAGAGGTTATGTAGCAGAAAAGCAGGAACGGAAACATTCCTTGTATAGCGCTCAGATCTAAGTCTGTGACAAACCAAAAATAGATACACTGGATTAACAGCCGATGAACAGCCTCATGTAGAAAAGCTCATGGAGAGAATTCCCAAGAACTATGGTAGGACTGGGGCTGGAGGGCTCTACCATGGTGGTGCTGGGGTTCCATGGTGGTCCCTTGATGTCCCCACCTTGGTAAGTATGGGAAAGGAGCAGGAGCTTCTGAGCTCTTCTTTGGGCCAAGATGGACCTGTTTTGAACCAGATCTGAAATGGATCCAGGAGGGGTGGCCTTGAGGAAGCCAGTGTGTGAGGCCCACCCTAAATGTTCAGATTCCACACCATCCCTGATTATTGCTAGTTCACATACGTCTTTTTCATACATTGCCCTACACGTACTCAATGCATAGAAGGACAGCGGCATGATCATGCCCAATAACTCTGCCCCTAATGTCATGTCTGCCTCTGATCTCCATGTGTTTGGCAGAAGATCTGAACCAGGAGATGCAGGTCTACAGCATAGGCTTCTCTGTGCAACTAGGAGCCTTTACAGACATTCTGCTGAATGCACAGACATCATAATTGAAACTGGCAAGGTGCACAAGAAGAGAGGAGGAGTCAGCAGGTGCGGTCTCACTCTCCCCTCAAGGGTGGAAGAAAAGGTATGAACAGAGCTAAAGGATTTTGGGAAACTTTGTTGGATGTTTTCCATAAATGCTCTAAAGGGAACAGGTCTACACATCCAATCAATCCAACTAACAATGTTCAGGATGGGAAAAATGCACGTTTACGAGTCTGGGCCTGTTTCCACCTTGTGCAACCTGAGGAAAGAAGTCATCTCATGAAAAATTTTCTGCTTTAGAAATTATTATATTATTCAGCATTCAGTGCAGTCCACTGTTTTACTCATGAAACAAAGAAAGGTTCATGGTGTTTGTTAACAGTGGTTTCTTTTGAGCTATGTGAATGCCGCCTCTAGAGTTCCCCAAGTGAACTGAGGTTTTGTAGCAACACATACTTCATAAGAGGAGGCACAGGAGCTGCAGTAACATATATAATGACTGGGAAGTGGACATTTTACAGTCACGCCCCCCCCCCCATCCTTTATCAGTCACCATTGTTGCCGAAAAGAGCCAGGAGCCACAGACTGGCCAACTGCCTAGATGAGGAGACAACAAATTCATGCTACCTGGCTATGTTTTCTCTAAGCAGCACCCTTCTAGGGAGGGTCGTGGCTTCCTAGCTACTGCAGAAGCTTTAAAGGTAGCAGTCAGAGCAGCCCCTTCTGCAGCAATAACATCTACAGCCTGGGGTGTGGCCATTATATATCCTGGTCACTACTGCCCTAAAAAATAATAATTGCATGTTGCATGTTAATTTATTGTCACCTGTCTTGAAGACCTGTTTTCAGGTGGAAAAGTAGAAGAGAGCAACGACAACAACAGGATGGGACTAAGTGATCATGGCTTTCCTGAGGCCATCAAGCTGATGGCTGAGCTGAAATGTGAATTTCCATAACCCATAGTTTAACGTTGGCTTGTACAAACCATAGTTAAGATAAACCACAGTTTATCAGGTCCCGGTAACATGGCAAGTTTCTGGAGTCTTCGGGGCCAGGAGGATGTAGTGTGCAAGCCTGGAGGGAAGGTAGACTCATTCCCATCTTGATAAACCATGGTTTATTGTGATGTCTGAACATGGCCATATTATAGTTGTATATGTTGTCTAGTTGAGGCCAGGCCAGGGGTAGAAACCTCTGGAATCAGGGGTGGAGTGAGGGTGGAATTTGATGGGAACCTGGGAGGCAGCTGATGTTCTGGGTCAAATTTGGCAAATCTGAAGCCTGAAAACAAAGGGAGAAGAAACCTCAAAAGTACACTAAAAGCAATTTATTTGGCCCAATTTATTTCAAGTCAAAAGACTCTTCTTCAGATTACTCTCTTAAAGGGATTACTAGAACACTCTTGTAGGCTATATCAGAGTATTATATACTGGAAGCATATTTTCCCAGATGTAAATCTCATTGAAATAAATAACATTTACTTCAGAGTAAACCTGCTGAGGGATTGGACTATTAGGTTGCAATCCTAAACACACTTAATAGTTAAAAGGGAGCAATCCTATGACAATAGGTGGCAGCCTCCGAACTCAGAGGCAACCGTCTATCCAACGCAGGGCAGGTGGACCGTGGAGGGGATCTTCACCTCCACGCTCTGGCCAACCTGCATTTGCAGCTAGAGGGCTGATTTTGGCTATCTAGCTGCAGCACTTCGGAGTGGGGGGGGGAGCCGGAAAACGCATAAGAAGCGTTGTACCGGCCCTTCTGAGGTCCCCACCCCTCCCCACCCCTGGGAACACTCCCTTTCCTCCTGCTCCATGTTGCTCTTATGAGCGTGGAGCCCAGGATGATCCACACCACCCATGAGGTGGCAGGGGAGGGGGCGGGGAGGCAGTTTTCTGGGAACCAACCTCAGAGCACAGGCTCCGCGGTCTGTTCCTGAAAAGTGATTACTCCTAGGTTGCCCAGCAACTGTCTAGCGGCCATAGGATTGTGCCCTAAGTCCCATTGAAATTACATACTTCTAAGGAAACATGTGTAAGATTGCACTGTTAGTTACCTTCAACACAATCCTGTGCAGACACCCCACTGATTTCAGTGGGGCTTACTCCCAGATAAGTGAGCATAGCATTGTACCTTAATTCCTACCCCATTTTTGTTTGTAGTACTAGCAGTGCCTTTCTTTCCTAAATTTCATGGGTAGAGCATCGCAGGTCCAAGAGATGGGGAAAGGAAACTTTGTTGGGCCAAGTCTAATGGCTTTTCAGGGTTACTATTGTCTCCAGTATAGCACAACACAATCTCCTAATAAGTCCTAAGATTGTTCCAAGCTTGGTTCTGGTTCACCAAAGTGAACATTTAAGCCACTGGATTCACTGGACACTGAACCAAGGTCTGTAACTGGAAATGGCTGAGGGAAATGAGTACCACCCCCTTATCCCGCCCCCATCATGTTTATTATCTGTGTCTGAGTTAGAGTTAGTCAGCCCATCTTTTTGTCCCACACTTTCTGGGCTTGCTTTGTTGTCAGCCAATCACTTAGTCATTTCCCTTACAGTCTTTCACACTAAAATCAGGCAGAGGAAAACCATCTTTAGGAGCTGGAAACTGGAGAGCTATAAAATCCACACAGTTTGGCAAGGTACCCTAACGATTATAAAGATTTTGTGGTGAATAAGAAAGTTGATGCAGCCCCAAAGTGGTGTTAACTTGCTGAGGTGACCTATGTTAAGAATGTAAGTACCACACTAGATCAGACCTAAGGCCTACCTAGTCCAGCATTCTGTCCGAATAGCAGCCAACCTGATGCCTCTGGCAACATATGGACATGTCTTGACAGACATAGGCAGCATCTGTGGAGCAATAGGACATGAATGCCATAACAGCATCCTCTTCTTGTATTCCCCAGCAATTCGTATACAGTGGCATACTCTCTCCAATACTGGAGGTAATTTATAGCCATTGAGACTAGTAGCCATTGATAGCCTTATCCTCTCTGAATTTGACTAATCCCATTTTAAAGCCATCCAGGTTGGTGGCAATCACTACCTCTTGTGGTAGTGAATTCCATAATTTATGCCCTCTGTAGAAAAAGTGCTTCCTTTTTTCTGTCCTGAATTTCCCACCAATCAGCTTCACAGCATGACCCCAGATTCTAGTATTACAGGAGAGGAAGAAAAATGTCTCCCTATCTACTTTCTCCACCCTATGCTCCAAGCCTTTGATTATTTTGGTTGCTCTTTTCCTCACTTTTCCCAGCACTCCAGTCTCCCCAGTTCCTTTCCTGGTGATCCCCAACATGGAATTTACTTTGGAAATTGTTGGCACTATTTGGAAGACTCGTGAAGACCTATGAAACTCCTTAGAAGAGTAGTCAGACATTTAAAGTTCACAAAGCAGTGTTTTCAGGCATGAAAAGCGTTCTCATATTCTATAATGATCCAGATGTGTTAGTATTTTATTATTCCTTTCTTTTCCTGCAAGAAGGACTTACTGAACTGTGGATGAGAGCTGGCCCAACACATGGCACTGCTAGGAAATATATTCTTCTATGCAATCTTGCGAGGAGACTGAGTCCTCTAAAATGCTATGCAATACTGAAGGCACATATTCCAACTGTGACAGACAGGTAACATTGGTAAGAAAGTTGGTGCAATAAAGGCTAAGCCAGAAACATTTCTTCAGCATTTTGGAGAAGACATAAATATTTCAGATTTAGACTTGAATAGGGCAGAGGAATACCTTGTACAACTGCTACAACCAAAGACACAACAGAAGACTTTTGATGAGCTCCGACGTACACAAACAGAAAGACATCTCTCAATGAGCCACTTAGAACCTTGTGTGTTACAACAATGTACAAATCTGCTGGATTAATTCTTTCAGCTACCCCAGCCATGATAGTCTGGATCATCTTTTTCTTTCTTTTTCTTTCTTTCTTTCTTTCTTTCTTTATTTATTTATAATATTAATATACGACTCCGCATCCAAAGATCTTGGAGTGGTGAACAGCAGAGAGGATAAAAGAATAAAAACACCATGTTCAAATAATTAATATTTTTTAAAAGAAGCAGAGTTCTGACAAACCAAGTCTGGATAAACTGTGGCTGGTCACTCAAGGAAGGCATCCTGAAATAACAATGTCTTCAGGAGGCACCAGAAGCAACACAACATTGGCACCTGCCTGACCTCCGAAGGCAGGGAATTCCATAGGAAGGGGGCCACCACACCAAAGGCTCTTTTCCTGGTGGACTCCAATTGGGCCATAGGTCCATGTCGAACCACCAGGAATATTCCCTCTGATGACCTCAGTGACCGGGCAGGTTGGTAAGGGAGAAGGTGCTCTCTCAGATATCCCAGTCCCGAGTTGTTTAGGGCTTATTACACTAGTACTAGAACCTTAAATCTGGCCCAGTAGCAAATGGGTAGCCAGTGCAGTTCCCTCAGCAAGGGAGTTGCATGCAGAAAAGGGGCAGCTCCTGACAACAGTCAAGCTGCTGCATTCTGCACTATCTCCAGTTTCCAGAGCAGCCCCACTTAGAGCACATTGCAGTAACCCAGTCTTAAGGTTACTAATGCCTATACCACTGTGGCCAAGCTATCCCTGTCCGTATGAATCTGATTGCATGCTGTCACCCACAAAAAATGTACTACATCTTCCCAGTGAACTGTTTGTAGTTTGGAACTGTGTCTAAAACAATGCATAAAAGATGTACATGGCATGGAATGAATGCCTGTTGCAAACAGCATGCAATTCATGTATTTCCATTCAATTACATTTACATATCCATTGTCTGTAACCTTGTTTAGCTACTAACAATGCACTCTGTCTGCATACTGGTTTTTTGTTTGTTTGTTAATAAACTATCTCCAATTACACTTTTCCCAACTTGGAATTATTTTTAAAAAAACTGTAGTAATGTTGAGACCTTGCTGTATATCTTCAAAAGTTTCAGTGATACAGCTTGGGGTGGGAGGGGTATTACCACTGGGTATGCTACACCTCAAAAGCTATAGCTTGATATAAAATTGATGGATGTAGGTGCCATGGTTCATGAGATACGAGCTACAGGAGAATGGCTGGTGGCCATTTTCGAAAATGGCTTCCACAAACTTATGCCAAACAACTCATGATGTCTACCGTTTTTTAATTATTCCAAACAATTTATTTTATGTCATCCAAGTGGAAAGTGACTGTCCTATGGAAGTCTGTTCTGTTTAGGATAATTCTGCATGAAGCTTTTAACCTGCAATCAACCTGCCTCAAACAAAGAATTTTAAGATGCGTGCATGTATGTGTCCAGATGATGTCGTGTTCCATTTGTAACCCTCCCATGTTTTCCCACTGCTGCTTCCATCTTTTTATCTAACCAGAAAAAGTCTGTTAAGGAGGGAAGGAGGGAATAGCTGCACAAGGTCTTTCAAGTGCTAGCACTATGAGCCCTCAGTCTGGATGCACCTTTAGTATAGTTTGGCCCTCAGCCCAACTTATCACACAGGATGGTTGTGAGGAGATGGAACCTTTGGGGGAGGGAGGTATTCCACCCTAGAGGAAAGTTGGGCTAAAAATGTAATAAAGAAAGAAGTGTGAGAAATCCCTTAACCTGCTTCAAAGTTGTTCTGTTAGTACTGCAATAAAACCATTCAGGTCCCTAAGTGCAATACACCGGGGTGGGCAGAAGGTAGATCTCTGGATATTTGGGGCTTCAACTTCCAGAAGCCTCTACCACCAGTGCCAATAGTCAGGAATGCTCGGAGTTGAAGTCCAAAACATCTGGAGGCCTACCTTATGCCCACCGCTGCAATTGACTATAGGACTCTCAGAGCTTCAGCTCTACACGCGACTCCATATTTATTTGGGGACATGTTGCCCAGTCAGAATCCACAGGTGCATTTTTGCAAGGAAAATCCCATTTTGCAGCTCCTCTTGTGACTTGTGACTGCTGTGGGGCTGCCCTTGCTAGTACTCCAGCCCCCTGCCTGATCAGAGACTACTGCAGTGAAAATAGCAGCAGGCTGACTTCCTTCACAGCTTCCTGTGTGCGCTTTCCACAGAGCAGTGACTTTGCGGAGATCAAGGCAAGTCAATGGCTAGCGCTTCAGACTGCTTCTATAGACACCACTGAAGTCAGTCCATAGCCCTGCAAACCCTGTGAGCAAAGCTATGTGGCTGAAGACCTGGGAGCTGCCTCACGGTCGCTTTTTAAGGAAGGCTTTAAGAGAGCGATTGGACAGACAGGAGTCTTGTATTTTTCAGTAGCACTCCTATGCCATTGTCTCCACTCCAACGTCTGATGGTGACTTTTGGGATGCTGTGCTAATGGGAGGAAAAGAAGAGAAAATGTTATTTCACTGAGTGCTTTCTGATGTAGAGCATAAATCCATCACAAGGCAGGGGGATGAATGGGCTCCACTGTTCACTGATGAGAGCACGCTCCACCTTAACGCAATGACCTCTGTGCTTCTCAGGAGCATAACTTTCAAAGGGTTAATCTTTCCCACCTGTTGTTGACCACAGAGCAAGCAACTCTGGTAGCTTTCTTAACATGAGAATGTGGCCTTTGACCTTTGAGCGGGAGTGGTCCCAGTTCTAGTTTAAAAAAAGAAAGACTCTCACTGCTGACAAGCACAGTTCTGTAGGCTCAGTCATAGGGCAACTTTTGTCTCTGCTTTAGGCCATACTAGAACAAGCTGCTAACAACTTGGAGGAGGAGGTGGGGAATGTATGAGTAACACACACACACACACACACACACCCCCTGGGTGGACGGACACACACACATATATATACAAAATTCAATTTGGGAAAGTTTTTAAAGAAGTTTTCAATATTTCACCCCATGTCGATGCACGTTAATATGCGTTGTGTAGTACTATACAAGAAACCAGTAATGAGGTGCTGGTCTTCCATACATTAAAATATGATTTTGATATGAGAGCCAAATGGTTTCTAAGAAAGTGGTCTCTTCCTGCTCTGCAACTCATCTCAGCCTTGAACTTTCAAGGGGGCCTTAGGAAACTGCTCTCTATGGATGGTATCCAATGAAGTTATTCTGCTGCTGCTGAACAGGGAGGGGGAACAGGAACAGGGAGGGGGGAGAGTGCCACTCCCCACTGAAGCCCCGGGCATGCCCTCAAAATCTGCTCTACAAGGTTGGGAGATTTTTTGTGGTGGGGGGGAAGCAGATTTGGGGGGAAATAGGTTAGAGGGGAGGAGAGGAAGAGAAATTTCTGTCACACAGTAGACTTCCACTTGTGCAATGTTGGATCACCTTCAAACACACATACACACACACAGACAAAACAATACTAACCTACTTTGTAGGGCTTTAATAACGATGTCTGAGAGAACATGCATGTGATTTTACAATTTTGGAACATAAGTGAAATCTCAAATCTGATTCTCTCTGTAGGTTCTGTTTCACCAAATTTTCAAAAGCTCTGACTGCAGAAAGTGCAGTAAATAGAGCGTTCATGGGAGGGATGTCAGAGGAATCTATCTAGGAGGTGAAATTTGACAAGCTTTCATCAGCTTGGCCCCCCGGACTTCGGCTCGCTTACCTGTGAGCTGGCCTGGCTCGATCTGCATCGAGTCCGGCCAACTCGCAGATTTTGGGGTGTTTTGTTTTTCTTAAATAGACATTTGCACAAATTGCAGCCTCACTTTGCGCAAATTGCGGCCTCACCTTGCACAAATTGCGGCCTCGCTTTGCATAAATTGCAACCACAATTTGTGTAATTCGTGCAAATTACAGCCACAATCTACACAAATTATGCGAATTGTGGCCGCAATTTGCACAAATGTCTATTTAAGAAAAAGAACCTAAAAAAAGTTCACAGGTTTCGGAAAAAGCCTGCAGCTTGGATTGCAAATGGAAGCTAAGCCATGTGGGCAGCAGGGATCCATCAAGCCCCCAAAGGGCTGGATTTAGAAATGACGTATATCCCTACTTCAGAGTAATCAGGGTTTTTTTTTCACCCTTCAGCTATGAATTTTGGGTAACTCACCTTCACTCAGCCCAGCCTATCTTACCATCACAAAGCTGTTTTTATGATAAATCAATAAAATTACTTTTTTATTTTAATTCCACCCTTCCTCCAGAACCAAGCTCCAAGGGATTTAAGGTAGCTTACATGGTTCTCTTCCCCACACCCATTTTATCCTCACAACAAGCCTGTGGGGTAGGTTGGGTTGAAAGAACGTGACTGGCCCAAGCCCCAAGATCACCTAGTAATCATCATGATTGAATAGAACTCTGAACACAGGCCTCCCAGTTCCATGCTGGCTCTCAAAGTTAGGTCTGGAAAGCACTTCTTATTTGAAAAACACCATAGAAATTATGTTCATCATTCAGACCATATTGGGAGCAGGGTGAAACAACCATCTTCTGGGTGGCACCATGGGTGGAGAGGAGGGAGGAGGGATAGATGGAGACAAGAATGGTGACTGAATGATGCAGCAAGACTTTATAAAGTGTTTCTCCAAACACAGAGGATAGGGGTTGATTTAAACTCTGCTCCAGCAAGGAAAATGTCTTGGGCCTAGGCTGGCCATGTGTCCTTACAGAGGACAGTCCTCTATTTGAAGGGCTGCCCAGTTCAAGTCCAGTTTAAAGATAAACACCCATCAGAAGGAAGAGCTGGGCCTTGAAGTGGCCCATCAACAACACCTGGACAGCAGACTGAACAGGTAGGTACAAAGGTTCCCTGGTCACATGGGAGATGTACTGTATTTCTATTTAAACTATAATTATTATTTCTAAATTTGCATCTATACATAAATACATTAGCATATGCGAACTTCATGCAAATCAGTGTCCTCTTTTTTGGTGATGCATTTCGTCTCCGCATTGACTCTCATGGGAGAATGGCTGCAGGGTCCACCAAGGACCCATGGGGCAGTGCTGGCTCCAGGTTTTTGAGGGGCCTTGGGCAAGACAGTGAGCCGCCCTTCAGTGAGCCTCCCTTCTCACTGCCATTGTCATCAGCTGCTCTTGCTCTCTCATCATTGCTGCCGCTTGCTTGCTTGACAGACACTGAGCAGGCAGGCAGTAGCATCTTCTGCTGCTCCTCCTCACCACCACCATTGTCTGGGCCAGAGTGAGAGACAGGTGAACAAGCAGGTTGCAATGGCAGAGAGGAGGAGGAAGCGCAGGGGGTTCTTGTCAGTGGGCCCCTGCTGGGGTGTGGGCCCTCGGCAGGTGCCCAACCATGCTTACCCTTGACTCTGGCCCTACCTTGGAGCAAAAGGGTCACTGATGTGGCGATGGGCTTCTCCCCATCCCCAATTATTTTCAGGGTGCATTCTTTTTTCTACCCTATGCAAACCAATGGAGACAATCCCCAGTGGTTTGCGAAGGGTGGAAAAAAGCCTGCAACTGCTGCTTTGAGATGTACCTTTGTTATCTGCCCTAGCAGGGACTGCTATGAGGGCATGTATGTCAGGGCAGCTGCCCAAACTCCAAAGCAGTCTGAAGCTACGGGATCAGCCTGCTTAGCTTCTGACAGCTTCACAGAAGAAGCACGTTCTGGCTGGCTGGGGACTGCTTGGAGTTGTAGGACTTTTTCTGTCTAACATGCATAGGACTGCACCCTAAGTCTCCCTTTTTAAATCCCTTGGAATCTCTCACTCACAAGCCCCTCCCACCTTTCACTCACACACCAACATTCCATTAATCCTACCTTGCCTGGATAACACTGTGCAATTCAAACGCAAACATTTACATTACCGTCCATACGTTATACTACTGTCTCTAATGTCAACAGCAGCAACAACAACCTATTTGACAGGGTTGTCCTGACAATGAATGAAATAAGGGTTGTGGGCTCTGCATGCCTGGCAAATCTGTCCGATGATCCATTCACCATGACCCACTCTGAAGGAAAAAACAGAAAACGAAGAAGGAAAAACCTGGCCCCTAAGCAGATGATCGCATTCACTGGCTGTGACATTGCATTTTGTGTGGGTTAGGAAAAGGCAAAAGGTGAGGAATGTACAGAGGTACACAACGCTGCCGTCACAGCTAAAGTTACATGGACCATAGTGCCCCGAGTCATGAAAAACTGGTCAAGCACTGATGCCCTTAATAGCCTACCATGGAATGCCTTGGGATCTTTCTTTCTTTCTTTCTTTCTTTCTTTCTTTCTTTCTTTCTTTCTTTCTTTCTGCAATGAGGACATTTCTTTTTAAGAACAATTGACCAGCTAGAGGCCTACAAACAGAGGAGAACTGTTAGTGCAATAATGTAACATGGATCTGGAAATATGTAAAGGACCTTTGTTGTCAGGTCAAAGAAATGACAGTAAACTTTGTAAACGGAGTGCTAAGCTGAAGTTGTTGGGTATGAAATGTCACAGCTAGATGTGGCAGCTCTGAGCTTTCTAACACTATAAGTGCCATTGGCCTATCTCAGTATCTCGGGATGTAAACTATACCTTACAAGACTGAATGTTATACGTTCATATATACCAAGAGCAAACTCATTCTCTTGCATGTGGATCCTTATGTAGCCAAAATGGCACCATCCGCACACAGGAGGGAGGTATCAGCAGGCTTGCAAGGAAACCCAAGGTTTGCAGAAGTTCAAAAAAGTATTTAGAGAAAAATGCAGGGCGGGGGGAGCCCTAAACCAGCTCATGGAGACTGAGCATGCTCAGTGGGCATGGAATGATGGCTGGCTGTTGGTGTGTGTGTATGTGTAGGAATCAGAGGAAGAGAGGTAAGGAATGGAGTAGTCTGGAAAAGGGTGTGGCTGGCTGGCTAGGGTCCACCCTAAACATCCTGAACAGGAGCACTCTACAGTGCAACAGTTTGTTACAGACCCCACTTAAAATTGCTAAAGGTTAATACATTTGCAGCCACAGTAATAGTTTCTTCCTTTGGATTGCTAGTGGCTATAAGAATGATTGACTGGGCTTCCCATATGGGTTGGCTGAATTGTGTGGTAAGGTCCTTAAAGAGGTACGGCAGGCATCACTGCTGTGGGTTTGACAGATGATCCAGTGGATTTAGGTGGGAAGCTAATACAGATGCTATGGCAGATCTATGGAGCTCTGATGAGACAGAAATGTTCTTGGTAGCAACCACCATAACGTAGGATGATTTAACTAGACATTATGGTTGGTTCACGTGGCTATTTACGCACCTTTTACATTTAAAGCTTTCTCTAGCACAATGGCATTCCCATGCCTTGTTTTGGCTGTATAACTTCATTATTTCCACCAATGCCAGGGGATTTGGTTCTGATCCTATGCCATGGAACCAGCTTAACTAGAGGGTAGGATCACATCACAGCCTTTGAAGGTGGAAGGGGGAGGGATACTAATTTGAAAGAGCAACCTTGACCTGCCTTTCTGAGAAGGGGGGGGGACCTACTTTACAATCAAACAAAATGCCTTTAAAATAAAAAGAGCATGAGACCGAAGTAGGTCCAACAGAGCCATGAAATAAGACGCTAGCTACAGATGAAAGTCTACAGGGTGATCCAGTGATTTTCTGCCAAAATGGAGCTACAGGGCACAAGCTAGTAGAACTTCCTCCCACACAAATCCATTGATATGAATGAGAGATGCACTTCGCTGGGGCTTTGCATGGGTGACCCTCCAGCTGGATTGTGCCCACAAACAGCAGGGTCAGGCCACAGAGCTTCTGGCAGATGCTAGACATTCTTGACACCTGCAAATCATTTGGCAGCCGCTGTTTATTTAAGTCTCCTATCAAGCTACTGTTTGTTTTCACTCGGAAACTCAGCTCCCTCGAGACTCAGAGAGAGGGAGAGAAAATAAGTGTGATCCGCTCACTATGCCCACATCAAATTAGCATAATCACACTCTGTTTCATTTTCATTTTCTTTCCCATTCTCAAAAAAGAAGTCAATAAACAACTTGTGGAAATATTAGCAAAGGGGTTTACCGCTCCCCCATTTAGCCAGCTGAAGATCTTAAGTTTTTTCTTCAGAGTCATGCAAGCTCTACATTCTAGCATGAGGTGTAAAACAGGAGGAATATTTAGGAAATCAGTGGATATTGCTCTCGTAAAATCTTTGCCTACCTATGTACAGATTCATCTTCATGAAGGTGCAATCTCAATATTGTAAGTACTCAGGGATTCACCCTGTAAACAAAACAGCTGCCAAAATGAAACAGAAAATAAAAGAGAGGCCGATTTTTAAGGACAGAAAACACTGAATTCATTGAGTCTTCACTAGGCTGCTCCAAATATACTTCGTTTCAGTTTTTGGATAGAAATGAGGGATCTCTACATGCTAACCTTTTCTTCTGTGTAAATATTCACCTTCAAAAATCCTGTCTGGCAACATAGTTTCCCTGGCTGCTTCTCCCTTTTTGGATTAGTCATATGACTGATCTAAGAGATCATATAGCAAATGGTATGACATCATAATACTACATAACCAACCAGATTTGACCACATGGTGAAACCACTGAGGGCAATTGGGGGTGAGGGGAAGTGAAAGAAACTCAAATGAATAAGTGAACATTCTCTCAAGGATACCAATGAACTGATGAAAGACGGAGGGTTTTTAGGCACTGTCGAAAATGTTTGCAAAAAATAACAGTGGATTGGATCCAGACTAAGTTCATTACATTCAGTTCCCATTGATTGTTCCACTGATTTCAATGGGACCTAAAGGAAACTTAATCTGGATCTACTCCAGAGAGTCAAAATAACTCATCCTTCCTATGCATGACTGAACCTTTCCTGTAATGTCTTGGATGAGATAACCTAACCAAATGAACACCACAGGTGGTCCCAAAATGTTAGGATAGATTGGCAAATAGGACCTTCTCAGTTGCTCTTTAAAGCAAGTCCCTAGTCATCATTTTCAGAACAAAAGAACATGGCTATACAGAGCATTCAGCCACCAGGCTGTTGACCCAGATCAATGGGAACATATTTTGCTAACCTAGTATTGGCAAAAAAAACACTTCACTGGCTTCTGATCTGTTTCTGAGCGCAATTCAAGGTAACTGAAGGAATAGCTGCTCCCATATTTACCTGTCTATGCATTAAGTCAGAGGTGGGCAACTAGCGGCCCTCCAGATGTTTGGGCCTACAACTCCCATCATCCCCACCACTGGCGATGCTGGCTGGGGATGATGGGAGTTGTAGGCTAAAACATCTGGCCACAAGTTGTCCACTCCTGCATAAGGTAATTTTTGGAAGGCCAGGTGCTCCCACCATCAGAGGTAAGATGGGTGGTGACTAGAGAGGGAGGCCTTGCAGTAGTAGCATCCTGTTTGTGGAATCCCCTCCTCAAAGAGGCAGAGGGGGCAACCCTATGGCCACTAGTCAGTGGCTAGATGGCCATAGGATATCTGGTTTTCCAGGAACTGACCTTCTCCCCCTTCCGTGCTGCCTCGCAGGCAGCATGGAACAGCCCCATGCTCCGCAATTCCAAGAGGAGTGCGGAGTGGCCAAAATGGGGTGTGTCAGGGTGGGCAGGGTGGAAATGCCGGTATGACACATCCAATGTGTCGTCCGGCAGCCTTCTCCCCTGCTCTGCCCTCCCGTGGCTAGACAGCCGAAATTGGCTGTCCAGCCAAAAATGCAGGGCAGGAGAAGCACGGAGGGAACGATCCCCTCCGTGCTTCTCCTGCCCTGCATTGGATAGGCGTTCACCTCCGAGTTCGGAGGCAGCCGCCTATCTGCATAGGATTGTGCTCTAAAGGCGCCAATATTGTTATGCTTTTGTCAGCAGGCAAATACATTTTTATTTTCCCAGGTTTTTAAAAATATATTTTCTGGTGCCATCCTGCACGTCTGCTCAAAGGAAGTCCCATTGACTTGACTGGAGCTTACTCATCGTTCAAAGGGTATAGGATTGCAGTCCTTGTATTTTTTTTTCTTTCCTTTTTGATAGAATGCCATTTTATTTGTGTATTTTAACTTGTTTTCCAAACTGACTCTCTTGAAGGACAGTCTATCTCTGGGCTCCTTCACACTGGGCTTTTATCCTGTGATTGAGATTGCTGCTTCACGGAAGTCTGTGGGCTCTTTACATGATGAAGTGACCCTGCCGTGACCCTCCAGGGCATCTCCTGCACTAAATGCCCTTTGTTCCGTTTTTAAATAGATCACAGATAATGAGCTATCAAGTTAGCCTGTTGTGTTCCCGCTTCCGTTTCCTCTGTGAAAAGATTTAAAGCGGCAAGAAGAGGAGTGAGATCAATGAAAGATAATGGAAGACTCAGATATGGAGAGAAAGGGCGGAGGAGGAAGCGCATGTAAAGGGAGTCAGTGGTGATCCTGCATTTAAAACAGAAGCAGAAAGCCCCATTTTAAATGCAGGATTTTAGGCTGGTGTAGAAATGCCCTCTATCTCTAATAATCTATCTTTTAAATAAATGAATGAGATATATATATATATATATATATATATATATAATGTGGAAGGAAACCTTTTCAAACTTTTCAGTGACTCTGCAGGATAACTGATCTCATATCATTATTAACAATAACAAAAGGACAATAATATTGACTGGTAATACTCATATTTTTATTCCACTCCCCAATCCATTTAATTAATTACATCATCTATAATTAGAAGCCAAAACAGAAATAGAGTCACTAACATTTTTTCTCCAGGTATAACAGCCTGAAAGAGCTGCACGAGACACAGAAATTCAGCAGGTAAAGTTATCCTCATCACTGCATCTCTTTTGTGGCAAAAGCTTTGCCTTCTGAATTTCTGTTTATCATGTGGTTCAGCTCTTGCAGGAACCAGAGCTATTTCTCAGATCAATTTCCCTGAAAGTTTATTTTAATAGTTGGTCCTGCGAATGGCAATGGAATTATCTCATGGCTTGACCTAATTATGCTTAAAATGGCCAGTTGCAAGAAAGGATGTTACTTCTTAGTTTTGTAGAAGAATTCCCCCCCCACACACACACACACACACTCTACTAGCTGTATCATAGCACCACAGGGATGAGAATAGCTACACCTAATGAAATTTCCTCTGTTAAACCATTAAAGGTGCAGGACGACCATTCATTATCACACTTGACTACCCCCAATTAACTTTGATGGATCAATTGAAGCTAAAATCAGTGCTGGGCTCTCCACCCTCATGCCTCCAGCCAGCATTTCCTGAAACCTACTTATTCTATTGAACTAAATCAAACATTTGCTAATATTTCAGAATAGCTGTCCTTATGCTGTGCAGGAATTGAATGAGAAATTGCTACAGGCACAAGGCCTTGACAAGCTGGAACACAATATTTTATGAGCCTAGATGAAAACACTGAGTCAGCTGAGTTCCCACAATTTTTATACCAGGGTCAGTTCGTAGGTGATGCTGTTTAAGGAAGCAAGTCGGATTGGGGTTTACCAGCCAAGCTTGGCTGAATGTCATTTGAAAGAAAGATTTGAAGGGCCAAACTATACATGATGTTTGGCAAGCTGAGGATACTTTTTTTTTTTTCATTGAGAGATTCCACACACACACACACCTAGGCCCCCAATATCACCTTCAGAATGATAGGAATTATTTGGTATCGCTGCCTCCTGTTAAAAAGGCAGTTAGCAGAGAAAAGCAAAACAAAGGCGGAGTGAGTGTTTACCAGACCCACATGCACACAAAGGCTAAAAAGAGGCCACACCCTTCTTTAGTGAAGAAAAGGTAAAAAGGTTTACTCACAATATTCTTGCATAAAAATGGAGGTACAGCATAGGGTTTCAAACACAGTTTGTTCAGTCCATTTCTTCGTTCTATAACACCAGCAGGAGAGAGAGAGAGAGAGCACACGAACACAATGTGCTCTCAGCAATGGTGGAGAGACTGAGAGAGGGAGGAGCAGGAAACCATACTGTAGGCTATAGAGATCCTAAGGCTAGCTATGCCCCAAATTCCCATGCATTAACTAGCTGACTGCAACTCTGCCCCCTTCCTGTAACTTGCGGACGAGGTTGCAGTATTCCCAACACAGAAGAGGGATTTTCATCAGGGCTGTAGCAGAGGTAAGGACATCACAGGTGTCTGGTTGAGGCTCAAAGTGCAGTGATTTCTTGATGGTTCAGCCCCCCGGACACCAGTCTGTGGATCCCCGCACTTGCCCAACTCGGTGCGCACCAAGTCGGGTAAGTGCAGGGATCCCCTATCCCTCACCAAGTTGTATAAAAATGGCGGCTTGGCCTTTCACGAAAAGGCCAATTTTGTGCAAATGGCAGCTATTTAGACCATTTACGCCTGTAATTTTGCATAAATGGGCCTCTTTATGGCCACCATTTGCACAAAATTGGCCTTTCCGTAAAAGGCCAAGCTGCCATTTTTACACAAACTGGTGGCTCGGTGAGGGAGTGGGAGGCTGTACACTGCTCACCAGGAACCCGCGGGCTGCCCGGTAGCTCCCCACACACAGTGATCAGGGGTTCAGTGAGTGGCGCACAAAGCGGGATGAGGTGCCCATCCCTAAGCAGAAGGAAAAGGGTTAAATTTCCCTCCAGCCTTGCTCTGTTCCCATTAATTGTAAATCCCCCCACCCCAGCTAATTCAATTTGCATTTTTAAAACCCTGCATGTTAACATCATTAGTATTTTGGCCTTAAGATTCTCAAAACGAACAGAGAAAATTTGCCTTCTGAGTGAGACTTAAGTTTAGGTTTTGGAACAGTGCTGGTTTTAAAGTTATGGTAACCCTCTGCAGGGGTTCTGGATTATATACCATACTCTCTCCAATGGGTGCATTATACAAAGATCTAGTTGTCCTCTGTGCTGCTGATGGTATAGGGAATCCTGCCACAGCACTGTGCTTATACTGTCCGCTTCTATCAGTTAAATAATAAATATTATTTGTATTATTAAAAATTAAATATAGATATTATTTGAATCCCACAACAGCACTTATAGGTATAACTAGGGATGCTTATCAAATTCTCCCCATCCAAATTTCTCCCCAGATTTTGGGAATCTGAACCACCTGAATGTGTTTGTGATGAAGCATTGATAATTTAGCAATCACTTATGTTTTGTTTGTTTGTTTTAATTTTCACTCTTTGTTCATACCACTGCGTGTATGCCACAGTTTTTAATTTTGCTTGTTTTCCCTCTTTACCAGAGACCAATGTGCAGAGCACTGAGGTGCAGAGCACTGCTTAAAAACACCACATAAAAAGGAATCTTGAGGCACCAATTGTCAAATTAATTTAAGAAATTCTCTGAATTAAACTGGAAGGCAGGTGGGGTAGAACCCAGGGCAGAGCTATCCAATGGAACAATAAGAGAATGGAGGGGCAGGGAAGTATTTATTAATTAAATGTATATCCCAGCTTTCCAATAAAAATAGTGCTCAAGGTGGCTAACAATAAAATACAGATAAAATAACAAAGTTGTAATTAAAACACCAACACTCATCAGTTAAAAATACATCCAATAAAAACACATCCAGTAAGAAAGAAATAATACCACCAGACTAAAACCCACTTCTGCAGCAAATCATCTTACATGCGATGAGCTTTGCCAGCCCACGGAAAGCTAACAAAGATGGAGCTGCCTGGCCAACCTTGGCAGAGAATCCCAGAGTCTGGGAGCAGCCACTGAGAAGGTTCTCATGTTCACACCAAATGTGCCTCTGACAGTAGTGGGACAGAGAGAAAGGCCTTCTCCCAAGGATGTTAAAACCCAGAAAGGCTCCTATAGGAGAATGTGGTCTTTCAAATAACCTAGCCCCAGCTGTGTAGGGCTTTATAGGTCATAACCAGCACCTTGAATTGTGCCCAGAAATGGACCAGTTACCAGTGAACCTGAGGTAACAAGGGAGCATGCTCCCTATAACCAGCTCCAGTCAATAATCTAACCACAGCATTCTGGACCAGTTGAAGTTTCTGAATGCTTTTCAAAGGCAGCCTCACCTAGAGCGCATTACAGTAGACCAAATGGGATGTAACTAAGGCATGTGTAATTGTGGCCAGGTTGGCACATCAGCCTTAGCTGTGCGAATGCAGTCCCGGTCACCACTAAAACCTAGGCATCCAGGTTCTGGGGTGAATCTGGGAATATATCCAAGATGTGAACCTCAGTCTCCAAGGGGAGCGCAACTCTATCTAGCAGTGGTTGAATCCCTGTTCCCTGATCTGCCTTTCAATTGGCCAGGAGCACCTCTGCCTTGTCTGAATTCAGCTTCAAATTGTTTTCTTTCATCCAGTCCATTTCTGTTATCATACACTGACTTGGACCATGAACAACTTCCTTGGATTTAGATAGAAAGGAGTGATAGAGCTGGGGTTCATCAGCATTCTGGTGACACCAAATTCCCAAACTCCAGGCAACCCCTCCCAAAGGTTTCATGTATATGTTAAATAGCATAAAGGAGAAGACAGAGCCAGAGGCCAATGGCAACAGCATCAAACAGGAGTCCCCCAGCACCAGCATTCTGAGATCAACCCTCCAAGATGGACTGGAGCGACCATTAAATAGTGCTTCTAACTAACATTCCAGCCATGCAGTCCAGAAGGACTCCACAGTCAATAGTATCAAACACTGCTGAGAGAACCAGCACAACCAACACACCCCATCCAATTCCTGGCAGAGGTCCTCAACCAAGGTGACCAAAGCATTCTCTGTCCCATATCCAGGCCTCAAACCAGATTGAAATGGATCTAGAAATATTCTCCGGGGAGTGGCCATAAATTATTCAAGATGGTAGAGTTCAGGTATATTTTTAAAAGAGACCACTGTCTCTTTTAGGCATGATGGAATCAGACCCAGTCATCTCTACTTATACATTATGATGTAATTCATCGGGGGTGGGTAGGTGGGTTAGAAATGAACTTTGCAGTTTCACAGCTGCTCCATCATAAAAAGAGCTATGGATCTTCTTTAAATCTCCACAGGCCTGGCATCAGCATACAACATCCATGGACAACTTCCAGGACACTAGCAGGGCCTACCATCTTGATGCCTGCCTGACATTGTCGGGGGATGATTGGGCTTTTTTCTTTCGTTCTTTCTTCCTTTCTTTTTTTGATGTCCTGAACATCTTGTTGCTGTTAGGCTAGGGCACTGTAGGAGAAGAAGTGGCAGCTTCCAGTGAGCACCACCATATTTTTGTGGGAGCTGCCATTTTGTTTTCCGCACAAAACCCTGAACTGATACAACATCCATGGCACTATGGGAAAACCAAAATGGTGGACTCAGGGAGGCTCAGCTACTCCTTAGAATAGATAAAAGAAGAAAAAGCCTACTGCTTTGCCACACTTCAAGGTATGTCTGTCCCCATGAATTATGAGGCCCAACCCACATGGGGGGGTGACTTGAGGGCACTTGGTGAGGGTCCCCACTCAAATCTGGGGCAGATCCTGGATCTCCAAATTGCTTGCTAGTTTCTAATTTATACAGAATATTCATCTAGCTTCTATTGAGGGAAATGAATATTCAACCCTGTTCCATACTTATCAAATAAAAGAGGCTATCTTTCCAATCAAAATCTTCTGTCAAGATTCACTACTGGAGTGGTACCTGTCTGCTATTGTACTATTTTAAATGATGTGCTAATCTCCCTTTCTGCACCAAAGTTTTGGTGAATAATTGTTATTATGAGTACCTTTTCTTTCTCTATAATAGTTCTCAAAGATAATTACATGATGGCAGTCTACCCAGATGTTGTACTTACATAGAGCGCTTTAAGAAAGTGTCAGATACAGAATTCTGCCTAGCTAAGTCCTTAAAAAGGAGCTTCATTTTCAGCACTAATAACTCCCAAAGTCAGGGAGAAGAACTACCAGCTTTGGAAAAAAAAACTTAGCATGAAGAGTATTTCATTATAAATTGCTTTTAAATGCACATTAATCTTCAGTGCCTTCAAAACACTATCCTCCTGATTTGAATAGGAGTTAAAGCACCCCATTAGTGAATCTCTAGTTAGAAAATCTGACATTTCAAGAAAAAGGGGATATCACTTTCAACACAGTGTTAAATCAGTTTGTTGAGTACATTTATTGGTCATCGTTTGAGCAGTCACTTCAAAATATCATGGTAGTTTTCTTCAGAGGAAAGAACAGGGGGAGTTCTAAAAAAGTGGTTGCAGTTTGGAATGTTCAATGGAGGGTATGAAATAATCCATGTCATTAGCAACAAGGGCTAAGCGCCGCTTCAGTCCAAATCCTGAATCTCAAAGCAAGGCAAGCTGCTTTGGAGGTGCATTGGTGTGATCCAAAGTGGATCAGGACAGCACTGAGGTGCCCCAAAGCAAAACAGGGCACCCCTGAAGCACCTCGGTCCGCCTCAGAGATTTGGAGCTATTCTGATGCCTTCTGAACAGCCCAGACAGCCTGTCTCCGAAATGTATCAACCTGAGAAAGATCAGGGAGGGGGAGAGAGGGGGGGAGGAGGAGGAGGAAGAGGAGTGAGTGAGCTTTGGTGAATGGCAACTCTAGTTGCCAAATTAGGGCTGAACATAACCCAGCACTCTCCAATCAGTGACAGTGGTGGAGGAGGGGAGGGGAAATACTGGATATACTGGAGAAAAAGGCCTACATTTGCCCATTGCGAGAGAGAGATCTGGTGGTATTACTGGAGAGAGCTCTGAAGTTATTTGGCTACATCTGTGGTGTGTGTGTTGGACTCTTTCCCACTCTTTCTTTGTAGTTTTCCAGCTAGAACCTTTTAAAAAACACAAAAAATATATTTAAAAAGTACTTTCCTTTCCTTGTTCTTGGCTCCCCCCCCCCTTTCTCAGTTCTTGTATTCCTTCCCTTCCCATTTTTGAACTCTGTATCTTTCCCTAAAAAAATAAAATATAAACCCTTTTCTTTGCTTGTAGGTAGTTCTGTATTTGCTTTTTTTCCCCTTTGCTCTTGGGTGTGTGTGTGTGTGTGTGTGTGTGTGTGCTTGCGTTGTGGTCAAGCAAAGCACTACACACGTTCACATTTCAAAATACAGCGGGCAAAGCATTACATCTATTATTTAAATAATACTCCACTGTGTGGCAAAGCAAGCAAGCACAATATGAGGAATTTTTGGGATCTTGAATCCGTTGCAGATTTCTCCAACATTCCTACTGTTACAATCAAGCAGAGTATTTGAGAGAGAGAGAGAGAGAGAGAGAGAGAATGAGAATGAGAAGGAGGATATATGGATTTAGAAAAGATGGAGCTAGGCTTGATCCTGGTGATTCCACATGGACCTATGGCCCGATTGGAGTCCCCTAGGAGAAGAGCCTTCAGCATGGTGGCCCCCTTTCTTTGGAATTCCCTGCCCCTGGAGGGACCTGTTTTCCCAGGTAATGTGTGTTCCATTCAGCCAAATAGAGCCTGAGGTAATCCAATGTGAAGCTGAATAGGAAAATACTAGGTGAGAGGGGTTATTTTTAGGCTGACCATGTTTCCTTGAGACAAAAACGGGATATTGGGATGACAAAAACGGGACGGGGTTATGTAATATTCCATATATCATGAAAAAGTAAGACGATAACAAAAGTTTTACTACATGAACATATTGACCTAACAATTACTCGTCAGTGAAATATTAGTCTGAAAGGTCCGAATCAAACTGAATGTAGGGCAGGAAGAATCTCTATGGGTGGAATGATGGTAGAAATAACAGTAAGACTCACCCTCCTGGCTCCCACATGCTGAATGGGGCTTAGTGACCGCCTCTTGAATTCCCCCCCACTGCAGACAAGCCAGGGGGGTGCGTCTGATTGTCGCTAGCTCAGGAAGCCTGGCCCTGACTGGATAAAGTAAATGGAACTTCCTCTTTCGTCACACTAGTAGTTTTACTGCACGCATTGATTAGCATAGAGCCTTATGATAAATGTGTTCATTTTTTTTTTTTTACAAAAAATTAAAAACGGGACAAAATTGACATTTATATTAAAATGACAGGACGGTCGGGAAATATGAAAAAAACGGTACTGTCCTGTTTAAAATGGTACATATGGTCAGCCTAGTTATTTTGCACTTCAAAGAAACCTACAGCAGAGATTAGGGATAGTGACCTCCTCCTAATCACCGTTTAAACACCTATCTTCTCTGATTATTCCTTTATGACCTTTGCTTTGAGTTTCTGAGAACAGCACATTTTATCTGTGCCTAGCACAAAAACTACTGGGCCAAACTGTCTGAAATTTGGCAGGTGGAATCCCCTCCCTGAGGGTTGAGAGGTCTCCAAATTTCATGCACGTCTGTGGAAACAGTGAAAAGTTATAGCTCTTTGCTTTGAGAGTTTTTGTTGGAAAAATCAAATTTCACCTGTGCCTAGCACAAAAGCTACTTGGCCAAACTGTCTGAATTTGGCACATGGAATCCCCTCTCTGGGGGCTGACAGGTCTCCAAATTCCATGTATTTATCATGAAAACTGAAAACGTTATGGCTATTTTATTTTCCAGTGCAAGGCAATGGAAAAACATCATATCAGAATGATTTGGACATCCAAATCTCACTTTAGATCCAAATCCAAAGCAAAGCGGATGGGGCCTGAGTCGGTCCAAAGCAAAGTGGGGCTGGTTTGGAAGATCCAAAGCAGCATCCAAAGTGAAGCAGGGGGGCGGTGTCTGTGCACAGCCCTACTAGCAACCATTTTTATGTTTGGGTTTTTTTTAAAAAAAATCATAAGCTCGGCCCCCCAAATTTGATAAGGATGGCAGCATGCAGGGAGGGGAGCCTCAGCTGCCATCCTTATCAAAATCCTTTCCTCAGCTGCCATAGCTCCAACAAAAATTGCTTACCCTCATGCTGCCAGTAGAATGGGAAATAAGCCTGCCCGCCCCCCGTGTCAATGGAGGCTTCCGTCTTGAGGCTAATAGTAGGTGTGCCCAGGGCAAGGGGGTGGGGGGTGTTTTTAGTGATGAGCAAGAAAAGGGTTAAACCTCCCTCCCCATTCACTACAGTGCAGATGAAATTCATGCCCCTTCTAGCCACACCTGCTTTTTATTTTTTAAACAGAGATGGTTCTTTATGTTGCACTTAGTGTCATGGCACTGAAGCTTCTATAAGGTGGGGTGAATCTTAATTAAGATATGAGAATATTTCAAAATAGTAAGTTGTATTTATGACTTATATCTGAACTAAAGCAATAGACATCTTCCAGTGACAACCATGTGTTTTCCTTTTCCTTTTCTTTTTAAAATCTGAATTGTTGTGTGACGTTAGCACACTTAGCATCCTGCATATTTTGTGCAGAGAGTGTTGTCTAATTATATTTAATTGCATCTGTCTATTCACTTGGATTTCCCCAAGGGACAACCTCACTAAATCTTGATCTTTTTCCAGCACTCACAAATATTTATCACGTTCTCCTTCTTTGCCAATAAATCAGTCTTTGCAAGTGCTTAATCATGGTTGTTGTTTCTTTCCATATTGCCTTTATTGTCATGTCATATCCACAATTGAGATTTCCTTGTGCCGTATGGTCAGGGGATAGTTATTCCCAGAATGGCAGTACAAAACCACAAGGGCAATTATGATTAGTTGCATGGTAACATGCAATTTGAAGGCTTACTCTGCCCCATCTTCATTTGGTTCCTGACTAATAGAGGCTCCCTTCTGTTCAACCAAGGATGGCTAATTTATGTACACTGTACTCTCAGTGGACCAGGAGCCAAATGTACATTTTACCACATAACCATGATCTCTTCACTGATGGTCACAGCTCTAAGGGCTTTGCAGTCATGGAGCACAGGCCCTCAGGTGTAACCACACTGTTTGATAATAATGCTTCGCAATGGTTTTTTAAAAATGTTTAAAGTTCTAATCTTCCAGCAACCCTGTAATGTAGGTCAGTATCCTTGTCCCTGGAAGGCAGATGAAGGGTTGAAAGGGAGTAACTTGTTTAAGCCAATGTGTCCACCAACATGTTTCTTGGTGTCCACCAAGCTCCCCACCTCTTCTGATTTAATTTTACTTTTAAAAATATTTAGGGTACAATCCTATACATGTATAGATAGGAAAAATTCCCAAAACTCTGGCTGGGGCATGCTGGGAGTTGTAGGACTTTCTCCTGTCTAAACATGCATAGGATTGCACCCTTAATGACTTTTTTTAAACTGGGAAGCTGGCATGCTGCAAAGAGAAGGGCTGCCCTCTGGTGCCATCTTGATTTGGGTTCAAAAGAGTGGTGTGAGGATTGCCGCAATGCTCAGCGGGAACGGGAACAGGGAAGTGTGATGGGGCTGGCAGCAGATGATCTCAGCATCCCTGCGGCTAATCCAAAAGTGCTGCCCCTGTGTCTGTATGAACCCTGGCTCCTCTACGCCACTGATCAGGACAGTCTCCATAGTCACATCCCAAGGGGGATGCACACTGCTGTGTTGATCCATATCTTTGTGTGTGTGCGTGTGTGTGTAAACGCTCACACATGCACACTCATATCACAAAGAGCGGCAGCACATAGCATAACAGCCAACTCATTAGCATGAGCTGACAGTCGTAGAATAGCAAGATGGCAACGGACCATGTGATGGTTAGCATATTGGGCTTTGTCTGGAGAGTCCTGAGATTGCATGAGGGAGGGAAAGAGAGGGATAGAACATGTCCCCACTGAGCAGCAGTAATCTGGCATAAGATTTTCCAGGAGTTCCTTTTGCCAGCACCAGGGAGAAACGTTTTGTTTCAAAGCTAACAAACCACTTCTAGCAGTTTTCATCTCCATCAGAAGCAGAATTTTTGTCATTCTCCCTATTTTTCTCCTTTGTTCTTTGAATTGCTTGATCATAGTGAGCCAGATGTTCATGCCAATTTGCTGTCAGGTTTCTTTCCCTTTGCCCTTGCTCTTTCCAGGAATGTTAGGAATCCTCTGCCACAGCTTGGCAATGTCCCACAGACCTTCCTCACTTTTCTCAGAGATATTAATCATCATTCCCCTTAACAACATTCTTGTTCACAGCACTGCATGATACCTGCTCTAGCTGGCATGCTGGGAAGACAGCTAATCCCTCTGTAATTTATTGGGTGTTCCTGATAAACGTCCGAAGGCACACACAGCATTTGGCCAAAATTTATGCTTGGTCATGCTCAGAGTAGACCCACTGAAATCAACAGGAAAAGTAAGACTAAATCTGGATCTAACCCAGCATAGGTCTGATCCAAGCTACATTAATTGAACTGAGATGCCCCTGAAATCAATAGGACAGGTTAGTCATGAATTAAGTCCCATTGATTTCAATGAGACCTAAGTTCAGCTAACTTAGTCTGGATCAAACCCCACAAAAACAACTGGCATACAAATACATACCCGTAAACTACTTCCAATCCTTGCTATGTATCTGCACTGGAATCTGCCTATTCTAAAACAAAGAAAACGGAAAATGTGAAATACTATATAACAGATGGCAATTTGACACCCCCCCCCCCCGCTGCCCCCATTTCTCATTCAAGGGTCCTAGTTCAACAGTGTTTAACTACTCTACCTGTTGTATAAAGTGAGAGCTTGTTAGGGGCATGCCTTGTTTTACTGCGTATTCTTTGAAGATAAAATATGTTAATCTAACACCATGTGCCTAAAGATGCACACGAGTGTAGCTTCTGTGATGTGTGGAGATGCCCATTGTACCAACACAGCCACAACAACATCTTAAGAGAGTAGCACTGACTTTTGGATGCTGCTTGATGTGCAAAGCAATGAGATGAGTTAGTCAAACTAACTTAAATATGACTAAGGGCGCAATCCTATGCATGTTTAGACAGAAACAAAAAGTCCTCTAACTCCCAGGATTCCCCAGCCAGCCATGGATTGCCCCCAAGACTGGAATGGAACTAGACTTTCTGAGAGATAAGTGGCTGCCACGGAAAAAGGTACCTCCACATCTCTTCCTCCTCTTTCGCCTGGTAACGTCAGGGTTTTGCAGGTTTCCATGCTCTCATGCTACTTCATTGGCTGCCTCTTGTTGGAACTCAGAGGGCAGCAATATCACACCAGACTTTCGGCATTTCCTAGATAGAGGAAGAGAGGAGTGGTGTTATGGGGCTGCTGTTTTTGGCGGTAGGCGTGTGCATCCCATAACATCTAGGTCTGGCTTAGCATTTTCTAGATCAGGGCCTGCATGTGCTTTTTAAAACAGCAGCATTAATAACAGTAAAAATATTGATGAAGGCAATGTTTAAGCTTCCAATCTGCAGCTCTCCCCTCCTCCCCAGTGAAACTGGTTGCAAAACTGATGTCCTGTTTTTTAAAAAAGGGAGTTATAAGACTCAAGTGCTTCTTTGTACAAATCCATGAAATGCAATAAAACCATGTTTGGGCCATTCAAGTGCCGGCGAAGAATGCAGGAAGGGTGGAACTGCATCTTTTCTGCTGGAGTAATTTTAGATTTTATTGTAATGCCTGCCAGTGGATATTCCACATGCAGAGATTACCAAAGCAAGCTGTGAAAGGCCAGGGCCTGCCCTGTAACCCTAAAAAGGATGTTGGGTTTGGCCGTCTTCCAGGGCAGCAGGATGTGTGGCCTGGATTAGAAGACAGGAATATTCCTCACATTCATTGCTTTTTAATGATGTCATGCTTCTTGCTAGCAGTTTCTTTCTTTCTTTTTTTTTTGCTTTCCCTTGTAGAAGCTTTTAACACTATCAAAACTTCCTGTTTTGGGGGTGGTTGGGATAATTTCAAAACACGGCTGTGAGCATCCTATCTTCACAATGATAAAAGTCCAGACACGCGAATAGGCACAGTTTATGGAAAAATTAGAGCTCCGTCTTAAGTGGCTTGTTTGATTATATGATGTGCCAAGAGGAGCCAAATTGAGTCACAAAGTGGATGGAAATGTGCTTCATTCCAGTTTACAATTTAAGGCGCCCTCTGAAAAATCCGAGATTTGTTTTGTTTGTATTATTTTACCTAAAGGTTGTGGATCCCTTCTAATGCAGAGCAGATTTCGCCGTTAATTTCAATTTTTTAATGTCATTCGCTAAAACATGCTGTTATTGGAGGATAAAATGGAATTAATTCACAAAATAGACACTGCCCACCCATCGCCGCAACACTTGAACTCTGCCTGCCAAGCCGAAGACATGCTATTCATTAGCAAATTACGTCCAGCGTAATCAGAGACCCAAAAGCATAGGCCAAAGTTGAAATATATACCAGGGATAGCCATCAGAGTTTTTAATGATGCTATTAAATCGGTTCTCCGAAGAAATCTGGGACTTGAAAATGACTCTGGGGTCATCTGAGTCACAGCTGCTTGAACCACATTTTGAGCCTCAAAGGATAAAATCAGAAAGGTAAATAGTTCCAGGTGCTGATGTGAACTACAACCCAAAGATGCTCAGTTTTCCCAGCATTTCAAGATTTTGCTTTCAAGAGTTAATAGAAATTGCCTATCAGTCTTGAAGAGGCAAAAAGGTAAGTGAGAACGTGGTTCCATGTTCACCTAGGTATAGATGTATTTGAATGATTACATTATTTTGAATGAGTTCAAATCTCCAGGGCCAGATGAACTGCATCCTAGAGTAATAAAGGAACTGGCAGAAGAACTCTCAGAACCACTGTCTATTATCTTTGAGAAATCATGGAGGATGGGTAAAGTGCCAGATGACTGGAGGAGGGCTAATATTGTCCCTGTCTTCAAAAAGGGCAAAAAGAAGGAACCTGGGAACTATAGACCAGTCATTCTGACATCAATCCCTGAGAAAATTCTGGAGCAGATTATAAAACAATCCATCTGTAAGCACCTTGAAAACAATGCAGTGATGACTCAAAGCCAACATGGATTTGTCAAGAACAAATCCTGCCAGACTAATTTTATCTTGATTTTTGATCAGGTCACCTGCCTTGTGGACTGTGGGAATGCCGTGGACATGATATATCTCAACTTCAGCAAAGCTTTCAACAAAGTGCCCCGTGATATACTGATTAGCAAACTAGCTAAAAGTGGGCTAGATGAAACAACGATCAGGCAGATCCACAGTTGGCTACAGAATTGGACTCAAAGAGTCCTTATCAGTGGGATCTTCTCAAACTGGGGAGAGGTAATGAGCGGCGTACTGTAGGGCTCAGTCCTGGGCCCAATGCTCTTCAGCATTTTTATTAATGACTTGGATGGGTAGGTGTGGGGAATGCTGGTGTTCTAGGTTTTGGAGAGCCAAGTACAGCAAGGGTGGGGAAGCTCAGACCCAGGGGTCAAATCGGGCCATCTGGGCATCCCCAGTTGGCCACACCCCTTCCTCCTGGCCCCACCTGATTTCCCCTGACCACTGATTGTTTGGTGGTTTCCTGGTTTCTGTGCAGTTTTTTCCCCATTCTAAAAGGCTGAAATGCTTCTTCTAAGGACTACTTACGGGCAGTAAGAGCTTTAAGGTAAAATATGTGGCAGTTGGTTTTGGGAAGGGGGTATTTTGGCCCTGCTCCCACCTCCCAGTGGAATGTGGCTCCCACGAGCTTCTCCAAGACTGAATTCGGCCTCATGCTGAAAGAGGTTCCCCACCCCCGATGTACATGGTGGGAAAGTATTCACCCCCAATGTACTGATCAGTTCCTGGAACTTCCATCTAAGAAAATAATGTCAGGGCTAGTAAACACCTGTGCCTGAGATCTGGGAGAGCTTGTGTCAATCAGTGGAGATAGAACTGGACTAGATACACCAGCATCATGACTTGTAAGAACTGCCCATCCTTGATCACACCAAGAGCCCATCTAGTCCTGCACCCTAGTCAACAATGGTGGCCAACTAAATGCCCATCCAGTTGCATTGTAATTGACATTTCTATTGCTGCTCTTTTATTATGGCTGTTGAAGAGCAGTTTTATTGTACTGAAAAGAATTGTCCTGCCCTGTAAATAACTGATTGCTTATATTGTGCACCACAATATGATCATTTATACTGTGCACCACCTTGGAATCTCACATGGCAAAAGGTGATACAGAAATGTTCTAAATAAAATAATAAAAAAATCAGAGAGAGATCATGACTGAGCGAGCAATCCTATGCCCCCCAGACAGGGCTCCGACCACGGAGCCAGGAAACCACGATCCTTGCCCCTCCCCATCATAGCCGGTGTGGAGAAAACCGCACCAGCTACCTCTCCATGCTTGGAAAACGGAGCATGGAGAGAGGGAAAAGGGGGCATTCCTGAGGCTGCGGTGAGAGGAGATTGGGGCAGCTGTGATACAACATCTCCTAGTGCTGCCCAAGCCTCCTACCCTCCCACTCTGAGGCACCACCCCTAGATGGGTGAAATTGCCCATCTAGCAGAAATGCAGGGCAGCTGGGGCATGCAGGTGAACTCAAAGGCTGCAGACTATCCACACAGGATTGCACTCTTAGTATACTTGACCTGTGTAAGCTCCTGGGTTCAACCATTGGCATCTCTGTTAAAGTTTTCAGATAGCAGGGCTAGGAATGAGCTCTGATTGAGACCCTGTAGATCGGTAGTTCCCAACTTTGGGTCTCCAGATTTTTTCTTTCATTTTTACTCTAGAGTAGGCACAGAGGTCCCAGTCCAGATCTCAGAAGCCTGGCTCCCCCACCACACTAGGGTCCTGATCCAGATCAGGCCCCCTGCATCTACTGTAGAATAAAAATGGGCTGGAGGGAAGATGTCACTGCTAGATATGGATTTAAAGTAACGTCTGTTTTAACCCTCAGAAGTTGCTAGAGAAGGAGGGATGTCATTTTTTTCCATATCAAGATTTTGGAATCTTTGTGGTCTAATAATAAAATCTCAGAAAATGTCCTGAGATTACCCATTAGCGTTAGTATCTCACTGGGTTTGTTCCTCCACTGCCTAAGAGGAAGGCAGCTCAACTAGGAGGCAGAGAGGAAGAGCCTTCCTCAGTGGCAAGTCTGGAAAAAGTTTTTCTCCTCTCACTCCTGGCATACCTTTCTCAGTTGTTGTTGTTATTGTTTTGCTAGGGACAGGAACAGAATAAGCTGTATTTTACTGACCGTGGACTGGCAAAATAACTCTTTGAGAACTAAGAGGCACATTCATTTATAAAAATCCTGACGCTGCTCTCACTTGTTTGCTCCTTCAGTTCAGTTTTACTGTTTCTAACTCTTATAATAAGGCCATCACAATATTCACTTGTTTGCATACACAGGGGATTAACAGATGGCTGCAAAAGTCAATCATCTTTTGACCACACCTTTATCACATGCAGAACCGCAGCCCAACTAAGGATGGTCTTCACAACACATGATGGATACATTGTTTTATAATTTATGCTTGGTCTTATTGTGAAGGGAAGTTGGATTTGAAACACCTTTCTCCTTGATATGCAAACTAGATAAGGATAGAGTGAGCTGGCAATGCCAGTGGTTCTCTGCAAACCTCCATTGGAAGTATGAAGATCATCTACACGGAAGAGGGCTTTATCAGCAGTAGCTGTGGAATGCCCTCCAAAGAAGTTTGCCCAGCGCCATCATTGGTGGCCAGTCTGTGGAATGTCCTTTCCAGGGAGATCTCTCTTCCAGCAAGCTTTTAATCATTAATGTGCTGCTCTGATTATTAATTTTGCTGCTGGCTCCTCAAAGTTTTTAATATTTAATATTGATCCTTTCATTGTTGACTGTTTTGTTTGCTGGTTATTGTTGTTTTGGTTTTTTATGATTGTAAACCACCAGTTGGCCAGTATACAGATCTAACAAAGAAATAGACTGTATTCCCTGGGCAACAACAGTCTTATTTACCTAGGCATTTTACTTGGTTTGGGATGCAATCCTACACATGTTTAGACAGAGAAAAGGCCTACAGCTCCCAGCATCCCTCAGCCAGCATGTCTCTGTCTAAACATGCATAGGATTGTGCCCTTTACTGAGCAAATTTCAATCGGTTTTAAAGTGTGGCCTGCTGATTTCTCCTTGCTGGTGTGGTTTTCGTATTTGAAGCAAGTGCAAGCGACTGCAGATATTCAAGTCAAGGCAGCCTGCCAGTTTCCCTCAAAGAAAAGCACAGCAGCCACCAAATGAGCTGCACTACACCTGTGTAGAGCTACAAAGACAGAAGGAGAGACTGGACACGGAGAGTGTGAACGATATACTAGGATGCAAGGACACTGTTCAGAGTGCAGGGAAAAGGTCTATCTATGTCAGCCTTCCCCAACCTGGTGCCCTCCAGACGGTTTGGACTACAACTCCCAGGATTCTTGACCATCAGCCATGATGGCTGGGGCTGATGGGAGTGGAAGTCCAAAACATCCAGAGGGCACCAGGTGGGGGAAGGATGATCCCTGTGAAGAGCATTTTCTAAACAGATTATTTACAAGTCTAGATGACAGACTAGGCTGAGGTTAAAACGAGCTGCTCTCCATTCCCTCTACTGTTCTTATTGTGCCAGTGGAAAAGATAACAAGGGGAGGGAGGAACGGGTGAAGAAAGGGCCATTGAATATCTGCGATTGCTTGCATTTGCTTTGCATCATGTTGAAGGCAGTGGCTAGTCTTTACCAAAAACCCTCAACCTCAAAAAGACGACTATCTCTGTGAGAATGAGATTGACAGATCCATCCATCCCAACTGCTGATACAAGCAACAATGGGCATAATCGTCACCAAGTACAGAAGAGGTTTCTTTCCCCCACACAGTCTGACATTCTCACATGTCCTTCAAGTGTGCAACCAGAAAATGATGGCTGAAGATGTGAGGCTTGTGGGGCTGGTTTCATGGTGATGATGCTGCCAACAGGACAAATGTGGCTGGTGGTTGTGGTTGTTTTCAGAAGCAGCAACCAATGTAAAGAGCCAGATACTCAGTGCCAGCATTGAAAGGCCTCAACTTCATTTGAGAACGTGGCCAAAAAGCCTCCAAGCAACATGGCTAGGGTCAGTGGTGGCTGGTGGCCAATGAGAGTGTGAGGCAGAAGGTTGGTCAGCAGAGGTTGGAGCCAACCAGGGAAATAGCAACCCACTGCACAAGGGGAAATTGAGCCACGTTCACTATATAAATCATTGCACTCAGTGTGGAAAGAGGTCTTAGTTCAACCCAACTAAGCTTTTACTTCTTAACCCAGACTATCTGAGTGGGTGTTGGCATGGAAACATCAGCTGCATCAGGCCCTTCTTAAGCCCAGCCTCCAAACTACTTCATGGGTGTCACTCACCATATTGCAGGGAGAAGGGAGCTATGAGGTGAGGTTTCCTTGGGGCCATCTAGCAGCAAGCCTAGATGATGTTCCTCAATGAGGATTATCCCTCAGGCTACACTACCAGAGATGGTATCGAAGGCAGGGGCTGTAGTTGAGTGGTTGAGTGCATGCACTGCATGCAGAAGGTTCCAGGTTCCATCCCTGGCATTTCCAGATAGGGCTGTGGAAGAATGAAATGAAAGCCCAGAGAGCTGCTGCTGCCATTCAATGTAGATGCTGCAACATCCTGACTTCTGTGCAGTTTCTACCGCATTCTAAAAGGTTGACATGCCTCTCCCATGGTTGGTTACTGGCAGTAAAAGCTTTAAGCTAAAATATGCTGGCATTTTTGGTATTGTTGTCCCTGCTCCTTTGGCCTTCAGCTACACCCACCATTGCAATCTGACCCTCAAGGCTCCTCCGAAAGAGAATTCAGCTCTCAGGCTGAAAGAGTTTCCCCAACCTAAGGGAGAGTTTCCCTAAGGAGAGTTTCCCTAAGGAGCTATGCTTAGTTCTGTGAAACATTGCGGAGGTAACTGACATAAGCTTGGTGGAGGTAAGCAAACTGTAACAGTTGGTTCCAGCCTTTCCTTTGCCAGAGGTAGCATCCCCTGAGTTGAGGGATGCTCAGACCACTCCTCCTTCTGGCAGAAAGGGGGAAGAAGCAGTTGCCACCAATTTCCTCCTCCCCCTGAATCCACCAGCACTACCTCCCCCGCTTTTCTGGAGGGTCGCCCAGTCCTCTGGAGCAGATTTTTGGGTGGCATAGAGGGTTTCTTCACATGGAGCTTTTATCCTGCTATTGAGATTGCTCACTCAGGGAAGTTTGTAGGCCCTTTAGATGACGTCATGAACCTCCAGGGCATCTCCTGCACTAAGTGACCTTTATTCCATTGTTAAATCGATTGAGCTATCAAATTACTGCGCTTGTGTTCCTGCTGTGAAAAAGGAAAAGCCGCAAGAAGAGGAGCTAGACCAATGAAACATATGGAAGGGGAGAAGGAAGGGGAAAGGGCAGGAGGGAAGGAAGTGCATGTAAAAGGGAGTCTGTCGCAATCCTGCATTTAAAACAGAAGCAGAAAGCCCCGTTTTAAATGGGGGATTTTAGGCTGGTATAGAGATGCTCAGAGCTGCTGGAGGAGGAGGAGGAGGAGGGAATCAGTGAAAATTGCATCCTCTCATATTCCACCAGCAGAAATGCTTCTCTGGATCAGAAGCCTTCTTCAGACAGAAGGAGCCCTTCTGTCCACCAGAGGCAAATTCTGGATGCAACCCTAAGATTGTAAAAGTATGATGGCCTCCTTTAAAAGCCATTCAAAAGTATTTTTAAAGTCAAGTGATGCAATAAGATAAAGTTGTGTTAAGGTGCAAACTAAGAAAGATCTATAGCATTCAAGGGAGAAATGTGGATTGTAATTTACTTTTTCTTACCTTACAGCTGCAACATTAAAGCTCAGTCTCCTTCTCATTCCTGAGGAGGAAGCTGTCATGTCCAACTATTTCAGAATGTTAATTCTCTGAAGCATGGGGCCTTCCATGAGCCCTGCTACAACAATGGCCAGCTTATTCTGGGGTGGGTTTGGAATTGCCTCTGACTCCTGCTCATTTCCCAATAATTACTGATAATTGCTCCACTCAAAACAAAATGAAGCACAGCAGACTCTTTTAAAAGCCATGGAAATCAAGTTTGTCCAGCAGCAGACCTTTCCCTCTGGAGGTGAGAGGAAGTGAGCACCGAGTTTAGGGTGGACTCGGGAGTTGCTTCCTAACTGATTTTGATAGAAATAAATAAGCAAGGGGGGCACAGGATAAAAACAAAGGCCACGTTCTCAGGCAGCCCCAGGCACTAGACTGTGTGGGCTGAAGCCTCTGATACGTTCAGCGGCTTCCCAAAATAGCAACGCTCTTATTATCTGAACTTGTTGCAATTAGCCTATTAGGGTGACCACTTATAAATTGCCAAAAAAGAGGACAAAAGAGGGCACTGATTTGCATATGATTTGCATGTGCTAATTTATATGCATAGAAGCACATTTAGAAAGAATTAGCATAATTTAACCAGAAATACAGTACCTCTCATGATAGTGTGGGAGACTGTGACCAGGTGGCCTGTGTGCCTTGCTCAGTCTGCTGCCCAGGTGCTGTTGATGGGCCGCTTCAGGGCCCACCTCTTCCTTCCAGTGGTTCTTTCTCTTTAAACCGGACTTGGGCTGCACAGCCCTTCAAAGGGAGGATGCCTTGAAAATAGGGGACAGTCTTCTCGCAGCCCTTCAAATAGAGGACTATCCTCTGTAAGAGAAGTTAACGTGGCCACCTTGTGTCTAGTCAGCAGACCTTACTGTCCATTCCATCTTTGCAGCTGGTTCAGGTGGGGGTAGTGCTACCTCTTTGATGGTTGTTTGGAAGTGGTGTAAGGCAGGTCTCTTCCAGCTGGTCTTTGGTTGACAATATTGTTCTCGGTATTGTTTTCTGTTGCTGTTTCTGTGTAGTTGTCGAGTTATGATATTGTTGTTTGAAGTGTGTGTGTGTGTGTATAGTTCCTGTAAACCTCTTCAAGCTTCCCAGAAAAAGTAGTATATCAATACATTAGGCGCAATCCTAACTAGATAGGCGGCCGCCTATCCAAAGCAGGGCAGGAGAAGCATGGAGGGGATTGTGCCCTGTCTAGCTGCAGGAGCACGGAGCGGGGAGGAGGCTAATGTATGACACATAGAATGTGTTGTACATGCAGCTATGCTCTCCCCACCCCGGAATGCCCCCAGCCACGCCTCTTTTGGGCTGTCTTGCAAGCTCAGAGGTGGGGCTGTTCTGCGCAGTTCTGCACTTCTCTGGGATTGCTTCCTACCAGTCAGGAGGTGCAGCCTGAAAGTACACGACCCATCCGCCTTGCAGAAGTTAAGGAAGACTAGGTCTGGTCAGTGCCTGGATGAGAGACTACCTGGGAACTCAACAGATGCCACCTTGAATTCCGTGATGGAAGAAAGTTAGGATATAAATGTACTATGGGAAAAACAAATAAAATGTGATTCACACAGAAACATGTTGAGAGGGATCCTCTGAGGACAGGAATTTCTTAGTCTCCTGGATTTTGCCCCCCCCCCCCCACACACATTTTCTGGCATAAGATAAGAGCAAAGTGAGCCTTCAGTTTTAATTCAGGAGGGAAAAAATGTGTCTCAGCTATTAGAAGTATGGAAAACACTAGCTCATGACCTAGCGATAGAGGCTCCTTGGTCATCATTTCAGGGTACAATCCTGTGGGATTGACGCCCAAACAAGAGAAGCTTCGGAGAACAGAGGCTTCCAATCATCCTGTGCCCTGCTGAGCTCTTACTGGAAGGATGGGAGGAGTGACAGGGGCTTTTTAGCCTCACTGTCCTTCTTTGTAGCATTTTATACAAGATGGGCCTCTGAACCTGTCTAGCTGAGTCATGCTGCTGGGGCTGAGAGGCTACCTGATCCAGCAGATCTACAGCCCTTTCCCTCTCCAGCCCCTGGCATGGCCCCCTATTTCTCCCTTCTTCTCCTTCCTGAGGCTGGAGCTTTGACCTCAGGAAAGGGAGCCACCATGGATCTTTCCACTTCTACTGCTGGCTGGGGAATGTTGGGAGTTGTAGGACTTCTTTCTGCTAAACACACATAGGATTGTGCCCTTAGGGTGCTTCCAGATGAGGCTTTTATGGTGCAATCACCCTGCCTCATCCATGGATTGTTAAGGGGGCCCCAGACAATGTCGCCTTCCACTTGTAACTGTCCTTTGTTTTCCTACTCCCTCTTCTGGAGAGAGACAGAGAAAAAGGAAGAGAACTGTTCTGAGGGTCCTGGAAAGTTTCTTTTGCGGGGCGGGAGACTGCCTCTCTCTGAAGATCTGATACAATTACCTTTGGCAGTTGGGGTGTTGAAGCTGTTTGACCGCCTATGCTCATCCTGTATATAGGGGGCAGGGAATGTGTGGGCCTTCATATGTTGTTGGACTGCAACTCCCATCAGCTGTAGCCAGTATAGCCAATGATGAGGAATCATGGAAGTTGTGGTCCAACAGCATCTGGAAGGCCACACATTCCCCATCCATGCTGTATATAAACACAAATATTACAAAATGCCATAAGCCATCTCTCCTTCCAAATGAAGCAAACTTGGGCAAGTTCTAGACCCCTGGAACTCCTCACAGCTTAGGGAAGTTGGGGCAAGCATAACAATATGAATGGGTTGTGAAATGGTCAGAACAAAGGAGCAGACAGATTGCCTTGTTGTGTCCATTTAGAGAAAGCCCATCTAGTCTAGCTGTCTCTGCCTCCAACAGCCACATACCTTGTTTGTGGCCAGCTAGATACCTTGGGTACTATCCAATTAAGTCTTCCCACTGATGGAACTGTTTCAGCAGCAAAACAGGAAGATACATATTTCCCCCTTCCCCACCAGCTGTCCATGCAGCCTCTAAATCTGCCTATACTAGGGTTGATCCTATAATCGATGTCTTTTGCAAATAGTGCCAAGAATGCCTCTCTTTTTTTAGTGATTTTTTAAAGAGTTCATTTGTTCTTTTAAATTACCAACACTCACCTTCACTGTTACCCTCAGTGACATCTTGGTCTTCACCAGACCCCTTCTCTGGGAGACCAAGGTTGCTGAGTGCATGTACAGGAGGTTGGGCCCAAAGGGCAGTCTGGGGATTCTGCTCATGTACCGTCCACCCCGCTGCACGACTGACTCCCTGGCTGAGGTGCTTGAGGTGATCTTTGATGTGCGTGTGCAGTCCTCTAACTTATTGGTGTTGGGAGACTTCAATGTACATTCAGAGGCCATCCTCACAGGGGCACCTCGGGACTTCAGGGACACCATGGCTTCCTGGGAGCCGTACCCTATTCCAACTGGGCCCACCCATGTAGCCGGCCATGCACTAGACCTTGTGTTTGTTTCTGGAGAAGCAGGGAGTGATCTGGAAGTCGGGGGTATATCCACCACCCCTTGTCATGGTCAGATCACTATCTGGTGATGTTAGACTTCTCGGTTCCACAACCCCTCCGCAGGGGTGGAGGATCCATTAAAATGGTCCGCCCCAGGCGTCTTATGGATCTGAATGGATTCCTGAATGCGCTTGGGGATTCGCTGGAGCATGCCAACGGCCACTCGGTCGAGACCCTGGTGGGTGGGTGGAATGCCGCAATCACTGGGGCATTAGATCAGGTGGCTCTGAAACGCCCTCTCCCCCTGAACAGGGCTCGGACTGCACCATGGTTCAATCCGCAGTTACGAGCTCTGAAACAGGAGGTGAGACGGCTAGAGCGCCGGTGGTGGACGTCTCGCTCCAAAGACGATCAGACACAGGCTAGAGCTGTATCTTCAGCCTACGTGGCAGTGAAGGCAGCAAAAAAGGAATATTATGGTGCCTCTATCACGTCTGCAGAGTGCTGTCCCAGGAGGCTGTTCCAAGTGGTCCGGAGCCTGGTCAGTCTAGTTGCTCTGGAACTGCTGGAGCATTCTAAGGCTTCGTGTGAGGCCTTGGCAAGGCACTTTGCAGATAAAATTGATCAGATTAGGAGTGTTATTCCGTGCGCCGTGGATACAGTTAGTGAGCAAGAGGCGGCCTGTGGCAAACCGCTTTTGTGGGATCGGTTCCAGCTTCTTCCTTCTGATGAAGTGGGCAAGGTGCTTTCATCTGTAAAGCTGACCACCTGCTTACTTGATCCTTGCCCATCTTGGCTCATTATGAGCTGCAGAGAGAGATTGGGTTAGGGTTGGCAGAGAATTTCTCCCCGAAACTTCGGGGGGGCGAGCGCCAACATGTTTGGCCCCCCGAACAAGTTTCGGGGAGAAATTCTCCGCACCCCCCCGCACCCCGCACCCCCCCCCCGGGATGGGACTTACCTTTGGCGAATGTCCCTCCCGGCGGCGGGTCCGGCTGGCGGTTCGTCGGGTCTTCGTCTGGGGCGGGAGCGGCAGCCGGTCTTTTGACCGGCTGCCACTGCCGCCATTCCAATAAAAGAAAAAAAAAACGCCCCCGTGATAGGCTACGTGACGATTAACGTAGCCTATCATGGCTAGATTTGCGAAGTCAGCTGTGTTAGGCTACGTAAATCGTCACGTAGCCTATCACGGGTGACTTAAAAAAAAAAAAATGCGTACGGATAATGGCGTCCCCCATAGAGAGCCGCCATTCGCGTTCCTTATTTGGTCGCTGTAGTCTATGTAAAGATTACGTAGACTACGGCGAAAATAAGGGCAACGCTATTTGCGTTGCCCTTATTTTCGCCGTAGTCTACGTAAAGATTTACGTAGACTACAGCGACCAAATAAGGAACGCGAATGGCGACTCCCTATGGGGGCCGCCATTTGCGTATGCGCTTTTTTTTTTTTTAAAGTCACCCGTGATAGGCTACGTGACGATTTACGTAGCCTATCACGGCTGACTTTGCAGATCTAGCCGTGATAGGCTATGTTAATCGTCACGTAGCCTATCACAGGGGTGTTGTTGTTTTTTTTAACTTTTAATTTCCCGGGCGAGGCGAGGCGCCTCCCCCCCGGCCTGAACTTCGCGGGGGGAGCAGCGAAGCGCTTCCCCCCCACCGCGAAAAGCTGCGAGACCAGGTAAGTGACTTTCATGCACCCCTAGATTGGGTGAGGGAATCAGGGCGGTGGTGAATGCCTCACTTGAGGAGGGAGTGATGCCATCAGCCCTCAAGGAGGCAGTGATAAGACTGCACTTAAAGAAGCCTTCCTTGGATCCCCAAGTTTTGAACAACTTTTGCCCTGTCTCGAATCTGCCATTTTGGGGTCAGATCATTGAGCGGGTGGTGGCGATGTAGTTGAAGACACACTTGGAAGAAGCTGATTATCTGGATCCATTTTAATTGGGCTTCAGGCATGGGCATGAAACGGCCTTGGTCATTTAGGTGGATGATATGAGGAGGGCTTTGGATAGGGGTGAATGCTCCTTCCTTGTTCTCCTCGACCTCTCAGCGGCTTTTGATACCACTGACCACGGTATCCTCCTGGACCACCTGGAGAGGATGGGCATTGGAGACATCGTATTATGGTGGTTCTGGTCCTTCCTCTCCGGCAAGTACCAGAGGGTAGCACTGGGAGAGGAGGTGTCGGACCTGTGGCCGCTCACATGTGGGATGCCACAGGGTTCCATCCAATGCTATTTAACATCTATGTGAAGTCTCTGGGGGCTATCATCAGGCGGTTTGGGGTGCGGTGTCATTGATATGCGGATGACACGCAGCTCTACCTCTCGTTCAAATCTTCACTAGGGTTGGCCATGGAAACTCTGTCTAAACGTCTGGAGACGGTGAGTGGCAGGATGGGGAAGAATAAGCTGAAACTGAACCCTGACAAGACCAAGGTACTTCTGGTGGGAGACAAGAGTAGGTTGGGAGATGTTGAGCTGGTGTTGAATGGGGTACGGCTACCCTTGAAAGACCAGGTCCGCAGCCTAGGGGTCATTTTAGACTCCCAGCTGTCCATGGAGGCTCAGGTGTCAGCTGTGAGCCAGACAGCGCTGTACCAACTCCATCTGATACGGCGGCTGTGCCCCTACCTTCCTGACCATCTGCTTCCGTCGGTACTACATGCCCTGGTCTCCTCTTGTCTAGACTACTGTAGTGCGCTCTACATGGGGTTACCCTTGAAGATGGTTCGGAAGCTGCAGCTGGTGCAGAACGCAGCGGCTCACCTGATTAAAGGCAGCCGCCGGCATGATCACATCACTCCGGTGCTGAAGGAGTTGCACTGGCTACCAGTTGTTTTCTGGGCGAAATTCAAGATGTTGGTTTTGACCTTTAAAACACTATGTGGTTCCGGCCCAGCCTATCTCAAGGAGGACCTCCAGCAACACCAGACAGGCTGCTTAACAAGATCAGCCTCAGATGGCCTTCTCTCTGTCCCATCAGCCAGGACAGCTAGGCTGGTGAGGACGAGGGAGAGGGCCTTCTCTGTGGTGGCCCCCACTCTGTGGAACTCCCTCCCTAGGGAACTCCGCCATGCCCCCTCTTTAATGAGCTTCCTCCACACACTGAAACTTGGTTATTCAGGCAGGCATTTGGGGTGGGTTAGGGTATTTTAAAATAATGTTTTAATGTATAATTTTACTGTTTTAAATTGTACCATTGTACATCGCCCAGAGTGGCCAGGTGACTGGCCAGATGGGCAATTAATAAATTTAATAAATAAATAAATAAATAAATAAATAATAAAATCATCACACAGTCAAATCTGTTTATCTGTGTAGCATGCCATAACTTCACTTTGCTCACCTGCAGGATCCCTGATAGCTTGGGATCACTCTTATGGCTAACATCTGAGGAAGAAGCAGCCGCTAGAGGAAACATTTCAGTTTATTCAACCAGGTTTTTAAAAGGTAGATTTTTTACAGTCTAAGTATTTGGGAAGAGCAACCCATTTCTTGAAATTACTAGTTTTTACTTGAAAAACATGAAAGCAGGGAGTATTTGATGTAGCCCTAATTTATATCAAATCTGGAGCACCTACTTTGAAAAAGGCAACAGAACCACACTGGCCTCTTCTTGGCTATGATTTACAAAAGTAATGCAGGAAGGAAATGTAGCCTATATCTTTGAAATCCCAGAATCTCAAGTCTGAGATAAACCATCTGTTCCCTGGATGAAAAGCTAAGAAAGATCACATCACCAATGCTTAACAAATGATAAATAATAACAATATCTGTGCAGTTCAAGGGGATTCCAGTTTGTAGCAGCTGATTGTACTTACAGAAATGAAAAGGGAAGAAGAAATAAAATGAATCCACCCAGCTGTGGCACTTAAAACAAAACACACACACACACACACACACACGGTGAATTCAGGATTTATTTTTATTGCCATTGTCAAGGAAACATGTTTTTAAAATTGAAAACAATATTCTTTAAATTTAAACAGAAGAAGAAACTTTCAAAGTATGGCATTTGGAGAAACTTTAATGGTTGGGCTGTTCGTATAGCTGGTTTTGAGTTCTTGCTTTGCTTTTGGATGCCTGTGTGGCGGCGGGGGAGAGGGGAGGTTGCATATATTATGCAATTATATTTTAAATTAAATTTGCATATCAGAAGTAATCCCTTTCTCTCTCACTGTCTTCTAGGAGCAGAGGCAAACCTGACCTACATGGGACCAAAGTCCTAGGTATGATACATGTATTCATTTGGAGAAAGTCTTCCTTCCTGTTCCAATAAAAAAGCATAATTTTAGTTTCAAGGTCTCTTGGTGCCTTTGCTCTTTCACTGATGCAATTAGAATATCAAAACTCTTTATGCCAGGACCATAAATCCAAGGCCTTTCTGTGTTTACCTTGAAACAAAGGCATCATCATAGATCCAAGGTCCTTGTATGTCTCATGCACAGAGAACAATTCCAGAATAATGAGGCCTCTCTGAGCATCAGAACTATGCTGCAGAACTGTTTTTTCAAGGCCTTTCCTGTATGATGGGATGGCGCTTCACTGGAAAAGGTGCTCAGTAACCAGAATTATTGAAATCCAGCAGATTTCTTTCCAATATATTGTTTGACAACCAGTGGCTCGTCTTGAATCCTTATGGTACTGAAGTATAAGGAGCCTCAAAGACAGAGTGCAACCCTACAGCCCCTAATGGCATCTGAGGGGCCATAAGGTGTCAGGGATTTCCCACTCTGAGGCTGTAGACAAAGCTATGGCCTTGGAGGGGAAATCAGAGCAGGGATCCCCTCCCCTGAAGCCCCTCCCAGGCTGGAGAATGCTAGGATTTCTAGGACTTATTCTGTCTAAGCAGGCATAGGATTGCATCCTGTCTCAGGCCCTCGTTCAAACTGCAGTTTCTATTGTTTATTTTCACACAACAGAGGTAGATCACATCACCCTTAGCTGGGGCTGGGGGGAGGGGGGCACACGCCCTTTGGGGATCTGCCAGATATTTCCTAGCCATTCAGAAAGCATCCACTGGCTCTTTAGCCAGCAATCTGCCTAACAGAGGAGGTATCTGGCAATTTTGCCACTGACTACTAAAGAAGTTTCAGCAGTCCTTCTAACTTCATTCATCCTTGTCTGACCCCCCACCCCCATCGTACAACAAGTCATTCATATCATTTTCTTATTCTGACTGGTTGCTACTGCACATATATGATTTAAGGTGCAATCCTATGCATGTTTAGTCAGAAAAAAGTCCTACAATGCCCAGCATGCCCCAGCCAGCCATGCTGGGGCATGCTGGGAGTTGTAGGATTTTTCTGACTAAGCATAGGATTGTGCCCTTAAAAGCTTTAAAACCACCATGTAATGAGCACTTCAGCTGGACAGGGTATTATGTGATAACTGCTTGAACTTCATTTTTGAATAGAGCTTGGGTGGGCTCAGGCTACTCAGAGAAGGGAGTCTCAAAACTGTGGAGGCAGCCACAGAGGACATTTGTCTCTCCTCTATCCTCACCTGTTTATACCAAAAACACACTTTTATGAAGGGACTTATTGTGATGATGCCAGAGGAAGAAGATTCTCACTAAGGTCTGGAGAAGATCCTGAACTACTTAGGGCCTCATTTGGCTGGAGTAAAGTGAGATAATGAGATAATTATAATAATAACATGCATATTTGAATAGGAAATATTATTAGTGTTTTGATTTTATTGGTCTATTCTTTTGGTGGTGTGATCTACTCCAAGCCCTCAAGATGGGATGGGTGAGAAATCTAAATAGATCATAAGCAGCACCTTAGATGGGTGGTGACGGTGAGGGACTGGCTATACCACTGTGGTAGAGCCCCTGTTTTGCATACAGAAGGTCCCAGCTTCCATTCCAGGAAGGGCTGGGAAAAGACCTCTATCTCTGAAACCCTGGCGAGCTGCTGCCAGTCAGTGTAGATGGAGATAGATGGACCAAGGGTCCGAATTGATATGAGGCAGCTTCCTATGTTCTGTGGTGGCCTGACACAGAAGCAAGTGTTTTATGGCCAGGTATGACAGATGTGCCAAAGTGAAATATCCATGTCTTTTAATAAGAAGCTGCCCACTGTATGGAAAACACTGATCTAAACATTTACAACAGCATTTGAGGAGCCCTAGCAGAGAAAGCAAACCTTTGCCAAAGCCCATTATATTGTTGTTTTAAGCAACAATATAAATTCCAGAGCATCAGTTCTCAAACATTTGATAGAAAATGCAGCAATGCTGGTTTGGGAAGAAGCTGCAGTGGTGTAGGACAAAGTGACATGGGCTCTGGAGGAATCTATGAAGGCAGTGTGGGCCAGATGGGGAACCTCCACAGGCCAGATTAGACCCATTGGCTGGAGGTAGGGATGTCAGAGAAATCCATTTGGGGGGTGGAGTTTGATGGGTTTCCTAGGATTGCCACCCCCCTGACTTCATTTTGGTTACCTCTGCGGCACCTGATCTGATCTGCAGCAAGTCAGGCCATTTCACAGTTTTTCCAGGAATTTTGCACATTTTTTAAAAGGTTCTGCAATCTGCACAAATTTATGAGCAATGTGTACAAATCATGGCCAAATTTGCGCAAATTACAGAAATTATGGCCAAATTTGCATAATTTGCACAAATTCACCTGCAGCTTCCACAAATTGTGTGCAATTGTGGAACCTTCCAAAAAAGAAATGCAAAAAAGAGTCTGGAGTCCTGCAACTCAGCTTGCACATGCAAAGCAAGTTGTATATGCTGAAGACCCAGACTTCCCAGCGATGGACATCTCTAACTAGAAGTTACCTTTCCTGTTCTAACAGTACAAGACTTGCACAGAGAGGATGCATGCAGCAGCAGGTCCCACACCATGAAGGTAATATCAGGCAATGCCCTTAGTCCAAGATTTTTACCTTAAAGTCACCCCCTCTCAATCCCTTATCTGGTCTATCAGCAGCAGATTAATATTCACTCCTGATGATAGCCAAAGTTCAGAAAAAGCCATCCTCCATCTGTTTGGCCCTCTGAAAGAAGCATCTGAATATGCTCCAGCAGGACAGTCAGAGGCAATTGGATTAGGTCCTTCTCCCTACCGAAGGGTTCAGACACCGGGAAGCCTCCAGAAAGACTGTATGCCTTTTAACTCTGCACAATGGCTCACAGAGTATACATCATTCACAGTTCTTCCACCTCCCTGGCCCCACGCACTCATGCATGTGTCTCAGAGCAGCCCCCAGGATAAGAAATGCCAAAAGATCATATTGAATCACTGCTGCTCTTTTTTCACACAGTTCAGCCTTCTCAGGTCTGACATGTTGTAAACTCTGCTGAACAAGTGCCAAACCACAAAAATTTGCTCCTGCTGGAGTGGTGACGTTTTGCTTTGAACTCTTTAACCATCCAGCACTTGTGACTGGGAAAGTGGTTGCAGAGCTGTTTCCTGACTTTGCATTTTGTTTCTCTCTTCCTGAATTACGTGTGTGTGTGTGTGTGTGTGTTGATGGTGGTAGTGCTGAGATTTTCCCTTTGGCATTACTTAATGCTGTTAATTATAAGGTGCCACCTATATGAATAGAAAGCATTTCTCTAGCACAAAAGGAGCAGATGGAAATATATAAGGAGGACGTTTCCTTCCTTTACTGCCTTCTTCCTCAAGACCCACTTTTTCTTAAAACATTTTCCTGAATTAACCTAAACTTTCCAACAACATTTATTTATTTGTTTCTTAAACTTTTTTTTTTTTTACCTGACTTTCAGGACACAATACCCTCACAAGGTGGTTTCCAGATTTGTTTTTTTAATACACATAAAAACATTATAAGCACAACCAAATAAATATACAGCAAATTAACATCTTCAAACCACCAATTTAAAACCAGCAGCAGCGAATACTTTTTTTCCCCACAGCCCAACACATTAACCAAACATGGACTGAAATAAAAACATCTTCAGAGTTCTCTTAAAATACAGCATTGACACGGCTGTATGTAGTTTCCTAGAGAGGAAGTTCCACAAGTGTGGGGACACTACTGAGAAGGCTCTGTCCCTGGTCCCTGGCAGTCTAACACTTCCTACTGGAAGGTCAGAGAGCAGGGCCTCAGATGCTGATATTAACAGTTTGCAGGCTCTTAACTGGTACACACAGTCCTTCAGATAACTTAGTCCCAAATTATGTAGGGCTTAAAAGGCTAAAACTAGGACCTTAAATTGGTTAAAGTCCAATTTAATCAACTGGATCTTAATTGGTTAATTAAGATCCAATTAATTACATTAATTGGTAAGGTAATAATTACCTTAATTAATTAAGGTAATTAATTAATTAATACCTATAAGATGGTCTGAATGCCTAGCTTCCATAAACGTTATAGCTGCCACATTCTATCCATTGCAGTTTCCAAATAGTTTCTAAGGGCAGCCTCACCTAGAGCACATGACAGTAATTTAGTCTGGATGTAACCAAAACATCTAACTCTTCTCTGCTTCATCCACATTACTCATGTATCAATTTACTTCTCTAGCCCCACTATTCCCGTCTTTTCTTTTTAAAGTAGTTTGTGACCTTCTGTGTCAGAAATTGTGTTACATCTATGTTTTTGTCAGGGTTGTCTCTGAGCCCATAGATTCTCAAGGCAGCTCTGATTCTGAGGAGGAGATACAATTCGTGGGGGAGGATCTCTCTCAGACTTCAGAGGCACAGCTGGAGGGGGAGCCCCCCCACTCATATCCCTGGGAGCGACAGTGATAGGGATGTCAGAGAATTCCGCGACGGATCTTGGTGAGGCCGAATGCCAGTGCATTCAGCCTCCCGAAACCCATCGCGGAATGAAGCCCCTGCCCCCCCAATCCATGAAAGGCGCGCAGGACGAAGTGCCCGCCATCCCCACCCCATGAAAGGCACGCGAAACGGAGCACTTACCTGCTCCCATCTGCGCTGCTGTGCAAATGGCGGCCGTCCTGCGGCTGCCATTTGCTTCCTCCTTCAGCCGTGATAAGCTACGTAAATACTTACGTGGCCTATCACGGCTAATGCAGGGACGCCATTTGCATCCCTGCGGAGGCCGTGATAGGCTACGTAAGTATTTACGTAGCCTATCATGGCGGGGGGGGGGAAACCCCAGCGTACGCAAATAGCGGTAGCCGCCACCATTTGCGTACGCTGGGGTTTTTTCCCCCCTGCCGTGATAGGCTACGTAAATATTTACGTAGCCTATCACGGCTCACTGCAGGGATGCAAATGATGGCGGCTACGACAGCTGCCATTTGCATCCCTGCAGGGCTGCCCAGCGGCCAGATGTCCAGCTGTGGGCAGCCGGAGTAGGCCGGCAGCTCTGCGGCTTGGCCGGCTGGCCAGGATTCCGGGGGGGAGGCACGGAGCGCCTCCCCCCCAGCGAGGATTCCGTGGGAGGGACGGAGCACCTCCCCCCACCTGCAGAGCCCGGCAAAGCCAGGTAAGCAGGGTTTCATACACCCCTAGACAGTGACCCAGGCATGGAAAGAGAGAGATATTTGAGCTTTTAGACATGAGGCGCAGCCGCAGACACAAGCAAGAGATTGCAGGAGCCGAGCTTAGGTGCTCAGCCTGGTTGGCTCGATGTCAACAGCTGTGCCCAGGAGCCTCATGGGAGAGGGGGAGATCTTCCCCTCCCACCCCTTCAGTTCAGAGAGTTGCTGCATTTTTCCCAAATGGAGATCAACTGACGTCCTAACCCTTAGAAACCCCTAGATGGCTGTTCCTTTGTAGTTCCTATGAAGTCTCAGGCAATTAGCATCTGTATGCTTCGTTAGGATGAATGGAATTAAAGCCTTGGAAAGCGGCCTTTTTGTCTGAGTGTTGATTCTGGCTATTGGAGGATTCAGTAGGCAACAGGGGCATCTCAACGGTTTTTTCAACAGACTTGCACACTTTTGACACTAAAGATTACAGCTACCGTTGCCAACCATAGGCCATGAGTCAGTGGTAGAACACAAGCTTTACATGCAGATGTTCCCTGCTTCAGTCCCTGGCACCTCCAGGTAGGGCTGGAAAAATTCTTGCCTGAAACCCCAGAGAATCGCTCCCAGACAGTATCAGCAATACTGAGCTAGATGGGCCAATGGACCGACTCAGTATAAGGCAGCTTCCTAGGTTCCTAACCAGCCAGAAGAAGTGAACTGGCTTGCTCCTGTTGCCCTTAACACCAGCCTGATATGCAGGAAATGGTAGGTGAAGCCTTTGTAGCATAGAAAAAAACATTACTATCTGCTAACATTTTCACATCAAAATGCTGTTAAAGGCATAGGAGAGAGAGAAAATAAATACATAGAAAGTTTACAACCCTAGCCAGAGCACAAGTTAGGTGTCATGGGGATACTGCCCCAAATGGCCTCTCTGGGATGAGCGATCTTTGCATGCTCTGTAATATTTTAGAAGCACTTTCTATATCAGGGCTGTGGAACACACAGCCCATGGGCTGAATGTGACCCTCAGCACACTGCAGGTGCCCTGAGTCCCAATCCCTCCCCCACTGCCGCCGCCACCACCACGCAGGACATGAATGGGGCATCATCCTTGAGTGTCCTGTCTCCTGATTCTGTGGGGGAATGGGCATGCGGGAAACACACTACTCATGTGCCCAGTTTCCAAGCAGAACCAATTCTGCCAGGGATGAGGCAGACAAGACCCTGTTTTCCACCAAAAACAGGAATGCTGGGAAAGCGGGTGCATCTTCTTTCTCAGTGACATTGCTGTGATGACAGGGGGAAGCTTTAACCATGCCCCCATCCCAGTGATACTACTGAATATTGCTGGGATATGGGTAAAGGGCTCCTTACTGAGCTTTTACCCCGCGATTGAGAGTGCTCCTTCACAGAAGTTTGTGGGCTCTTTACATGACGCCATGATCATTCAAGGCATCTCCTGCACTCAATGCCCTTTGCTTTGTTTTTAAATAGATGGCAGATAATGAGCTATCAAATTACCCCGTTGTGTTCTGCTTGAGTTCCCCCCATGAAAAGAGGAAAAGCGGCAAGAAGAGGAGTGAGATCAATGAAAGAGAATGGAAGACTCAGATACGGGGAGAAGGAGGGGGAAGGGGATGGGGGAAAAGGAAGCATGTGAAAACGGGAGTCATTGTGATCCTGCATTTAAAACGGAAGCAGAAAGTCCCGTTTTAAATGCAGGATTTTAGACTGGTGTAGAGGTGCCCAAAGCCTCCTCTCCACCACAGCAATCAACAGCAGCAAGTGTGTGTGTGTGTGTGTGTGTGTGTGTGTGTGTTCATTCCCCGGCCACCCACCCAACACTCCATGTGGCTCTCAAGGCCATACAACATGCCCACCCCTGTTCTATGTGGAGTTTAAGAGAATGCCTTCTCCCTTACCAGCCTGCCTGGTCACTAGATCATCTGATGAACCACTCCTGGTGGTTCTGGATGGACCTGCATCTGTTTAGAGTCCACTTGGAGCAAAGCCTTCAGTGTATTGGCTCCTTCTCTATGGAACTCCCTGCCTGTTAATGTCAGGAAGGCACCAACGTTGTTTCATTTTTGATGCCTGCCGGAGACATTTTTATTTAAACAAGCCTACCCTGATTGACCAGCCATAGTTTTAGTTTGATTTTAAGATTTTAACTCTGTATTCTGATTCTTTTTTCCTTCCGTTTTATTGTTCACTATTCAGAAATTTTATTGGATATAGAGCGGTATATCAGTCTTGTAAATAAACAAATAAATCAATAAATGTCATTATGCCAATATATAATGCTTCCATAATGCTGAAAGTTCTCATGTGAGGCCTCTTATGAGGCCTGAAGAACAACAGTGAATAAATATAGCCAAATATAACAGGTGGTTGAAACAAGCAAGCAAGCTGTGATGTTTTCTGTGAGGGAATATGTGCAAAAACCTTCAGTGCATCTTCACATATGCAGTTCATTGTTTGATGACTGTAGCAGTGGCTTGCAAGTGTGAAGACACCAGATCAAGCACCACAGATACACCTTTAATATCCTCTCACATCACTTCAAACACAGTGTACTTAAGTCATCAAGTACTAAGTAATTTAGTTATGATGATGAATAATCCAGGGATGTGTGCATGCATGTCTGTGATCACGCTGCACAAACAAGCAATTTAAATATCGAGGATACAATTTAATGCAGCCCAAATTATATCTGAGCCTTAATGTCCAATATGTAATGGCATTACTAATAGGGAATTATGAGGACTAAGCCCAAATTGCCCCTCAAAATTCAAGTTCAGCCAGCAAAAGAGAAGCCATTTCACTGAATTTTCAGGGGGGCAGTGAAAGTTGCCACCAGGTTCACTTGGGGGAGGACTTAGTCGGAGCAGCTGTGGGGGTGGTTCTTCCATTCTTTTAAAGAACTTTATTTAGCAGAGCTCTTCTCTCAGTGGCTTGCCTACCATTTTCTTTACCTCAGTTACAGGATTGTAAGGAGAGAAATGACAGCTACCCCCCCCCCAAAGAAGACCATTCACTGGTGGGAGGAATTCTAATTTTCATGTGTGCATACTAAGTATATTTTAAAAGGCCTTCCTAACATATCCAGAGATCAATTGTAAATAGGGACAGTTGGAGCAAATGTATATAGAAGAAATATACATACAGATAAATTATGTGTTCACCTGTGTTAGTGTAACTCCTGACTGTTGATAGGATTATGCAGGTGTGATGGGAAATGAAATCCAGACTCACTATTATATAACATTAACCTTTGTAGAATAGGAACGTGCTCATTTGAAAGATCAGAGGGATCATTGTGGAGTGAGTTCCATCCACATATTTGCCATAAAAGTTATGACTGAGAACTCCATTTCCCTGGTTTTATATTAATCATAACTTTACTTCAAAGATGGACTTAGGAACAGCTGGAAGGGGCTGCATGCATAACACTTTATATCCCAATTAGTGATGCATGAATGTTAAAAAGTTTTGGGTTTCACCATCCACTATTTGTTTTCAGAATTTTTGCCCAGATGCTGGTCTGAAGGATCCTGATGCAGTTTCAGAGGGTGGATGGAAGATGGTTTGGAAGACCCATGGATGCTGCACTGGACCCCTTGGAAACAGAGCAGGATACAAATGTAATTAAATAGAGAGGCCATTTACAGAATCAAGCATTTGCTGAGACCTACTATAGAACAATGCATGCAGACTTTTGTGCATGCTGACATCTTTCACGCAAACACCTCAGGTTGTGATACGCCTCACTTTGCCATCAGCACAAGTGGTGGCAATCACACTGCAAGGTTGTGGGGGACAGAGTTCTTAGCCAGTCAAGAGACCAAGGTTGCTCTCTTCTCAATGTCTTCCTCTATAATCTGCTTTATTTGGACCTGAAATTATCAAAGAGTTGTGAGGAAACACATGAGAATATACCTCTTCAGTTACTAAAGAAAAAGCTCAGAAATCCCATAAGAAATAAGATGAATTTCTAAAGGTAGGGTTAAAGGCGAAAGCCCTGACACTTTATACCATCTAAGCAGTGAGTATGTGCACTACAAACATGTATTGGTTGTCTACTACTTTAACTTTCATGGCTTCCCCCAAAGATTCCTGGGAAACCCAGTTTGGTAAAGGTGCTGTGAATTCTGTTAGGGATTCCTATCCCGTCCTTATACTACTACAATTTCCCAGTTCCCCTGGGAGAGAGAATGAGATTTAAGACTACTGTACACATGTGCCTAGGGTGTCCATGTATCTACTTTTACCGACATGCCTCTGTTCAAAGGGCTGCCAGAGAACTGTCCTCTATTTTGAAGATGTCCTCTATTTGAAGGGTTATTGAGTCCAAGTCCAGTTTAAAAATAAAGAAGAAGGAAGAGCTGGGTCTCGACAGCAACTCGTCAACAGACTGAGCAAGGCAGACAGATCACCTGGGCCCCATCTACACAGAGATGCTTTCTGAGGTGATTCCATTTAAATCTGGATTTTCATGAAATCAGGTTTGCTCCTCCTGGGGCAAACATAGCCATTAAAGCAGTGTATGCATTTTTTAAAAAATCCTGCCTTCACAGGGCAAAGGCACCTGAAACTGCATTAGTTGGGGGTTAGGTGGGCAGAGTCTCATGACTAGAACTGAATGTCCTCAACTGCATAGGTGTGGGGCAGCAAATTAGCGGAGGCTTGCTCCCTGCCCCTCTCCTTGCTTGTGTGCTCAATAAAGTGAAGTGGAAGAGAATGAGTTACTTCTGAGTAGACATGTTTAGCTAACATCCCCCTGTGTGTCCACCCTTTCTCAGCAGGAAAAAGGCTCCTTTGGGGGCAATCAGCTGTTAAAACCATAACAGTTCTTTGTCCCTTCATTCTTCCGTAAGAGCTGAGGTATAAACCAGCAGGCTTGCTTCCCGCCCTGCTCCTTGCATGCTCAATGAAATGCAATGAAGGCAAATGAGTTATTTCCGAGTAGACATGTTTTGCCAACACCTCCCCTTCTGTCCACCCTTTCTTCGTGGGAGTAAGGGTCACTTGGTGGAAATCAACCTTTAAACTTATTAAACCTATGTGCACATTCACTTGTTCAGATATTTAAAAAAGAGCAGGCAAAGGGATTCTCCTGAACCCTTTCTCTGCTTGTCCTCGGTAAAGCGCAATTGAAGAGAATGAGTTACTTCTGAGTACATACGTTTTGCCCACTCCTCTCCCTTTCATGATGCAACTTTCCCTTCTGCCAATCAGTGCTGCTCCCCCCAGCCTGCACCAAAGGCAATTCAGGTCAAACAGACTCCCAAACCGCCACGACAGGAAAATCTGTCAGAAAATGAGTTTGCAAAAAATGGGTTTTACGGCATGAAAAACTGTGCTTGCTATGGAGAAGGGCATATATCATGTGCCACAGTCATCTGGGGGGCACAGTAAAACCAGAGTAAATGCCCCAAGTAAATGGGGCCCTGGTCACAGTCTTCCACATCGTGCGGAGATGTACTGTATATCTATTTAAATTATAATAATTATTTCCAAATTTGCATCTATACATATAAATTAGCATATGCAAATTATATGTGCCAATATGTATCCTCTTTTGTCCTCTTTTTCCGTGATTTCCTCGAGTGCCTGAGGAACTATGGACGGAGGTCCTTAACATTGTTCAGGAGGCAGCAACTCAATCCATCCCAAAGAAAAAGAAATGCAAGAAAGCCAAGTGGCTGTCTGATGAGGCTTTACAAGTAGCTGAGGAAAGAAGGGAAGCAAAAAGCAAGGGAGAAAGGGGAAGATATATGCAACTGAATGCAGAGTTCCAGAGAAGAGCAAGGAGAGACAAGAAGGCCTTCTTAAATGAACAATGCAAAGAAATCGAGGAAAACAACAGAATGGGAAAGACTAGAGATCTCTTCAAGAAAATTGGAGATCTCAAGGGAACGTTTTGTGCAAAGACGGGCATGATAAAGGACAAAGAAGGCAGGGACCTAACAGAAGCAGATGAGATTAAGAAGAGGTGGAGAGAATACACAGAAGAACTATACAGGAAAGATCTGAATGTCCCTGATAGCCATGATAGTGCAGTCACTGAACTTGAGCCGGACATCCTAGAGAGGGAAGTCAAATGGGCCTTAGGAAGCATTAGTAACAACAAAGCTAGCGGAGATGACAGTCTTCCAGCTGAGCTATTTAAAATCCTAAAAGATGATGCTGTTAAAGTGCTGCACTCAATATGCCAACAAATTTGGAACACTCAACAGTGGCCGCAAGACTGGAAAAGGTCAGTTTACATTCCAATTCCAAAGAAGGGCAATGCCAAAGAGTGTTCAAACTACTGTACAGTTGCGCTCATTTCACATGCCAGCAAGGTGATGCTCAAAATCCTACAAGCTAGGCTTCAGCAGTATGCGAACCGAGAACTACTGGAAGTACAAGCTGGGTTTCGAAGAGGCAGAGGAACTAGAGATCAAATCGCCAACTTTCACTGGATCATGAAGAAAGCAAAAGAATTCCAGAAAAACGTCTATTTCTGCTGCATTGACTACGCTAAAGCCTTTGATTGTGTGGATCACAACAAACTCTGGCAAATTCTGAAAGACATGGGGGTACCAGACCACCTTACCTGTCTCCTGAGACGAGGGTCAAGAAGCAACAGTAAGAACCAGTCATGGAACAACCGATTGGTTCAAAATTGGGAAAGGAGTATGACAAGGCTGCATATTGTCGCCCTGCTTATTGAACTTATATGCAGAGTACATCATGAGAAACGCCAGGTTGGATGAATCACAGGTCGGAATTAAGATTGCTGGGAGAATTATCAACAACCTCCGATATGCAGATAATACCACCCTAATGGCAGAAGCGAAGAGGATCTAAAGAGCCTCTTCTTGAGGGTGAAAGAGGAGAGTGCAAAAGCTGGTTTGAAACTCAACATTAAAAAAATGAAGATCATGGCATCTGGCCCCATCACTTCCTGGCATATGGAAGGGGAAGAAATGGAAGCAGTGACAGATTTTATTTTCTTGGGCTCCAAGATCACTGCAGACGGTGACTTTAGCCATGAAATTAAAAGACGCTTGCTCCTTGGGAGGAAAGCTATGGCAAACCTAGACAGCATAGTAAGAAGCAGAGACATCACCTTGCCGACAAAGGTCCATATAATCAAAGCTATGGTTTTCCCAGTAGTAACGTATGGCTGTGAGAGCTGGACTATAAGGAAGACTGAGCGCCGAAGAATTGATGCTTTCAAACTGTGGTGCTGAAGAAGACTGTTACGAATCCCCTGGACTGCAAGGAGATCAAATCAGTCAATCCTAAAGGAAATCAACCCTGAGTGCTCATTGGAAGACAGATACTGAAGCTGAAGCTCAAATATTTTGGCCACCTAATGCGAAGAGAAAACTCTCTGGAAAAGACCCTGATGCTGGGAAAGACTGAAGGCAAAAGGAGAAGGGGATGGCAGCGGATGAGATGGTTAGATAGCATCACTGATGCAATGAATATGGACTTGAGCACGCTCCGGGAGAGAGCGGAGGACAGGAAGGCCTGGGGTGCTATGGTCCATGGGGTCACGAAGAGTTGGACACTACTGAACGACTGAAGAACAACAAGTCCAAAATTTCTGGAGAGCACCAGGTTGGGTAAGGATCAATTGTGTTGTTAATCAGTTTATTGTTGGAGCTATACATTACAAGGTAAATATGGCATTCGGTATAATAATGCAGTTGTGGGGACAGTTTCATGTGAGAATCAGTGGCAGGAAGGGGATGATAAAACTTACCCTGCCCTTGCTGAATCTCCCCACAACTCCTTCCTAGCCAGTTTTTCCTTCCTCTTTCCTCCCATCAAGCCAACTCAAGTTCAGAAAAATAAATGCATAGGGGAGAATAAGGTCTGGGGGAGATTGAACAGGAGGACAATCAGCAGGCAGGGAAAGAAATAAGCCCCCCCCCAAGTGCCTGCCAATTCTCCCTTTCATATGTGCCATCAAGTAGCCAACTTGTGTTTGTGTTTAGAAAATGTGTGTTTGCTGAAGCATCATAGTTCTACCCTCAGCCGAGACTAGACGTGACACAGTTTTTTGCATCTTTCCCCAAACTTTTTTTTAAAAACTAAAAGATGCCTATGAGTTTGAATTGAGGAATTTTTACTCAAAATTACCTTCCCCAAAAGTTGTTTTTCTTTTCATAGGGAAAACAATACGGGTACCCATATATTTTTCTCTGGGGTGGAAAAGAAGCTTGGGGGGGGGGATTTGAGTGAGAAAATGGCTACTCCCCTCTACGATCCCTCAGCTTAAACTCATAGCCTCCTGAGGGTGCTTTTGGTTATAATCATGGAATATGTCTATGTACAGATACATATGAGACTGTGTGTCATGCCTAGTTTGCGTCTATGTCTGTCGTGCAGATATGCTCTCAATCCTATTTTTGTTTGTTTTTGTTTTAGAGAATGTGTATGATAATCTTGCAAGTAGCTCTATCAATATCATAGGTTGGTTGAACTGGGGCTGATCTACACTTACGGGTTTTTTCGCTTCCAATGAGGTTTCACTGCCCTTCTTTCACACTACACAGTACCCGCCTCAAACTGGAACCAGAATTTCCCGCTTCCATGCTCCCACTTTCAATACCCTGATATCCTGGTATTTCCCCTTAATGTGCTCTGATTTTCTGCCTTCACTACCGTATCTGGTCATAGTCCCCTCCCCTGCCTGTCCATATACAGCAGTGTTTGTATTTCCCTCCTGTCCAATCACAGCTCTTGACAGCTCCATGTCATCTTCCAGTTACTGATCACTGATCAGCTTCCTCAGCACTCAGTGTTTCCTCAGCAGCAAGCAAAAGGCTGGATGTGCGCACTCTTGTCTGATCTCGGAAGCTAAGCAGGCTCGGACCCGGTCAGTAGTTGGATGGGCCTGCTCCTGTATTGAGCAGGGGGTTGTTCTATCCCTTCAAATGAGACTAAGTTTTACCACCTTCTATCCCCTGCTTCGGCTTTAAAAAAAAAATTAAGGCGTTATCTTCGAAGAATCGTGGCTTCTCCATGATTTTTTTTTTCTAATTCAGGCATGATCTTTGAAGATTTGAAGATTCGAAGATGTGAAGTTTCGAATCTTCAAAGATCATGCCTGAATTAGAAAAAAAAAAAAAATCATGGAAAAGCCACAATTCTTCGAAGGTAACACCTTAATTTTTTTTTTTTTAAGCCGAAGTGGGGGAATGGAAGGGGGTTAAACTTAGTCTCATTTGAAGGGATAGAGCAAGCCCCTGCTCAGTGCCGGAAGCCTGATTCCCAGGCAGTCGCCCATCCAACTACTGACCAGACCAACGTGAAGTTTCGAATCTTCGAAGATGCCAGCAGCCCCCCTCAAACGCGAGCGCTGGGTGCCACTGCCCCTCTTCCTCGTGCCGGCTGTCAAGGGCTGGCACGGGGAAAACAGCATTGGCAGACACCCCCCCAGCCGCTTGCCCTGGCCTCCAGCAGGTGAGGGGGGAGAAAAGGATAGATGCCTCCTTCTTCCCTCCACCCCCACCTGCTACAGTGGCAGCAGCAAGGGACAAGCTGGTCGTTTTCCCAAAGGCCAGGAAAACATGAGGAAAATGACAAGCCTCTCCTGCACCACTGCCGTGCGGTGGGCATGGAATCAGAATAAACAAGAAGAGTTTCTGATCCTCCAATGAGGGCTGCTGTCACAGCACAAGTGTGAACTGAGCTTGCACATTCGATGAAGCACTGCAATGGGGAAAATGGGTGAGTGTGGATAATCATGTTTTAATGCAAGAGCGTTTAACCTGACAGGACACCGAATTCGTTGCAATGGCAGGCGCAATGTAGATCGGCCCCTGGAAGTAAAGGTCATGCCTCAAGGTATGTGACAACAGTTCAAGCCAAGTGTGGATAGACCTATGCACTCAAAGCAGCAAATCACTTAACTCACCAAATTGTGCTATCTATCTATCTATCTATCTATCTATCTATCTATCTATCTATCTATCTAATCATCCATCTATCCATCCTATCCATATAGGTACATTTATTTCCTACTTATTGTTTGAGGCCCTCTACTTAACACTGAGCTTAACCTCACTTGTTGTGAAGACAAATGATCTTTTGGGTTGTAGCTCCTTATGCTACCATCATTCAATATTTCTTTTGTTATGTTGAGGTTTAAGCTTTTATGGTTTTGCCTTACAGTCAGGACACTTGGACTTTGTCATATGAACTGACAGATTTTATTCACTGAGTTGAGTGGCAAATACCAACCTTTAAAAGCCTCTCAGTTTTATGAATTCTTGATCAGAACTCTAAGTGCAGTTGTATATAGCACTGATCTTTTTTTTTAATACTGAATTTTCATTGCTGATTTTAAAACAATGGGCAGTATCCAGTGGTGGCCATCTACTGCTTTTGTTCTGGAGCAGCCAGCCCTGCCAATTCTGTTGTGCAAGCAAGGAAATTTAGCTCCTTTATGCAAGCTCCACCAACCTGCTGTGTTCCAGAAACAAGCATTTCTGCTCATTTCAGGTTCCCCGCAGAAGCACTAAATTTGTGGGGCTGGCTGCTTTTGGACTATCACCACTGGATACTGCCCAATAGTTTTTAGTCTGTTTTATTATTGGTTTTATCATTGGTTTTATTTTTTGTTTAACTTTTATTATGCATGTCCCCCTGAGAGCTTCGACTATATGGTGACTCATAAATTGAGATGATGATGATGATGGGTGGATGGTGTAATGATCTGCAACCCACAAGATTTTCTTTACTCTGTCTTTCTCTATGACACTCACACTATGCTAGTGATATTAATAGCTCCAGCCATGCCCCAGTATGTAAAAGTAAGCTTCTATTTTACTCCACAAGAAAAGAGACCTTCACATCCACATAACATTCATTGTCATAACAGTTTGTTGTTGTAGTTCAGTCGTTCAGTCGTGTCCGACTCTTCGTGACCCCATGGACCATAGCACGCCAGGCCTTCCTGTCCTGCGCTCTCTCCTGGAGCGTGCTCAAGTTCATATTCATTGCATCCGTGATGCTATCTAGCCATCTCATCCTCTGCCTTCCCCTTCTCCTTTTGCCTTCAGTCTTTCCCAGCATCAGGGTCTTTTCCAGTGAGTTTCCAGTCATAACAGTAATCATGATTAATTCATTTGTCCTGAATGCATAGGTATTAGGGACTTAAAAAAAGCAGTTGGGCCATTATTGATATAAATGTATAACATCAGAAATCCCATATGTTTGACGGGAGGAATACAGGCTTCCTGGCTTATTTTCAGCCTAATTGTTTGTGACTGAATGGTGGTGACAGCAATGTTTATGACTAATTATGGCAACTGTGTTTATGAAGCCAATTAAAGTCCTTGGGTCTCCCCTAAGCTCCTAGCTGTGCAGAAATGCCAGGAAATCCATCTTTTAAAAGTGATTGCATCTTCTGGTGCTCCAAATAGGAAACAAACTGATTTGATCAAAGGAAGTTGCTATGTTGGTGGTGGTGGTTGTAACAACTATATGACTCAATAATGCTTCATTGACAAAGTAATGAGCTTTAACACTGGGACGCTTATACAAAGACTTTTAATAGCTTTTCATTCTGAAATGTCTTTCATTCATCCATTCGTTCTTTTTAAAAAAATCAGTGGCAATCTGTTCTACATGATTCTGTCCAGTTTTACTGCTCTAAAGTTAAAACAAACACATTTTGAAGGATGATGTCAAAGATCAGGGATATGAGTAGTCATAAGAAAGTTATGTATCATTAAGTCTGTTACACATACTCCGTATTCATCCAAAACTATTGATAGAATTGCACCAAAAAGTGAGGTAAGAATCTGGCAAATGAGAAAACCTCCACAAACACTGTAAAAGGGTGCTATAGCTGAAAGTCCTAGCTCTGCTAGAGTTATATATAATCCTTTCTCTAGCCTTTCAAGTGCCTCATAATTGTATCAAGGGTCACAGGCTAGAAAAGGAACAATAATGATCCAGAAAGAAAGAAACCCTACAGGAGATAAATCAAAGTTGCACATGTTCATAAAGAAACACTTGTATGACAGCTCAAAGGGGAACTTTTCCCATAACCTATCCTTGGGGTGCTTATCCTTTTTTATTCAAGATCACCAGAAACGTATGCCACTAGAGTGACTTAGTCAATCAGTGTCTGTTGATGATGAGAATAGGGTGTTATTGTGAAGTGATCTCAAACATAGGTCTTTTGTTCATGACTGCGTCTCTCTACTTTGAACATTGTCCTGTTTCTCAGTTCATTTGCTTCCTATTGGTTCCAGTGCCTCAGTGTGTTTTTCCTCTGCCCCAAGCCTTCATCTGCTACTTTCTAATTGTTAGGCAAGGCAGACAAGGTGCCCCACGGAGAACAGATGGCATTCTGGAATCTACCGGCAAGACTCACTCCTGGAATAGATTTTCACCTTCAGGCTCCACATAGAGGTAATAAATGCTAGCTACCTACCAAAAGAAAATCAAAAGGTGCACACAGGAACACAAATCACAACCTCTTCTGGAACACTAATGAGAAAAACAATTTGGCAGTATAGTGTGAAAAATGTTAATATATACAATGAGAATTAACCTCCAGAAACTGATATGTATTATCTTTATAACAATATCTTATATAGGAATGGGGGGAAATTCATTGAGTTCATATTTCAATGTAAATTTATTTAATTTTGTACTTTAAGCTACTATGCAAACTTAAACTCAGTTCTCCAAATTTTACAGTGGAGTTCTCCTATCATAAATACATACAAAAATGTGTCTATTAGGGAAAATAATGTTCAAGAATGAATGTATACTTGCAAAAATGTGTATATTAGGCAAAAATGCCTACAAAAATGCATGTCCTATACTAGGAGAAATGTGTACAAAAATGTTTATACATTGTCATGCAAACTTTAAAAAATTCTCAGACTTCAGGATGAACTGATCTTAACAATGGAGAAATTCTCAAAGTTTGAGACAAACCGAACTTAAGACTGGAAGAATTAGAAACTGAGAGGAACCAAAATTGACAGATTCATCCATCTCTAAATTCATATCTGGCCTGTATGCTGTTTGTGCTGTCTAGTAAATAACAAACCACCACCACCATCATCACCATCATACTTAACATATCACATATCTCTTAGCTCATCACATATCTCAGTGATTCTTACAGCTCACTACTGCCTGTAAAGTAGACTGGTATAATTATCCTCATATTACAAATGAGAGATAATATCCTCCAGTTCTCTCCCAAATTTCCCATGAGAACTATATCTGATGGAGGTTTGAAATGCTCAGCTTCACTGTTTACTGAGGAGTGAAAGCTTCAGTCCTCCGGTTCAGTGTGCTGGAGATCAAACTGAGAGACAGGCCCAACTGCTAACACTATATCATATTTCTTCTTTGCCTGTGGGTTCCAAAGGTGGAGTACTTACTTGAGCTTTCCTGCCCCAATGGGCTCTGCTCTCAGCTTAGCACTCAGGTAGGATGATAAACAGCTTTTTAATTAAGAACACCACATAGGAACATAAACTTCTAATAGCAAAGCAAAGCTGCTCATGCAAACTTCCACATGCTCCAACATACACACAGAGGGTAGTATCCAATTCAGCACTAGCGCCAACATAAATTATGCCATGCTAATGTAAGTGATCTCTAATGTGATGCCAATAGTGTTTGCTGGCATGGTGGGTTTCCCTGGAAAATCCGTCACACCAGCACATACTATTAGTGTTGCACTAGAGGTTGCTTATGCTAGCACATAATTTATGTTAGTGCTAGTGCCAAACTGGATACTGCCCAGAGATGGAACAAATAGGAACCACACCCAGTGGGGCTGAACTACACAAGGCAAGTATGAGAGGAGGAACCAGACTGTTCCATTACAGGCCCCTGAAGATACATACAGTGTACCACATGGAATGCCACAGGGAATACATCCAGGGAAGTGGGTATAGCATTACCCACTACACTGCAACAGCCTGGTCACTGAGGTCATCAGAGGGCATGTTCCTGGTGGTCCCACATGGACCCATGGCCTGGTTGGAGTCCACCAGGAAAAGAGCCTTCAGTGTGGTGGCCCCCTTCCTGTGGAATTCCCTACCTTTAGAGGTCAGGCAGGCACCAACATTGTGTTCCTTCCAGCGCCTCCTGAAGACGTTGTTCTTTCAAGAGGCCTTCCTTGCATGACAAGCCGTGGTTTGTTAAACTTCACTTTGTTGGGGTTTGTCATTTAAAAAAAAATGTTTTAACTCTTTTAACCATTGTTTTATTCTTTTATCATGTTGTTCACCGCTCCAAAATCTTCTGATGAGGAGCGGTATATAAATATTGTAAAATAAACAAACAAACAAACTACAGCTCTGAATATTAACTGTGGCCCTGGGTTGGCACTGAAGCTGCTATTTGCTGAGGGTGATATTAGAACTCCAAACTCATTTGCAAGGCAACACACTGAATGTGCCCTGAATATTCTCCTGCTTTCCTTTTCAGGAAAAAAATAGTGATTCTGGGAGAGCTAAAATATTTCCTGAAAAATAATTTTCAGGATAACATGTTTATTGTTGTTGTCTCCACTAACATCTACAACTTTGGTGTACGGATGGGAGAAACAGTGAGGCTCAAGCATATCAAGGTTGTCCAAGTTCCACTTCGAAGCTCAGTTCATCCTGTTTCCATTTCCAATTGTGAGCTTCTGTTGTTTTTCAAATGGGGAAAGTCTGCATTTGGGCCTGTCTTCTTTTAAAGTGTGCACCCACATATCTACGTTTCCCTCATTGAAAATGCGTATTTTTCCCAAAATGTTTAAAGTGCATATTTTTCCAAACATGTCTTTTTCAAATGTGGATCCAAACTTGGGAATATGTGAGCTACCCACTCAAAATACACTAATGTTTGTGTTTGGGGGTGTAAATGGGGCAAATTATGGTTAAAAAAGAAGTGAATTAAAATGAAATTCTTGTACATCCCTACTTCAGTGGCATTTTTTTCATTGCTTCTTTCTCACTCTTCAGAAATACACAAATGGTTAATCAGACAATCAGGGGTCTCATAGTGAATAAAATGATGCCATGATACTGTATTGTTGCTAATCTGATGTGACCACAAATGATGTGACTGACAGCAAAGGAAAGAAAGGTGAGGACAGTCACTGGATTAGTCACTGGGTGATCCAAAGTAATAAAGAATCACACAGTGAATGGGATGAGATGACTACATATTGTAGTCAATCAGATTAGGCTGAATGATGATAATCACTGTGGGCAATTAAAGAGCAATATGAGGGTGAAGAGGAATGTTTTCCATTGGAGGAAGAGAACCTTTGGATCCATCCCATGGTTTTTACACACACATTACAGAGCTAGAAATGCAACACACACACACAAATATCTGATGTGCAAAATTTATTCAAGTCTTTGAGGATACCCATAATGCACAACTCTCTGGAGATCAAGATAATGTGCCCATGTTTTATAGCACAAAAAGTAGAAAATTATCAATTAACCTTTGGAGCAGAATAAAAGATTAAACCCAATTACTGTAGAATTGGATATTTTCATTCACTATGGCATCAGGCTCAATTGAGATGGAACTGAGATGTGGAGAGACAGAAAAGGTTTATCAGGTCATATTAATGTGTGTCTCTGTGTACGAAAGTTCATTTGGTTTTAAATTACTCACATGAGCAGTTTTTTCACCAGTCGGAGATATTTTCACCCAATCTGTATACTTCTCTATCTTTATTTATTTATTTATTTGAAGTATTTTTTATGCCACTCCTCTGCTAAAAAGGTTCCCAGGGCAGCTTACATATGATCAATTAAACAAGACAGTCCCTGCCCCCAGGCTTATAATCTAAAAGACATGACACACAAGGAAAAAGAATAGAGAGGGAAGAGGGTGAAAAAACAATTCTTTTAGCAGGGCTGGTAGATTAGCCCTGCTCTCTCTCTCTCTCTCTCTCTCTCTCTCTCCCCCCCCCCCCGGAATGGCTGGTGGTGGTGACAATTGAGGGAGGAGGAGCCTTCATTTACTACATTTTTATATCGCCCAATAGCTGAAGCTCTCTGGCTGGTTCATAAAATAAAACTTAAAACTATAAACTGCAACACTATTAGAATGTTGTTTAATTACCCTAAATATTTCTTTTTGATTATATCAATCCTATCTATTCCTTTTGGCCATGCTGATCCTACACTACTCTTCACCTGTGGTACTTAAAATATTTCTGAAACACGTCAGCCGGTATGCGTATGCAATGGTGCTATCAAATTTCCAGCATCTGAATGTAGTCAGGCTGTATTTGTTTGTGTTCATGTGGCAGATGCAGCATGCCAGTTGGAAGTATACCAAGGTACATGTAACTGTGGTGATCATGGCATCTCTTTTGCAAATCACCATGGTTATGGCAATTGTAGCAAGCATGTATTCCCTGCTAGGTATAGATAACAACCCAGTTCATACGGAACTCCCTCTACACGAATCATGGGCAAATGTTAGCCTGATGCCACGCACCTGTAGGAAATTTGGTAGCATCCCTTAGAACATTTATTTATTTACCTTCAAGAAAGGGTTTCCACATGGACTTGTCTGCCAGAAATTCCTGCAAGTCTATGATGAAATGGTGTGCATAGTAAAGGATTCAAGGGGGTGCACTAAGAACACATGGGGACTTCACACAGAGTACTTCCCTGGCTTCTGGGGCTCCCCCATTAGACCGTTTAAATGGAGGGCCTATTCTAGAACACACCCAACACATTCCATTGCAGGAGAAGATTGTCAGTAGCATGCAGGCCATCCTTCAGGAAAGTTTACCCTCCATTACAGTTTGAAAGCCTCTACCTTAAACGGTTCACAGATAATGCTAGACTCCCTGGGGCTGCTTTATACCACTCATTTGAGTGCATGAATGACGCACTGAGGGTAAAGAATAGCTCATGGATTTCAAACGTAGTTAAGTGGGTAGAATGCATGCTTTGCATGCAAGAGGTCCCAGTTCCAATCCCTGCCATCTAGAGATAGGCAGGGACAACTTTCTCATGATTGGGAGGCAGCAGATAAGGGCCAGTTCCCATCTGCTGCAGCAGCCACCCTTAATTCCCCCTCCCCATATCACTCTTCCCCCCCCCACACATACACACTTCTTGTCTTCCTATCTGTGTGTGTGTTTGCCACAGCGGGAAATCAGCCAACAAAGCTCTCGCAGAGCACCCACTCTGCCCCACACCTAGCCCTGAGGAAGCTCAGAGTGCAGCATTGTGGGTAATGTTGCCCCAGAAACAGCATGTGCCACTGCCACTTTGCGACAATGGCAGTGATTTGGCTTCTTCAAATTTAGAAGTTACTTAAAAGTAATATTTACATTTAAAGATACGTTAAACCGGAGGTGGACAGGAGGTAGATCTCCATATGTTTTGGACTTTAATTCCCAGAAACCCATGCCACCATGGCCAATGGTCAGGAACGTAGGGAGTTGAAGTGCAACACATCTGGAGATCTACCTTCTGTCCATTTTCTGACCACCCTTGCTTTAAACAGTACTTGCCACCATTCTGGCAAACAGATGGCAGTGCAGGTAGTCTCCAAGCCACCTTACCCACAATGCCTTGCTATGAGGAAGGACCTCTTCCTTGGAGTGAGGCACTGATGGGTGAGATTGCCTGTGTTGCTGCTGGTAATGCAATGACAAAAAAGAAAAGGCAAGCAGTGGGGAGGAGGAGATGGGTCCTCTCGCCTCCTATGGCACAATATATTGTGATAGCCCTGTAGGTAGGGCATGGAAAGTCCCCTATCTGAAACCCTGGAGAGGTTTTGCCAGTCAGTGTAGAAAATAATGAGCTAGATGAATCAAGGATCTGACTTGGGATAGGGGAGCTTCCTGTGTCACTATGCAATCAACGCAGGGCTTAGCTGTGGCCCCTTATGGAGTGGGGGCCTTGGCAAGTGCCTGATGATACCAACCCCTGCTGCCAGCCCTTGTCACTTCCTATTTCTGAAATCTTGAAAGAAATTTCAGCTTCTCTTTAAGAACATTGTGAGGCAAAGAGCTCTAACTTTTGCAATACGCTGATGTCTATACCTTCAGCTTTTACACTGGCCTATGTACTTCTGGTCTTTCTAGAAAATCTAGGACCCTGAAACCATTTCATTAGTGTCCGTTTACACATATGTGTTCATCACTCATCAACTGTTGCTTCTAGAGATGGTGTGCATGGGAATGAAAAATACAGCGATGCAAGGAAGAGAAAATAATCCCATACCTGGTTTATTTTTAAAATTATTCATATTTAAGTCTGACCATGTGTCTCAAGTGTTATAGTTCTTTCTCGGGGAGAAATAATTCCTTCAGTAAATCTAGGGGTGCTTCCAGATAAAACTTTTGTTGTGCCTTTGCCTTTCCTCATTCACGGAACTTGACAGGGTATCCAGATGTTGTTGCCTTCCATCTGTTGCCTTCCCGTGTTTTTCCCACCACTTCTTCCATCTTTTTTTCTTACCAGAAAAAAATCTATTAAGGGGTGGGATGGGAAGACAGAATAGCTGCACCATGTCTTTTGACTGGTAGCACCATGAGCTGTTCATCTGGAAACACCCCAGCAGCAGTTGATAAATATATGCTGTGGGAACCTGGTGATTAGGGTGTAAGAGGGTTTTATATGTCTCACTCTTTGGGGTTGTTATTAGTTTATTTCTCAGGCCTATCATTTTTTAGGAGCCTATACAGAAGACTCTTGGAGGTCACAGTTTTATGCGTAAGCATTTTTTTCCTTGTCTTTTATAGAGTATGGAGAATATCTATAGCCTTCATGGCATATAGATTTTCCTGTTTTATACCTCAGCATAATGAGCAATAACTACTGAAATAACCATGCAACTCTGGAGTTATGTCTGTTGGGCAGGGATAAGGTTGCTATTAAATTCTGTTGTGCTGGCAGAACTAGAAGCTATGCAGAGTGAATGTAGGGTGGCATTGTGCCACTGTTATGCTGGTGGTACATACAGCCAGTGCAGCCCTTAAGCCAATGGGATGCTGCCAGCACAAGGAGAAAAACTGGGTCAAGTTGGGTGTGATAAAAGAGATCCTATGCTCATTTATTGTCCTGGTTTGACAGTGGCATAATTCTACTCTGGCAAAAGAAGTAGTGGTAAGTAAAAAAAAAAACTCAACCATTTCCTTCGGAATCAACGGAGAGACTTGTACGACCACCTCCTCTCCTACCTATGTTGGTGGATAGGATTCAGTGGATAATCATGATACAGTATCAGGAATATATATACCCAGCGAAAGAGTGCAGATCACATATGAAACAATGCTACATCGTTCTACAGTATCCCGATGCCCACAGATCAGTGACGCAAGTGAAAATGTTGGTGAACGGTCACTCTGTACAAAGGCAGCATTCTGATCTGTGGAAACAATAAATAGACAACAAAATAGGAAGACCAGATGAACAACACTTGTCTTTTCTTAATCGTTCCAGGTACTCTACTGCAGAATTCCAAATATGAACACCCACCAGGCATCCCAATTCCACTGCTCCAAGCAGGACCTCAAGGCACTCCAGACAGGCAATTGGAGTGAGGGGCCTCATCAGGAAGTCTCCCGCCCATGCCTCAAATCAGGCCTCTTGAACCCCTCAGGTCTCCTCAAGCATCCCACGGTATACAGAGCATTTGAAGATTGTGGCCACTAGGTGTTTCTCCGAGCTCCTGCAATATAAGGAAAATATATACTTGCTTAGCAATGCCCTCTTACTCAATGCCCCTACACAGAGGAGACACACTGGAAGTATGCACTGTATAGACAGGAGAGCATAGGCCACAACCCACCAACCCAGGTGAGCTTTCAGCACTCACAGCCACCGCTGTTGGTGAACACTGGACACTCCACTCATTGTTACTGCTGATCATTGTTACTCTCCAAACCACTGCACTTATGACAGGATCAGAGTGTCAAGACACATGACGCAGAACAAGCAATAACCAGAGATAGAATTCTAATGCAGCTCCCTGCACTGGAAGGGTAAGGATTGTCTCAGTGGCTACATTATCTCCTGCAAAAGGCGACTCTCTAAATGCAGACCTCCCCTCTCCCTTTGGCAGTCTTTCTGTGCACTCCCTCTCCCTGTAGCAAGGACTCCAAGTATGCCACACATGAGCCAGAGACCATGAGGCAGGGGACTGGGCAGCAAATGGTAGGGGAGAAGCTGATTCAGCAATAGTTTGAGTAGATTTAAAAGGGAGAATCCTCAGCTTTCAACCTTACAGTAGCCTATTCCCATGGGCTACCAAAGGTCATTTATGTATACACAATCCCAGACTTTCCATTTCAACAGCAGACTCAAAATATTGCTTTAAAAATTGCATGCCAGGGCCCAGGCGTTCCTGAAAGCCAAGCCATGCTATGTCTTCAGAAGTTCAGCAGTGAAATTCCTGCTTCTTGATCTGAAGTATGCTGGAAGAGCTTCTGGCTATTCAGTGATGAGAGGAGAATGTGGCACAGGGCTTTGGTTTTGGTGGCTTTTTGGTATCAACTGGAAAGAAAGAAGAGCTGGAACTCCCTCAGCAGCCCCCTGGTACTTTTGGAGCCACTGGTTCTTCAGCTGGGTTTGGGAAGACATCACCACCTCAGCTGCCTTCTTTTTACAAGATTGGATCAAAACAAGCAAACTTTGATAAGGATGAGGAAGAAAAGTTCAGCGACATTGACTTGCCATATATTCCCACTGAAAACTCTCCAACCCAGTAGCGATCCCATTTCAAACCACCAGATTCAGACCATGAAGATGACCTGTTGGAGCCATTCAGTGATTACTGCCTTTATTATTAACTTCAGATATTCCACAGATCAGTACTAAAACAGAAACAGGCCTAAGTCCCAGCTGAAAGAAATTAAAATGTGGCAAGTCTTTGAGTTTAACAAAATGTCTCTCCAAAAGCTGCTCTCCAAAAGTGTCTCCTTCTGTTAGGGGACATGTGCAGGCCCATTTTCATTATACACATGCAGCTACAGTTTACAAATTTCATGCTCAGAACTTGAATCACAGCATAATCCGTGCACAGATTTCTGTTGCTGGATCAGGGCACAGGTCCGAAAATGGTGCATATCTTGAGAACCTACGGCTGCAACCCTATATCCTCTTACCTGGGTATAGGTACCCCTTTGAACTCAATGGGACTTACTCCTGAGTATAGGATTGTGCTGTAAAAGATGCAGTAGAGAGTGGTTTGGGTTTTTAAATTCCACCTGCAGCCTACAAGAGGTTAACTTATGAGAGAGACCACAAAAAAGGGATAATATTTGAGGATTTTGCGGTGGCATTTCTAGACTTCCTGAAACAAAATGACTCTGGGAACTTATGAAACCATTCATGGTTTTTGCAAAAGATAATTGAAACTGGTGCACAGTTCATGGCTCAAATATGATACCCGCATAATTCTCTGCCTCAATCCAGCATGAAATGTTTATTTAGTATATGTATACAATCCAATAGATTGTCAAATTCTTTCATTCTGATGTCACCCCATGGAACCTGCTTTGTTGCTGGCTTGGCTTGGTGTCATAAATGAAGTTGTTTAATTACAAAATAAAAATTTAAAAAACACATAAACTTCTTCTGTTTGGGTCAGTTTGGAAAGGTTTGTACCCTATAATAGTTCAAAAAGAAAACATAATTATAAATACTAAACAGCAGTGCTTAATATATAACAGTAATATTTAATAATGAGATAAGAACAACAACTATTAAAATGCAATATATTATAATTTAGTAAAAGTAATGAGATTAAAGCTGCATATAAAATGTCCATGGATCTATTAAGGTATATGTGTGATTGAAATATCTATGAAAAAAGGGGGGAAAGATGTTGCCTTGAATCGAACCAAATACATGCATAATGTCAACTGAGATTCTTAAACGACTTTTGATTCATCAAATGATACATTCTAGGTAAGAACACATAAATCTTGCCTTGGTTGTGGTGGTGGTGTGTGTGTGCATTTAATTGTAATTTGTATGTCAATGTTTTTGAAATATTGTACACTGACTTGTGAGGGCACTGTACACTGAAAGGTGGGTTAAAAATCTTATAAATAAGTAAATACATACATACATACATACATGGGTGCTTCCAGAAGGAAGGCTCCTAGTACGAACAATCATTTATTTCTTTTTTATTTAAAATATTTCTAGGCCACCTTTCAGGCAGCTATTGTGCAGCTACTCTGTCTTTTTCTGCTTAAGGATTTTCTGTAGTAAGACAAAAGACAGAAGAAGTTGTGGAAAAACATGGGAGGGATAAAGAATGGGCAACATCTGGACCCACCAAAATGCCATGAATGGGGCAAAGTGATGGCACAATAAAATTCTCATCTGGAAGCACCCATGTGGCCAAACCTCAACCCATGGGATTCTCCATTGGAGGAAGGGTGGAGGTGATTTTTTGCTGATTCCCCTTTCCCCTTGCAGACCCCTATGTCCCTTCCCCCAAACTGTCCTGGAGGGCTGAGAGATCCTCCAGAACAGTATGGGAGGTAGTGTAGGGTGGCATCAGGAAGAACTGGTGAAAACTATCTCTCCTGCCTTCCTCCAGTGGGAGCCTCTGCTAGATCTCAGTCAATTCCATGAACGGAAGGGCAAGTCTGGATGCAAAACATTGTTGATTTGAGTGGCTGTGTTTCATTGCATAATTTTGAGTCACAGACTCAGAGAGAATAATATTCACAATTTTCATCATCATCATCATCAAATAAAAAATGGGAGCATTAAGCACATACTTAACAGTTGGAATCTATGGGACTTAAAGATGCTTAACTTTGCCTGGACTACAGCCAATAGAAAATATTCTCAAAGAAGAAAGGAAATGGATAAAATGAAGTCCATAGCTTAGCACTATGTTAAAATGCATGACATAACTCTATGTCAACAGACAGATTCTGTTGTGGCTGATAAAAGGACATGCCGTGTCGTGTTACGCTGTGAATGTAAATGAAGTGTGAAGTGATAAATTATGCCATTCTGATTATACATCAAAAATAACATCCTTTATCGGGGTTACTAATGCCAAGAATATGGCTTGTGCAACAGGAAGGGTTGGAGGGAAATAGAGGAAATACAGTATAATTAAAATCCGTATGCAGCATGGCCCATGTATACAACAGTATACAATGTATTATAGAAACGATTCATCAAATGCTGATAAGAAATGTTAGGAAATCGAATTTGACAATGGCCATATATTCAAATTTCTCTCTTTTTTTAATTCAATATTTTGCTTTGAATCTTTGGCATAGTTTTCCTTCGCAACAGCTGGAAAGAGAAAAGAATGAGTATCATTCCCAGAACATATAGACTTCATAGGCTTACAACCCAATCCACAACATTCTGTGTTTGCTAATGTGATGAGTTGTAATGATGGCTGTTCTGAAATTACAGCTCCGCTTGCACTGCACTTCCAAAATCAGGCACAGGCGTTATGCACTGTCAGTGATTCTGTGAGTGTGTGTGTGTGGGGGGGCTTTCATTTCTGCAGAAAATTGGAACAGCTGCAGAACTGTGCAAACAGGTCATGGCTCTAGAGGCACAGATAGCAATGGGCTTTGTCTGAGTATGCAGTTTTAAAAGTTTATAGCATATGTCTTCTAATTTTGGCAGTTTCCCAATGACTTCAGTAGGACTACTCAAAGTAAGCCCTATAGCTCCACTAAATTAAAGACCTTTTGTCACTAGGACTTTGATTTCTTGAATATAAAACTGCAGGTCAAATGAACCACCCAATTAAGGACATATCTACACTATAGACTGCTCCCCAGGTATCTTGGGAACTGTAGTTCTGGGGAGAACAATGGATTACTAGGGATAGAGATTTGCACCTTTGCTAGGGATGGGGGAGAAATTTGTGCAGTTTACATTTTTGGGCAAATTCACCTAATTTTGCACTTCTGAACCAGTATGTGAACTGAAACTCAGTTATCGTTTGAAATTCGCACCTCTCTGAATTTTATGATGGAGTTCTCCAATCAAAAAGTGCATACAAAAATGTGTATATTAGGGGAAATGACATTCAAAAGTCCAGGATATTAGGGAAATTGCTTGCAAAATGTGTATATTAGGAAAAAGCATACAAAATGCATGCATTAGGTAAACTGTGCACAAAAATGTTCATGAATTGTAACACGAACTTTTTAAAAAATCTCAGTATTCTGGAAAAACTGAATTTAAGACAGGAGAAATTCTCAAAATTCAAGGTGAATTGAATTTAAGATTAGAAAAATGTAGAACTGAGAGATACCGAAAATGACAGTTTTCTCCACCCCTAACAACAATTCACAGGATTCTTTGGTAATCATGTCCTTTAATAATGTATAAATGAAAATATTTTTTCCTTTGCTATCTTTATTGATGTCCTAGATTTCTGTGACAGAGAGCTTTTGTCCTGGGGAGCATTCATGTGCTACTTTACCTATATTCTGAAATGATATGGTCTAGGAATGACTGTATTTTGTGGTTTTTCCTGAGTGGTTGAAATGACAATAGAGTTGCTGCAGAAATTTGGAATTTCTCAAAATTAATCTATTTAACCCACAATGCATGGGTTAAAAACTCCCAAACTGATGTACACCTTACCTATGCAGGGTAAGCAAGCAAGCAAGCAACAACAAACCACTCTGGTTTTAATCCAGCTGTTCTCACTCTAAGAAGCAAAACATTAAAATGGTAGAGGGAAACGTGTGTGTGTGTGTGTGTTTGTGTGTGTGTATGACAGTGAACCATGAATATATGTTCTCATATATATATATATATATATATATATGAACATATATTCATAGATCTATGAATATATGTGTATATATATATATATATATATATATATGAACATATATTCATGGTTCACTGTCATACACACACACAAACACACACACATAGTTTGGGAGAAGGACATCTATTCATATATATATATATATATATATATGAATGAAAAGATGTCCTTCTCCCAAACTATTGAATTAATTAATTGATCATTCCTATCTAAAGCACTGTCAGCACTGAATGTCTGGAATATAAGATGGTGAAATATACCTTCCTTAATGGATAGTTTCAAATTACAGTATTACTATTTTGGCAGTAATATGTACCTCACCATGCAGGTACTTGAAAACTGATATGCAATCTGTGCTATGCATAAAATATGCAATCTGTGCTTGCCTAAAAGCCAAACATGAAATAGGTGGGAGGTGGGATCAAATGGACTGGTCTCTTGTGTGTGTCACAAGCAAAAAAGAAAGAAACAAAAAGGAGAGATTCCAGAAAGACAAGTCTGTCTGTGCCTAAACTATAAAGATCAGTGCTTTTGAAAACTAAATTATAAGTCTGTCTGTTAGGAACACTGACAGATTTAAAATATAATGGAATTCAAATTACTGTGAATGAACAGCAAGAAAATGTAGTCATGATAAAAGTAGGAAACAGGCTCAAGAGTGTATACTGATAGGGTGCATTTCTGGCATTTTTGTAGTTGGCAAGGTCAGGCACTTGCTAAATCTCAGACTAGCCTGGTCTCCTGTAGGGTGGCCAGGTGTCAAATTTTACAGAGGACAGTCCTCTGTTTTGGAAAGCTGGCATTCAGCAGTCTTCTGTGTGACACTGATGCTGTGTGTGATGCAACCTATTTGATAGGCTGTCTGGTCCAAGTCTGGTTTAAAGTCAAAGGTCCATAATAAGGGGAGAGCAGGAGCCTTGAGAATGCTCACCAACATTGAGCCCCTGGACAGCAGGCTTAACAGGCACGCAGGTCACCTGGTCAGCCTTCTCCACTATGATGAAATGTGTTGCATTCCTATTGAACTTATAGTTATTCTTTCTAAATTTCCACCTATGCATATAAACATGCACATGCAAACGTTATACACATTGGTGTCCCCCTTTTTTGGTGATGCGTTAAATGGCCACCCTGGCTCCCAGTATGCTGAGCTACTGGACCACTTCCTTTGCCTCTGCTGTGAGTTCAAATGAATCAGAGGCTGCACACATTGATTCTGACATGGATAGTATCACACTTGAAAGACTTCAGAGTTCTTCACATGGAATCCTAGCACATTCTAGGTAGGGGGTGGAGTGGGGGAGGATTTATGGTATTCAGCTTTTATTAGAGACAGGCAACTTGCATTACCACTGTCTTCATTATCATAATCTAACTTGCCTCTTTTTCTATCACAGCCAACATATATTAGCATCACTACCATTGATCTCAAGATGAGGCCAGGCTTTTGTGGCAAAGCCTGTGGAGTTTTGCTCTTGCGTGCCACAACAATGACATTGCACCACATCAATACAGATGTGGGAGCCTTCCTGCACATATGCCATAAGGCTTCCCAGAGTTTGCAGTGATCCATACCAGGGCCAGATCCTGCTAGAAGCTGATGAGAGCAATTGCTGATTCAAAAACAATTATGTAACTGGAACTCCAAAACATAGCCCTGATACTAGTTGGGGAGGATTTCAGAAGTATACCTACCATGTAGCTTAGAATGTGTAAAGGGGAGGAACCAAAGCACATGCTAATATGGAGGAACTGGAAATTCTGAAGGGGCTCTCTAGTTCTGTTCCAGACTTCTGTGAGTCTGTGCTTCCAGGGTTGTTGCCTCTGTTTATTCTCTGATGGCAAGGTTTGCATTGCCACATTACCAGCTTCCATTTCCTTCTTGAAAATTAAGATAATAATTGCCAAATTTCCTTGCATGGTATAAAGAAGATGTGTAACATGCATAGATTATTTCCAATACCTTGCACATAAGGAAATCCTTTAACAATAGAACAAAGTCCAAACTAAACAGACAAAGAATTGTTTTGAAGGATGGCTCATTTCCTACTGCTGCCTCTTGGCTGTTGATTATTTAACCACTCATTTCACTTTATAAATGGAAACTGAATCATGGTTTGCCAGGATGGAAAGTTATTGAAAATCAGAGTCCATCTGAGTTACTGACAGGGCTATTTCCTCCCTGGACAGGAAGCCTACACTCAAATGGTCCTTTCGGGAGCCTAGAGTGATAAAAAGCCTGTTTCACTCCCCCACTGGAAAAGTATCCGCATGATGTTTTCAAATTTCACTTGGAAAAAGGGGGTCTCAGGATGTTCCTCTCCAAACATGGGTATTCAGGCAGGAAAAAGGAAAGGTGTAGATACATTTTTTGCTTGTCTAGACAGCATGAAGCTTGCTTTAAACACTAACGCAATCTGGATCCTGCAGATCCGTTGTGAGTTGTATATTTTACACCACAAGCCACTATGGCTACGATCTTATTTGCATTTGTTTATTTTCATTGAATAACACAAAGGAGGCAAGATAAGGAAGAACCTCCTGCCCAGACCTTCAGGCACACATGCTGATATTTCAAAAAGTGATTATTCCTATAGTGTACAAATCCCTCCATTTCACCTAATTATCCAGATGAACAACTGCCAGATAAAAACAAACACTGGGGTAAAAAAAAAAAAAAACCCGTCTCACTTGCCCTCCCAACCTTTGACATTTTGAGCCTTCTTCGAACATCAGAGGAAGAGCTAAGCTTTCAAATATGTCCTAAAAGCAGTTAGATGCTATCAAAACCAAGGTGATAGTGATAGAATTTTAGAGCAAAATAGCCTCCTTACACACAGGTCCTTCTTAGCAATTACCCAAGAGATCTAGTTGTCATAACTGCTTGAACGCAATCATACAAAACATGGAATATGTTTAATTGTAGGCAGTTGAGAAGCCCCACGACTATGTAAACGTAACATCTGCTGGGGAGATTTCTGCTGTCATTGTAAAAAAATCCAGTCAGTGTTGAAACATCACATCGACTACAGCTGTGCACTAGAGCTGTGACCTCTTGAAATGCTCCATCTCATTTGTGGGCAGAGAAATTAGGGGAAACATTTCAATGAATTCCTCCAGGGGGAGGTGAAATTCTCCAACAGTTTCTCAGGGGTGGAGCTCACCAGAAACAGTGGCAGTAACACAGCTGCTTCCCTTTTTCCTAAGGTGTGTGGGGGGTTTTTTGCTGACGCAGCAAGCCTGATCACCATTTTGCATCCACAATCTCCCAGATCTAACAATGCTTAATATAATAAAACCTCTAAGTGCTTTACATATACAGGTATTAAAAAACACTGTTTAAAATACATTATTAAAAAATAATTACAACTGCAACTGCAACTACAATAACAATAATAATTTAAAAAAGCAATGCAAAAACACACACAGTAAAATGGAGCAGCATCATGATTAAATATAGTTAATTACAGTCTCAATAAAGCCTGCATAAACAAGCGTGTTTTCAAGAGGCGTTTAAAACATGCCACATTTTCTGTCTCCCGAACCGCACAGGGGAGGATGTTCCAGAGGGAGGGTGCCACTACTGAGAAGGTCCGATTTCTGGATAGGGATGGCGTGGATGCATGACTGGGTCTGGGAGTCTGTTGGGCTCCCCTGACTGCACCCCCAGACCACGCCTGCCAAGCCCTGGTCTTGCTCCCCACACTTGCTCTCTCTTGAACACTCCCCACACTCACCTGGACCCATTCGCAAGCGCCTGCCATTTTGCTGAGGTTTCATTTTTTTATTTTTTATTTTTTACAAAAAAAGGGTGCTAATTTAAAATGTGCATATTTAAATATGCGCACATTTGGGTTGGGAAAGCTTGATCTACGCAATATTAGAGGCATCCGTCCCTGGGACCAGAGGCCTAGGGTTCTCCAACATCACATCTGAGACCGCCTCATCCAGCTTGGTCAGGGAGGCCATTGGGGAGCAGGGTGGGCGGTACACTATGGGTATCCCCAGTGTGTCTCTTTGGTTCAGCACAAGGTACAGGCCCTTGTAGCCCATCCCAGGATGGAGAGGTTTCCTGGAGAGCAAGATTGAGTTTTTATGGATTATAGCAACAGCCCCTCCCTGGCCCTCCAGCCTGTCCTGGTGCTGCACCAAGTACACTGCACAGCTCACCCACCTGGATATCCATATCATGCAAATTGAGTATATGTACTTTGTTTACTTCTGATTATGAAATTCTAGTTTCCAATATTTTTATTATTTGCAACAGCTAGGAAGTGATCCAAAGAAGTTGTTCTTATGGTATTTCAGTACCACCCTCCCCCCCATGGGTCACAGCAAGGCAAAATTGGTTTTATCCCAATGGGTCAAAGCTGCATAAAACGGTTGTGTCTCAAGCTGTCATCACAGTACAGCAGCCATTCTGGTCCACAATGGGGGGGGGGGAAACATCCTTGAAACTATTTAAAGATTCTGCCAAATACCTTCTGAGAATTTCCTCCCACTCTGTGTAGACTTCTAAACATCATGGATTGTGACTCCAAGCAACAAAGCACGTGCAGGCACACAAGGACAATGCACAGATGTGTTGCAGTGGCACATGCGCCATGTGCAAATCACAATTTCATACCACTGTGTAGTTCTAAAATGTCCTTTAAAAAAGTCCCGGTCTTTTATCCAAGCATTCCTCAGGGTAAGACTTAGGGGCTGCCTTCACCAGCAATTTAGTGCGAAGTTAGACCCGTCTGAATTCCTTCGCGACAGATGGCATCATCACCAATCTGCTGCCAACCAGTCACTTTCCTTTTGAAAAGCTGCATTTTCTGAAACTCCTTTTACTCTGAGTTTTCTTTTACTGAAAGCGGCTCCCTGGCAGTTTTACCGCAGTGTGCTATGTTCCTCACCCCACTCCCCCAGCATTAAATCCTGGGCGTGGCTCCAGGACCTAGTCAAGGGGGTGGGACACCCATTCCCTCTTGTTTTTATGTATTTTATTGTTGTAAGCCACTTTGGGAGGGCTTCTGCCCTGAAAGACGGCCAAGAAATATTTTAAATAAATAAAAATAAAATAAATACATTTCCCTAATGGAAGTAGGGATGTATGAATCCCGTTACCTGGGGTCCGCAGGGGGATCCGCAGGGGAGGGAGGCGGTCCATTCCCCCCCCCCAGAATCCTTGCTGGCCGGTTCCGCTCCATGGTGAGTCTGTGGAGCTGCTGGACGGCTCCGTTCTGCTAGTGATACGGCCGCCATTGCCATGCCGTATCGCTGCTGATGAGAAACAGGAAGTGGTCCGGACGCAAATGGCGTCTGCTACGCCATTTGCATCCCTGTTTCTTCTTTCGATTGACTACGCATCTGTATTTACGTAGCTATTTACGTAGCCAATCGAAAGGAGAAACAGGGATGCAAATGGTGTAGTGGACACCATTTGCATCCAGATCACTTCCTGTTTATCATCAGCAGTGATACGGATGGCAATGGCAGCCATATCATTTGCGGAATGGAGCCACTGGCGAGGCGGATTCAGCTCCGTGATGATCCGGTGGGAGGCGGGGGTGAGTGGGATCATTCTGCAATGGACTCCGGAGGCCAAATTCCCTAGAATTCAGCCTCATTGGAGTCCGTGGCGGAATTCTCTGCCATCCCTAAATGGAAGTAGTTTTTCCCATTGAGAAAATCCCCAGGAGCATAGCAGTGAACCCTAACATTACCAGAGTAGTGGGGACACTCATTCACCTTAGGTAGCCTGCTTTTAATCTTTAACATATTCCTCCCCTTCTGTGCATGTTTACTCAGAAGTAAGAAATAAATCTCACTCCCCTACAGTGAAAGGGTTAAAGGCTAACTTCAGTAACTTGCCCTGAAGTGCTCTTTCGCTTCTCCAATGCTCTTGTAAATCAGTATTGTGATGCTGTGCTTCTTTGATGTTCTGTAGCTTCAAGTCGTTTCTCTGTTGTCATGTAAAGTCCCTTCCCCACTTTATCGCAGTAACAATCTTTCAGGTTTACGGGAGCATCTCATTGTGAGCACTGCAGGGAGAGGGAGAAAGGGGGGATTGGAAGCAATAACTCTGGGGCAGAGTGCTGGAATGGGGCAAAATTGAAGGGCTGAGCTGCTCTCGGCAGGGCGGGGGGCTTCAGATGCTGCACTTGATTTTGGCTTCTCAATGCAAAAGTGTGCACATGGGGAAAATGGGGTGGGAGCAATAACTCCCTGGCAGATTGCTGGAATGGGGCAAAATTGTGGTGGCAAGGAAGCTCTCAGGGGGACCCTTCAGATGCTGCACTTGAGAACTGAGGATTTTGGCTTCTTCAGGGAAATTTGCACACATGGGGAAAATTAGTTGCTCTCCATTCATAATAATGTAGTAGAAAGGGGGAACCTGGATGGGGAGGGCAAGCCTCTCTCACTGGTTGAGCAGCCCCTGCCAGTTCGATGACGTTCAGTTCTACTCCCGCCCGCCCACCTGTAAGCATATTCCTTTCAAGTGTTGTTGTGATTTTAAAGGGATGGTATACTCGGCTTATCTTGCTTTGTGTGTCCCTGACGGAGCAAAGCCAATTCCATGAAAATCCGAGTAATACTTCAATGCGCTTCTCATTCCCTTGTCATGAAGATCCCCCGTCAGTTAGCTTTAGCAGTTAAACCTTATCTTTCAGACATCATCTTCTGATGTTCCACCCTTATCTACTCCACCCTGATATGTCTCAGAAATGTATTCCTGGGATATGGTCTAAAGGCAATGGATTTGATGCAACAACCTTGCTGAAGCGAAGTGTGTCTTGGCCTGATCAGTTCATGGTCAGGAGCTGCTTACGAACCCTATGTAAGATATGGTCCATCGAGCTCCCATCATGGAAGAAGGTAAAATAAGATTCTCCAGTAAAGTCAGTTTTCTGGTACTACTACTGGTCAAGCTCCTGTTATTCTACATATTGCTACACTGTTGAATTAGAGTTGATACTTTTTTCAGGCTGCACTTCTATGCTCTTTTACTGCAACCAGACACCTAGAATTTCAGTACATGAAGTTTGTGCCTTCTGTCTCTACATTATCTCTATATTTTTGCTTGTTGGACAACCATAAAAGGCACAGGATCCCTACCAGAGGGGGGAAACCATGTTGTCAGCCCAACTGTGAACACGGCCAGTACTCCTTTGGTTTGTGATAAGGGAATATTAACTGTGTTTGAGCCACACAATCCAACATTAGCACTGGGAAACTCAACATTTACTTGAGTACCGAACTAAATTGGCTGATGTTCTGGTGTGTCATTTACTTAATAGTTAAACTGTTAACTGACTATGGCAGCAACATGGATGGTAATTAGCTAGAGTGGGGATGTGGCTGATGTACTCCTGTCCTTAGGACAGACAAGATTTCATTGGTGCATACTCAATGTGGGAACCACTGAATCAAAGAGTCCTTTTAGATGTAACCTTACATACCTGTGTTAAACATTGTTCAAGGAGGAAATACGCCACTGGCAACACAGGTTTGATTGTTAATATTACTAATATCCTCCAGTTCCGTATCTTTGTGGTACAGGCTCAAGCACGGAGTATGACACCAGATACTTACAAGAACATGTGCAGAAGTACTTTTATCTCTCCTCTTTTAGAAGTTTGTTGTGAAGTAGAGTAGGGATTAGTTTCCCATATCAAAAACAGATGTGGGGCTACGAGTAAAGTTTGGGGTTTAAATCCCCCAACCCAATTTAAAAGTCCCTCTCCTTCCCCCTGCTTTTTCCTTTCCTTTTCCTTTTCTTTTCAGAAACATTGCAGATAAAAGAAACATGATGAAGCTTTTCAAGCCATATCCATTTTGTACTGCTGTTTAATATTCTAGACTCTGGGGCTGCAAACACCTAAATGGAATGCTAATAATTCATTCCATCCCCCACCCCGACTTAAAACTTCATCAGGGAAAACATCAGGAAAAAACAGTAGACTGGACTACAACAATGTGGAGCTTTCAGCGGGAAAGGCAACTATAAAACACTTCCTGCAGCCAATGTTTTCAAGCATCAGCTGATCCTTTACTAGCTCCTACTTGACACCAATTAATCTCTCTTCTTTGGCCTATTATTCCCTGTGGCCTCACTTGATATGCTCTCAATTTGTGTTTAAAGCAGAGGTGGAGGGCAAGAGAAACTACTGGGATTCTAAACCGTACTTTTAAAATTCCTCTTTTTTGCCTAATCATAAAGCATTTCCTCTCTCTCACTTTCCACACACACACACACCCACACACACACCCATAGGTTTTTCTTAGCTAGCCAGCCCACATCTTTCCAGCATCATTTCAGTTGTCTTCTCTTCTCTTCGAATCTGAAATCAAAGATGGTTTGTGCTGACAGTGGGGGCGGGATGCTACCCTATCACTGCCTGTCACTTGGGCTTGCAGCCAGCTCTTCCATCAGCTGATGCTTAAAACGATAATATTGCATCTGAGCTGAGCAGCAGCAACAGCAGCAGCCTTGTCATCCATTAGCAGCCATTTTGGACATAGAAAAGATGATTTAGAATCAGCATATCTTCCTCAGATAATTGTAATTCAGGGTCTTCTTTTTTAAAGTATTCATTTTACCCTTCTGTGTCTCACTACTGCAACATTTTTCTATAGCACTTACAGTCTTTTAGGGGCTATGGGATTTATTTATTTATTTGCTCTTTTTTTATAGCTTCTGAGCCACACAAGTTTGTGGCTCACAAATACAAATTAAAATACAATATGAAATGATAAAAACTAAAACACAGTTATTACTAAAAGAAAATGCATTCCAATTAATATGGGGACATTTTCTTAAATTGTATGCAAAGTAACGTGATCCACTGCAAAACCAGTGCAGGCCAGAAAAGAGACGTGATTGATGCAACCCATTTATTTATTTGTTTGTTTATTTCTATGTAACTATTAATTTATCCAATTTTGCTTCATGATTTTACTTAGAAGTAAAATGAAGAAGGGGGGGGGAACCTAAAGGGGAGGGAATGGGGGTAGCGGGGAAGGGTTTACTGTTTGTATCTGTATAAGAATGCGTTATTATTAGAGATCTGGCAGACCAATTTTGCTCATTTTTTTTTAAACTGAAGCTTGAGCAGTGTAGACATGCAGAAAATTCTGAAACTTTGAAAAAGTTCAAAGGTCAAGCTTTGGGCAGCTTGGGAAGGGAGAGAGAGAGGGAAGGGACTACAATTCCCATCATGCACATGGGAAGGAAGCGTGAGCAGAGGAGGGAAGGATTAAAACTCCCCTCCACAGGCACTGTAATTCCAACCTGGAATATGCCCCCACACTTAATTTTGAGAAAAACAGAAACAGACAGGGAGCTGCGCACAATGTATTTAATGTCAGATGTAGTTTGACCTTAGCAGATAGTTCTGGGACCACTTTAGCCTAGAGGTGATTCTGGACAGGTGGCTACCAATAAGAAGGCATTGTGCAGCTATTCCATCTTTTCCTCCTGAATTGAATTTTCTGTGGTAAGAAAAAAAGATGGAAGAAGAGGTGGGAAAACATGGGAGGGTTACAAATGGAAGACGACATCTTGACCCCCAGTAAAATTCCATGAATGAGGCAGGGTGACAGCATGATAAAACCCACTTCTACAGGCACCCTAAGAAGCAGGACTGCTGCCCCTTTGAGGATACAAAAGTGAGCTAAATTTTAACTAGTAGAGGTAGGAACTGACTGGGAGGCATTTCCTGCCTGGAAGAGAAAGGCCTCATTCTTGCTAGGGAAACTGTCCCCCAACCAATTGGGAAGCACAGTCCTAATTTGAAATGAAGCTGTATAGAGAGTCTGAGCAGCAATTGGGAGTCTCTGTCTGTGTTTGTTCCATGGCCAAAACGGCACACGCAAATGTCTGAGGGCAGCAGCTGAGGTTTTGTTTCTTGGGCAGTGCGAGCGCACACAGCAGCCATTGAGAAGCTGCTTTTTCGTTTCCTTTCTTTCCCAAATGAATCTCTGGGATCTTTCCAGCGATGTTTTTCCACACCTTTTGTGTCTGGCAATCAATTAAACAAAGAATGAATGAGCGGGATTGGCTGGTTTTGTTTTTCTTTCTGGGCAAGAATAAACTCTAACCCTCCCCTATTATGGAGATTCTAATAACGTTTTCTAATAAAGTTTTGTAGTAGGGCAGGACTCCTTGCATTTCCCTGCTTCTTTGCTTTTGGTAATACACAGCATGTACTTTTGTTTAAATTCTTTGTCCTTGTCCTTTTCCATTTCTTTCTTCTCCTGTTTAAAATTAGGCCTCTGTGAGTTGTCCTCCGCTTTCTTTCATCAGAGATGCCAACCAAGTGTAAATAACTAGGAACAACTTCAGATGAAAGTTGTGTTCGGTTTAGCATTCTAGCACTGTAATTGTTTTTCATAGTTAGCTACAATAGCTCTTCCGAGTTCATTCAATTTAAGCTTAAACGAGGTCTTCCTGAAACTTTGCAGGGTGGCGTCCCCAGATGGCAGTTGGTCTTCTCTCAGCAACTAAGGAGGCTTGGCCAACAGCTATTTATAACCAAGAATCTTTGCTGAAAGACTAGCAAATTTATTATAGCATAAGCTTTTCTTGACTACTTCATCAGATGCAGTGGACTTCAGTCTATGAAAGCTCATTTTGTTTTTGCTGCAACAGACTAACACAGCTACCCCTCTGTGAGCCTATCCAACCTCACAGGGTTGTTTACACAGTATAATGCTCTTTTCACACACATCTAACAATTACAGTAATTAAGTTTACAAGAGCAAAGTGAACTCGCTCCTAAAGATCTCTGACTTGATCATTGAATTTATAAGAAAAAATTAAGTTACAGGTTAATTTAGGGAGGAACATCTATATTGTATAGCTCAATCCATTATAAATATAAATATTGATGGCTTTCAAGCAGATAAGGTGGTATATAAATGTTACTACTACTACTGCTAATACATATTAAACATCTTAGAATAGTTTATGGTTACATTTTTACAATGGTTACGTTTTTATAATGTTACCTTCTATTTTGCATTTAATGACTGTTATATCTGTTTCTTTTAAATGGATACATTAAGAATAATACTAAGCAGTGTGGTGTAGTGGTTAGAGTGTTGGACTTAGGGCGTAGTTAGTGGTTTAGTTAGTGGCTGCAAGAGCTTTAAACTAAAGTACGCGGGTATTTTTTGGCCCTACCCCACTACTTTGCATTCATCCCCGTCCAAGAGCATGTCCAAAATTGCATTCGGCCCTCAGGCTGAAAGAGGCTCAACACCTCTATCATATAAAATGGGTGGGTCTGTGGTGCAGCATCTGAAAATAACTGCATGGGAGAGGAAAGCCAAAGCCCCCCTTCTTCCCTCCTCACTTGTGCTGTTTCTTCATACATACTGGTTGGCGAATGCTGGGAGTTGTAGTCCAACATGTCTAGAGAGCACCAGGTTGGGCTCTCTGGACATATCTTGTCCAGAAACAAGATACGTTTCTGGAAAGTTCTGCGAGGTGTCATGGAGGCATACCGTTAAACTGTCCACCCTCTGAGCTTTCCAGTGGCACCTCAGCTGCTCATAAGTGGCATTTCTGGAGCATTCAGGGAAGCTACATAACCAGTACACTGTGAGAGGCCAGGGAGAAGGAAACTGGGTAACAAACAACTCTGCTTGGAGGCATCTCAGGCAGAAGATAATAGCTGCCCTGCATTCCAAACATAAAAAACAAGTTCACAAATGACTGTAGGCACACAGATATGAGCAAAATCCAGCACAATTATGGCTCAAACAGACAACTGAGTGATAGGGGAAGGAAAGGGGATAGGAGGGATACATTCTTCAAAGGTTTCATCAAACAGGAGGGCAGGAGGTGACAAAAATCTTCACAAAAACGGAAACCTGCTCATTGTGAAAGGGCTCACTGACCCTACGCTGTATTTCCATACATGCAACAGTAGGAAAGTGTATGGAAGCCTAGTCCTAAGAATAGCCTAAAGGGCATAACTTGTAGGATGGCCACGTGTCCTCTTTTACAGAGGTCAGTCCTTTATTTGAAGGGCTGCCAGAGGACTGTCCTCTATTTTCAAGGCATCCTCTCTTTGAAGGGTTGTCCAGTCCAAGCTAAAGGATGATAAGAAGGGAAAACCGGGCCCTGAAATTGCCCGTCAATTAGCACCTGGGCAGCAGACTGAGCAGCACACGGGTTACCTTCTCACACACTTCCACACTATGGAGAGATGTACTGTAGTTCCACTATAATAATTATTTCTAAATCTGCATCTTTACATATAAATTAGCATATGCAAATGATGCAGATTGGTAAGAATTTAGAGACATTTCCTTACAAGAAACATTGGGATGGGAATTTGGAGATGATCCCTAGAGAGTGGGGTGAGGGGATGGAGCCTGGACTGGCTGAGAGAGCTCCAGCAAAAAACTGTTTATTGTTAGAACTCTTTTTAATAAAAGCCACCATGTTATCTTCATAAGATATGGGCCCAAAGTTATTACATGGTGTCAACCGTGGGACGTATTTTTGGCCTTACTTGGAGACTTTAATAATGTTCTTCAGGCAACACATTAACCTGAGCACCTGTGTCTAGCTTAAAGGACACCAGAACTATTTGTTGTTATAACTCTTTTAAATAAAAGCCACCATGTTATCTTCTTAAGATATGGACCCAAACGTATTACAAGATGGAGGTAAGGGCTTGAGGCATGGGGCCTGAGGGAAGAAGATACAGAGGAAGCAGATGCCAAAGGAAGCTGGGGCAACTAAGCAGGATGGGGGAATGGTTAGGAAGGAGAAAGCATTCTCCACATTCCGTGTTCTCCCCATTCAGTGTTTAGTTAGTACTATAGTTCAAGTTATTTCCTCACCCTTTCAAAGAATGTTTATCAAGGGCCCAGCCCTACCATTAGGCAAACTGAGGTAGCCACCACAGGCACCAGATTTGGGGTGTCACAAAAGGGCAGCAAATTAGTTATTTAATTTTTCATTACTGTATTTTTACTGCCAAGAAGGAGAGGCACGTGAGGGATTTTCTGGCCTTTGGTGCCAAAATAATCCAGGTAACTTGGCCAGCTTTGGGTACTATGCAGCTTGCCTGGGGGTGGGGTGGGGGGAGCATTTGCTGTTCTGCCTTAGGCAGCAAAAGATGTTTTGCCTGACCCTGTGTTTATTTATTTATTCATTTATTTACAACATTTATACACCACTCCACATCTAAACAGATTCCAGAGCAGTAACAATAAAAGACAAAAAGAATAAAATACCACGTAAAAAGGTTAAACAAAGAAAAGAAAAAGAATACCAATAAAATCATGGGTGAGCAATTGAGGAAAGGCTTCTTGAAATAAACATGTCTTCAGCAGGCTCTGAAATCAACACAATGTAGGTGCCTGTCTGACCTCCAAAGGCAGGGAGTTCTACAGAAAGGGAGCCACCACACTGAAAGCTCTACCCTAGGTGAATTCCTATTGGGCCATAGGTCAATGCAGGACCACCTGAAGCATCCCATCTGATGACCTCAGTGTAATAGAGTTTCTGATCAGTGTGAAGTGACTGTAAATATAGAACTGGGGAAGATATTGTGTGGGAGGTAGTATGTAGATTAATAATAATAAAAAAGAGATTTTAATGTACGTGGCGAGTGTAACAACAAAGTCATCATGATATCTATTTCAGCAGAGGAGAAAGGATGCCTGGTCTTTCCAGGAAAATTCCATCCCTAAAACTCGATGATCCTCCAAACTGATTTCCTCATGCTGTGATTTGATCCAGTTGATGTCAAGCTTTAAAAAAAAAATACTGCTGTGAAACAAAAGTAATCATTGCCTTGTGCAGCAGACCATTAGGAAAATAATATGTTTACGCGCTGGGGGGAAAACGTTCTCACATTAATTTTTGTTTTTCTTTACTCCCTTTTGTTTAAACTCCGTGATCAGCCAAACCGACACAAACCTTTTTTCTCTCCCCTGCCCCACACTCCACCTTCAGCTGCGTGATCACATTCTAAACATAACATAGCACACCAGAAACTGTTTGAATTAATCTGCTTAGAAAGACTGTTGCACCCTCTATGTTGCCTCCAAACACCCCCCCCCCCCGGGGAAGTCCCAATGTGGAAGTATCAGTTAGCACCACAAGACCAGCTCAGTGACAAGTCACTTCGTTGTTAATGAAAAATGGTTACTATTGACTTCGGAAGCCCATTGATGTGAATGTTGCCACTGCTCTTGCAGGCTAACATCTGGTCTGAGTTAGACACTAATTCTAACACTTTGGCTAGTATTTACAGACATGGCAAATGCTGACAAGTTACCAATACGACACATGTGACCTACAGTGCTTTATTTTCCAAAAATCCATTGGTATCGACTCTTCATAGTTAATCACATTGGCACTAACAGGAAGACCACAAATAATTAATTCCTAACTCTCTTTTTTGCCCCATGTTCAGGACTTGACACTGTGAATACATCCATTTGCATTCGAAAAGTATGGAAGGTCTCATTCCTGCTGGTGAAAAATTAATCAAGCAAATATTCAACAGACTTGTATAAAACACGGAAATGATGGGAGTTGCAGTCCAACACATCTGGTGGGACCCAAGCGGGGGAAGACTCACCCAATCTATTTTATTTACTAGGTAACACTCGCTCTCAAACATCTCTTGAGCGCCAGTGTGGTGTAGTAGTTAGAGTGTTGGACTGAGACTTGGGAGATCCAAGTTCTAGTCTCCACTTGGCTATGAAGCTCACTGGGCGACACTGGGCCAGTCACTGACTCTCAGCCTAACCTACCTCACAGGGTTGCTGTGAGGATAAAATGGAGAGGAGGAGGATTATGTAAGCCATCTTGGGTTCCTTGCAAGAGGGAGAAACAGGATATAAATGTAATAAAGAAATGAATAATAAATAGAACAGAGCAAGGCAGTACAGTTAAAACATAACCATACATTAATGCACAGAAAGGGAGATTGATATACTATGGTAATGATTACTTACTTAAAATTATAGGCAGCTAAAAAAACCCCTGAGAACCTGCTGAAGAACCAAAGAAAATGTCTATGTATGCACACTGAAGCATCTATCATTTTACTGAATGACAAGTATTTAAATATTCATTACTTAAAAATAATCTTTCTTTGTTTCATACATAGTTACTTTCAACAGCTTAAAAAATATATGATGTTCCATATTGTTTGTTTATTTCAGTGGGTCACTCTTTTTTCATTTACAATAAAATCATGGCAGGAGAGTGAGAAAGCAGAAAGATTATTCTAATAAAGAGGAGATAGATATAAGACAAAATATTATTCACTGCTAGCTCTTAATATGTTTCGAGTGATATTTTATCATGCCTAGTCTATGCCCCAAATATCTTAGTCTTAAAAAAATTAGAAAGGTTATATACCATTGAGGGTAACATCTGATTTCAGCAATTCCCCCTTCCACTGTAGCCCTGTATGACATAGTCCATAATGTTTGGTAGGTCTCCCCAAATCTCTGAAGAATATTTTTGGAGGGTGTAGGGGACTGCTGGTGGTAGGAGGAAGAGAGAAATACCCATTGTGCAAGTTTGTCTTCCACTTGAGCAATGTTTGATTTCACCCTTAACGATTTGTAACCTACATGTATTTATTTATTATTACATTTATCTCCCACTTTTCCCCCTCTTGCAAGGAATTCAAGGTGGCTGACATGGTCCTCCTCTCCATTTTATCCTCACAACAACCCCGTGAGGTAGGTTAGGCTGAGAGTCAGTGACTGGCCCAAAGTCACCCAGTGAGCTTCATGGCTGAGTGGGGTCTTGAACCTGGATTTCCCCAGTCCAACACACTAACCACTATACAACACTGCCTATCTCAAATGTATACTATATATTTATTTCTCATTGATTTATCTCAGGGGTGGGCAACCCCCATGTGTTTGCTTGTGTGTGCACCTGGTAACGCATGCAGCCCTCATGGCCAAAAAGCTTGCCCACCCCGGTTTATCTGACTGGTCTGGGGAACATCAGAGGTCTACAAAAACATAAATGTCCCTTGTGTCGTTTACATTGGACAAGGGAAAAGCAAAGCAACTATGGAAAATGGGAAATTTCACATAAAGTATAAATTTTTATTATTTATTTATTTATTCATTCAATTAATTAATTAATTTCTTAATCGCCCATCTGGCTGGTCACCCGGCCACTCTGGGCGATGTACAAGCAATACAATTTTAAAACAATAAAATTCAACTTCAAACATCATATTTCTAAAAATACCCTAACCCACCCCAAATGCCTGCTGGAACAACCAAGTTTTTAATGCATGGCAGAAGCTCATTAAAGAGGGGGCATTGTGGAGTTCTCTAGGGAGGGAGTTCCACAGAGTGGGTGCCACCACAGAGAAGGCACTCTCCCTCGTCCTCACCAGCCTGGCTGTCCTGGCTGATGGGACAGAGAGAAGGCCATCCGAGGCTGATCTTGTTAAGCAGCCTGTCTGGTGTTGCTGGAGGCGCTCCTGGGCCAGAACCATACAGGGTTTTAAGGGTCAAAACCAACACCTTGAATTTGGCCCGGAAAACAACAGGGTAACCAGTGCAACTTCTTCAGCACTGGAGTGATGTGATCACGCCAGCAGCTGCCTTTAATCAGGCGAGTTGCTGCGTTCTGTATCAGCTGCAGCTTCCAAACCGTCTTCAAGGGTAACCCCACGTAGAGCGCATTACGGTAGTTTAGACGAGAGGAGACCAGGGCTAGGGTTGGCGGAGAATTTCTCCACAAATCTTCGGGAGGCCGAGTGCCGACGCATTCGGCCCCCCGAAAGTGTTGGGAAAATTCTCCGCCGGCCCCCCGCCCCCCCCGGGATGGGACTTACCTTCGGCGAATGTCCTTCTCGGTGGCGGGTCCCAGCAGCGGTTCGGCGGCGTTTCGTCGGGGGCGGGGGCGGCGGCCAGTCTCCTGACCGGCTGCTGCTGCCGCCATTGCAAAAAAAAAAAGTAAAGAAAAAACAACAACACCCGTGATAGGCTACGTAACGATTTACGTAGCCTATCACGGCTAGATTTTCAAAGTCAGCCGTGATAGGCTACGTAAATTGTCACGTAGCCTATCACGGGTGACTTTGGAAAAAAAAAAAGCGCGTATGCAACGCGTATTTGCGTTTCTTATTTTGGCATGTCTAGTCTACGTAAAGATTTACGTAGACTACAGCGAAAATAAGGGAATGCTATTTGCGTTGCCCTTATTTTCGCCGTAGTCTACGTAAATCTTTACGTAGACTAGACGTGCCAAAATAAGGAACGCAAATGGCGGTCCCCATGGGAGCTGCCATTTGCGTACGTGCTTTTTTTCCTTTTTTTTTCAAAGTCACCCGTGATAGGCTACGTGACGATTTACATAGCCTATCACGGCTGATTTTGGAAATCTACGTAAATCATTACGTAGCCTATCACGGGTGTGTGTGTGTGTGTGTTTTACTTTTTTTTTCGCGGCCGGGTAGACGAGGCGCTCCTACCCGGCCTGAATTTTCCCGGCGAGGGATGGGGCGGCTCCCCCCCGGCCTGAATTTTGGCCGGGCGAGGCGGGGCGCCTCCCCCACCTCGCCTGAACTTCGGGGGGAGAACCGAAGCACTTCGCCCCCACTGTGAAGCAAGCTGCGGGATGAGGTAAGTCCCTTTCGTCCATCCCTAATCCAGGGCATGTACTGCTGATGGGAGCAGATGGTCGGGAAGGCAGGAGTGCAGCCGCCATATCAGATGGAGTTGGTGCAACGCTGTCCGGCTCACGGCTGACACCTCCATGGACAGCTGGGAATCTAAAATGACCCCCAGGCTGCAGACCTGGTCTTTCAAGGGTAGCCATACCCCATTCAACACCAGGTCAAGATCCCCCAGCCTCCTCTTGTCTCCCACCAAGACAAGACCTTGGTCTTGTCAGGGTTCAGCTTCAGCTTATGTAAATTAACAAACAGGTTGACAAACTATTACGTTTTTGTCCAAAATGGTGCTAAAATCTCCTGAACTCCTTTCAAGGCAGGGAAATGCCTTGTATTTTAAAGGTTTAAATCAGGGATGTAAAACTGTTTGTTAGTGGCAGGCCAGATGACTACTGAGCCCTCCATTGGCTGGACAACATCAGGGGGGAGGGTCATGGCCTCTGATGTCATCTGGTCCCCTGCAGAAGTGCTGGCTAGAGCTCCAGCCAGCACTTCACCTGGAGACCTGGCTTTGCTGTGCACAGGCTTTCTCCAGCTGGGGAAAATCCACATGCAGTGATGCTTGTGTTCCCAACCAAGGCACCAGCTGAAGCAGGCTTCTTCAGCCAGTGCCTCTATCAGGACAGCTTCACTTGCCGTGTGCCTTTCTTCACTGGGGAGGACATGGAGCGGGTAAAGCACTTAGCGCCTGCCAAGGGCAATTCCCATTGTTATCTCCAATCAATGATCAGAGATAACAGCACAGATTGCCCTGCACATCATTCCCCCTCCCAACTGAGGGTGAGTGACACACTGGGGAATCACTGATCGGAGTAAACAGTGGGAATTCCTGTCCCTACTGTTCTTCAAGCAAGCAAGCTCCCAGAGAGTGAGCGATCAGAGCGAGCAAACAGGGGGAGCAAACAGGAGTTGGCCGGGGGAGCTGCAGTGGCAGAAGAGACAAAGGAGACAAAGGCAAAGAGCTGGAGGAAGTCCAGAGGGCTGCCCATTTCCTGCTGAGTGGCTGTGAGCTCACCAGGTGCCCTGAGAGCATCAGTTAATTGGGGGGGGGGTGGCCTGAGTACTCCCAGCAGCTGAGTGGGCAGGAAGCTTCAGTCTGTTTCCTGTCTCCCAGCTGAGCAGAGCGAAGGAAGCTGCTCCAACTGGTCTAGGGACTACAGAAGCAAGCAAGCTCCCAGAGAGGTAGAGATCAGAGTGAGCAAACAGGGGGAGCAAAAAGGAGTTGGCCAGGGGAGCTGCCATGGCAGAAGTGACAAAGGAGACAAAGGCAAAGAGAGAGTAGAGGAGCAGGCACAGGCTACTCTAGAACAACCAGGAAGCTAGACACAAAAAGGCGAAAGAGACTATGGAAGGACAAGACCAGTGGTGGTGACCTGCAAGGTGTGTGCCATGTTTGTTTTCTTGCCTGAAAACAACATGGCCTATACCTGCAACAAGTGCAAGTTGATCACACTGCTGGAAGAAAAAGTAAGAGGACTGGAGCAGCGAATGTTGACCCTCCAGGGAATTAGAGAACACGAAGAGTTATTGGACGGAATGGTGGAACTACAGCAGCAAAGCAAAGAACAGAAGCTAGAAGAGCAACAGCAAGCTGAGGCAGAAGAGGAAACTGCTGAGGTGAGGAAAAATGAAGTAGAGGATACTTATCGATATACTTACCTATATCAATAGGCATATGGTCAAGGAACACCTAATTACTTTAAATGAGTTCAAATCTCCAGGGCCAGATGAACTGCACCTTAAAGTAATAAAGGAACTGGCAAAAGAACTCTCCGAACCACTGTATTATCTTTGAGCAGTCATGGAGGACAGGTGAAGTGCCAAATGACTGGAGGAGGGCTAATGTTGTCCCTATCTTCAAAAAGGGTAAAAAGGAGCAACCTGGGAACTACAGACCAGTCAGTCTGACATCAATCCCTGGGAAAATTCTGGAGCAGATTATAAAGCAATCCATCTGTAAGCACCTTGAAAACAATGCAGTGATGACTCGAAGTCAACATGGATTTGTCAAGAACAAATCCTGCCAGACGAATCTGATCTCATTTTTTGATCAGGTAACCTCCCTTGTGGACTGCGGGAATGCTGTGGATATCATATACCTCGACTTCAGCGAAGCTTTTGACAAAATGCCCCATGATATCCTGATGAGCAAACTAGCTCAAAGAGGGTTAGATGAAACAATGGTCAGGTGGATCCACAGTTGGCTACGGAATCGGATTCAAAGAGTGCGTATCAATGGGATCTTCTCAAACTGGGGAGAGGTAATGAGTGGGGTACCGCAGGGCTCAGTCCTGGGCCCAGCGCTCTTCAACATTTTTATTAATGACTTGGAGGAGGACGTGCAGGGAATGCTGATCAAATTTGCAGATGACAAATTTGATCAGGATAGCTAATGGGCGGGATAGCTAATACCTTGGAAGACAGAAACAAAATTCAAAGTGATCTTGATAGACTGGAGCGCTGGGCAGAAGACAACAGAATTACATTTAATAGGGATAACTGCCAAGTTCTGCACCTAGGAAAAAGAAACCAAATGCACAGTTACAAGATGGGGGAGACTTGGCTCAACCTCACTACAAGCGAGAAGGATCTTGGAATTGTTGTAGATTGATTACAAGCTGAATTATGAGCCAACAAAGTGATGTGGCTTCAAAAAAGGCAAATGCTCTTTTGGGCTGCATTAATAGAAGCATAGCTTCCAAATCCCGGGAAGTACTAGTCCTCCTCTACTCAGCACTGCTAAGGCCTCATCTGGAGTACTGTGTCCAGTTCTGGGCACCACATTTTAAGAAGGATGCAGACAAGCTGGAGAGGGTTCAGAGGAGGGCAGCAAAGATGATCAGGGGACTGGAAACAAAGCCTTATGAAGAGAAACTGAAAGAACTGGGCATGTTTAGCCTTGAGAAGAGAAGACTGAGGGGAGATATGATAGCGCTCTTCAAGTACTCGAAAGGTTGTCACAGAGAAGAAGGCCAGGATCTCTTCTTGATCATCCCAGACTGCAGGACACGGAATAATGGGCTCAAGTTACAGGAAGCCAGATTCCAGCTGAACATCAGGAAAAACTTCTGGACTGTTAGAGCAATACAACAATGGAACCAGTTACTAGGGATGTCAGAGAATTCTGCCATGGATCTCGGTGAGGCCGAATGCACTGGCATTCACAGATTTGTGAATTCACAGAATGCACAGATTTCCCCCGAAATCTGTGGCAGAATGGCCTGCCATCCCCCGCCCCCCCCCCGCGGATCCCCCCCAGGACGAGACTTACTTGGGGCGGATGTTCCAGGCGGTGGCGGCGGCAGTTGCGGCTGCGGCAGCGGCTGGTCTTCCGACCGGCTGCCGCCACTGCCATTTGCAGTCTTGTTGGGTTTTTTTTTTTTACAGAGACGTGATAGGCTACGTAAAGACTTACATAGCCTATCACGGCTGGGTTAAAAAACAACAACGTGTACGCAACTGGCAGCGGCTACGGCTACCACCATTTGCGTTCCTTATTTTTGGCCGTCTTAGTCTACGTAAATATTTACATAGACTATTACGATGAAAATGAAGGGGAACGCAAATAGCGTAGTGGGCGCTATTTATGTCCCTTTTTGATTTGCCGTTTTAGCCTACGTAAGTATTTTTCTTACGTAGGCTAAAACAGCGAATCAAAAAGGGACGCAAATAGCGTCCACTACGCTATTTGCGTTCCCCTTTATTTTTGCCGTCATAGTCTACGTAAATATTTACGTAGACTAAGACGGCCAAAAATAAGGAACGCAAATGGCAGCGGCCATAGCCGCTGCCATTTGTGTACACTTTTTTTGTTTGTTTGTTTTACTCAGAGCCCTCCGCGGCCGGAAATCCTGGCCTGGGCTCTGGCCTGGGCCTGGCCGGCTGCTCCGTGGAGCCGCTGCGGAGCACAGTCGGCCGTCGAGGATTCTGAGGGGGAGGAACGGATCACCTCCCCCCTGTCAAGGATTCCGGGGGGAGGGACGGAACGCCTCCTCCCCCACCATGAACAGAATCCGCGGAAAGGTAACTGATTTTCGTACATCCCTAGCAGTTACCTAGGGAGGTAGTGGGCTCTCCCACACTGGAGGCATTCAAGACGAGGCTGGACAGCCATCTGTCGGGGATGCTCTGACTTGGATTCCTACATTGAGCAGGGGGTTGGACTCAATGGTCTTGTAGGCCCCTTCCAACCCTACTATTCTATGATTCTATGGTTCTATGATTCAGGTGGCAGGGCTTGGGAAGGGGGATGGGCCTTGCCTGATGTTCCTCATCCCTGGTATAAACAGATAAATATGTGTTTTGAATATTTCAGGAAAAGATAGTATATGTATACACACAGAATCATACACACACTATGCTCACCATGTTCCAGTGAGAACAAGTTAACCACATTCCATCCAATTCTGTGCATACATTTTAGCTCAAGTGAATGGAGAACCTCTTACAGACAGGCTGAATTGGATCAAATGTGTCCCCCTTTGCTACATTGCTGCTACCAATTGCAATAGTTGGTACCAGCTCTAACAACCGAAATAGTTGGAAGCTCTGAAGAGCTACCCAAATCTACCAACATGGTAAATCCTGAGGTAGAGATGTACAACGGTAAACTTGAACAAATTTATTTTCTGTTGCTCCAGAGGGCGGTAGGGCCTGGACCAACAGATTCACTTACATGAATGGAGATTTCTACTACACATTAGGAAAGATTTCCTGACGGTATGAGCTGTTCAGCAGTAAGATGGGCTGTCTGGGAAGATGGCCGACTCCCCTTCATGAGAGGTTTTTAAAATAGAGGCTGGAGGCCAACTTATCAGGCATGTGGTAGCAGCAGATTTCCTGTATAGGCAGGGGGTTGGACTAGATTACTTTGAGGTCACTTCCAACTCTATGCATCTGACTTCCTTTCTGTACTTAGACTTGGATCCGTAACAAAATGGTTCAGATTAGAATGTCATTGGACTGAGCCACTCTGTGGCTCTAAGGCATTGTGTTGTGAATGCCTTATAAGAAAAGCCAGTTAAATTGTTTGTCGTCCATTCTCATTTTAGGTTGGGAATGCATCGTCATTTGGGAACCTCAGTGGCAGTTTTCTCTGTATTTGTGTAAGGACACATGAGGCAGAGAGGCGCATGAGCTCGTGCATAATTAATGGCAACAGCTGCTTTGGGGTGGCATATCTGAGGCTTTTTAGTTTAGAAAAGATGCAGCTGGGGGGGACATGACAGAGGTTTATAATATTCATAGAGTGGAAAAACTGGATACAGAGAAATCTATCCCTACAAATATGAGAATTCTTGGTCATCCAATGAAATGGATTAGCAGTAGATTCAGACAGACAAGAGGAAGCCCTCCTTCACACAAGGCAGAGTAAAACTAGGATTTTCTGCTACAAGACGCAGCTTTTATGGTTATAAAGGGGGACTGGATAGATTCATAGAGAAAGTTAGATCTACCAGTTAGTCATTACTAATAGCTACAAATGGCTATTAACCACCTTCAGTGTTTCAAGGAATGGTGGCAAATATATACAACAACAACAAGAACAACAACAACATCAACATCAACAACAAATGGCTAATTGGAATTTCTAGAATCAGAAGCAGTAACCTCTGAACACAAGATGGGGGAATGGAGAAGGCCAGTAGCTCAGTGGCAGAGCACACACTTGGGAGTCCGGAAGGTCCCAGGTTCAATCACCAGCATCTCCAGGTAAGACTGGAAAACTGTTTGAAACTGTGGAGGACCACTGCTAGTCAGTGTAGGTCAGGGGTGGGCAACATGTGGCCCTCCAGATGTTTTGGCCTATGACACCCACTAGCCCTTACCATTGGCTATGCTGCCTAGGGCTGATGGGAAGAGCTGACGGGAAGGTGTAGGGCAAAACATCTGGAAGGCCACAAGCTGCCCACCCCTGATATAAGCAATACTGAGCTAGATTGACCAATGGTATAAAACAGCTTCCAAAATTACTACAAAATACTGGCGACCAATGGCTGGAGAGGGCTATTGCCTTCATGGCATTCTCTGCTTGTGTCCTTCCAAGAGTCCTATGCTGCTTGACTAGGTGAAAAACAAGATCCTGGACTAATGGACCTTTGGTCTGGTCAAGCGGGACTCTTCTTATATTACTGGAAGTGCGCAAGTTACTGTTAACAAAGCATGAGCATACAGGAAAACTGCTGCTGAAGCTTAGTGATCAAATATATACATCATGGGATTTCAGGAGGGTAGTTTGCAATGTAAATCACTATATAGTTATCAACTTTAATGTTGTTGGGTTGTCATGAATAAGTTGTCATTGTCCCCCAGTCTTACCATCAGTCTTGAGGATGGCATTTTCTATCAACAAGGCCAATCCCACCCTTAAGCAGAGTGACGCAGATCCCTCAAAAAGTAGGGATGTACAAAAGTCACTTACCTTTCCGCGGATTATGTTGATGGTGGGGGGGAGGCGTTCCATTCCTCCCCCCTGGAATCCTGCATGGCCGGCTGTGCTCTGCGGCAGCTCCGCGGAGCAGCCAGCCAGGCGCAGGCCAGAGCCGTCCGCAGCCGGATTTCCGGCCGCAGAGGGCTCTGGGTAAAAAAAAAAAAAACGCGTACGCAAATGCGTTCCTTATTTTTGGCCATCTTAGTCTACGTAAATATTTACGTAGACTATGACGGCGAAAATAAAGGGGAATGCAAATAGCGTTGCGGGCGCTATTTGTGTCCCTTTTTGATTCGCTGTTTTAGCCTACATAAATATTTACATAGGCTAAAATGGCGAATCAAAAAGGGACGCAAATAGCGCCCGCTACGCTATTTGCGTTCCCCTTATTTTCGCTGTCTTAGTCTACGTAAATATTTACGTAGACTAAGATGGCCAAAAATAAGGAACGCAAATGGTGACGGCTGTAGCCGCTGCCATTTGCGTACGTGTTTTTTTTTTTACCCAGCCATGATAGGCTACGTAAAGATTTACATCTTGTATTAAAAAAAAAAAAAAAAACCCGACAAGACTGCAAATGGCGGCGGTGGCAGCCGGTCAGAAGACCAGCCGCTGCTGGAGCTGCCGCTGCCCGGAACATCCACCCCAGGTAAGTCTCGTCCCGGGGGGGATCCGCGGGGGGGCAGGGGGGGCAGGCCATTCCGCCACAAATTTCGGGAGGCCGAATGCACTGGCATTCGGCCTCACCGAGATCCGTGGCAGAATTCTCTGCCATCCCCATCAAAAAGTAAATGCAGGGGTGCTGTTAAAGGGCAGTTATTTTATTTAATCCATTTCTTATTTGTTGTTCTACTTTTACCAACGTGAGGAACACAGTGTCTTGAGCAATGTCTGGCCATCAAAAGATCATTGCTTGGGCAATGTGTCTATTGGCTCATGCTCATTGTCGGCCTATTCATGGACAAATAACTGTGCTAATCTGAAGTACACACTGCAAAGCTGTGTCCATGATGTGTGTTTGCGTAGTGAGGCATATTCCTGTTAGTGCGACCTGTGCAATAGGTGGTCTAGAGCTGGAATGCAGATGTGAAAAGCAGATGTGGAGAATGTACCTGAACAAGGCCAAATGTGTGACAGCAGGGGCCTGGGAAAGAAGCCGTGTAATGACTGTGTTAAGATGTTTTAATAAAGAAGTTACCTATTGTAAATAAATCCATATGTCTTATAATTCATGGCTTCATTCCTTCTTAGGCATCTGGCAGTGTGGGGGATTTAGAGAAGTCCGAGCATTAATGCTATAGGCTTATTAGGTTTAAAGAGAAAGTTGGATAGAAATTAATGACTCCCTTTAAATTAAAGTCCTGAGGAAGGACCCTAGGTTCCTCTATTAAAAGAGAAAAGCATTTCTCCTCAAGGAAGCTGACCTCACCAAAGAGAAGGTAATTAACAGGAAACAAGCAGGTTTCCATATGTACAAACAAATAATGTGCCTTGGTTGGGAGGTAAAATACAGGTGGTTATGCTCAAGCAAATGTTCCTTTCACTAACATTTAATATCCCATCTTTCCTCCAAGTAGCTCAAGGTGGCATAATGGTTCTTCCCCCCATCCCCCACCTTTGATCCTCAAAACAATCCTGTGAGGTAGGTTAGGGTGACAGAATATAACTAGGCCAAGCAAGGTTATGCTTGGCCAAGTGAGCTTCATGGGTGAATGTGGATTTGAACCCAGGTCTCCACAGTCCTAGTCTAATACTCTAGCCCAGGCTTCCCCAATGTGTGGAAAGCCAATGGCCATGTTGGCTGGGAATGATGGGACTTGCAGTCCAACACATCTGGAGGGCTACAGGATGAGGAAGGCTGCTTTAGCCTATAAACCCCACTAGGTCTCAAATGTGAGACAGTGTCGTGTAGTGGCTAAGAGACTGAGCTGTGATCCTAGTTCAAATCTCTCCTTTTTCATGAAAGGTGACTTTAGGTCAGGGTTGTTGACCCTATTTTAGCTCAAGGGCCAAATCCCATTTCAGAGAAGTTCTTGGGGCCACATTCCAGTGGTGGATGAGGCCAAAGACCAAAATACCAACAATACTAGCATATTTTAGCTTAAAGCTATTACTGGCAGTAACTAAGACTTAGGGTGCTGTCACATGAGGCTTTTATTGGGCACTTGTGGTGGGTTACTCAAGGATGTTTGCAGGTTCTTTTCAATACATCATCAACCTCCAGGGCACATCCAGAGATATTTCCTGGTTATTCCACGTGAAAAAAGATCTGGAGATAATGAAGTATTTAAATATCTGGGATTTTCCCTACTGTATACATTTGTTGTTGCGCTATAGTACACCCACTAGATGGCACTGTTTCACTGAGATCTATGGAACATTGAAAATTAAAAACTTCCCCTCTAAACAATCACATGGTTGCCTTCTGGGAGCCTGTGTTGAATGCAGAAAGGCTCCACAACGGGAGGACTGTGGGTTTTTTCTTTAACGTAGAGATGCCCTTAGGAGAAGCATCTCAACCTTTTAGAATGGAGAACAAACTCCATGCAACCAGGAAACCACCAAATGATAAGTGGTCAGGGAAAAGGGGTTGGGGCCAGGGGAAGGGTGTGGCCTTCTGGGGAACCTCAAAGGGTCAAACTGGGATGCCAGGAGGACCAGATTTGGCCCCTGGGCTTGAGGTTCTATACCTCAGCGTTAGGCTAACCACTGTTTTCTCAGTGCCCTCACCTGTAATATAGGCATAATACTACCAACTCACCTTTCAGGTTCCTTAAAGGGATTCCTGGGATAATGTTTATGAAACACTTTTAGCACTATTGAAATGGTCACCATCACCATCATCAGTGGATCCATGATAATTCTGTATGTTATTTTTACAAACGAGGAATTTTTTTTTGAGCTCTAGGATTCTCTAAATTAAGTCACGATGCATAGGATACTAAGGAGAAGAAGGTGCTAAAAGTTAAAAGATAATGACTTTCTCTGAATATTTTCACTCGAGCACTTCTAGTGAAGTCCTTCAACAGACTGAAATGAAGGATTTTCTTTTTAAAACATTTCTGTTTAAAACACAGCTGTGAGTGCTATTTTTGGGAGAAAGGTGGGATATGCATTTAATTAATAAATAACCACACAGCGCTGAAAATGGTCCCAAATAAAGCTATATTTTTAATAAACGTTATGTTATAAAGTTAGTGATTTACATGGCAATATTTTAATGTCTAAGCATTGGTCCTTTAATGAAGCAGAAATGAGGCTACAACAGAAAATATAAATGTTGCTTCCCACCCTATGGAAGAAAGCAACATTTATTCTATATATTTGGCTTACAAATGTAATACATAGTTGTAATTTTATATATTGGCTCAAATATCTCAACTAGACCCAAACTATTCACTATGTCAATCATATTTACAAGCACAAACACAAATAACTCTGCAAATTAATGTGGCTAATTATACATTTGCGTGAGCACGGGGTGTGGGTGTGGGGAGGAACTGGGATAGTGCTGGGAAAGGCCAGGTATGACATATTAGAAGACAGGGGCCATGGTCCAGGAAGAAGGCCTCAATATCGAGACAGTGACACTTGGATGTAAGGATGTAAGGTAAAGCTTTTCCACAGATATAGCTTTTCCTGACATTGTTACAGCTAAAGCTCTAGAGATAATAATTCTCCTTTATTCTTTTCTTATATTCACAGCCACAATAGGCACTTCTGAGATTTAAATTTAATATCTCTAAATGGCTCTAACAGGAGTGAAGTGGAATGCAGTCATTCGCTACAAGGGAGAAGTGATAATTAAAAATAAATACATCAGTAATTGCAAGTACTTCAATTAAAGCTGGGAGGGAAAGGCCATTATGATTCCACTAGACATTCACATTTCTTTGGTACAAATTAGGTTTCAATAAAATTTGCTTGGGAACAGTCACAAGATGTCCAGGTTGTAAGCTTCACACAAAAAACTGAGGCAATGAACATCTTGCATTTCAGCCTTGTTTTATCTTCACAGGACAGCTAGTGATGATGCTGTTATGTAATTTTCAACAGATGTTTCACTTACATTTTCAACAGAACTCTTTCCCACTACAGTGATGAAGCCAGATTTTATGCGGCCTACATTCTTCATTATAGCCATATGCAGAAAGAGAACATGACAGTTCTTCTATACAGCATAAGCACACATAGCTAAGAAATGGGCAATTACTATTTAATGTTTTTTCTAAAACCACCATCCTCAATCAAACTGTACCATTTACGGCCTTCTAACAAAGGAACAACCCTTCCTGAAAAGGATTTAAATAAGATTAAGGGAAACCAATATGGGGCAAAATTTGTCCCTGTGCGATCTTGTGCTTCCACCGTATAGAAGTGGGGTGCAGAACCTCTTTCAGCCTGACAGCCAAATGCCATTTCAGAGAAGTTCTCGGGGGCCGCGCTGCAGTGGTAGGCGGGGCCAAAGGGGGCAGGGCCAAAGGGGGCAAGGCCAAAATACCAAAAATACCAGCCTATGTTAGCTTAAAACTGTTACTGCCAGTAACTAAGCCTTAGGAGAGGCATTCCAACCTTTAAGAATGGGGGGACATGGAAAATCTCTCTCTCTCTCTTTCCAGGAAACTGGTGTATATTTACCTGACAGAATTACTTGACAATTTTGGACCAGGATACCTGAGAGAATGCCTTCTCCCTTACCAACCTGCCCAGTCACTGAGGTCATCGGAAGGCTTGCTCCTGGAGCTTGCACATGGACCTATGGCCTCACAAGAGTGAAGGAGAAGAGCCTTCAATGTGGCAGCCCCCTTTCTTTGGAATTCCTTGTCCCTGGAGGTGAGGCAGGCACCAGCATCATGCTGTTTCTGCTGCCTCCTGAAGACAGCACTGTTCCAGGAGACATTCCTTAATTGACCAGTCATGGCTTCTGCTGGTGTTCTGTTTTTAAAAATAGCATAATTTTAATCTGGTGTTTTAATCTTTTTACTGTTTTATCTCTTGTGTTCACCATTCTGAAATCTGTTCTAGATATGGAGCGGTATACAAATATTGTAAAATAATAATGATGATGATGCATGTACATGATGATGGACCCTAGTCTAGAAATATCTGGGAAGGAATTTGCTAGAAGCCTTGAACATAAAATAGGTGGTCAAGAAGATACATAGCAAGGGGAAATCCCTTGAGGAAAGCGAAACATCCAGGGAAGACCACTGGACACATAAAGACTGATAGACAGGCTTCAGTCCAAGGATATGATCTAAACAAGGAAAATATCTGTATGGCAAGGTAAAAGAAACTGCATAGATGAGCATGTAAGGAGCATGTCAAGTGTAGGGGGAGAGGCACATTTATTTTAATCATCAATTATTTTCACCTTCATTCAGAGCTTGTAAAATAGAAATCTGTTGTTTCATGGGCCTGGTTCACATGATACGACAACCCACAGTGCTCTGTCACCCTTGTTTGTTTTAGGGTGGCTTGTCGTGACATCCGAAACCAGCAAAGTAGCTTTTGCATGTTGTGTCGGAAAGGGCTACAGAACTGCCTGGCAAAAGTGACGGAAAACCTGACCTCTGCTCAGCACCTTCCGCCCCTCCTCCTCCTCCGGCCTGGCGCTTCATTTGACAGCAACTGGATTTATCTCCTTGTGAGCCGAGTTGGCACAGCTATGTGTATAAGCGTGACTGACTTAACTCTGGGTAAGCGTGTGCACAGGATCATGATGATCCGGGGGGGGGGATGTAAGCTCTCCCCCTTTCCTGTTTTCATGCCAAAATCCCCCCTCCCATGGGGGAGGGAGTTAAAAAAGAAAAAATGATGTTTCCCCTTTTTTTAACTATTTCCTGGGGGGGGGGAGATTTTGGCATGCAAACAGGAGGAGGGAAGCTTAAATCTCCCCTCCCAAATCACCATGATTTGAGGGCGCACGTGCTTACCCAGAGGTAAGTCAATCATGTATACATGCATAGCTGTGCTAGGAAGAGGGACAGGCTAAAAGCAGCTGCCAAGGAGGCTTTTTTAAAAGTGTTAAAGAAAATAAAACAGAATTATAGAGGAGTTGTGCTGCAAAGGCCTCTGGGATACATACTGGGCACGTGTAGGAAGACGAAGGGGAAAACAAACCAAGGCAAGCCAGCGAGCTCCTGATCGTCTGTTGGCAGCAGTGCGGCTTAGCAAGCAATTAATCAACCCACCATGGCTTGTTTTTAGCGTGGCTTACCCAATGCGCGAACCAGCTCTCTCTCTCTCTTTGTGTTTGATATAGCCATGTACTCAGTATACCAATTGGGAAATTTGTTTGTTTTGGCAACCTGAATATGCCCAAACTCCTTTTATTACTTTTATACTATTTGTAGTAAAAGGTGGAGTAAGGTGGGAAGGAAGAGAGAACATTCTTCTTGGCTGCAGTTGTTTTGATCCAGAGCAACTCCAAGGAGCTGGATGTGTGCCCACAGTAAAACAGAGACTAAAATAGGTGAGTCAGGAGCGTTGAAGAATCCATAGTGGCAGCATCTGATACACAGCAGCTTTGACAATTGACATGGATATTTGGCAGTGTGTTGACATGTAGCAGTCATCATCTCGCAGTATCTAAAACCTGAGATACAGCAGCAATAAGTATCTGATAGCATCTGACATGTAGCAGTCAATATTTGCACTCTGTTTATTTGTACTGAATATTTGACAACATTTGACTGCCAGTATGCAATAACAGTTATTTGACATGTATCTGACATGTAGCCAGCGTTACTTAGTAATATATGACAGCTGGCATGTAGATGTCAACGTTTAACTGTCATAGACAAGCAGTATTCAACATCTAGCAATATCTGATCAGTGACATGTAACAGCAGTTAGTATCTGACAGTGTCTGAGAACTTGCTTGCCAGAATCCTATGCACACTTTAAAAACAGTAGGAAGGGCAGGGCAATCCAAAGTGGCGGCAGGGAGGAGCAGAGCCACGGATCCACTGCTGCATTCCAAGCCCTGCCAGATTGTGCCAGCCAGGGCAGAAGGTGGTGGTGGGAGGCTGTTGTCGTTAAAAAAACTCATTATGGCCCTCCAGACTGGCATAGCTGATGGGCAGATTGCGTTCATCCTGGGGAGAAGAGTATCTTTGGGCATCCTAACCTTCTCCAGCCATGAACCCAGGGGGTGATGGTGGTTAGGACTGCATTCTTACTTCTGAGTAAACATGCATAGGATTATGCTGTTTATACATTTTCTATTACCTTCAGCCAGTCAAAACACACAGAAACACTGGACTGTGGTGCCAAATTCTAGTCTGACATTCAACTGCTGAATTTCACTGTAAACATTTTAAATTGAAATGTGAAATTTGAAAATCCACCGGATTTTGAAATATGGGAAATGTCACATTTGAAGCAAGAAACAAATCAAAGCAGATGTGACAAAATAGATCAAGGGGAAGTTCTAAATCTGAATTTAGAAGCTTCACTTCTGTAATTTGAATATAGCATTTGTGAACTGAAAGAAGTCCCGTTGTATCACATACCAGAAGATTGTATCCCAAAAGATTACGGCCTGTATCCAGTGGAGCACTCACACTCCTGCCGATTCTCCTGCATCCCATCGGTTTTGTTGCACAACGGCCCCACTGCTTGCACAACAAGCCTGAAATGAACGGAAGTGCTGGAATAGGGCAGGTCAGCAGAGATCGCATAAGAGATCTCTTGTGTAAGCAGTGGGTCCCAATTGTGCAACGGAACTGGTGGGACCCACTGCTTCCGGAAGGGAATCAGTGGGGGCGGAAGTGCCCCATTGGATTCTGCTAAATCTCCTTCTTACGTGATTAGCCATTCACAATTTTTCTAGTTTGTTTTGAACACTGTTCAGAATGTGTGTGGTTCTGTTTTGTTTTTTTACCAACTTCTCTCACATTAATCAATACTGCTGTGAAATGGAGTATATCATAGCACTGATAGGACGATATTCCAGCTATGAAATATTTCATGTCATCCTAAGGAGACATCCCACATTTTTTCCTAAATAATCTAATTGAGTATTCATGCAGCAAGAGCAAGTCTGTTTTCTTTTCTGAGCTCCTTGTTTATATAGACTATTAGTAATAGGGATAGATGGACGGACTCACCCAAGTCCACCTTGTGCACTGCTCGCTGGACCCCTGCTGGCCACATGTGGCAAGCTGTCAGATAGTCCACGGGCGCCTGTGTAAAAATGGCAGTTCGCTGAGGGATCAGGTGGCCAAATGGCGGCTCATTCTTTTACAGTCCCTGCTGTTTTACCGAGCTGCCATTTTGCATTAAAATGGCGGCTTGTTCTTTTACATAAAGGGCCTTTTACGCAAATGGTGGCAGTAAAGCAGCCATTTAGACAAGATGCAAAATGGTGGCTCAGCAGACCAGTGGGGACTACCGCACTTGCGCGACTCAGCGTGCACGGAGTTGGGCAAGCGCGGTGGTCCATGGACTGGAGTCCGGGAGGCCTAGCGGGGGGTGGAGTCCGTCAGACTCCACCCCCCTCACGGACTCCCATGACATCCCTAATTAGGAATAGTAATAGTTCTGATCTGGCATATGTAGTGCACATTTGTTATTGACTGGGAAAGGGGAATTACCATTAGGGAACTACCGATGGACCCCTTCTTTCAAGGGTTCCCCCCCAAAAGAATTACCGATCAACTACCTTCAGTCAGAATGAACCTCCAAACACACCTAATCTGCCCTGCTGCCTGGAGAGTCTCTGAGCCCTATTGCCAAGACACCCTGCGTTCAGCCCTGCCTTAGGAAAAAAGAAAAGAAAGGTCCTTTGGATTTTTTTTTACCCAAAGCCTAGAAACACAGAACTTAACAAAACCTTGCAAAAATCCTCAGAATACAAGTTGCAGCTTTGTATCCACATGGTCCTTCCTGTGGGAGAATTCCCTTTTAAAACAATGCAGCCAAATGTCAAAATGGGAAATAGGGAAAAGGGGGAAAAAACAAGGGAAGGCAACACACACACACACACACACACACACACACAATTCCAAATAAAATATGGATATCTTCCTTCTTCTCACCCCTGCACTACACCATACTGGATCGCCTGCTAATATATGTGCTGTAAGTAACCATGCGCTGAGGCAGTAACGTAACTGCCGATTGAGTACATAGAACTTCACACAATGACATGCAGCAGCCATGGGCAAAGTTGGGGTAGTTGTGGAACTCGGCCTTTACTCCATTCTGGCATATCCCATCGAATTCAGTTGGACATGCTTATGAATCTCAAGCATATTTGGAAGAAAAGCCTGCATTTACTCAAGGTCTGTTAGATAATGTCATGCCTTTTTGTAAGCAAGTGTGGGTTTTTTAAATTTTTACTTCATCAATTTTAGAGACTGGGGCAGTCTCTAAAATGTGGTATCCTTCTAGATAGGTTGTCTGGGTTGGAAGCTGTCGGCACTGCATTGCAGTGGTTCTGCTCCTGGGGGGTTATTGCTCTGTGCCTTGGCAGCTATGCTATGGGGTTCCGCAGGGCTCTGGTTCAATGTATTCCCCATGCTGTTGAACTGCTAGGAGAGGTTATCCGAAGTGTGACCCGAGGTGTCATCAATATGCCGATAACACCCAGCTCTGTCTCTCCTTTTCATCAAGTCGAGGTTAGGCAGTAATAGTTTATTACTTATGGTCTACCAACCACAGACTCCAGGTGAGGCAGTGGCTGTTCTGAAATCAGTGCTTGGACTTGGTAATGGACTGGATTAGGGGCAGTAAACCAAGACTCAGTCCAGACAAGAAGGTGGTACATTTAGTGGGTGGTTCATCTGCCTGGCTAAGTGATGTTCAACCTGTTCTGGAGGAGGTTGCACTCTCCATAAAGGATCAGGTTCATAGTTTGGGGGTGCTCTTGGATCCAACATTGACACTAGAGGCACTTGTGAACTTGGAGCTTTGGAACTGCACAAGGCTGTTAATCACTGTATCTCCTTTTGATTTCATCACAGAATTGAGATCCAGGCTCTACACAAAGAGCTTTTCCTTTCCTGCTTTTCCACTACATAACCTCTAGGTGGCACTGTGCTATAGCACAAATAAACAAGAATAGAACAAATAAACAAGCTGTTCTTTCACTTTTCAGAAATAATACCACATTTTCTCTGCTCTAAAACCCACCAGAAAAAATGGTCTTAAAAAACAGAAGCAAAACTGGAGGATCATGACATCATCTAAAGAACTCATAAACAAACATAAGGAATGACAAGGAACTTCCTGACTGTTAGAGCAATACGGCAATGGAACCAATTCCCTAGGGAGGTGGTGGGCTCTCCCACACTGGAGGCATTCAAGACAAGGCTGGACAGCCATCTGTCAGGGATGCTCTGACTTGGATTCCTGCATTGGGCAGGGAGTTGGACTCGATGGCCTTGTAGGCCCCTTCCAACTTTACTATTCTATGATTCTATGATGAGCACACAATAAATGCCTCACGTAGAAAAGCTTTGGTGGCACGGAGCACGTTTTATCAGTTTAGGCTGATATACCAACTATGTCCTCAACTGGACAGAGATAGCCTAGCTACAGTTATCCATGCTCTGGTAACCTCTCATCTGTATTACTACAATGCACTGTATGTGGGACTGCCTTTAAAAATGATCAGGAGACTTCAGTTGGTCCTAAATAAGGAAATGAGATTGTTAACAGGCACTGGCCAATGTGATCATATTATGCTGGTACTTTTCCATCTGCACTGGCCGCCAGTCCATGAATCAGTCCAGGACTGATTCAAAGTGCTGTAATAACATTCAGAGCCCTAAAATGGCTTGGGGCCAGGCTACCTGAAGGATCATCTTCTCCCATTTATACTAAGTTAGTCTTCAGAGGTCCTTCTCTAGGAGCCCCTGCCAAGTGAAGTGAGGCCCTTTCTGTTGTGGCACCCCAGTTATGAAAGGAACTTCCCAGAGAGGCTCGCTTGGTGTCTACATTGTGGTCTTTTCGCCACCAGGTGAAAACCTCCTTATTTTCCCTGGCATTTTAGTCTTTCAATTTCCATTGTTTTTAAATCACTCACTGTATTTTAAATCTTTGCACTGCTGCTAGGTTTTATTTTGGTTTTTATTTGATTTTGATTTTTTTTCATACCATAGTTTTAAACTTCTAAACTTTCATATTATGTTTTATTGTGTTGTATTTTATGGTTTTAATTGTTGCGAACCACCCAGAGAGCTTTGGCTACTGGGCTGCAGAGAGATGTAATAAATAAAATAAAATAATAAAAACAGCTTTTTGCATATGGTCAATTCCCTCATGTAACACTCAAGAGATGCTCCTCCCACACTTTCAAGAATGGGAGGGGTCAATGTCATAGGCAAATTTTTGAATCTTTGATATCTATATGACCTTTTTTAAAGATCTCAGACTATCAGTCTGCTAGCCCTGTGTTGCTCTCTATTCTTTTCTGAAATTCAGTAGCACAATTAACCATCTATCCAACCTCTGGAGTTGTAGCCTTTCTTGGCAAGATGTCAAAGCTCTCAGCAGAAGCATTCCCATTCCCTGTTGCTCAAAGATGTAATTCATCTGGGTCTACTTTTAACACTCCTAATTGCCTTATTATCTTCCTCAGTGCCATGGTTGGACCTTTTTAACATATTGTTGCCTCCTAGCCACGGGAGAACAAAACATCTTTTTATAATATGAAGGTCATAAGTCAAACTGACCTCTCAGAAGCAGTTCTAATCTTGGCCTTCCTTTTGGGCTGCACTCTCTCAGAGGCTGTAGTTCAATTTAAGAATTAACTTAACCCATCTTTTCTTTCACTCTCTTTCTCTCTCTTTTATGGTTCCATTTTTCTCTTTAAGACTAAGGCTGTAATCCTAATCACATCAGACACAATGAGATTGCACAATAAATGTTCTTATTAAACCTAGGAGCATCTTACCATTCTGTACTGCCTTAGAGCTGCTTCCTATATGACATTTTCCCTATATGCATATATTACAGATTTCCAATGTGTGTATACATTGTAAAGTAGATGTATATGGATTCTTCCCATATTCTGTGTGTTTCTTCCTACATAGAAGATTTAGCCATAGATACCCTAATTTTGCCAATTCATTGGTACTGCTCAAGCTATGGAAGAAAGCACCTTCTGATCAGAAAAGCATCGGCAAAGATATCGTTACCTGAAATTCTTTAGGAGTACTATACAATATCAGTTCAGATCACAAACTTCTTATTGCACAATTTAGAATCAGACTAAAGAGAATAGGGAAGACCCACAGATCAGTTAGATATGAGCTCACTAATATTCCTCATGAATATGCAGTGGAGGTGAAGAATAGATTTAAGGGACTAGATTTAGTAGATAGGGTCCCGGAAGAACTATGGACAGAAGTTCGTGACATTGTTCTGGAGGCGGCAACAAAAAACATCCCAAAGAAAAAGAAAACCAAGAAGGCAAGATGGCTGTCTGCTGAGACACTGGAAGCAGCCCAAGAAAGAAGGAAAGCAAAAGGCAACAGTGATAGGGGGAGATATGCCCAATTAAATGCAAAATTCCAAAGCTTAGCCAGAAGAGATAAGGAATTATTTTTAAACAAGCAATGCGCAGAAGCGGAAGAAGATAATAGAATAGGAAGGACAAGAGACCTCTTCCAGAAAATTAGAAGCATGGGAGGTAAATTCCAGGCAAACATGGGTATGATCAAAAACAAAGATGGCAAGGACCTAACAGAAGCAGAAGAGATCAAGAAAAGGTGGCAAGAATATACGGAAGATCTGTATAGGAAGGATAATAATATCGGGGATAGATTTGATGGTGTGGTCAGTGAGCTAGAGCCAGACATCCTGAAGAGTGAGGTTGAATGGGCCTTAAGAAGCATTGCTAATAACAAGGCAGCAGGAGATGACGGTATCCCAGCTGAACTGTTTAAAATCTTGCAAGATGATGCTGTCAAGGTGATGCATGCCATATACCAGCAAATTTGGAAAACACAAGAATGGCCAACAGATTGGAAAAGATCAACTTATATCCCCATACCAAAAAAGGGAAGCACCAAAGAATGTTCAAGCTATCGAACAGTAGCACTTATTTCACATGCCAGTAAGGTAATACTCAAGATCTTGCAAGGTAGACTCCAGCAATTCATGGAACGAGAATTGCCAGATGTACAAGCTGGGTTTAGAAAAGGCAGAGGAACTAGAGACCAAATTGCCAATATCTGCTGGATAATGGAGAAAGCCAGGGAGTTTCAGAAAAACATCTATTTCTGTTTTATTGACTATTCTAAAGCCTTTGACTGTGTGGATCATCACAAATTGTGGCAAGTTCTTGGTGGTATGGGGATACCAAGTCATCTTGTCTGCCTCCTGAGGAATCTGTATAACGACCAAGTAGCAACGGTAAGACATCCTAGAGAGTGAAGTCAAGTGGGCCTTAGGAAGCATTAGTAACAACAAAGCTAGCGGAGATGACAGTATTCCAGCCGAGCTATTTAAAATCCTAAAAGATGATGCTGTTAAAGTGCTGCATTCAATATGCCAACAAATCTGGAACACTCAACAGTGGCCACAAGACTGGAAAAGGTCAGTTTACATTCCAATTCCAAAGAAGGGCAACGCCAAAGAGTGTTCAAACTACCGCACAATTGCGCTCATTTCACATGCCAGCAAGGTGATGCTCAAAATCCTACAAGCTAGGCTTCAGCAGTATGCGAACCGAGAACTACCGGAAGTACAAGCTGGGTTTAGAAGAGGCAGAGGAACTAGAGATCAAATCGCCAACATTCGCTGCGTCATGGAGAAAGCAAGAGAATTCCAGAAAAACGTCTATTTCTGCTTCATTGACTACGCTAAAGCCTTTGATTGTGTGGATCACAACAAACTGTGGCAAATTCTTAAAGTGATGGGAGTACCAGACCACCTTACCTGTCTCCTGAGAAACCTGTACGAGGGTCAAGAAGCAACAGTAAGAACCAGACATGGAACAACCGATTGGTTCAAAATTGGGAAAGGAGTACGACAAGGCTGCATATTGTCACCCTGCTTATTTAACTTATATGCAGAGTACATCATGAGAAATGCCGGGTTGGATGAATCAGAGGTCGGAATTAAGATTGCCGGGAGAATTATCAACAACCTCCGATATGCAGACGATACCACCCTAATGGCAGAAAGCGAAGAGGATCTGAAGAGCCTCTTGTTGAGGGTGAAAGAGGAGAGTGCAAAAGCTGGTTTGAAACTCAACATTAAAAAAACTAAGATCATGTCATCTGGCCCTATCACTTCCTGGCATATAGAAGGGGAAGAAATGGAAGCAGTGACAGATTTTACTTTCTTGGGCTCCAAGATCACCACAGACGGTGACTGTAGCCATGAAATTAAAAGACGCTTGCTCCTTGGGAGGAAAGCTATGGCAAACCTAGACAGCATAGTAAGAAGCAGAGACATCACCTTGCCGACAAAGGTCCGTCTAATCAAAGCTATGGTTTTCCCAGTAGTAATGTATGGCTGTGAGAGCTGGACTATAAGGAAGGCTGAGCGCCGAAGAATTGATGCTTTCGAACTGTGGTGCTGGAGAAGACTCTTACGAGTCCCCTGGACTGCAAGGAGGTCAAATCAGTCCATCCTAAAGGAAATCAACCCTGACTGCTCATTGGAAGGACAGATACTGAAGCTGAAGCTCCAATATTTTGGCCACCTAATGCGAAGAGAAAACTCCCTGGAAAAGACCCTGATGCTGGGAAAGACTGAAGGCAAAAGGAGAAGGGGACGGCAGAGGATGAGATGGCTAGATAGCATCACGGATGCAATTAATATGAACTTGAGCACGCTCCGGGAGAGAGCGCAGGACAGGAAGGCCTGGCGTGCTATGGTCCATGGGGTCACGAAGAGTCGGACACGACTGAATGACTGAACAACAACAAGCAACGGTAAGAACAGACCATGGAACAACAGACTGGTTTAAGATTGGGAAAGGAGTATGGCAGGGTTGTACCCTACCTATTCAACCTGTACACAGAACACATCATGCGACGTGCTGGGCTTGATGAAGCCAAGGCTGGAGTTAAAATCGCTGGAAGAAACATTAACAAGCTCAGATATGCATATGATACCACTTTGATGGCTGAAAGCAAGGAGGAGCTGAGGAACCTCATGACAAAGGTGAAAGAAGAAAGTGCAAAAGCTGAGTTGCAGTTAAACCTCAAAAAAACCAGGATTATGGCAACCAGCTTGATTGATAACTGGCAAATAGAGGGAGAAAACGTGGAGGCAGTGACAGACTTTGTCTTTTTAGGTGCAAAGATTACTGCAGACGCTGACAGGAAATCAGAAGACGTTTACTTCTTGGGGGGACAGCAATGACAAATCTTGATAAAATAGTTAAGAGCAGAGACATCACACTGACAACAAAGGTCTGCATAGTGAAAGCAATGGTATTCCCCGTAGTAACCTATGGCTGCGAGAGCTGGACCATAAGGAAGGCTGAGCGAAGGAAGATAGATGCTTTTGAACTGTGGTGCTGGAGGAAAATTCTGAGAGTGCCTTGGACTGCAAGAAGATCAAACCAGTCCATTCTCCAGGAAATAAAGCCAGACTGCTCACTTGAGGGAAGGATATTAAAGGCAAAACTGAAGTACTTTGGCCACATAATGAGAAGACAGGATACCCTGGAGAAGATGCTGATGCTAGGGAAAGTGGAAGGCCAAAGGAAGAGGGGCCGACCAAGGGCAAGATGGATGGATGATATTCTGGAAGTGACAGACCCGACCTTGGGGGAGCTGGGGGTGGCGACGGCCAAGAGGAAGCTATGGCGTGGGCTGGTCCATGAAGTCACGAAGAATTGGAAGCGACTGAACAAATAAACAACAACAACAACAAATATACAATATGCAAATAATAACCAATCTTTGGCCAAAAAAGGGAGTAGTTTCCATAAACTCCTTTTTACTCTGAGCTCACTGTGAGATTTAAAATGAATCTGGATTATTAGTAATTTCAAAGAATAGATTGTATAATTTTGATTGGACTGCCAATTCTAAATAACTTGAATAAAGGGATGTTTCGGAATATTCTAATCAAGTGCAAGGCTCTGTAGTAGGACTTCAAATCTATACTGCCCAACATTTTGCAGATGAATCTAAAGCCATGATATCCTTTTGGCTTGCAGGAATGGGTGTACATGGCACCATTTTCAGGTGGCGCCACTCCTTCCATGAGACTAGGTTGCAGAAGGTGATGCTGGCTTCTCAGCTTATGGAGTTCCATCTTGTCCCCCTTGTAGCCAGGAGACTGCACTCCCCTCCCCCTTGTAGCTGGCGTGGAGAGAACCACGCCAGCTAGATCTTCACATTTGGTAAATGGAGTGCAGAGATGGGGGGAAAGGGGGTGTTTCTGGGGGCAGGGAGGGAAGGAGACCAGAGAAGCTGCTCGCACTTAATCCTATGCTTGCCCCAGCACCCTTCCCTCCTCTTCTGAAGTGCCGCTGCTAGACAGGAGAACTTGTGGAGCCACTGCTGTCCTCCCACACTCCACTGGATAGTTGTCAGCCTCCACGTTCGGAGGCTGATGACTGCCTACATAGGATTACACCCTAAATCTACCTACATTAATCACACTGCCATGTGAATAAGCCTGGGCATTGAAAGACATTATGGTACTAGTACCTGTACTTCTCTTTTTAGTAGGCATTGGCATATCCTCATAAGTATCCTGTGGATGGTTTATTAAGATTATTAATCCTTTTTTAAAAAACAGACACAACACCAAATAAAAAGGGGGCTAATAATCCATAGCATCTTGTAATTTAAAGAAAATGTGATTCCCCTTTAACATGACTCCATCCACAGATCTTTCCACAATGTTCCTTCAAGAACCTTGAGTCTCAAAAATAGAAAACTTTGGCTAGCAGGTTTCCTTTTTCTTGCCCATCTGCAGAAATGGTTCTTCTTCCTTTGTTGTTGTTGCCTGTATGCACCCTATGGAATGAAAAGACCTATTATTATCCTTATCTATAACATCACATTCAACAAGGCAGCCCAATCAACTGGAAGGTGTATGGCATACTATGGTGTACCAAGGGATCTCTTTTGGCAGCAGCTATTTACTTTAGTTTGAGATTCCTGGGTGTGGGGGACAAACCTCATGCAGACTTGCAGACAGGAGATGTTATGCAAGCATGGTTAGGAGACTGTGGACTGGAAAGCTGTGTGAAAGGAAGTATCAGGAGAGATGCTAAAGTTAAGGGACCCCAGAAGCAGGTTAGCTAAAAGGGTTAGGAACATTAGGCAAAGTACTGAAAAACAGGAGCATGAAGAGTTGCACAGGAAGCTGCCATATAAGGAATCATGGACCGCTGGTCCATCTAGCTTAGTATTGTATGCACAGACTGGCAGCAGCTATCCAGGGATTCAGACAGGGGTCTTTCCCAGCCTTACTTGAAGATGCTGGGATTGAACATGGGAACTTTTGAAAGCAAAGTGTGTGTTCTACTACTGAGCCGTTTCCTTTGTATAATACAGAGTTCTGATGGAAAGGAGGACAGAGGAGACAGGACATCAAAGAAAAGGGCCAACAAGCCCACAGTGGTCAACGCTGATGCAAGCAGCTATGGAGTACTATTACAATGGTTGCCAGTTGCATTCTGCTCCAGATGTCTTACCAAAGCAGAAAATCATTATGTACACATTGAAAAAGAGTATCGCGCTTTTCACAGATACCTATTTCGTCTAGCTACTTTCAGAGTCACCGAGTCTAAACCATAGACACATAGGAAGCTGCCTTCTACTAAGTCAGTCCATTGGCCCATCTAGCCCAGTATTCTCAACACTGACAGTGCGCAGCTCTCCAGAGTTTCAGGTAGGGATTTTTCCAGCCCTACATGGAGATTGAACCCGGGAGCTTCTGCAGGAAAGCTGGGATTGAACCTGGAAGCTTCTGCAGGAAAAGCCATGTGCTCTACCACTGAGCTACAGCCAGATTTAGATAAAGTACCATTACTATACCAACTTCTTCTAATATGAGGGATGAGATTCAAGCCAGTAGCCAAGTATGTTCTAGGAAAAATGTTGGTCATAGCAGATAGCTTGTCATGAAGCCTCATAATGCAAGTAGACACAAGTTTGAGGAAGATGTTTGTGCTTCTCCACCAGCATCGAAAAATAGAATTTATCAGATCCAAGCACCTAGAGATCCAGAACTTCAAGAAATCTTACAGTATATCAGATGACTTACATACCTTAGCAACATTCTAGAGATGAACAACTGATGGACAACTGAGTGAACTGGAAGGACAACTGATGGACAACTGAGTGAACTGGAAGGACAACTGAGTGAACTGGAAGGACAACTGATGGACAACTGAGTGAACTGGAAGGCCTAATAACAAAAATGAACTGTATTGTACTGTACCACAGTCTATGAGGAAATACCTGAAAACCTGAGCAGTCCCTGAAAATTCAAGTCTATCTACAGAAACTCTGCCTGGGCCATCTTGTAAGACTAACAGCAATCTTGCTAGTCAGATCATCACTTCCTTCGGCTGGATTATTCAAGAAGCCTTCAAGACTTAAAGATGAGTGACTGAATGTCTGGATTATCAAATGTTTCAACAGTGCTGACTTAATTGTGTTTCTTTAAATGGAAGTGGGGTGGAGATATGTAGATAGTGTCATTATATGGTTTAGGCACTAGGTGGCACTGGACTTAGTTGTAGCTGGGTGTAGCCAGGAGTTGGCTGTTCTGTCTGTTCTTGTTTAAGGGAGACAAAAAAAAGTTTGACTACCTTCCTGACAGGTCTGTCCCCTATGTCATCCATGACATGAGGTAACACACACTGAAAAGCAGCAGCCTGAGTAAATAATGGAGGTGGAGGCATGGAAATGAAGCAATGAGTAGCTAATAAGCAATCAGGGCTGGGGGAAAACCTGACAAAGGGGACAGCTGATGGCAAGCAAGCTGCCTCAGTGTAGCGTAGAGCAACACGATGTAGCAGTAGAAGCACTGGACTTTGCTTCACCTCTCCTTCCCACCATGGCAGTGGCAGCCTTGTCGGTGAAAAAAATGCAATTGCTACCACAGCTGAAAGTAAAGAACAACTCGCATATGACTTATATCCTGCCTCCCTACTTCAAAGTTATAGCCCTATAGATGGGGTACAACGGTAGCTTTAGGCCTCTGTCTTTCTTTCTTTTTAAAACGTCCCTAGTGGCCCAAAGCCAGAAATTCATCAGCACTAAATCCTTTGGTGATGTTGTGTCTGTTGAAAGGCTTCCCATACCTCAGGCATGAATGAGAAATAAAGCAGGATCCATGTTACTGAAACAACAAGAAAACACCTGCCTATACAAGCCAGTTCTTTTCTGTATACAAAACAGAATTTAGAAAAATGTGAACACAAAAACTATTAAGTCTTGGAATGGTCACTGAAAGCAAAAGCAAAGACAATATTATTGTGTGGTGGGTGAGAAACAATCTGAGGCACCTATTTGCTTAACTGGGAAGTATTTTTTTTTACAAAACTACCTTGAAAATCTGAGTCAAAAGCTTTGACTGGTTCAATCAAACTAATCAACACTTACTTTGCCTTTCAGCTTAGCACACTCTGATTGTTAAATATGATGACACAGCGCCCCTACTGCCTGAAAGCAGGATTTATATCAACTGCAAACAAGTGCTGCAAAACTGCTGTAAACCTTCTTGAACCCAGTAGAACGGGCAGGAAGTTTTCTGCCATAAAGTACCACTTTGGCTGAAACAAGAATGTGGTAAGGCACAACCAATATGATTTCCCTTCATATTTAAAAAAGGGATATAAAAAGCATAATACAAGATGTTACACCAGATGTTTTAGACTACAGCTCCCAAGATTCCTGACCATTGGCCAGGCTGGCTGGGATTGATTGGAGTTGAAGTCCACAACATCTGGAGGGCACAAGGTGGGGAAGGCTGTATTAATAATTTCTCACCCTATAATGATAGTGTTTACATATAATGTGGGTGCTTTTCCAGATGGCTTAGATGTTGATTACCTACCTACCACTGGTTCATATACATGAAATAGAAGGATCTATAACTCTCTTCAGGTGTTCAGAAAGGGGTTAAAATAAATGGGTGAGCACGCCAGCCACAGCCCCCTCCATCATGCCTGTTGCCTTCTACTCCTGGACTTTGTGAAGAGGAGAACTTCCTGTTCCTGTGGAGGCTCTCTGAGATTGTGTTCTCCACACGATTGAGCTGAGAGAGAGGGAGAGACTAGATGTTTCCCAGGACCTGTCAGCTTTCCCCCAGGCCTCAGTGGGATCTAGGGCAGGCTGAGCCCTTGTATGCCTTGTATGGCACAGATCTTGGAAAAAAAGAAAACTTGGTTTCTCTTCAAGCCCTCCAAAAACAGTTCAAGAATAACAAATGTGGGCAAAAATAGGGAGCTGAGAAACTCTCTTGCTAGGCAAGAGACAAGTCCATCAACTGCATGATGGATGATGAACTCTCTTCTATCTGCAAGCATTACTTTTTCAAACCTTGGTTTAAGGGAGTTCCCCCCGCCCCCTGGATCAAAAGAGGGGCAAGGGGGGATGTAGATAAAGAAGATATGTTTTGGTTTTCCTGCTATGGATGTTTGGTGCAAAAGTGAAGAATGTAAAAGGCATATCTTGAGTGTAGGTCCCTAACAATGGATGCTAATGGGTGACTAAGGCTGCAATCCTATGCATAGTTAACTGTGAGTAAGTGCCATTGAACACAGTCAGATTTACTTCTGAGTAAACATGAATAGCATTGCCCTGTAAGTTACCTATTATGTTTGTTTACCAGTGGTCACCTGGTGTTTCCTGAATGGCGCTTTCCTCATCAGGGTTCTAGGCTGCCAGTTAAAAGGGGTGTGCCAAATGACTTAATTACATTAGGAACCTGGCAGAGAGTAAGGCACCTACACATTCCAGAGTTCTGACACTCGTATAGAGTAAGGGTCACTCCTGTAATCTGTCTTAATGTAGGATAGCCAGTACACACTATGACTTGGCAGTTTTCTTGCCCTAAATCTCTGCTTCCATACAAAATGGAAACTTTTGGAGTTAAGATGCTAGGAAGGTACTAAAAATAGCAGTGCCTCTTGGTAACAAAACCCTGTGAGGGGTCCTGCTCACAGATCTCCTGTGTCACACCTAGACCAGTTCCACCTTATGTAGGAAAACATAGACAGCACATATGTAGCATATGTGCATAGGAAACGGTGTCATACTGCGTCAGACCACTGGTCTGTCTAGCACAGAACTGTCAACACTGTCTGACAGCAGATCTCCAAGGTTTCAAGCAGGAGTCTTTTTCAACCCGGTCTGGAGAGGACAGGGATTGAACCTGGGACCTTCTGTGTGCAAAGTACGTGCTCTCTCACTGAGCTACGGTTGGATATGGTTTAATATGGCAGTGGCTCCATACAGTGGCCGTACTGTGGAAGAGCTACTCACCACATAGATCACAGAGTCTGGGCAGTGCTTTTGGAACTGGTTTGGCAACTCCCCGTACAGTCCAGACACCTGTATGGAAGGCAGGTTTCACATCTTAGAGCTACCATCTGGATCTGCCCATCAGACAGAAGCATTTGTAGAGAGACTTCTATGACATAAGAATTCTCCCTATTACATTGCAGTTTCCACCAGTCTTAGTGTACTAAAGTGCTTTGACAATCAACAGCAGCTTGGAAAAACTTAGGGAAGGGGTAAAATGGAGGAAGTGTGTGAACAAAACTGAAAATTCAAAAAGAAATTCCACGCTAATCCTCAGGCAGAATCTGTAAACTGATGCGATCATTATGAGTCCCTGTGCAAAAAGCATTGTGGTTGTCGTTCCCTTTCTGTAGTCTCAGCATGATGAAATTCAGTGAGCGAGTATCAACTAACAAAAGAAGAAATGCTGGTATTAATTATTCACCCGTCCCCTGGGCTTCCAGGCACTCAGCACTTGCACACGTCCTGTGTACATTATTTAACACTTCATAGTTCAACATAGATACAATTTGACTGAGCAACACACAGTTCAGTGAGCAGCTGAGAGGATGGCTGTAAAGCATGTTGTGAGTGTTTTTTATATATATATCAATATAAGAAGCACACAGATTATTATTTTCAGGCTGGCTTTCCAACTGCTGTTATTAGCCTCGGTAGATGAAAAAGCTAACAAAGAAAAGGAAAAGAGCAACCCCTGAATAACCTATTTCAGTGAGACCTCTGTGGAGAAAGACTGTGTGCAAGATTCCAGCTAATATATAATATCATATGTCACGTAAATTACAGAGCTTTTGATCTACAGATCCACTTAGAGGAATGTTATTACTCTGCTTAAATTTTTTTTAGAAAAAATATGCTTCAAGAATCCTTCGTGGTTCTCATACCACATATTTTCCTTGCCAGGTCTTTAATTTTTAGGCCTGGCATATATGGGAATCCTCATTAACATTCTATACTATGCAAGTGCAGTAACACAGGAAGCTGCCTCACACCAGGTCAGACTGTTTGTCCATCCACGTCAGTACGATCTGCTCTGATTGGCACCAGGGACTCTCCAGGGTCTCAAGTAGAGAAAGGTCTTTCCCAACACCTGCCACCTCATCTTAAACTGGAGATGTCATGGATTGGACCTTGGCAGGGACAGCCCTACCATTAGGCGGAGTGAGGCACTTGCCTCAAGCAGCAGATCCTGGGAGGCAGCAGCATGGCGTTGGAGGAAAGGCCTGCTTGCTATGCGGCCTGTTCTGTGCCCCCTATGTTAGCCTACTGCCTTCAGGAGGATTCTGCCCCATTGTCAGTGATGAAGACAGATTCATCTACTGGTTCAGTCAGCATTTGTGCATGGAATAGGAGGGGTGCCATCTTGTTCTTCGCTTCAGGCAGCAAAATGTCTTGGGCTGGCCCTGGCCCTGGGACATTCTACATGCACAACGTAGATTCTATGGTCCTTTCCTAAGTATATCTAAATCGTGAAGCCCTTGATATTTATTTCAGGTTTGCACTATAGTTATAATGTAGGAATCTATCTATCTATCTATCTATCTATCTATCTATCTATCTATCTAACTATCTATCTATCATCTGTCATCACCTACCTACCTTCCTTCCACCAACATACATGTGCATAATGATCACAATTCAAAGAGGTCTGTATATTCATGCAAAACAGTTCTAGGCACAAACTCTTTCCTCCCCATCCTGATAATTTCCCCTTTGGGCATCAACTCCTTGTGGGATGTCACTTTGGAGCAGAGGTAAGCACCCTAGAGAAGTTATGGCCTACAACTCCCATCAGCTCTAGCTAGAATGGCCAATGATCAGGGGTCATGGGAGTTGTTGTAGTCCAAAACATCTGGAGGGCACTGGGTTGCCTTCCCCTGCTCAAGGGTGCCCAGGTATCCTACTTTACAGAGGACAGCCCTCTATTTGAAGGCATCCTCTATTTGAAGGGCTGTCCAGTCCAGGTCTGGTTTAAAGATAAAGAATCATAAGAAACCATAAGAAGGTAGAGCAGGTACCTTGAAGTTGCCCATCAACAGTTAGCACTTGCTCAGAAGACAGGTCACCTGGTCACAGTCTTCCCCACTGTGGTGAGATGTACTGTATTTCTATTTAAATTATTATTATTATATTTATTATACTAATTAAATTATACGAATCCTTTCTAAATATGCATCTATACCTGTAGCTTGTTGCAGAGTTAAGTTTTGTCTGACCACACTTGAGATGGAAGACGAACTGCAAGCTTTAAACAAGACCTTTACTTAATATTTGCAAACATCTTCTTGTTACAGCTAAAACAGGCAAAGTAGGCAACAGTAAAAACAAAACTAGCACCCCAACTCCATACATGCATTAAGCCTTTAGTGGCTTTTCAACCAGTTATCTCCCCCTCCATATAGTAGGTTTGGACTAATGGCTGTTACTTATTCCAAAATAAATTGCACATGAAATTTTGGTGCAACCCTATATCCCCTATTGTCCTGTTTTCTGTCAATGCATGTCCTCTTTTTTTTTTTGCAATGTGTAACAGGCAACCCTACCTTGCTCTGTAGAGTTCATGAACATTCAGGGGTGGTTTTTCCTTGCGGCTGCTGATGGGAGCTCTGAAAGAACTCATGTGCATGTGTGTGTGGTAGATGGTGCACAGACCTTTGGATCCTGGCCAATTGTTGGTAACAAATCTAAAGAAATGCAATAAAGAAAAATGGGTGTGGTATTTCCTAGTCTAGACAAGGAGTCTAGACTTCTATCATAATGTGAAAACCACAATGCATGTATCTATCTCTGACAGAAGACCCATGATCACTGGACCTATTACTGTGATCTTACCATACAAGAGTCTTTATTCCAAGTGAGAAATACATCTATTTACTTCTCTCTTACAGTGGCAAATCTCTTCATATATGGATATGACTTGTAAGTGTGGACTGTGATCCAGTGCCTTTAATAAGTAACGTGAAAGTGGGCCTAAGTATAGAGCCAAGTGCCCAAGTATGGATTATTCTGAAAAACACACACATACAAATCTCTCCCCTTTACAGCTGCTACCTCATTATTAGGCACGGATATATGTATCTATTTCTGGTCCATGTCACTTCTGCAATGTTCACTCATCAATCCATTTTGTCCCCTTTCCCCATTGTTTTGCCATTTTAAAAAAATGCTCATGGAAATTCACACCTATATACATACCCAAAATAGTATTTTAAAACATATTTTCTCTCAAAATGTGCACTTTTAAACATGCTGTCTCAACAATCACAGTCCTAAACATTTGAGTTCTCTCAAAACATGGGGTTTTTTAAATGTATTTTGGTACATTTTTTTAGAACTGTTAGACCGTTCCAGGAGTACAAAAGCTGGTGGATAGCAGAGGGTGCCTCCAGACAGAGAGCTCCTAGTGCTACCAGCCATAGGGCATTGTGCCACTATTCTGTCTTTTCCTCCTCAACAGATTTTCTGTGGAAAGAAAAAAGACAGAAGAAGAGATTGTAAAACACTGGGGGAATACATGTGGAAGACTAGGTTGTCTGAATGCCCCATAAAATTCCATGAATGAGGCAGGATGATTGCACAATAAAAGCTTCATCTGGAAACACACTAAGTTCCAATCCACACATTATTCTAGAAGGTGCAGATTAGGTCAGTTCATATTCGGATTCACAAAGATAAACTTCCCCAAGAATTTCTACTTGTTCAAATCTCAGGACTGACAGAAAAAAGCCAAATGTGGATTTGGGTTAGCTGGTAGTATGGTTGGTTTCCCACATGTGTGTGTGCGCATGCGAAAATCTATATCTAATCTAAAATACAGATCTAACAAGATTCCATAACCACAAATCTGCGAGTCTTACTAGAAAACTGGAACAGCTTGTTGCAAGACATTTCAACTCAACTTCACATGGTCTCTCAGATTTACAGTTGCTTCCAATAGAACAAACAAAAGACAATGACATCCCTGACAAAAGGGAACATTTCTGGATCTATAGGCTGAGAACTAAGGGTGCACGAAAGTCACTTACCTGGTCTCGCAGCTTGCTTCGCGGTGGGGGGGAGGTGCTTCGCTGCTCCCCCCGAAGTTCAGGCCGGGGGAGGGAGGCTTCCCTCCTTGCCCGGCCGAAATTCAGGCCGGGGGGAGGCTTCCCGCCTCGCCCGGCCGAAATTCAGGCCGGGGAGAAGCGCCCCGTCTCCCCGGACGCGAACTTCAAAAGAAAAAAAAAAACGCCCCTGTGATAGGCTACGTAACGATTAACGTAGCCTATCATGGCTAGATCTGCAAAGTCAGCCGTGATAGGCTACGTTAATCGTCACGTAGCCTATCACGGGTGACTTTGGGGAAAAAAAAAGCGCGTACGCAAATGGTGGCCCCCATAGGGAGCCGCCATTCGCGTTCCTTATTTGGTCCCTGTAGTCTACGTAAAGATTTTCGTAGACTACGGCGAAAATAAGGGCAACGCTATTTGCGTTGCCCTTATTTTTGCCGTAGTCTACGTAAATCTTTACGCAGACTACGGGGACCAAATAAGGAACGCGAATGGCGGCTCCCTATGGGGGCTGCCATTAGCCATACGCGCTTTTTTTTTTTTAAAGTCACCCGTGATAGGCTACGTGACGATTAACGTAGCCTTCATGGCTGACTTTGCAAATCTAGCCGTGATAGGCTACGTGAATCGTTACGTAGCCTATCACAGGGGCGTTGTTTTTTTTTTTTACTTTGCTTGTAATGGTGGCGATGGCAGCCGGTCAAAAGACCGGCTGCCGCCCCCGCCCCTGACGAAGACCTGCCGAACCGCCGCCGGGACCCGCCACCAGGAGGGACATTCATGAAAGGTAAGTCCCATCCCGGGGGGGGGGGCAGAGAATTTCTCCCCGAACAACCTTCGGAGGACCGAATGCGTTGGCGCTCGGCCCCCCGAGGTTTCGGGGAGAAATTCTCCCCCATCCCTAGAACTCGTAGTCCCAGTGGCCTTAATCTGGGCCCCACCGACATGGCACCGCTTTCACCCTTCACTCCGTCGCAAGCGCGCAGCATTGGAGCTTCAAATTAGTTTCTGCTGCAATACACTCTTGGTTTACTGTGGGCTTCCCCAACAGACTCCGCCGTGCCTCTTGCCATTATATTTCAGTGTGCAGCTGTGCAGTCCCGTGAGCGTGGGGGTGCGACACTTCAGTGGCTGTTCTGTATTTTACGGGTTCTGTTGTTTCTGTCTGTCCCTCGTTAGGTAAAATGTGGGTGATCTGTGCTCCTTCATTTCTATGCCAACTGTTTGGGAGTTCCCCAGCCTGAGACTCTCGCAATGGTTCGCACTCACCCAAGGCGTGAGAGGTACATGCCTACCCATTGCTCCGAAATGGTGGCTGGGGCGAAGTTGGTCCTCCCCCAAGACCCCCCCGCCTCCAGCCCTTGGACACTGAGTCCAAAAGCAACTGTTGGGAAGATACGAAGCTGCAAAAATGTGTTAAAGTGTGATTAAATAGATAAAAATGCCCCTCTGTGACTCTGTAACTGCACAGCTGCGAAGGGATGGGGGAATAAAGGGGCATCATAGAGTGACACAGGCACTATGCATACCTACAACACGCCCACTGCAAAATGCAAAGTCTGTTTGGGGAAGGGACAGACGACTCACAAGCGTGGGGAAACCTGTAGCAAACAAAAACATTGCAGCAAAACGCCTCCTTGGAAACCCGCATTTTCTGGGAGAAAACCACAGATGGCTGTGAAGTGGTGATTGTGTTGTATGTCCTGAAGGACCTTGACTCGCAACCACCCCTGAGTAAAAGGCTTGTCTAGATGGGCCCTGGAGCTGGAGGACAATCTGTAGGCATTATAACACTCATACCCCTGGGTGTTTTTTTTTCTCCTAAGGAATTTTCATCTTCAAGCATTTCAAACTGCCACTCCTGATATCTGTTTAACAGCACAGCTACTGATGAGGGCAGAAGCTGAAATGTTTAGCTTAAATATATTTTTTGAATACACCGTTGTTAGTCTTTGAATCTTTATAAACATGTAAATCCAATGGAAAAGTAAAGTATTAATAAAGTATTAAAATTCACATGATTAATTATAAGTTTTTCATTAGTAAAGAAAAATTAGCATTTACAACTGTTTACAGTATACTAACTGCCCCCAAAATGAGAAGAAAAAACAGAAAATAAATGCAAAACCAGTGTTCAGCGCATAAGGGGATGGAGAAGAGAAGCCATATGGTTGTACTTGAGCAGTATCTTGAGCAGTATTATTGCTGCTAGGAATTTTTAAATGCAAGCCCACAACCCAATGTTAGTCATGACTAACTTAAGTCCCAATTGTTTCAATGGGTCTATTCTAAGTAGGACCAACATTGGATACATGAAGTGTTCCAGATCACATGGAGAGCCCCAAGGGTTAGAGGAGGCTCTCTGCTTCAGAGTCAGTTGCCCTCCACATGTTCAACGTGATGAGAGCATCAAAGGAGAGGCATATTTAAACAAACTTTATCGAATGCATAAATATTACAGACATGCACGTGCAATGCATTACAGTAATCTCAGTGGAACATTACCAAGTTACCAGATCACTGAAACTAAGCTATCCACCTTCAGACAGGGGTGTAGCTGGGATACCAGCAGAAGCTGGTAAAAGGTGCTCCGTCCCACAGTTTACCCTTGCAGTGACAGTGATGGATCTATGAACATCCCCAGGTTTTCTTCAGGAGTGGTCCTCTTCAAGAAGAACTGACTACCTCCTGAACCCTGCTAGCTGTCCCCTCCTTGCCAGGTATAATCAGCCATGAGAGGCGAGGGGCAAGCAGACACATAGTTAGCCAAACCTTAACACATTCGTCCAACCCTATAGGATCAGGCAGTACTCTGGACACCACCACGGATGAACCTGTACCAACTGTGGAGTCTAAGTCATGACAAACAGAAGTGATTTTGCTCTCAAAATGTCTAGCCAACATGTCACAGTGTGCCACCAAGGGTTCCCCTATACCAGATTTTAAAAGGCCACAAACCACTCAGGAAAGCTCTGGAGTGTCTGAAAGCTGAGAGGGGCATTGTTAGTTTTGCTTTGTTGTTACTAAAAGTCCTTTTAACAACAACAACAAGAAGAAAAACAATAAGAAAAATAACAATAACTCCTCCCTCAGCTTTCAGGCACTCAGCAGGCAGCCGCACTGGAAATCCCCAAGGGAGGAAGTCCTCTAGGAAGCTTTCAAAGAAGCTCAAGCAGGGGAGAGGCTGCAAGGACAGAATGGTGGGGAAATGGGTAAAGAAAGAGCACACCCATGCACCCCTCGGCCACCTCCTTACAATAAGGTAAGCACTCAAGCCCTGCACCCTGAGAAATTTCTCCGAAATTCTCAGCAACCCAACAAAAGAGGCAGAAAAATACCTGCTTCTTTCTCAGGGAAACAAAGGGCTGCGAAAGGGCAGGTGGTGTTTTGGCACAGCACTAGTTCAGGCAGGCTGGGCAGTATACCAGCAGAATGCCCAATCTATACCACTCATCCAAAACAAGATACAAACACTCCAACCCCCTGAAGTGGCTTCCCCAAAAGAGGAACAGCCAGGGCTGTCCAATCTGGTGCAGCTCAGGACTTCCAAGACTACCATGTTAGTTTAGTAACATCTGCTGGATGACCCTGTAATGGCCCCAGGAACGTAACCAAGTCACGTGTAGTTTTAGAGGGGCCTAGAGATCTATAATGCTTGGCTTAGGTTCATTATAAGTGCAATTTCCTTGCTAGTGGGCCTCTGAGCATGTGAGATGAGTCAAAGGTCGATAGTGCAGCCTCAGCACATTCCATGCTAACGAAGGCTAGTATCTTATCAAGGCCTAGGATGTCCCTGAGAAGTGAGGCTATGTTTATGCCGAGTTACAGGTGGCTGTGCTGGGAAAGTTCTGATTGTTTTCCCTCTGAACAAGTACTGTTAGTCTGTGCTGCGAAAGTTGCAAATGAACGCTATTTAACGCTTGATTCTGTCATGCTGCCTCACTGCTAACATGTATAGTATAAAACCCATTTTACCCCATGGCTCTGGGTTCAGAGAAGCTGTGTGATCCAACCATTGGGTACACCTGTGTGCTGTAAGTACTCAATCAAGTCTCCTTGTAAGCAAACTGGATCTGGCTTATCATTATCTTGGCACCTAGCAGCCCATGGCCGGGGCATACAGACCCCGGTGCATATTTCCCATCCATAGACTGGGGTACGAACAAGTTTTATTAATAATGACATTGTTTTATAAGGGTAAAGAGCATTTTAAGACAGACACACATATGCCCACGATCCTGTTTTCTGTCATTTAAGTTATGAATATATAATTTGATTACATTTTATCCTGCTTTCCAGACAAATTGTTCTTCACTGCAAACCTCTATGGCCACTGGCAGTTCCCAGTCATGTCAAGGGCAGCCCTTGCCCCCCCTTTTTCTGCAGTAGCTGCTCACTTCCAGCAGGGGTTAAAAGCATCAAATCTGGCATGGTCATGCAACGATAATGCCTAAACGTTTTTTATATGGATTCCCCTTCAGTCTTGATAACTTTGGGTTGCTTTGAAGTTTCTTACCACATACATGTTGTCCCCGATAGATTGCACATGTTGTGTGCTGTTTGAGAGTTGCCTGCATTGGTGGAATATTCTCCAGGGATCATTATGATCTTGCAAACAGACACTGCTTTGCCTCATTGACTTTGCACAATGCATTTGTTCTATCATACAGAAGTACTGCAAATCCTCCAGGCAACAGGTTAGGGCTCCTCGTGGGGTGTACGTTTACAGATCCATATTTCTACATACATTGGTTATTAATTGCTTGGCAATGTCTTGTGCTCTAATGAAGAATTAAGTTGGATGCAAAGCTGTGGTTTCTTAGAGGCCACTCTCCCTGAGGTCTGAGCATGTGTTAGGGGTGCACAAACCCAAGTTCCTTGTCCATTTTTGAGTACCATTGGGTATTAGTGACATGGGGAAGCCATGCTCATCTGGCCTAAGCACTGGGCCAGATGCAAGGCTGTGCTGTGTCATAGAGGCCACACTCCCCGAAGACTGGGTATGTGATTTGGGGTGATCAGCAGCAAGAGATGATGTTGTTCAGTCGTTAAGTCGTATCCGACTCTTCGTGACCCCATGGACCATAGCACGCCAGGCCTTCCTGTCCTCCGCTCTCCCAGGTGCAGAATAGAACAATCCAATACAAAATTGTTACTGAAAAGGAGCAGCAAAATGCAAGCTAACTTGTTTGTATTGGATTGTTTCACTGTGGAACTGGTTTTGTATCTCTTACTAGCGGTTTTTAATGTTTCTAATACTTTAGGAATAATATTTTCTATGTTTTTTATATTTTTATGGTTGTATTTTTATATTTTATGACTGTTAGCCACTTTCAATTGTCTGAAAACATGGGATATACATTTTGTTAAATTAATTGCCACAAATTATCTCTGTTTATATAAAAGTAGCTCCACACTATGACTAGATGTAGAGAGACAAATGCTGAGAAAAGAATTCAAAGTACATCAGATATTTTCACACAAGAGCAGAATATACCGCTACCTCCCACGACTGCTCAAAAATTGCATTATTAAATACCCATGGAATGTCTATAGCTGACAAGCTACACTGCATACCAGACTCTAAACCAGTCTTCATTATTTCCATTGCACCTTACTTGGGAGTAAGACCCACTGAACTCAATGGGGCTTTCTTCTGAGTAGACATCTATTGGATTGAGTTTTTAGAAAAATTAGAACTGCAGCTTGGTTTTTTGGTGGAATTCTACCAAATATATATATATATATATATATATATATCTCCTTAAGAAATTAAAATAGAAATCAGGAGGCGAGGGTGTTATGAAGCACCCCCAAATTCTACTGGTATGGCAAGATAGAGCAGAAAAGCAGGTTCCATAGGATACTGAGGCCTTGCACAAGCCAAGAGACGCTGCAGATTTCTTAAATATAACTTCCTGGCCAGCCATTGTGTTCTGATTGCCTTAATTCCTCACTGAACACTTGCAAATATCAGATAATGCCTCAGGACAACAACCACAGAAGTCCCCACCACGAATACTTGACACTGATTCATTCATATATATATATATATATATATATATATATATATATATATGAATGATTGGGAGGCTGCAAAGCAAATGGCTGCCCCCCAGCACCATCTTTATTTGGGTTCAAAGAATGGTTTTGTGTTTTGGAGCTCAGACCCTACCTCTGCCTTGTCCATAGGTTCTTCACCAGTGTGCCTTCTGGGAAATGAGTGTTTTATGACTGCTATTTTATGAATGGGCAACCCCCCTGGCAGCCATTTTGTGAGAGTGTCCATAGCACGCTCTCAAAATTCCAACTGTGCCCACTGACCCAAAAAATTAGGGAGTCCTACATATACTCCAGCTAGGGACAGTTCACAGCCCAAAAGCTATGCTCTGTGTCTGTAAAGTACCCACAAACCTCTGAGCTCAGTAGCCTTCCAGTTACTAAGGGGGCCTTAAGACTTGTTCTCTTATCAGACCAATAGGGAGTATAGTGTGAATGTTTGTTGTTTATTCGGTCAGTCGCTTTCGACTCTTCGTGACTTCATGGACCAGCCAGAGCTTCCTGTCGGCCGTCGCCATCCCCAGCTCCCCCAAGGTCGAGTCCGTCACCTCCAGAATATAATCCATCCACCTTGCCCTTGGTCGGCCCCTCTTTGTTTTACCTTCTACTTTCCCTAGCATCAGCATCTTCTCCAGGGTATCCTGTCTTCTCATTATGTGGCCAAGGTACTTCAGTTTTGCCTTTAATATCCTTCCCTCAAGTGAGCAGTCTGGCTTTATTTCCTGGAGGATGGACTGGTTTGATCTTCTTGCAGTCCAAGGCACTCTCAGAATTTTCCTCCAGCACCACAGTTCAAAAGCATCTATCTTCCTTCGCTCAGCCTTCCTTATGGTCCAGCTCTCACAGCCATAGGATACTACAGGGAATACCATTGCTTTAACTATGTGGACCTTTGTTGTCAGTGTGATGTCTCTGCTCTTAACTATTTTATCAAGATTTGTCATTGCTGTCCCCCCAAGAAGTAAACGTCTTCTGATTTCCTGGCTGCAGTCAGCATCTGCAGTAATCTTTGCGCCTAAAAAGACAAAGTCTGTCCCTGCCTCCATGTTTTCTTCCTCTATTTGCCAGTTATCAGTCAAGCTGGTTGCCATAATCTTGGTTTTTTTGAGGTTTAACTGCAACTCAGCTTTTGCACTTTCTTCTTTCACCTTTGTCATGAGGTTCCTCAGCTCCTCCTTGCTTTCAGCCATCAAAGTGGTATCATCTGCATATCTGAGATTGTTAATGTTTCTTCCAGTGATTTTAACTCCAGCCTTGGCTTCATCAAGCCCAGCACGTCGCATGATGTGTTCTGCATAAAGGTTGAATAGGTAGGGTGAGAGTATACAACCCTGACGTACTCCTTGCCCAATCTTAAACCAGTCCATTGTTCCATGGTCTGTTCTTACCGTTGCTACTTGGTCGTTATACAGATTCCTCAGGAGGCAGACAAGATGACTTGGTATCCCCATACCACCAAGAACTTGCCACAATTTGTTATGATCCACACAGCGTGAATGTGCCAGCCTCTTAAACTAGAGGGAGACTGCCACCTTTCCTTCCACAGTCTGCTCATTATTTTATTTCTCTGCCCCTACTTTTCTGCTCTTACATGCCCACTGCTGGGATCTTGCTTGCAATGAAATTTTGAAGAGGGAGAAGGAAGGGCTGCAAGAGTTCCATATTAAACACTGGTATTTCACACAGCATCTGTGTTTAGTGCCCCAAGCTGGAATCTTTGGCTTCTGCAGAAGTTTAGTAGCTTCAGCACAGCAAAGGAGTCAACCAGCCTCCACAAACTTCTTTCTCCCCCTACACTTTAATTTCTTCTAAATAGTTGCAGGCCTGAGATTATTCCAAAAGGAGGGTTAGGACTATGTGACATCTTGATCGAGAAAGTGCTTTTAAATAGGCTGTACAATTTTTAAAAAGCAAGAAAAAACCTGCAGCCACCTCACGTTATAAAGTGAATTTAAGGCCCTCCACAGCCTCCTAAATTCCTCTGAAGTGCTACCTCTCTGAAAGGAGCCATTTGGCTTGGGGAATTCTCTCTTACACTACTCCATTTCCAATCTCTACTCTTCTTTTTTTCTTCTTCCATCCCCTATCTTTCTTTCTCTTCTTTATTCCACCCAGAGCACATCTTGGGGAATTCTTAAAGGGAATTCTCTTCGGTAGGTGAGAGAAGTTCTGAACAGTATTTGACTTTCTACAAACAGACAAGAGCATTTGTTTTTCTCCTCTGCCATCTCCTCCTCCTCCTCATCATCATCCAAGTCTTTGAGAAAAGTGGGTTTACATGGTTGCAGAGGAATGAATCTAGGGCTGTTTTGTTTGTCAGTTGCCATTAAGCAGGACTTTAGCTCCGTGGTAGAGCCCCTGCTTTGCATGCAGAAGGTCCCAGGTTCAATCCCCAGCATCTCCAGGTAGGACTAGGAAAGGGCTCTGTTAACTACGAACCCCCCAAACTAGGATCTTTTCCAAATGTATGCCAAAGTTCTATGCCACAAATCCTGAGTTTTGTACCGCCACCCTTAGGTGTGGCCTGGCGAATGCAAAAATTTCCATATTCTCCTATCAGCTCCAAACCTGTGCCAAAGTTTTGTGCCTTTTTGTGCCACAAATCCTGAGTTTTGTGCCAGCACCAAAAGACTGAAATGATATACCCTTAGGTGTGGCATACTGAATGATAAAAATTCACATTCTCATATCTCCTCCGAACCTACGCCAACTTTTTTGCTAGTTTTATGCCACGACAAATCCCGAATTTTGCACCATCATTCATAATTGTGTACTGATACATCAAATGCAGGCTTGTAGTTAACACACCAAAAAACCAATATTCTCCTATCACCTCCAAACCTCTGCCAAAATGTTGTGCCAGTTTTGTGCTGCAAATCCCTAGTTTTGTACTGGCACCAAAAAGCATGAAAATGGCATACCCTTAGGTGTGGCTAGGGATGGTGCAGGTGTCTGATTCCATCCAGGAATCTGGAGGAATGGCCTCTGCCCACACCCCCAAGCCCTGCTTGCCGAGCCCCTGCCTGCCCCCTGCCTGCGCTCGGCACGTGCCTGCACTCACCCCAGTGGCCTCGCTGAGCTTCACAGTTGCCATTTTTTGAGAAATAAAATGGCGACCTCTAAAATGTGCATATTTGTATATGCGTGAAAATGTGCATTTTGTGTATGCGTATATTCACCTATGCGAAAATGTGTGTTTCACGAATGCACATATTTGCGTATATGCGAAAATGCACACTTTCACAGAAAGGCATTGCAGGATCCCGCGCTCTAGCTCCGTGAAGCCTATTGCTTCCCTCTGGATTGGCCCCGTTGGTCACCAACGCCTCCCTGCTCAGCTCCCGCTGATGTGGACAGAGCAGTTGAAGGTTGGCAACCACGCTACGGCAGAGGCAGTCCTGCCCCCATCGAGTTATGGCATTGGACTCTATTTCCTGGGCTACGAGGAGCTGGAGCTGCTGGAGTTGCACATCCAGGAGAAGCATTTGGAGAAGGATGTGCCGATGTCGCACTGGCTCTTGGCATAGAAGCCAACGTGCAGACTGACACCATCAACGCCCCGCAGGATGGGGTCCTGCAGTGGGTGAGCCAACAACTCCCCTCATGCCAGAGGCCATGCAGCCACACAGCCCTGCAAGCCATCCTGCAGGTCTATCAACCCCCCCAAGCCCCCCCCTGTGTGCACAGCTGCAGCCCCAACCACAGGCCCCCTGCACCATTCCCCAAAGACTTGCTGCCTTCCCCCATCCTGGTCTGCCTGTCCAACAGCTGCAGCAGTCTCCGGGCATTGACAGAGGGCAAGATGGGCAGTGGGACCCCCAAAGAGGAGCTAACAGAACTCCTCTGCTTGCCCGGGCAAAACAAGAGCCACCTGGCAAGACAGCATGGGAGGCCCAGGGCCACCAAAGAAAGAGAGAAGAAAGAAAGAGAAGGAGGGCCACAGCAGCAGCAGCAGAAGACCCAGCACTCCCAAGCAGGCCATGGAAAGCCCCAAGGACAAGGCAATGGATGTCAAGATCAGCATGATGCTGGACTGGAAGACACTCTGGCTGAGCTGGGCCGATGCCACTCCAGAAGCCCCCAAAGCCAGCAGGACTTGGGCACAACCTGGCTCTGCTCACCTGCCATTCCTAGAACCAACTTTCATGTGCCAGAGAACCAGCACATGTGCCACACCATAAGAACATAAGAAGATCCATGCTGGATCAGACCAAGGATCCATCTAGTCCAGCATTCTGTTCACTCAGTGGCCAACCAGCTGTCAACTGGGAACCCACAAGCAGGTCATGACTGCAACAGCACCGTCCCACCCATGTTCCCCAGCAACTGGTGTACATAGGCTCACCACCTCTGGTACTGGAGGTAGTACATAGCCATCAGGACTAGTAGCCATTGATAGCCTTCTCCAGGAATGTTTCAAACCCCTTTTAAAGCCATCCAAATTGGTGGCCATCACTACATCCTGGGGTAGCGAATTCCATAGTTTAACTATGCGCTGCGTGAAGAAGTACTTCCTTTTATCTGTCCTGAATCTCCCACCAATCAGCTTCATAGGATGACCCTGGGTTCTAGTATTTAGAGAGAGGGAGAAAAATTTCTCCTTATCCACTTTCTCCACACCATGCATAATTCTGTACACCTCTATCATGTTTCCCCTTACCCTCCTTTTTTCCAAGCTAAACAATTCCAGCTGTTGTAACCTTCTCTCATAGGGGAGATGCTCCAACCCCTTGATCATTTTAGTTGCCCCTTTCTGCACTTTCTCCAGCTCTACAATATCTTTTTTTAGATGTGATGACCAGAATGGGACTCGGTATTCCAAGTGTGGCCACAACATAGATTTGTATAGGGGCAGTATGATATGGACAGTTTTATTCTCAATTCTGTTTCTAATTATGCCTAACATGGAGTTTGCTTTTTTTACAGTGGCCACACACTGGGTTGACATCTTCATTGAGCTGTCCACCACAACCCCAAGATCTCTTTCCTCGTCGGTCACTGCTAGCTCAGATCCCATCAGGCTATACTTGAAGCTGGGATTTTTTGCCCCAACATGCATCACTTTACACTTGCTTACATTGAACCACATTTGCCATTTAGATGCCCATTCTCCCAGTTTGGAGAGATCCTTTTGGAGCTCTTCACAATCACTTTTTGTTTTGACCACCCTAAATAATTTGGTGTCATCCGCAAACTTGGCCACTTCACTGCTCACTCCTAATTCCAGATTATTTGTGAACAGGCTGAAAAGCATTGGTCCTAATACAGATCACTGTGGGACTACTTTCTTCTTCTGGGAGAATTTACCATTTATTCCCACTCTCCGCTTTCTGTTCTTTAACCAGTTACTGATTCATAAGAGGACCTGTCCTCTTATTCCATGACTGCTAAGTTTGCTCAGCAGGAGTCTTTGGTGAGGGATGTTGTCAAAATCCTTTTGGAAGACCAAGTAAACAATGTCTACTGGATCATCCTTGTCTACATGTTCATTGACTCTCTCAAAGAACTCGAAAAGGTTAGCGAGACAGGACTTACCTTTGCGGAAGCCATGTTGATTCTTTTTCAACAGGGCTTGTCCTTCTATATGCTTACTAATTTTATCTTTAATAATGTCTTCAACCAATTTACCCGGAACAGATGTTAAGCTAACAGGCCTGTAATTTCCCAGAACCCCCAGGATCCCTTTTTGAAAATTGGTGTTACATTGGCCATCTTCCAGTCCTCTGGTATAGAGGCTGATCTTAGGGACATGTTGCATATTTTGGTTAGAAGATCAGCAACTTCATATTTGAGTTCTTTGAGAACTCTAGGATGGATACCATCTGGGCCTGGTGATTTGTTTGCTTTCAATTTATCAGTAAGGTTGAGAACTTCATCTTTTGTCACCACTATTTGCCTCAGTTCCTCAGACTCTCTTCCTGAAAACATAAGTTCAGGCACAGGTATCTGTCCTATATCTTCTGCAGTGAAGATGCATGAAAATAATTAATTCAGCTTCTCTGCAGTCTCCTTGTCCTCTTTCAGTACTCCTTTAACTCCATTGTCATCCAAGGCTCAACCACACTACAAGCGAGAAGGATCTTGGAATTGTTGTCGATCACAAGCTGAATATGAGCCAACAATGTGATGTGGCTGCAAAAAAGGCAAATGCTATTTTGGGCTGCATTAATAGAAGCATAGCTTCCAAATCCTGGGAAGTACTAGTTCCCCTCTACTCAGCACTGGTAAGGCCTCATCTGGAGTACTGTGTCCAGTTCTGGGCACCACACTTTAAGAAGGATGCAGACAAACTGGAGAGGGTTCAGAGGAGGGCAACAAAGATGATCAGGGGACTGGAAACAAAGCCCTATGAAGAGAGACTGAAAGAACTGGGCATGTTTAGCCTTGAGAAGAGAAGACTGAGGGGAGATATGATAGCACTCTTCAAGTACTTGAAAGGTTGTCACAGAGAAGAAGGCCAGGATCTCTCCTTGATCATCCCAGAGTGCAGGACATGGAATAATGGGCTCAAGTTACAGGAAGCCAGATTCCGGCTGAACATCAGGAAAAACTTCCTGACTGTAAGAGCAATATGACAATGGAATCAATTACCTGGGGAGGTGGTGGGCTCTCCCACACTGGAGGCCTTCAAGACGAGGCTGGACAGCCATTTGTCAAGGATGCTCTGACTTGGATTCCTGCATTGAGCCGGGGGTTGGACTCGATGGCCTTGTAGGCCCCTTCCAACCCTACTATTCTATGATTCTATGGTCCAACTGGCTCCCTTGCTGGTTTTCTGCTTCTGATATATTTAAAGAATTCTTTATTGTTGGCCTTGATGTTGTTAGCGATATGCTCTTCAAAATGCTTTTTTGCAACTCTTAATGTCTGCTTGCATCGTCTTTGTGCAAGCTTGTGCTCCCTTTTGTTTTCCTCACTTGGGCAAGACTTCCACTTTCTGAAGGAAGCTCTCTTTTCTCTAATAGTTCCCTTGACATTGCTCGTTAACCATGCCGGCGACCTCTTGGACTTGGTGCTACCTTTCCTAACCTGTGGAAAGGCCCATTTTAGCTGGGCTTCTATTATTGTGGTTTTGTGTAATCTAGCATTCTGAAGGGATTTAATCCTTTTGACTCCCCCTTTTAACTTCCTTTTCACCAGTTCCCTCATTTTAGAGAAGTTTCCTCTTGAAGTCAAATGTGACTGTGTTGGACTTCCTGGGAAGTTTTCCACTTAAATATATATTAAATCTGATAGCACTATGATCATTGTTTCCAATTGGTTCAACAACATTTACATCCTGTACTAGGTCCCAGGCGACACCACTTAGGATTAAGTCCAAGGTCGTCTCCCCTCTGGTCATTTCCATGACCAACTGTTCTAGGGCACAATCATTTTAGGACATTGAGAAATTTAGCCTCTTTGTCATGGCTGGAACATGCATTTATCCAATCAATGCGGGGGTAATTGAAGTCGCCCATTTTTACAACACTTCCTTGTTAGGAGGCCTCCCTGATTTTGTTTTCCACCTCAAGGTCACTCTGAACATTCTGATCTGGGGGACGATAGCCACCCCCCACACACACACCACCATCTCATTCATGCATTGAGACTCCTCAGCTTCACCTGTCTAGCTGGCCCTGCTCATGGAACAGGTAGCATTTCTGAGAAAGCCACCTTGGTGGTCCTGGATTTCAACCTCCTACCTAGCAAGCTAAATTTGGGTTCCAGGACTTTGCAACGACAATTCATCACATCACTGGTACCAACATGGACCACGACCACTGACTCCACCGCAGCACTATCTGCTAGGCTATCTAGATGGCATGTGATATCCGCAACCTTTGCACCAGGCAGGCAATTCACCATGCGGTCTAAACGCCCATCACAAACCCAGCTGTCTATATGACTAATGATCGAATCTCCCACTACCACAAGCCCCCTCCCCCCCAGAGGCAAATCCTTGGCATGAGAGGATATTTGTCTGTCTTCCAGGGAATGAGTCCCTTCTAAGAGATCATTTACCTCTTCATCAGAATGACGCCCTCCTTCCCCGAGACCTGCATTCTCCATGACAGCAGAGGAGCAATCACCCTGGGAATGGGACACAGCTAGTAGGCCCCAGAAGGTCTCATTCACCAACCTCTCTGTCTCTCTTCACTTCTCCATGTCAGCAACCTTGACCTCAAGGGAATGAACTTGTTCCCTGAGAGCCAGGAACTCATTACACCTAGCACACACCCAGATAATCGTACATGTGGCACTCAGTGGAATACACTGGATAGCCCCCACCTCCCTGCTGGCTTTCTACCTTCGTAACTGGTTTTTTTATTTGGGTGTGTTTTCCCTGGAAAACTGTTGTTTACTACAAGGAGTTGGGGGAATTATTTACAGTTACTTACTGTGAGTACGGAGTAGGGAGGGCAAAGTTCACCACCCTGCCTTCCTTGCCCTGTTGCTAAACTTGCACAGTTGCTTAACTCGCTTGTTTGCTGATGCTTTGTCACTGGGGCTCCTCGCACTCGGAGAGCTGGCTCCCTCACAAGCATGCCTCCTTATATAGATAGGCCCAACTGCTGCTGCAGTGAATCTGATCGGAGGGCCTCGTTTGAAAAGCAAGGGAGGCTGTGTGAAAACTCCTGATCAGCACTGACTTTCAGTGGCTGGGAATGTAGGTCAGTTGGCCCTCCAGGGAATGGTGATTCCTATTTAGGAAGGAGGACTATTCACAATAGTGAATGGGAGACCTATTGAGGGGAGATCCTCTATTCAATGTGATATTGGAGGGGACAGCAGACAAAGGGTAGGTGATTTGGGAAGGCTGCGGCTTGCAAGGTCTGGATCCTTTTTCTGTGTGCTTTTTAAAACTTACATGATATGCTGAAACCCTTAAACTTGCTTAATTTGATGAATTTGCTCCTTAAGGCCTAAAGCCTGAGCCTAAACTGAACCCCAGTCTGAAGCTACCCAGGAGAGGAGCAAAGCCAGGAGAGCCACAAGTTTGTGCAGCCCCTTGCTAACTCTCAGTGCCTGGCTCACGTCATCGTGTAGTCGCTGGACAAGAAGGATGCCAGGCGATTGACCTGAGGGCGAGAGGCCAGGGGACGGTTCAAAGAGCGCCTTTACCATCACTGCGGAGTGCTCCCAGTGACAGTCAGAAGCTGCTGAAAACATCAGACCGGCCCAAGCAGAAACCAGGCCAGTCCAACCCAAGTTCAAGGAGCAGCCGTTCTCAAGCATCAAGGAAGTGTGGGCTGAGTGGCAAGAGAAGGGAAGCTGGCGGTCCCTCAAGAACCCAGCCCCTCCCCAGGCAGCGAGGGCTGCTTCAACCACCCACCCTGCCTCGCTGACCCAAGCCCGAAGGGGGTCTTGCGGCAAGCCTCTATTCCCGCTGCTTAGAGCGTCACTGAACTGGCAGCTCCTGCTCCCTCCAAGGAAGCACTCCCCCACGGGTGCCGAAGGGTGTCCCTGCAGCTCACGGAGACCAAGACCTCTTGGCTCCCCAAGGAAGGGAACAGCCACCACACCAAGTCAGCTGCTTCAAAGACACTTTCTAGATGGCACAACTGAGGACCCCCTCCAAGCAAACTTTGCAAAAACCATTCTATTTTTCAGTTCACCCTTTTCCCACTTCTTTGTCTTACCCATTCTCAGCTTATTCATCCACACTTTCAGTTCATCCTTGTTCATTTATTCTCTCTGATCCTCTCATCCCTCCTTCACTAGCTTCCTCCTCATCTTTCTTCCATCTTCTTTCCCTCACCATTCAATCCCATTTTCTCCCCCCTTTTGTACCTTCCATGCTTTCCTTATTCCTGCTGCCCTCTGTTCTTCTTTGCTTTCATTTCTTTCTAAACTTTAACATTTAATTGTGAAGCTTGTCAATTTCTTTTCAGGGGTGCGATTATTTTTCAGCAACTCAAAGCATCAGCAGCTTTAATTTGAGACTGTTCCAAACTTGATCAGGTAATATTTATGGGTCAAGATGGAGTTAACAAAAATCCGTGCTCCATATTTTTTTATATATATATATATATATATATATACACACACACACACACACACACACACACACACATAGATGCGCGCGTGCGCTTGGAGGTGCTGTCTCAGATCATGGCCAGCCTGCTTGTCTTTGGGACCATGTCTCCATGACAGTGGAAGGAGAAGGAAGGTGTGGCTTAATCACATTTTTCAAGGAGCCGTTTTCGGTCTGGGCAGGGCTCCACGAGCAAGTGCATCACTCCATTCTAAGTTGCTTCACATAACATACATCTGGGTAGGATGGGGGTTGTGGGTTGGAGTAAACATCATCTGACTGGCAGGGGCTGCTCAACCAAAGAGAGAGGCTTCCCCCCCATCCAGGCTTTCCCCCCTTTCTCCTTCGATAAAACCTTCCTCTTGTGTCGAAAATCACTCCCCACCCCCGCAGTACTTACTTTCTTAAAACAGCAATCAGTGCAGGAACTCAGTGTTCCCTCTGCTTTGAAGCTGATGATGCTGGGAATAATCTGTCTTCCCCCCCCCCCCCCCCCGGCATTAGTTACTTTCTTAAAACAACTGTCATAAGGACACAGTGTGCTCTCTGCTTTGCTGCAATCAATCAAAGCTTCATAGCTTTACAGCTTTGACATAAAGGCCTTTGAATGTGTTATTTCGATTCATGGGAATCTTAATAACTCTACGAGTGCATTTCAGGAACAAGCCTCACTGAGCAGAATGGGAGTTACTTCTGAGTAGACACTAATTGGTTTTGCACTAGGAAGGGATAGGAAACAGGGGGATGGGGAAACCACTCCAATTTTAACCCAACGGTGCACAGAATTGCTGTAATTAAGGTGTGAATTAGTTACTTCCGAAGGCAATAAACCAAACACTGGAGAATTGCAGTTTCGGTAAAGCGCTTTACAGCCTTTTGGGAATTAGTGCTTTAAAATCTGCTATTTCCATTGAGGGGGATCTCTGTAAATTCTGATGTGTGCATTCAGGGGACAAGCCTCATTGAGCACAATGGGAGTTTCTTCTGAGTAGACACACATATGCTTGTGCTGGGAAAGACAGAGGTGGGAAACACCCCTTGACCAGGGTCACGATGAAAGGCACACCCCTGTGCAGGGCTAGCATACCTGAGGTAAATGTGGGGGTTGGGGCACACAGCAGCTGTACTGGGGAGAACCCAACTTAAGGAAAAGAATTGGACTTTAAGCTGTCTCAGGAAATCCGGTTTTTCCCTGATGGTTTTTCCCTAGGGTGGCTGCTGGATGGCCATGACATCATGTATCCCTAACGACCTCAACACGCAGCCAGTGTGGAGTAAATCGCTTGTGGAGACACCCCCTGGGACTCCCTTTCCTGCAGGGACCCATTGCTTTCATAGACAGGACACAGCAGATCCGTGTTGCTTTGTTCCCGGACTGGAAATAAATTGGCTGGACTTTTACTTCTCCCTGTGCCTCCATCTCCACCTAGTTCATTTATGCTTTCCCAGAGTGCTTGGGGGGAGGAGAGAGAACATGGGTCTGAGTGAGCATCACTCATCTTACCCCACCATTCACTTTTCCACTGGCTTCTTCTGGGAGGTTTGAAGTTTTCAAAATGTCGATATGATGAGACAGTAGTCAAGTGGGGAAGAAAACAGGGTAGTGTTGGAGGAGGGTGCAGAACTTTGGGAGTGGGTGAAGGGGAAGGGCACAGGAAGAGAACATGGAAGGCAAGGTGAGACACAGGTGAGGTGTGCAGAGTTACAAGCCTGGAGTGGGGGCGGGATGGCAGAGTCACAATTCTGGGGAAGACAGTTTGCACGGGGAGAGATTCATTCTTAAGAAGCATACCCCACTTCCCAGCCAAAGTTGCTCTCAAACCAGCTCACACTAAAAAAATACAGGGTACAATATGCCCATCAAGCCACGGACTACAAATGGTTGATCCTTGAACACCACAGCATAAAAAGTGCAGCAAACACGGCTGCCCCTCTGGAAAGTGTTACACAGAATAAAATACCTTTAAAACATCAGCAAAAAATATACCTAGCCAGCTACTTTGACTGGCCCAAGTAAAGCCTTTCTAAACAGCAAGCAAGTGAGAAAGCAAGACTGGCAGCCTTCCTGAGTAGGATGTTCCACTGGGAAGGAGCAACCTCCGAGAGAACCAGTGCTCAGCTCGACAGTGTCTGCCTCAGGTTTCCGAGGGCCCTGGGGCAAGACACTTTCAATGGGTCCCCTTTCTCAGGTAGGCTCAGCTCGACAGTGTCTGCCTCAGGTTTCCGAGGGCCCTGGGGCAAGACACTTTCAATGGGTCCCCTTTCTCAGGTAGTGTATCTTCTCACTGCTGTTGTCACCAGCTGCTCTTCCTCTTTTTCATCATGGCTCCCACTCGCTTGTTTGACAGGCAAAGAGCCAATGAGCAAGTACGCATTATTAAGGATAAAATTAGCAAGCATATAGAAGGACAAGCCCTGCTGAAAAAGAATCAGTGTGGCTTCCATAAAGGTACACCCTGCCTCACTAACCTTTTAGAGTTGTTTGAGAATATCAGTAAACATGTAGACAGGGGTGATCTGGTGGATGTCATTTATTTGGACTTCCAAAAGGCTTTTGACAAAGTCCCTCACCAAAGACTCCTGAGCAAACTTAGCAGTTGTGGAATAAGAGGAGAGGAATAAGAGGAGTAATTGGTTAAAGAACAAAAAGCAGAGAGTAGGTGTAAATTGTAAACTCTCACAGTGATGTAAACAGTGGAGTCCCACAGGGATCTGTATTGGGACCAACATATTCATAAATGATCTGGAATTAGGAGTGAAGTATCCAAGCTTGCTGATGACACCAAATTATTTAGGATGGTTAAAACAAAACAGGACTGCAAGGAGCTCCAAAAGAATCTCTCCAAACTTGGAGAATGAGGATCAAAATGGCAAACATGGTTCCGTGTAAGCAAGTGTAAAGTAATGCACATTGGAGGAAAAAATCGGAACTTCAAGTATAAGCTGGTGGGATCTGAGCTTGAGGTGACTGACCAAGAAAGAGATCTTGGGGTTGTGGTGGACAGCTTAATGAAAATGTCAACTCGGTGTGCGGCTGCTGTGAAAAAAGACATATTCCATGTTAGGTATAATTAGAAAAGGAATTGAAAATAAAACTGCCAAGATCACAATCCTCTTATACAAATCTATGGTGCAACCACACTGAGAATACTGTGTACTGTTCTGGTCACTGCACCTAAAAAAGGATTTGATAGAGTTGGAAAAAGTGCAGAAACGGACAACTAAAATGATCAAGGGGCTGGAGCATCTCCCTTATGAGAGAAGGTCATAACAGCTGGAATTGTTTAGCTTAGAAAAAAGGTGGGTACACGGAGACATGATAGAAGTGTACAAAATAATACATAGTGTAGAAAAAGTGGATAAGGAGACATTTTCCTCCCTCTCTCATGATACTAGAACCCAGTGGGGTCATCCCATGAAGCTGATTGGTGGGAGATTCCGGAGAGATAAAAGGAAGGACATCTTCACACAGTGCATAGAAACTATGAAATTCACTTCCACAAGATATAGTGATGGCCACCAGTTTGGATGGCTTTAAGAGGGGATTGGACAAATTTCTGGAGGAGAGGGCTACTAAACCTGATGGCTTTATGCTACCTCCAGTATCAGAGGCAGTATGCCTATGTGCACCAATTGCTGGGAAACATGGGCAGGAGGGTGCTGTTGCCCTCATGTCCTGCTTGCATAGGCAGCTGGTTGGCACTGTGTGAACAGAGTGCTGGACTAGATGGATCTGGTCTGATCCAGCATGGTTCTTCTTAGGGTCTTAGGGAGTGGCATCTGCTGCTGCTGCTCCTCATCCCACCATTGCCTGGGCCAGAGCGAGAGGTAGGTGAACAAGCAAGCTGCAATGGTGCAGTGGAGGAGCAACTCCAGGAGGTGCTTGTCAGTGGGCCCCTGCTGGGGTCTGGCTTTTGGTAGGTGCCTGACCATGCCTACCCTTGATGCCAGCCCTGCAGCTTGCTCTCTTTAGGTGTCAGCAACCAAAGCAAGGCCTTCTGGGGAGGTCTTAAAGCACACCAGGAAATAGGGATAGGGAGGGACACTCTCCTGTGCACCCCGAAGACTCCCTGGCTCAGAACTGCCTGAGACACCCAGAGTTCCTGCACATGGTGGCTGAATGTACAGAACCTGAACTGCTTTGGGCAGCACAGCTCATGACCAGGGGAAGGGAAAGCACGCTGGCCCCTGCCCGCCCCAGGGTGACATCAGGGAGAGCTCACTCCCGAGTAAGCAAGCACAGATGCGGTTCCTCTGTGACATTGCTAGCAGCATCGGTGGCCTTCTTTGAACAGCATCGGGGCACTCATTCGAAAGCCTCTTCTAGCTTTGCTGCATGCTCCTCATGCAGTCCTCTGCCTGGGCCTGACCTCACACCCATGACTTTTTATTATCTGGGCAGTCATAGGAACGTGCCTCATACCAGAGGTGGGGGACCTGTGGCCCTCTTGATAGTGGGCTGCAACTTCTATCATCCCTGCTTTCCAAGAGGGCTTTATCAGTCATGGCCCCCCACTTGTGGAACCTCCTCCCAGGAAAGGTGGCATTAGACCCCATTGTGACTGTTTTTAAAAGTAGGTTAAAGCCCTTTTATTTACACAAACATTTGGCTCTTGACCTGTTGGTTTTGGGGGGTTTGTGTTAGATTATTATTGTTGTATTTTAATTGCTTTTAGGGTGCAATCCTATGCATGTTGAGACAGAAAAATGTCCTACAACTCCCAGCATGGATGGCTGGGGCATGCTGGGACTTACAGGACATTTTTCTGTCTAAACATGCATAGGATTGCACCCTTAGTGTGATAGTATGATTTTATGGTTGCTTTATTGGCATTTGTTTTATTAATATTTTAAGCTGTTCTGTGCTCCCTTTGGAAGAAGGATGGGGTGTAAGAATTCTAAATAAACAAATATTGTCTAATGCAGTCTTCCTCAACCAAGTGGTCTCCAGATGTTTGGGGCCACAGTGCCAAATGGTCAAGGTTGATGGGAACTGTAGTCTAAAACATCTGGAGGATACCTGGTTGGGAAAGTCTAGTCTGGTCCAGTGGCTCTCCAAGGTTTTAGACAAGAGTCTTTCCCAGACCTACCTGGTGATGTCAGGGATTGAACCTGAGACCTTCTGCATGCAAAGCAGGTGCTCTGCCACTGAGCCATGGCCACTCCCATGATGTCCACCTAAGCCATTTGGATAAATGAGGTTGTGTCAACACAGTCAATAAAGCAGAAGAAAGGCAGTGTGGAAGAGGAAAGTATGAATAATGTAGTATGATTAAGAACAGATGATACGGCTTCTTGTTCCTACAGAAGGCGCTTCATTCAATTAATTAACATTAACATATAAATCTCACACATATTTTCAAAGCATGTTCACAAAATTAGTCTCCCCCCTCTACTATCAAAGTATATCCTTTACACATTCCTGGCACTACATCAAGGTTAAGTTAAAAGCAGCACTTGAAGGCAGTTACATGTGGTAGAGGGCACAACAAGGCTCATTAGCCAATGGTGAGACTTATGCAAAGGCCTTTAATGTGGTACAATGGCATTTTTTCAGTCTTCTATTAAAAGGGGGTGGGGGAGTTAATAATGTGGAAGTTTTATTACTTTTTTTCTTTTAAAAAGGTGCCCCCCTTTTTTTGTAGTGAAACATTGCATCTAGTTAGTGCAAAAGTGCTGGGATTTCCTTCACCCAGGGGAAGACTGTAATTATACATGGGGAAAGGACCACAGCAGTAAACTGGTAATACATCAGGGTCTTAACCTCTGAGGCAGGAGGTGGAGAAATAGGTGTTAGCCGTCTTGCCCAAGCCCTTAAAAGCATAAACATGTGGTGAATCCATTACCTAAACTACAAAGAATGGGACCTCCCTAATAAACCTAGTTACTAGGTTAAGTAAATACTGGAAGTGTTTTTTAAAAAGCCTAGCAGTGTGACTCTTTAAAAGAGAAAAAAAAATCACAAACATTTTTCACTTGTCAGTATGGAACATTTGGAATCTATGAAACTGGATGGTCCTTCAAACAAACACTTTTGCTCAGTCCTTCCCAGCACATCAATATACAAAGCTTCCATATGTTTATGTGAATTGTTTAAGACTGGCTTTCCCTTTGGTATGTATTTGCTGCAGCAGAAGATACATCGCAATGCTTTCATATGCACAGCCAAGTTACAGCACTTGATATATTCTAGCATCTGGGTTGTAGAAACCAGTTTTCCATAGATAAAAGCTGCACTGCTTCTTCCAGTGACCACGTCTTATTACCAATCCATTAGAAACTGCTTCAGCTAGAAAGGAAGCAGCAGGAAAAGGGCAGACTTTGGAAAGAGGATAGATAGATCTGAAAGGAGGTCAAGAACACCCAGGGAGTATTGGAGTTGGACTGCCATCAAAACAGAACAACAGGCAGTAACATAATGAATGGTACAGAACACCCTAACCCAGCCTGGTGCCCTCTGGATGTTTTGGACTTCAACTCTGCTCAGCCCCAGCCAGCATGGCCAATGGTCAGGAATGCTGGGGATTATAATTTGGGAAAGGCTGGAACAGAGCTTCACAATGGATGACATTTGTACCAATGCCAAGAGACAGAACCATGATGAACGGTCCAAGTTTGGGTGCCACTGACAGAATACATTAATAATATCAGGGGTAGGCAGCTGATGTTTTGGACTACAACTCCCATAATTCTTGAACATTGGCCAATCTGGGGATTATGGGAGTTGACATCCAAAACATCTGGAAGGCACCAGGTTGCCTATCCCTGCATTATATGAAACTGGCCATAAATACAAACCCAAGAATTGGCAAGGCAGGGAATAACAATGCAGGAATAAAACTGAAACTTCTATTCATTTGTAGGACAATTTTTTCCTTAAAGAGATGTTGGAATAAAATACTGAACAGGGTATTTTAAACCTTCCCATTCTACAACTTGACAGAGATGGCTTGCTCCCCATAGCCCCTTGAAGTCAGCGCTAACAGATGGATCAGTCAGCTGAACAAACGGTGTGGATTAACGGTGAAATGGCCAAAACAACTTATGCAATCAGTGATTTTACAGTCTGAGTTAGGCTCATCTAAGCCCATGGAAATCATTGGGCTTAAAAACACAGATAAGTCTGCATAGGACTTGCTATTCAGGAAGGTTCTGAGAATTCTGACACAACTGTAAATAGACACTTGATCCATTTGGTTAGACAAATAAAAGGCAGTAAGACATGGTGATGTTGACCACATCTCTGACTTGTGTGCCACGGACCATAAAACGGCTCTTGATGTCAGCCTATGGACCCCACAGATCATTAACCATAGTCCATTAATCATAGACTGTAAGAACTGGCTTTAAGTACACTGGCCTGATGAACTGGAAGCATGCAGTGTATTTTTTCACTTCTTAAAAAAAGATCTATATTATCCCAGATGCTCTAAGAGGAAAATTCTGATGGTCGCTTGGGTCTTGGACTTTCATGGACCGAAAACCTGCCTAAACTTTCAAGATCAACCCCTGGATGTTTGTAAAGTCTAGTAACCCTTTCTGTTTTTTCTGCAAATGTGTAAAACCAACCTCTGCATGCCACAGAGGAAGTCTTGCGATCTGTTCTGGAAACAGAAGCCTATTGAGAACATAGAACTATGGGGAAATAAAACAAACTTAAGTTTCACATGGTTGCAGTAGCTGGCTAGAGTGTAGGCTCTCCGCTTCAGTCTAAACGATGCTAACCCAATATATTGTTGTAGGAATACATCAGTGATTCTTGAGCAAAATACGTGGCTGCACCAGCAGGGTTTTGGCAAAAGTTGGATGGGTTGTCTCGCCAGTAAAGTACTGTTTCATTGAACTGGCTTGAGGAAAGCTGTAGTTCTAAAAGCAACCGCACACATTAAAAACAGACTTTTATCATGTTTCTATCTGTGCAAGTGGCTTCAGGAATGCAATCTCCATTGACTTAGCAGCGTAATTCATCTTCCTCACTGCCACCTGCAAACAAAAAGGAAGCTGTGAACAATGGTAATAAACATGCATCAAAATAAAGGCGCCAAGGGATGCATTCTGTACGAAGATTCCTCACAGCAGAATCAGGACACACAGGGCCGGCCCTACCATTATAGGCAGAGTGAGGTGATCGCCTCAGACGGCACATGTTAGGTGGCACCAGTGACAGCCTCCAAGCTGTTCCCCTCTGTTAGTGGACAGAGCTGTGTATGTTGCACAGCCTGAACTGGGCTCCCTAATCTAGCCAGCTGCCCTCAGCTATGGTGGAGGGCATTGTACTGTCGTCAGTGTTGCAGTAACTGCCAGTCCCGTCAGCTTCTGTATATGGAATGGGGATGGGGTGCCTTCTTGTCCTTTGTCACAGGCAGCAAAATGTTTTGGGACAGCCTTGGGGACATAAATAGTAGAGATAAGTCTTCTGACCAGTGGAGGCTGGTGGCTCCGGTTTCAATGGGGCTGTGGATCCATTCTGGGTTTCAGTCACAACCAGCCAGAACTCTAAAAGAGCTATCCAAGGTGCTGAACCCTACCCCTAAAATAGGTTCAGTGTGTTGGATAGCTCCTTCAGAGTTCTGGCTGGTTCTGACTGAAACTCAGAATGGATTCACGGCCCCACTGAAATCGGAGCCACCAGCCTCCATTGCTTCTGACTAACATTTTAGGTAGCATAATTTGGGGTTATTTCTTATGGCGGGGGGTGGGTGGGTAGAATCTCAATATTTTGCTGATGCTTGAGTTAAAAGTAGTGGGTTTCACTTTTAAAACAAGTCTATTCTACTTTCCTATCAATGGCATCACTTCCAGTCTGATTAACAGTGGTTTGAGGTCTGCAGCGTTAATTTTGCAAATACAAACGTCTGGTTGACAAGTTGACAATGTATATGTCGACCAGTGATGTCTAAACAAAAGTGGCTTTCCTTTGAGCAAGGGCACAAGTTATAGAAATACTTTGTGGAATATGCGTAGAAGTACCAGAATGCTTTTGTTATTCTTTAGAAAGTAATTTTCCACTCCCCTTCTACTGCAAAAGAAAAAAATGTAGGTTATCGAATATCAGTGAAATTATTCAAAGATGCACCCAGGTTGCTCCCGAAGCAGAATTCTTTCCTCAATTTGAATAGAAGCAAGAACATTCACTTGCAGTAGGAGATTAAATTATGTGTGAGTTATTGTTCTAGCTGCCCTTCATAAATGCACTAGGATCTAAGGAAAACAATACTGTGTCATTTGAGTCATTAGTACTATAGGTATAAATAATCTCATGAAGGAGCTAAATATACGTTACAAATCATCGCATTTTAAACACACACTTACACAAGATACTTAAAAAGATAAAATAATAACAATTCCCCACCACCTTGTGTAACGATATGAAAGAACTGCTGGATTCAGCCTGAGTGGATTGTGCTTCCTGGGAGGAACCAGGAAGTAGTTAAGGGCAACAGCCAGTGCTTCTGGCCTGGGGAGACAGAGGCTGCAGCCTAAGGGAGCTCCTTAGAAAAGCCTTTGTTTAAGTCAAACTTAAACCAGAGAGCCAGCGTGGTGTAGTATTTAGAGTGTTGGACTGGGAGCCGGGATCTGGCTTGTAGTCCCCATTTGGCCATGGAAGGTCACTGGGTGACTTTATTTATTTATTTATTTCATTTCTATACCGTCCCATAGCCGAAGCTGTCTGGGTGGTTCACAAAAATTAAAACCAAAGAGCACACAATAAAACAATACAAAATATATAAAACATTAAAACCACAGTATAATACAACCAGAATAAAACCTAGCAGGAATTTAAAATAAAGATTTAAAACAGCAAAGCCAAAAGTCTAGAAAGCTAAAATGCTAAAATGCCTGGGAAAATAAAAAGGTCTTCACCTGGTGCCAGAAAGAATACAATGTAGGTGCCAGGCGAACCTCACTGGGGAGCTCATTCCATAGCCGGGGTGCCACAGCAGAAGAAGCCCTCCTCCTAGGATCCACTCGCTTCACTTCCTTTGGCAGGGGCTCATGGAGAAGGGCAGCTGAGGATGATCTTAATGTCTGGGCAGCCACTTTGGGCCAGTCACTGACTCTCAGCCCAACCTACCTCACAGGGGTGTTGTTGTGAGGATAAAATGGAGAGGAGGAGGATTATGTATGCCGCCTTGGGTTTGTTATGGAGGAAAAAGCAGGATATAAATGCAATAAATAAATAAACAAACAAACAAACTTAAATAAAAGCCTGAGTCTCTGGGCTGCAGTCCACCAACCTGAAACACCTCAGGCTTACAGTTGTAATGTATAAATCCAGGTACTATCAAACCTATGTAATATGTATGTATTCGAGGCAAACCTCAGCTTCCACTGATCCAAATCATACCATCTTTATTGTATTTCTTAAAAAAAAAAATCAGTGCCGCTTTTCTGTTAAAATATATCCGCAATGGTCCCAAGAATAAGAACAAAAACAGCTTTCCTATTGTTTACCATGTTGCTGCTATGAACCAGTGTGAGTTACAGAAGGAACTGTATAAGCCGCCAGGGCTAAAACAAGGAAGCCACATCATGAGCCACCAAGGGCTGTAGCAGGGGTGTCAATCCTCAGGCCTGCAGGCCAAATCTGACCCTCAGGGTTCCCCAGAGGGCCACATGACCCCCCCCCCCATTGTTTAGTGGTTTCCTGGCTTTTGTGAAGTTTTTTTCTCAAAGGCTGAAATGCCTCTCCTAAGGCTTAGTTACTGGCAAGAAGAGTTTAAAGCTAAAATATGCTGGTATTTTGGAACATTGGCCCCAGCCCTTTTGCCTTTAACCACACCCACCACTGGAATGTGCCATCCCACCCCAGCTTCTCATAAATTGAATTTGGCCTTCAGAGTGAAAGGGTTTTATCCCCTGGCCTATATTCTTTCCCTTGCAGCAACAGACTCCCAAGCTTTCACTCTTAACGGCCAAACTAGATGTGACATTAAGAGTGCAATCCTATAAAGATAGGCGGCTGCCTCCGAACTCAGAGGTGACTGCCTGTCCTAAGCAAGGCAGGAGAGGCATGGGGGGAATCGTTCCCTCCGCACCTCTCCTGCCCTGCTATTTTCCGCTAGACAGCTGTTTTTGGCTGTCTAGCCGTGGGGGGCCAACCAGGAGAGGATGCTGCGTGTACGACACATAGGATGTCGTACACATAGGATGTGTCGTACATGCAGCTCTGCTCTCCCCGCCCCAGAACTCCCCCAGCCCTGCCCCTTTTCAGTCACTCCATGCTCCTCTTCCGAGTGCAGAGGACGGGGCTTCTCTGTGCTGCCTCTGAGGCAGCGCGGACGTGGGGGAAAGTCGAAGTTGGAGTGCAGGCTCTGAGGTCAGTTCCTGGAAAAGAGCATATCATATGGCCGTCTAGACAGTGTCTAGTGGCCATAGGATTGTTCCCTCTGGCTTTCTTCACACAGAGCTTTTATCCTGTGATTGAGATTGCTCCTTCACAGAAGTTTGTGGGCTCTTTACATGATGCGGTGACCCTCCAGGGCGTCTCCTGCACATTTTTAAATAGATCGCAGATAATGAGCTATCAAATTATCCCCTTGTGTTCCACTTGAGTTCCCTCTGTGAAAAGAGGAAAAGCGGCAAGAAGAAGAACGAGATCAATGAAAGAGAATGGAAGACTCAGATATGGGGAGAAGGAGGGGGAAAGGGGAGGGGGAAAGGAAGCAGGTTAAAAAGGGAGTCCTGATCCTGTATTTAAAACGGAAGCAGAAAGCCCCGTTTTAAATGCAGGATTTTAGGCTGGTATACAAATGCCCTCTGCCTGCAGTCCCAGGAGGGCATTCCAACAGCCATAAGATGTAGCGGATCTTCCACTCCAGCCAGGGAGATCCATTGGCAGGGGAAGTTCACCCTCAGAAGCCTCCTCATTGGGGCACAGAAATGTCCACCATCGTTGCTGCTCTGCCGTTGAGGCTTTGATCGTGGTAATGACAAAAAGGAGACATCTCAGGAGGGGTCAGGAGTGGATCAAGAAGGCTTTGGATTCACCTATGGAATGGGGAAAAATACATCCAGCCCTGGAGGTGGTATACTTGTTTTGAATATGTCATTTTTAAAAGGGGCAAAAATGGGCCCGGGGGGAGGAGGAAAACACTGCTGCTATGCTGTTGTGTGGGCTGATCATTATTGGAATTCCAGAAAGCAGGGAAGGTGAGTTCAATCTTTACTCCCCTGTTGCAGCCCTGTCCAAAATTGCTGCTATTGGCTTTGGAAATTCCCCCTTTGGAGCCGGGGGGGGGGGGATTTGCTCCCAATGCAAATAGCAGCTGTAAAAAGCTATTTTCATCCATTTTAAGACATTTGAGATAATTTCATCTCCTCTTGCAGTGGACACATCCTGGAAAATACTGACAAACTGTAAGATACAACATTAAAAGCAGCAGTAGCAGCTACAGCAGCAGCAACAAGAAGTCTTTGATGACTTCTTGATATCAGGGATGTACAAGCTTTTGTTTTCTCTGGCAACCTAAATACGTATACCTTTCCTCTCATTGAAGGGGCCCTTTTTCTACACAATGTTTTAGTTTATGGTTAAATACTAATTGTGAAAGAGGCACAGGGTTTGTGAGATAAGAAAGACAAAAGCCTCATTTCTTTAGGCAGGTATAAAAATAAATTCCAAATTATTTAATAGCATTAATTCAAGTTTTCTTGACATTGATATTGTTGATTGATGGTTTAATGTATTTAAAATGCAAGAAGACAAATATTATTACATAGTCCACAAACATTTACAACTGAAAATCCATATTTAAGATCAAAGATACATGTTTCCTCTTCCCTCCCCATCCCTTTTTCCTTTTGTGCTGTGTCTTTTTAGATTGTACGCCTGCAGAAAAGAGACTGCCTTTTTTGTATTGATTGTATGCAAACTGCTCTTGGAGCCTTTTTGGCTGAGGAGCAGGGAAATGCTTCAACTAAATAAATAAATAAGATTATTTAACAAAACTTTGGATGTTAAATCCTAGCACTTCTTGTTAGCAGTTTTGTAGGTTTGCCCAATATAAAATGTAATGTTTGGAGACTGGAAATTATTCCGTCTTATAACTTATGAATCTTTAGAATGGCTGAGAAGCTCAGCCCTATACTCAGTGGGTGACCTTGGGTAAGTTTAGATAGGGATCAGCCTCAATTCTCCCATCTGTAAAACAGGAAGGTTGAAGACCTATATAACAGAATTATTATAAGATGAATGAGACAAAGATTAGATCCATTTAAAGTGGTGCTAAGTAGGATTAATACAACATAATGTTGCTAGTGATCATGTGAATTAGTTTTAGATACGTTCAGAACAACTGGCTTCAGATTTATTCAGGTATGCCAAATTTAAATTACTTTGAATTTTAATTCATTAATATATTAGAAAGCCACCCCCTTATTTCACTGCGGCTTTTCTGATAAAAGCTCCCTTGTCTTCCTAGCTATTGGGTACGCAGTACTTCCTTCAGAAATTCCCTGTGCTTTGGTTGGTCCCAGGAGAGCTTCCATTTGTCTGTCTCAAACAATCTGTTTTAACCACTGTATCCAGCAACTGCATTTAATGAGCTGAAGACTTATGGGAATTAGGATGTTGCAATTTTATGATGCAGAACATTACTTCAAATGTCATTTCCACAGAGACATGGAATATGATACTATGAGTGTATACTGCCTCTTTGTGCAAGCTGGAATCTATGTACATTCCTAAGACATTGCCAGTGATTAAAAACAAAGTATATATATATATATATATATATATATATATATATAGGAGAGTAGCAATTATGTTTGTATCTAGCAAAATAAATTGAATTCCTAGGCAAATGAAATCTAACAAATCTTCTAAGTATGATATCCAGGCACTAATCTATGAGTTATAGCTGCCTTTTGGCATGATATGAAATATGTGATGTCTCTGTGCAAGAACAAAAAGAAAGGGCTGCTGGTAGGTTATTGAAGCTGAAATGACAATAAATTCAACTCTCCAGCCCATTTGAGTGTGAAACCCTTGGTATAATTAACTGTGTGAATGCGTAGATTTCTTGTGGACAAAATGTATAGGCCCACCAAAAAGTATCTATGCTGAACAACACTACCCAATCAATAGAGGAGGATTTCCTCCTCACGGCTGATCCCAAGGAATTATCTCATGCTGACTCAATAGACAGTATCAAATAGGATGTTCAGTTCTATTGTTTTCCCAGCAGTGCTGGCTCCAATGTTTCGAAGTCCCTTGGGCAAGACACCCTTAATGGCTCCACTCCCTCAGGGAGTCTTCCTTCTCACCAGCAGAGTCACCAGCTGCTGTTTCTATTCATCCTCTTTCTCAGCATTGCTAGCACTGGTTTAACAGGCAGAGAACCAGGGAGCAAGCAGGCGGCAGCTTGCTCACTTCTGCTTCTTCTCACCACCACCATGACCCAGAGCAACAGGCAGGTGAATAAGCAGGTTGCCATGGTGAAGAGAAGGAGCAACTCCAGGAAGCTCTTGTCCCTGGGTCCCTGTAGGGTGTGGGCCCTTGACAGGTGCCCAACCGTGCCGATCCTTGACACCAGCCCTGTTACCAAGAGCTCTATCTATCTATCTATCTATCTATCTATCTATCTATCTATCTGTTACATTTATATCCCACATTTTCCCCTCCTTAAGGAACCCAAGGCGGCGTAAGTAGTCCTCCTTCTCCTCCATTTTATCCTGTGAGGTGGGTTGGGCTGAGAGTCTGTGACTGGCCCAAAGTCACCCAGTGAGCTTCCATGGCTGAGTGGGGACTAGAACCCAGATCTCCTGACTCCCAGTCCAACACTCTAGTCACTACACCACACTGGCTCTCACTAGAAAGAGAGGCACTAGAGTGCCTAAACGCAAAAGTATGCATTCATTCTCAGGTAGGATTTCAAGGATTTTTCCTGGAAGAAGTGACAGGAGGAAAGGATGCTTAACCCTTCCTCCGCCCACTGACCTTACTCTGCAACACCTGCCCTGATCACTTTTCCCACAGCCACAATTCCTATGTCACGTTTGCTGGTCAGACTAAGGGCACATCCAGGGAAGGATTCCAGAAGGTGAATAAATTCTCCCTTGCCAATTCCATCACCAGCACCCCAGCATGTTGATGGCAGACAGAGAGGTGGGAATCCCATGTTTCCCCTAGATATGCATTTCTGCCCTGATCTACAGGAATGGCCACTGGAAAATCAAATGGGTCTAATTTTCATTACCGCTTCAGTGCACCTGTTTCCTGTTCCAGGAATATCACTAGTGTTTCGTAAGAGTGATAACTATGAAATTCCAGTGGCCGAATATTGTCACTTCACACTTTGTACTGACCACACAGGCAGGGGAACAGTCGAATTCCCTGTATTAGATCCACTCCTTTAAGACTAATCTTCTCAGCCTATGTCTCAAACTTTCCTTTCCCTAGCTTCTTAAACTAGTCTAGGGCTTCTGTATTACCACATGATACTTAAAACACATCTTCATCATCTGGATACTGCTAAAGTAGTTAAATGCCTGAATAAAAAACAACAAATGTTTGACATATCATCTTGCATTTCTTTTGTTTTCTTTGTTATTGTAGATGATGCCAGTTCCTTCAAAACCCATTAAGGCTGGCTAGAATGGCTGCGTCAGGGCGGAAACAGATATGGGCGTCTGATAGCTATGTCGTCTTTTCATTTTTACTCTGAAGTAGGCACAGCAGGGTTAATCTGGATCTTAAAAACCCAATATCCCCCAGAGCAGGGACCTGATCCAGATCTGGGTTCCTGCACCTACTCTAGAGGCTTTTTAAAAACAAACACACACACAGCTCCTAGGCACACATTTAAACTAATGTCTGTTTTGGCCTATAGGGCCTCAGAACCACGGTAATAAAGTAGACAAGGAGGGACCACCCCAGAATCAAATGTGAGTGAAAATACCATTTTAATACTTTCCATACGGTTAAAAATGGGTCTGACCAAGAGATGTGAAGGCCTTGGGGGAAACACCCTGAAAAAATTGGGGGAGGGGGTTTAAAGAACTGAATTATTTCAGATTATGATATGTGTTCTATTAGAATGATGAATAAAATGATTAAGACAGGCTACCTGGCCTTTACTCCCTGTGCCCCCAATGGTTTCTAAAAACTACATCATAGGAAGGCTTTTATAGGAAAAGTAGAGATATAAAATTTCTGGAAATGTTGAAGACATGATGGGGGGGGGGGAATGTATTTTTAATCCTCTGTATATCCTTTCCGACACAGTTATTTCTTCCATTCCTTATTAAAATTATTGATCTAATGTATCTTTTACTGATAGACATTTAGAGATACTCTAAGACATACTAAGTTTCCCAACATGTGACTAGATACATTATATCATAATATCTGAAGAAAATGAGCATTCCTGAAAGTTTGCGCTATGTTCTGTAGAGTCTTTTGTTTCTGGGCTTCTTCTAATTAGATGCTGTAGCAGTCAATGCATGTAGTTCTAAAACCCACATGTGCAGGAAACACTGTAGGTTAATCCACCACAGCCACCATGTGCGAAGCAACAATGTATGGGTTACTATCCCACCTACATTTCTTAAAAAAACACTTGGGGGCTTGGATCTATGGAACTCACTGACACAGTTTTTAACAAAGTTCACAATTGGACCTCAGTTAATGAATGGGCCTCAGCTATTTAACCGCGTCCACCAAAACAAACCCTCTCTACCAAAAAGAGTCTGCTTCCTATGGCATAGGCATGGGATTAACACTACCACTAGACACAACCTTTCAAAATAAGATGTTTATTAAAGGGAATTATTTACAAAGGGGGGAAAAAATGCTGCTCTTCAAATAATAGGTTGAGATTGCTTAAAAGTTCTTAACATTAAATGTGCTTGGTTACCATTCCTAATAGGTAAGTCAGCCTTTCCAGCTAAATAAGCTCTGAGTAACTTTGCCTTCAGACCAGATTTCCCTAAACTCCATCTCACAAACAGGAACAAGTTTAGGATGGTCCCTAACCTTCCTCACAAACAGGAACAGATGCTGTACACCAGTCTTCCTCTTCCTCCAGCTCTTCCTGCTTCTTCTGGCTTCTAGGATGATGCAGACATTTCTGAGACTATCTTGCTGACGTTCTCTGTGGTCAGACATAAAGCAGGAACCTAAAATGTATAACTTGGTTTGCTCATAAGATTATCATGTCTGGCATATTAAATTTAAACCTATAGTTTATTCAGATAATAATTACAAATTTACTGATTTTACTTTTAAATGTTTTTATTTTTAATGATAATTTTATGAGCAAACCAAGTTATACATAATACATTTTATGTTCCTAAAGTAACAAAGTGACTTTAGATTTGTAAAGACTACCCCCACGGAAAAAGATGTATTCCATATTTTTATACTTTACTAATTTTTCTGTTTAGGGAGTGGGATGTGATTGGGGGGGGGGTAGTTCCCCATGCCTTAAAAATGGCTGGATACTTTACATCTTTAGTCTGGCCATGGGGGAATATACACAACATTTACTATTGTTCACCCTGAGCTGTGTGTGTATATCTATATCTATATATAACCCAGGACTCTGGAAACAGTTGAAAATGTTACGTTACCCATGACATGGCACTTTTAGTTCTGCTGTTTTAAATCTGTTATTGTATTTTAAATCTGTGCATTGCTGCTAGGTTTTATTCTGGTTTTTACTTTTATTTTATACAGTAGTATTACATTTTTACATTTTTATAATATATCTTATGCTGAATGTTGTGGTTTTCATTGTTGTGAACTGCCCAGAGAGCTTCGGCTAATAGGCAGTATAGAAATGTAATGAATGAATGAATGAATGGGCCCACACTAACTTACTAGGAATAGACATGGCCAAGTAGTTAAGGTGGTCGACTAGAACACCCTTGAGGTGTACTAGCACAGGTTCAAATCCTGGCAACTATGATGTAATTGGGGGGAAGGGATGCAGCTCTGTGTTTGAGCACATGCTTTGTATGCAAGAGGTCCCAGGTTTGATCCCTGGAATCTCCACACAGGGCTGGAAAAAACTGTCTACAACCCTGGGAGATGTTGCTAGTCAGTGTAGACAATACTGAGCTAGATGGACCAATATTCTGACTTGATATAAGACAGTTTTCTATGTTCTCATCTGGTCATTCCTAGTTACAAACATTCACAGTTATCCATGACCCAGTTACTCAAGAGACAGCTCTCCAAAATTCATGTATGGAGTAAGCTGGTTTTGGTATATGTGATAATAGCACACAATGGAAAAAGCTACAGAAATCCAATTTTCTTCCAGAATGAACTATCTATCTCCATCTCATCTCTATATAAATTTGGCTGCATATATTTCCAGTCAGATAAGCTGAGAATGAAACATTCATGCCTTATATTTAGGGTAGCCATGAAAAAGATTTAAAAAGCTGCCAGCCCAGACATTTTGGCCAGTCTTGCCCAATGAGTTAATAATAAAACAATTTCCCACATAACCTAGTTTTAATTACGTTTATTAATGTTTTGAAAGCCACTATTGTAAAATTTAAAGTTTTGTAACTGATTTTGGAATGATGGAGTCTGAATTTGGAATACCATATTAACTATTAATTTATGTGCTGTGAAATCTGTTAGATCATTTGCTAGTCAGTAGGTTGTCTAGAATAAAGGCTCCTCTACAAAAGGATTTCAGGGTGAGGGTCATTCACATAATCAGAAACATACTGAGCTGCCCTCCAGCTAAACCTTATATGCTCCTAAATGTATTTCTGTTTTTGCAGAAGTAATCTTTTGTAGACTTAGCCATTTCAACCAAATTGTGTGTATGTATGTATATATGTGTATATATATATATATATATATATATATATATATACATATATGAATATATATACACTTGTGCGCATGCACATACAGATGCGTGCCTACACACAGACATATATATATATATATATATATATATATGAAATGTGTATTTGTATATGCATTTGTGCAATTATTTTGCACCATTGTTTGATAATGTTTTTAAAAAATCTAGAAGCCCCATTGGATCAAGTGTGAGAAATATGTAGCACTTTGGATTGACTTGTCTGAACCTCTGGAATGAAATCTTCAAAGCTGCAGCAACTGTTGGCATTAATGTTAAGTGGGACGGCTAGAGTAGGAGGCTGATTAAAGATTTTTGACTTACCCACACAATGAGCTGAGCCAAATCACTGCTTGTCTCGAGCACAAAGGCACTCTTATGTTCTCTACAGTTTAGGGAAGGAAATGACATGGCTTGGGCTTTGAATAGCAATTTATTGTGTACATCCATACTGAAACATACACTTTATTAGAGCAGCCTTTGCTAATGCTGTTGCAAGGAGGGATCTGTCAGCATTTCCATTATAGACTGGGTGAGGGGAGGTCGGGGGAAATGCATCTGTTACAAATGGAATACGGTGAAAAATGGAGCTCATGGGTTGAGAGCTTGGACCTCCTTCTGTTGGAACAAAACCCAGCATTCAAATGTTTTCAGAAATGTACGTCACTTAAAATTAATAACAGTCTAGCGGTGGAAGGAACAAGAGGTAATATGTGGCCAATGCGCAAACGTACTTGAGCTAATGGTCATCTTATCCAGGACCCGATTTAGGTGGCAGCAGGGGTAATAGTGGTAGTGGGGCATAGGTATGTATTTTGTTTTCAGGTAACATGATGACAACCTCATTCTCCACGACAGCCCTGCCATGCATTTGTCTAGCTCACAAATTCCCCCTCTCTCTTTAAGCCAACACTTAAAAATCCAAAAGAAAGTGATTTCGGCTGCTCCCTTACTTTTCAAGTCCTCCTCCTCCTTCAGAAAGGTCCAGCACTGGCATGGAAAGGTGAGTCCATCTTTATACATTATATACCAGGGGTGCAGACACTCTTTCCGCCTGAGGGCTGAATTTCATTTAAGAACAGCTCTTGTGGGCCACTAAGAATGTAAGAAGAGCCATGCTGGATCAGTCCATCTAGTCCAGCACTCTGTTCATGCAGTGGGCAACCAGCTGACGACCAGGATCCCACAAGCAGGGCATGAGCGCAACAGCACCCTTCCACTGGTGGGTGGGGCCAGAGGCAAAAGGGGAAGGCTAAAAATACTGGCACGTTTTAGCTTAAAGTTCCTACTGCCAGTAACTACACCTTAGGAGAGGCATTTTACATTTTTAGAATGGGAGAACAACTGCACAAATGCCAGGAAGTTGCCAATCAGTCAGTGGTTGGGGGAAAAGGGCCAAGAGAAGGTACCATGGGAGCATTCTGGTGAACACTGGTGGGCCCGATTTAGCTCCCAGATCCGAGGTTATGCACCCCATTACAGTATATACGTTACAGCTGTGACATGGGCCCCCCATGTGGCAACCACACCACTAAAGTAATGTGTATGAATCAGCTCTTAAGCTCAACGAAATGGCAGTCCAACACCTTTCGAAGGCACCAGGTTGGGGAAGGCTGCTATAAGTCTCCTCCAAAATACTTCCTGTTACCCCATTGTTATACAGTATAGTTGTACTTAATGTGTATAGCAAAATACTTGCTCCCTTAATAAGGAGCTTTGCTGCCACCGCGCTCCCCCCCTTAACTAGCTCTTCTGGAAAAAAAATTTTCTTAAATAAGTGAACCTCATAGGGGGAAGTGTCCAGCTGGGAGGGGATGGAATTGTAGTGACTTTATGTAGCTGGTTATAAGGGACATGAAAAGAAGGTGGGCAGCTGGGAAAGGGGAAGAAGTTGTGAGCAGTTTAGGGAAATGGGAACTATAGTGCTAGTTCTGCTGTAAGCAAATGCATTATTTATGCAGTTGTCGTTAAGTCACCTGTTCACCCAAACATTCCTATCCTGTTATCCTCAAAATAAATCCTACTTGTTTCTGAAAACAGTCCAGGAGTACACCCATTTGCTAGTCAGAAACCCCATTGGTAGGTTTTGAGAACATGCGCCCTGAGAAAATATTTTATGCTCCTGTAATGTACCAAGCCTTAGTCACAAGTAACTTTACCTGGATTGTGGTGACAGGCACTGTTCATTTCTTTTGCATACTTGTTTGCTTTTCAGACTGCTGTTTCCCCCCCTCCATTTTGTTAACACATTGCCTACTTTTTCCCCAGCAGTTTTCGGACCATAATCTATTATTCTCATTTGGGGAACCTTTTGGGGAGGAGGTGTTGTATATCTGTGAGAACCTTTGCAGTTGGTTGCTAGTGAGTGAATTAGAACAATTTCTCTTTGAGGAAGTGATTTATGTACATCCATCCATCATGTATAACCTGCTCTGCTCTGTCAACTTCCTGTTTGATCTCTTGAGGGTTGAGTACTTTAGGGAGAGTCTTCACAGTCTCTCAAGTTAACCTGTTATGACTTTTGTTGGGGTGGGGGGAGTGCTTCAAAATGGGCAAGAAAAGAAAGATGTTAATGAGTATCCCTGTTTTCTACTTCAGGTAAAATATGCCAGCAATACTCAAAGCAAAGTCCTGTTCCTCACTTGAATTTGCTGGGTATAACTTGGAAGAGAGAATTTTCCAAGTGTCTGTAGGCATGGCACCCCTTTAAGCATTCTAATTTAAGCCAGGGTCGTAATGCAGGGCCTGGCAGCCCAACTCTGCATCAACTAACTATTTCTTGGTGCATCTTGCACTGATGTGGCTATGAGAACACATTTTATTGTGATAGGGGATGGAGGCCAGCTGGATGCTGGGGTTATCACTACACTTTTAAAATACTGCCAGAGAATGAATGAATGAATGGATCTCTGTTTAACATCTGCTCAACAGGAGATTACCACAATAAGGACAGCGCATTGCCCAAGCCCTGTGCTGCTTTTGATGCATGAGAAATCTATGACCAAGCATGACCCTTGAACCCAAAAGTTTTGGTATAGAAGAAGGGATAATGGAAGGAAGAATGCAATTTAGGTAGAGCTACAGCATTTCAAGTCTTTCACTGCCATGCCAGATCTTGGTTAAACATCTCATCCTGCTTATGTATAGTATGCGACTGAACATGCAACTCACATCACAGCACCTTTAGATTTGAGGCTCCTAACGACTTGCTTCAGGAGTGGGGCCCCAGGCAGTTGAAATGCCCATTATAATAAATCTTTACAAAAGGTAGTTAGATTCCAAGGGAAGATCCACATTTATTTGCAGATGTAGCCAGTAATCATCAAGTCTCTGACTGGAGAGGGATGGAATAAAGGTTGTTGTTCATTCGTTCAGTCGCTTCCGACTCTTCATGACTTCATGGACCAGCCCACGCTAGAGCTTCCTGTCGGCCGTCGCCACCCCCAACTCCCCCAAGGTTGGGTCCGTCACCTCCAGAATATCGTCCATCCATCTTGCCCTTGGTCGGCCCCTCTTCCTTTTGCCTTCCACTTTCCCTAGCTTCAGCATCTTCTCCAGGGTGTCCTGTCTTCTCATTATGTGGCCAAAGTACTTCAGTTTTGCCTTTAAGGAATGAAGGTACTATGCAATATTCTTGTCAGTGGCCTCATGGGTAGTCAGTCATTATTTCTTTCTTGAAATTTCACAAAGACCTGCCCACTTCCCAAATTTAGAGACATTTATAATGACCGGAAATTTTTTCTAATTCCAGAATGTCCGGTATCCACTGTTGACCACAGGTGATAAGTGTTAGTCACAGTCTATTAATGATAGAGTGGGTATGTAACTCTGACCCCATTTTTGTAGCTCCACTAGTTCTTCCCAAACGACTTTACATATGGTACTTTGCTTGTGGCAGTATCTGATATAACTGTGGTTACTCCTGATAGTATCGAGTACTTTTAATCTCATTACCTGAAGAGTGTATTTCAGGCCTTGGATATCTGTCTTCCCCACTCTGGTTCCAAAAACAACACGTTGTACAAGTCCATCACACCGTACAATTGTGTTACATGGTCCTGGTAAGACATCTATCACTACTTTTCCATCATGGGAAGCATCATTTAAAAATAATGTTCCGAAGTCCTGTGTTTTCTGCTATTAAAAAGGCTTCCTGTATTTGGCTCACTACAAACGTTCACCTCCCATATGATTAGAATTACATGAGGGGAAAAGCCAGGATGAGCCCATTGGCCCCTCCCTCTCCATTGCATCCTAGTCGCCTGTCTTGTAGCCCTCCACACAATAATTTCTGAAGTAATTTCTGCTGGGGGGAGCCTTCTCAACTAGTGTAGGCTCCACGTATGATTTAGAACCCTGATTTTCCAGGTGTCAGGCTCCTGGCCAACCAAGCCCAGGAGAGACTTCTTCTTTAGAGGAGGATTGGTATTACGTAGCAAATGCCACTCCCACAGAGGATGTGGGGCAACCTGAGGAGTCCCGTCACAGGGATGTCTTGCCTGAGGTCTTGAAGAACAGCTTTGACCCCATCGTGAGCTCTGCCTTGGTTCGTGGCTCTCCTCCCTCATCCCTTGGCTCTTCAGAGCACCAGTGGTGGTGGACCAGGTGTAACAGTAGTCCTTGGAGTACCTGCTTGGCCACCAGAAGACCCTTCTTCCCAAGGTCTACTCAGGAGCAAGTGTCAACTCCAGAAAAGGGGAAAGCACCACCTGCAAACAGTGAGGAAGCAGACCCAGCTGCAACTGCTGAACCATGAAGACAGCATGGATATAAGCCCTCAGTCTTCTCTGAGGCCTTTGTTGGGCTAACAGCTCACTTGGAGCTTCACTCCAGCTCTTTGCTCACAGACACCAGGATTCTCAGTTGTGCGAGGAGCCCATGCATGAAGATAGGATGGCCACTTATACATTGCCGAAAAAGAGGACACATATCTTTTGCATATGCTATTGTACATGAGGAAATGCACATTTAGAAACAACTAATTTAAATAGAAATACAATACATCATGAAGAAGGCTGATTGGGTGACCTGTGTGCCTGCTCAGTCTGCTGTTGGGGTGCTGACTCTGGATGGGCAACTTCAAGGCTCCTTCTTATGGTTCATTTACTTTAAACCAGACTTAGACAGGGGAGCCCTTCAAATAAAGGACTGTACTAAAGTAGGAGACCCGGCCACCCCTATATGCAGAACTGGCTCCCCACTGCAGACATTCAGTGTATAGAATAGTGGAGACGGAGGGGGTGGGGCCAATGCACACTCATCCCTGTGCTCCCCCCCTAAGCCCTATTTCTATCTCCTTGTCAGTGTGCGAGGATCAAAGCTCCCATTCCTTTTAGGAGGGCCAACTTCAGTGAAGGAGGTAGTATAAAAATGATGAAAGAATAGAAAAAGCAAGAAAAGCCCAAGGAAAGCTATAAAAAAAGACTTTGGGGCCTCACTGACTCACTCATGGGATATACAAAATTTGGGGTGTTTACACAACACATAGAAAGGTAAAATGTATTCAGAACAATTCGACCACTAGAAAATATGGCATTTTTATGCATGATGTTTGGCTTGACCAGTTGCACAATAACAATATCACAGAAGATACACACCATAAATTCCAGCTGTGGTTTTACTGCCACAACATTCAGGAAGATATATTCAAATTAAGCCATTTGCATGCAACTGGATCTGCAAATTAGCTGCCACCCTCCCACTAATGATATGCATCTTAGTGTCGAACAAATCCACCTCTGTATTATTCAAATTTAAAAATAGTAATTTTTTAAACCCTGGAAACTTGATCTTAAATGCATAGTTCTTTCTTATCCTGAGAAATCATATTATTAACATCGGAAAATGACAAGGTAAAAACCACTTGGCAATGATAAGGCAGCTATTGAAGCAGTATTTCTGTCTGTTATATTACCTTCTGCTATGGATGGTCTTTTCTTTTCATCCATATGTTGTCATTTGTCTCATATGTACTCATTTTGAGGTTCTCTGGGGTAGAGAGCATCATTACATGTTATTACCCTATTTTGAAAAAGCCCTTAATCCTTAAAAACCAATAATTCTCAATATCCTTCCTAAACTTGAATGTTTATACCCCCACCCTGCCCCAGTTGGCTAACTATTAAGCCATTCGATTTCAACTAGTCAACAAGTCCAGTTTTCAGTGCTATTACTTCTTTTACTGTTGTGTGTTTTTAATTGTGTTTTTAAGGTATTTGTTTTTATACTACATTTTAATTAAGGTTTTGTTTAAGCTAGATTTATTGTTAGCTGCCTTGAGCACCGGGGGGGGGGGGGGGCTGAAAGGCAGAATAGAAATAAAATAAATAAATATTCCTGGGGAGGGCACAGAAAGGCAGAATAGAAATAAAATAAATATTCAGATGGTATTATCTTATATCAGAGTTCTAAATACACTACTGTCCCACATTATAACTATTAAAAAGCAAAATGTAACTAACAAGTCCCAGTGTAATCTGATCAGCACTTCCAAGTTTCATTTGAAAATGTCATTTGGATGGTAACCAGTGCCAGGTAAGTAAAGCTTGCCCCTTAGAGATAGGATAAAGAAGCCATCATACACACACTTTACCAATGGACTAAATGCCCTTTAATCCCATGGGACTTACTTCCCAGTAAATGTGCATAGGGTTGCTTTGTCAGCTGTTATATCAACACACCTTCATCAGAGTCCTACTACCATTCAAATGGTGACTTTCAGTTGAGAACAAGAAAGGAGGTCTCTGCGTTACTCTTGCCTTTCACCCTGTGAATACAACGCTAGGATTTCCTGGTGTGGTGGGGGTGGGCGGGTGGGTTACTTATGTATTTATGTCAGGGCATTAATTGCATTCAAACATAACCTTGATTGCGGCTATAAAATATTTCGGCATTTAATATATACACAGAACCATTATCTAATAATAAGAGGAACATAAAAGGATACAAAAGTAATAGCCTGCTAGGCGTATAAGAGAATTAATATTTATGAATTGGAAGGGTCTTGAGTGCTTTGAGGTGCCTAGATTTTGTAGGGTGGAGGGAGGACCACTAGATTTATAGGGAGGAAAAATACTTCAACCATTATCAACAACCCAGGAGCCTGATAAGTAAACAAGAGATCTGTGTGGTCCCTGAGCCACCTTGGTGTTGTTAAAGGTTGAGAGGAAGATCATCAAAGAGTGATTCATTCAGCAGCGAAAAAACTGGGCTACTTGGCAGTATTTAGAATCTACATAGTGCAAAGTAACATGATTTTTTTGCTGCTGAATTAAGGAATTTGTTTTAAGGCACAATCCTATGCATGTTTAGGCAGAAAAAAAGTCCAACAACTCCCAGCATTCCTCAGTCTAAACATGCATAGGATTGTGCCCTTAATGTCATTTCAGGAACTTGTGTTTCATTGCATGTCATCCTAAGGCTGATTTAATGCTTGCTTAACTAGTAAATCAAGTGACTTTCATTTGGACTTGAACTATTTTGGGATCTCCTTCACAGGACATAATTAAAATTATTATCATTTCTAGAGTCCTTTAGAATGTTCAAAGTGCTTTCCTTAGGTTATCTCCATCATCTTCACAGCAAAAATCATATAAGGTAGGTCACTATTATTATCCATTTCAGATGGGCAACTCAGGCTAAAAGACAGTAGCCTACCCAAGCTACCTAATGAGTTCATGATCAGGGGCCAAAATTTGAACCAGGAACTCCACAGCTCAGTTTCTGAGGACCAAATTACATGTTACACACAAATGCATGTAGTGATAGGCTGTTAGGCCCTCTAAATGTGGAAAAGCCACTTCCCACGGGGTAGATTAGGAGTGGAGATATTGGGGTGGGGGCAGAAAGAGGCACTTAACCCTTGCTTTGCCTGCTGTTTCCTTGCTCCAAGTTACACCCCAGCAGTTTTTACTCATGTGGTTTTTAAATGCTTGTTTCCCCACATTTAAAACCCCGTAGGAGGGAAACACTGCTGGAAAGGGCTAATTTGGAGTGGGAAGAGAAGGTGAGAAGTGACTTTTCCACATCTAAAGGACCTGCTGAGACCAAGACTATGACACTTAGGTAGGGCCAACCAGCCCAAGACATTTTGCTGCCTGAGGCAGAGCAGCAAATACCACCCCTACGCAGCATGTGAAGTGCCCGGCGCCCCAGGCTGGTCAGGTTGTTTTGTTTCCTGATGCAGAAAATCCCACAAACGTCTGTACTCCACCTCTCCCCTACTAAAAATACAATAATAAATTAAATAATCAATAATTTGCTGTCCTTTCATGACATCCCAAATCAGCTGCCTCAGGCAGCCACCTCACTCTACCTAATGGTAAGGATGGCCCTGTACTCACTTGCAAGCATTACGTCATTTGGATCATAGACAATATGCTACAATAGCTCAACAAGCCTTAAACTTCAGGGCATCCTGGACAGGGGGCTGACCCAAAGCTTCAGGGCTGCTAAATCTGGGAAATGGGGAGGAGATTAGCATAAAGGGAAACCCAGGAGATGGGGATCCTGACGTCCCATCAACAGTCTATATAACACACATGAGAGAATGGGAACACTACAAGACTCATGAGGCTTTCTAGCTGGGAAAGGGGCATGGAACATGAGTTGTACTTCTAGTCCAGGGGTGGGGGACCTCTTTGAGCTCGAGGGCTGAATTCCATTTCAGAGAAGCTCTCGGGGACCACATTCCAGTGGTGGGTGGGACCAAAGGCAAAAGGGGGCAGGGCCAACACACACACACACACACACACACACACACACACACCAGCATGTCTTAGCTCAAAGCTCTTATTGCCAATAGCTAAGCCATTTCAACCTTCTTGCAGCCTTCCCCAACCTGGTGCCCTCCAGAAGTTTTGGACTTCACCTCCCATCAGCCCCAGCTGGCATGGCCAATAGTCAGGAATTCTGGGAGTTGTAGCCCAAAACAACTGGAGGGCACCAGTTTGGGGAAGGTTGCTCTGAAGTGTGACATAATCTTGGGAACTGACTACCTGCCTAGCTAGCGATAGGTGAATATTATTTATACTTGATTCTCTCCTTCCAACCCTGATCAAGTCCATATCCTCTTGACTTTATCAATGTGATAGTAGTTAGCACTCACAGATCATTCATTTCTAAACCTGCCTTTGATCTGCCCATCATAAAGAGTAGATAACCATCCTAATATTGTTAATTTTTTCATTGGCTCCGTCATTATGGTGGTGGCTATTCTATTCTTGTTCTAGGTTTCTATGATTATAAACCACTCCGGGGGCATTTGTCAGTTAGGCGGTATAGAAATCGAATAAATAAATAAAATGCTGTTTATTGATTGATATTATTTTTGACTTACAAATGCACCATCTCAACCTTCTTCAACCTGGTTCCCTTCAGATGTGTTGAACTACAACAGGGGATGATAGGAGTTGTAGTCTGGAGGGCACCAGGTTGGGGAAACCTGCACTATCTAGTTGAAATAAAATTGATTTGGAGCCTGTAAAAATGGCTTTTCTGCATAGTTAGTGCTGTTTGAGCAACCCAGACAAACATACACCACCCATGATTGTGAATATTCCCACACAATGTTATTTAGAACAAATTCTTTCTCAGGCCAAGTTCCACTCCCCTGGCTAGGCTGTAATGACATCCTCAGTTGAGCATATGGTAACAGTCAAGTGCATAATCTACCTGAGGACATGGGCGGCCATACCAGCAGACATCTCCTCCCCATGTCCTTTAAGGACATATCAGTATGCATTTGAGTTAATTAAGATCAACATTCTTTCAATTTCACCCCTTATAAAACGTCTGGGAGATTTTTATTCAGCGTGAAGCGTGACCCTGGTACAGCCGAATGAGGGTTGTTCTCGTGTACCTCATCCATAAAACAAAACCCCTTGGTGCATTCCATCCTCAGATGTTTGCTTTGAGCTCTGGACCAACAGAGTGTGAAAAAACAGCAGCGAATAAGTGGCATGGATAGGTTTACCCCAACCCTAATGCTGACAAGAGCGAAAGCCAACCTGATCAGGTTTCTTTTGGATTGGAACACAGTTGCCCATGACTTTGTTCTTTTGAGCTCTGAACAGAGCTAATATTCTGTGACTGAAGCAACCAAAGATGGATTTTATAGTACTTCTTTTCAACATTTATCTCTGGAAGTTCATTGGCTGATTTTGAGCTGAAGCCCTCCCTATCTCCTAGGATCAGGGTGGGTAACAGCATCTCTCTCACACACAAAAGATGGCAAAACAATGGATACTTGTCTCAGACCTTCATAAATAAAAGGACACAAGGAAACCAAGGAGGGAGAAAAGGCGTAATGGCAAAATGCAAAGAAATCGAAAGTTACATTGCACAGATAGAAAGGCAATCATTCTGATATTTTTAAAATTTACTTATTTTTATCTGGAATATCAGAATCATCTTATAGTGCAAATTTATTAGAATTTTATCTCTGGAAATCACAAGCTAATGCATTCCCTGAAAAGAAAGGGAAAGAAGATTGGGGATAAGAGTGACACGGAAAATATAGAAGTGGATATCAGCAAATGTCACAAAGCGATTGTTCCAGTTCATTTAAAAGAAAACTTTTTGGGGAATACTTTTGCACTCTGTCCAAGCATTATAGTCAGAGTAAATTATGTAAGAAGTTAAGTGCAATGCGATTCAATGTCAGTAAGGACTGAACGAGACATGAACGAGAGTCATTTTCTTTACCTAAAAACAAATGCAGTGGAAAGGCAAAGTTTTAACACTCTCCCTGGGGCAATTTTCCTAATGGGACTTGCCCCTTCGATGCTATTATTTGCCAAGAAGTGTGTGTGTGTGCGGGGGGGGGGGGGAAGAGAAGTACATGAATTGTACTTGTTCCCTCTCCCTTTGTGGTGGGTAGCTTGTGTGTGGGGTTTGTGTGATCACCATCAGGTAAAGGCTTCATGCCTCCCAGCATCACAGTCCTGACTCAATTTGGGGGCCCCTAAACTTGAACTGCTTTCAAGTGTAAAAAAAAGATACAGGAAGATCCAGTCACAGATCTTCTATGTCACTTAGTGTAAAGTGATGCTCATTGGGTGTGTGGTGAATAAATTAATACCAAGTTAACATATATACTGCTGGGATCTGAACTGGCTGTGAATCCTGAGGAAAGAGATTTGGGGGTCATGACGAATGTGGAGGTTAATTCATACAGGTTACACAATGAAGAGTGAGAGGCACAATCAATTATATCATATTTTCCTGATATAATATAAAATATAATAAAAAATGTTAGTTTGGACATACACAAACAGTGATGTGTCTGAGGGCATCTCCAGATATTTTGGACTTCAACTCCCAGAAGTCCCTGCCAGCATGGCAAATGGTCAGGAATGCTGGGAGTTGAAGTCTAAAACATTTAGAGAGCTGTTGTTGTTGTTGTTGTTGTTATTATCCTTTTTCCCTCTTGCAAGGAACCCAAGGCAGCTTACAAGGTTCTCCTCCTCTCCATTTTATATTCACAACAATCCTGTGAGATAGGTTAGGCTAAGAGTCAGTGACTGGCCCAAAGTCACCCAGTGAGCTTCATGGCCAAGTGGGGACTAGAACCCAGATCTCCTGAGTCCCATTACATACTCTGACCACTGCGCTATACTTGCTCATTTTCTGCCTATCCATGTTATAAATAATCTATTTCCTCTAGTGCCCTATGGTCCATTCTTATAGATTCATCCATGCTAACACCAGTTAGCAAGCAGGGCTGGCCCAAGACGTTTTGCTGTCTGAGGAGAAGGATAAAATGGCAGCCCCATCCCCCCACTCCACATACAGGAGTTGAACCTTACTTCAAGACTGAGAAAGTGTCTTCCATGACACTTGAGAATAGCAAAGTATCTCTGGAATGCAGGGTAGGCTGCGTGGCATCCATAGTTCTGTCCTCAACCACCTCACAGCTGCTCCCCCAGCATCTGCTGCCTTAAGTCAGATTGGGGGGTTGGACTCGATGGCCTTGTAGGCCCCTTCCAACCCTACTATTCTGTAAGTCCCTGCCTCACTTTGTCTAGTGGTGGGGCCAGCCCTCTGAGAAAGGCCCAACTCAACTAGCTTTATTTCTGACCAAGTCCCATTGAAAGTAATGAATTTGTCAAAATTACCTTGTTCCATTGGTTTCAGAGAGACTCCAAAGGAAAACCCCACTTACTTTAAGGATTGACAATGAACTTAAACTGGACTGAGGCACAAATGTTTAGTACAGTTACCTTTCTAGAACTTCAAAACTGAGAAACTCTGCCAGCTGCCACACAGTTTTCCCAAAAATGTTTCAACTCATCTATCATCTCAAATTATTTCTAGACTGCCCTTAAGCGTGGAACCCTCTCAAGGAGAGAACTCTAGACAAATACACAAATACACATGGCTAATAGCTTTTGAACTGAGGACTTAACATTTTCAGTAGAACAGAATCTAAATGGTGGTTCTTTAATATCACATGAATACATCCCACGGCTGTTTTTTCCACTTAAGAAGGCTCTCATTCTGGCATGCAAAGCGTAACAATGTTTTATTGCTCCTTCAAATGCCAGTTCAACTCATCACAACATCTTAGAATCAAGCAGAAATGGTCCTTAGTTGTTCATCTTTACCTTCCACTGCTGGTACCTGAAGGGATATGGCGCACTATATGTTGCATTACTATTTCAGTGGCTTTGTTTGCGCCAGGGATCTTTTGCAGAGATGACTCATGCACTAAACACACCACTGTGGTGAAGATGGGGATTACACAATGGAAGCACTGAAGGGCCTCTAGAGATGAACAAATCCATGACTTTTGGTTACTGGTTACTCTCAGTTTCTCATTTTTCCAATCTGATGTTTAGTTCATCCCAAACTTTGAGAATTTTTTCACTCTCAAACTTGGTTCATCTCAAACTTAGAGATATATTCTTTTAAAAGTTTGCATGAAAACTCATGCATTTTTGTGCACAGTTCTAATACATAGGCTGGGGGATGTTGACCTGGTGTTGAATGGGGTACGGCTACCCTTGAAAGACCAGGTCCGCAGCCTGGGGGTCATTTTGGACTCTCAGCTGTCCATGGAGGCTCAGGTGTCAGCTGTGAGCCGGACAGCGCTGTATCAACTCCATCTGATATGGCGGCTGCGCCCCTTCCTTCCCAACCATCTGCTCCCATCGGTAGTACATGCCCTGGTCTCCTCTCGTTTAGACTACTGTAATGCACTCTACGTGGGGTTACCCTTGAAGATGGTTCAGAAGCTGCAGCTGGTACAGAACGCGGCGGCTTGCCTGATTAAAGGCAGCTGCCGGCAAGATCACATCGCACCAGTGCTGAAGGAGTTGCACTGGTTACCAGTAGTTTTCTTTTCCGGGCCAAATTCAAAGTGTTGGTTTTGACCTTTAAAACCCTATATGGTTCCAGCCCAGCCTATCTTAAGGAGCGCTTCCAGCAACACCAGACAGGCCGCTTAACAAGATCAGCCTCGGATGGCCTTCTCTCTGTCCCATCAGCCAGGACAGCTAGACTGGTGGGGATGAGGGAGAGGGCCTTTTCTGTGGTGGCCCCCACTCTGTGGAACTCCCTCCCTAGGGAACTCCGCCATGCCCCCTCTTTAATGAGCTTCCGCCGTGCATTAAAAATGTGGTTGTTCAGGCAGGCATTTGGGGTGGGTTAGGGTATTTTAGAAAACGTTTTATTGTAGAATTTTATTGTTTTAAACTGTTTTATTGTATGTTGTACATCGCCCAGAGTGGCTGGGTGACCAGCCAGATGGGCGATTAATAAATTTAATAAATAAATAAATGCATTTTTATATACAATTTTGCCTAATAGACACATTTTTGCAAGCAATATTCCTAATATAATGCATTTTGAATACTATTTTCATATATATATATATATATATATATATATATATATGAATGAGATTTGAGAACTGCATTGCAAAATTTGGGGAAGTGTGAATTTTGAAGGAACACTGAGTTTTGGTTTGCCTATTGGCTCAAAATTGCACAATTTTGCAAGTTTGCATTAAAAGGCAAACCAAATACATTTCTTCCCAATTCCTATGGGACTCCCATGGTTGGGCTTGTCACAGCACACGTGTTCCCAGCTGAGGGTGGTCACAAAAGAAGAGTGGAGTTAAAAGGATCCATTGGGTCCTAGGGTGATCACATCTGAGGCACAGAACTGTGTGCTTATAACAGACCTTTGCACATAAGAAGGGATGGATTGTGCCATAAGCCATATATAATGGAGAATCCAGGTACTTGGCTACAAAATGCTACAGTATTACCACCAACTACTTCTTTACAAATGCAAATCTATAGATCCTACATGTTGAGACTTCATCATGTAGGATCTATAGATTGGACTATAGTTGGACCATCGAGTCCAACCCCACTATGCGGGGTTGGATGGTCTTATAGGCCTCTTCCAACCCTACTATTCTATGATTCTATGATCAAACTAAATCCTGGCCCCTCTAAGGTTAAAATCAGTAATTTAAATGTAACTATGGCATTTCATGCCAGTTTGATTTACTAGTTTGCAATAGGCAGCTAAAACCAACTAGGATCACCACATTTGGCAAGACAGTTTGCACACAGAACAGTATAAAATATTTAAAAAGTGATTAACTTTTAAGTGTTCTTCTATCAGACTGGAAGTGTTTGTTTCACAGCTTGTTTCTTTCATCTGTTATAGAAATGGAGTTGGTGGTTGATTGCCAATTTAAGAAAAAACGATAAAATGTCCTTCTCAGATAAGTCTCCCAACATATCTGTTCCCTCTAGGGAGAACAGTTGTCAAACAAACTTAGCTTGAATCCAACATTTCTCTCTTTACTCTCTTACATTCAGATCTTGTACATATTTACTTAGAAGTCATTGATTTAATTGGGACAAACATACTTCTATATGAAGTGACTTATATGATCATAGCCCTGTTTCCTACATCACCTTCCCCCACTGGTTCCCTCCAGACTGCACTACAACTCCCATCAGCCTCAGTCAGCACAGCCAATGGTCAGGAATTCAAGGAGTTATAGTCCAAAATATGTGGAGGACACCAAGTTGGGGAGGGCTGTCCTACAGGAACATGCCCACTTGTTAAGAATGTAATCTTGAGACACCACTGTCAGAGATGAGGTGGTGGCCTGTTTATAGAATACTCTCCTCAGGGTGGTTCATCAGGTACCAAATTTAATTATATTTACAGCACAATCCTATATATGTCTACGCAGAAGTAAATCCCATTGAGTTCAGTGGGACTTACTCCCATGCAAATAGGTATAGGATTGCAGCCTTAAAGTGTCTGATGACAGACTCTATATTTCTGATTTTACTGCTATCTGCTGATTTTATTATTTTTAACCTGCACTTTCATTATTATACATAAGCACGCAACACAGCATGCAATGCTAAAAACAGCATTGATTTTATATATGGAGAGAAAGGGGGAATGTGCTAAACACCACAGATTAGTTATATATTGTTTTGTTTTTGGATTGAGATTTATTTTTAAATGGTAAGTCATCTTGGAAATGTCTCAATGTTGAAAATTATGGTAAAATGTTATTAATAAATACATTTAAAATTAAAAGGATGTCAGTACTGTAGGTGATACAATGTGGGCAAATAATACTTTTGACAGAAAGTATATTATTGTTTTAAGTTTATAAGCTCCTTAATGCAGGGAACAGGCATTAGAGACCAATGGGAGAGGGGGGAAAGGGGGGGGGCACAGTCCTCAAATCTTAATCATGTCCAATTGAAATCATTTGGACAGGCAACATAATCCTACATTTGTTTAGTCAGAATTAAGTCCCGCTGGGTTTAATGGACTGGGTTTACTCCTAGGTAAGTATCATAGGATTGCAGCCTGAAGCACTGCGGTTTGTTCTTGAGTTCCAAAGGGATTTACATCATCATCCCATGTGTGCATAGTTGGAAGTAAGTCCTTCAATGGGGGCTTACTCTTAGCAAATAATTGTGCACAGGATTGTAACCTAAGGACAATATTTCAGGTTACACAAAAGCTGGATGGCTACTTTTCTAGGATGGAGCAGTTTTGAGCACAGAAGCAGTGGGTGATGATGGGTGCACCCTCTCATGCCATGGCTTCAAATCTTCCCCCCATGCCGCTCCCTGAAGCAGCATTGGGCTTCTGCTACACACTTGTGTGTGGGTGTAATAAGACATGGTTCAGTTCCATCTCTCACTGCACAACTCACTTGGGCTGGCTTCCATCCAGGGCCTTTTAATGCTGCCCTTTTCTGTATGAGGGTCTACCAATGTTAACAGGAGGAGGAGGCTCTTCTCATCCTTTATGAGGGTGCAATGATTCCCAGCACTCCAGATGGAAAGGAAAGAGAGGGGCGCCCAGAGTACAGAGCACACACTCCAGGGTTCTGTTGGAAAACAATGCCTTGTGTAAAGCATGGGTCTGCTGTCTGCCCTTCCCACTTGACTCCCTCCATTCTAATATTATGGGAGCAGATACATTCGAACCTGTACGGAAAACCATTCATTTCTTTTAGGTATTACCAGGACACATCCTTGCTAGCCACATCTTGTTTTTATGGGACAGCATAATTTGGAATGAGGATCAGTGATTTGGGAAGGCCTCTAACAGAAGTAACAGGCTTCTGGTGTGTGCACCAATTCACATGTATTGTTTTAGAACAGGGATGGGGAAAGTGTGACCCTCCAAATGTTGTTGTATTGCAACTCCCATCAGCCCTAGCCAGCATAACAAATGGCAAGGGATGATGGGAGTTACAGTCCAACAACATCTGGAAGGCCACAGGTTCCCCATTCGTGTCCTAGAAACATTTGTCCTATAATTGGTGCAGCAATATTTCAAGTAGACTGCATACAAACTATTTTTGGAGGTTCAAGGTGAATTTTCTGGTATCCCTCAGAGTTCATCTTGGGTTACATGTTGTGGGTTGTCTACAGTGTGTCTCACATTAGACTCCTTCAAATGCTGGATGCAAAAGAAAGGATTGGATCCAAACATGGTTTATTTAACTTTCCGTCCACAGTGGTTTGGGAGGGAAATGGAAACTGATAGCCAACTCCTGCGGAAGGAAAGATCACCCCTCTTTTGGCAGCACAGAGGGGAAGTGCAATGGGATAGAGCAGGGATTTCCCTCGCCTTATGGCTTCCTCTCTCGTCCCCAGCCAACTCGTCTTGATTGAACTGGGCTTCAGAATTTTTAGAGGCAAACACATCATTTGGCATGTAAACAAAACATATAAAAGAATATAGTGTCCCTTGTTTTTCTCAGTATACACAGCTTACCATTCTGTAGAAAAACAAGCAGAATCAGGAATCAAGGATGATTACTGCAATGGTTCAGCCCAGTTTGGAATCTCTAGGCGTACATACGATACAGACTTGGCAGTCATTTGCTCTTCCCAGGAAATACTGGGAACTCTAGTTCTGGGTAGGAGGGACTGAGGGTGGGGGAGGATCTCTGACAGAATTCTCAGTACCTTCGCCAAGCCACAATCCCCACAATTCATTGGAGAAAGCCATTTCACTGTTGTGCAACTGACATAGGTTGGTAGTGTTGACATACCTTCATTGGTATATCTTAATTTAAGACAGGTGGTTGTGTCAGTTAATTAATTAATTAATTAATTAACTGAATAGAGAGCCAGCTAATTCATTATTGTCAACAGACCTGAACTACTTACTATTCTCTGGAAGACTGAACCATTTCCTTGCTGGAACAACCGTTGGTCATAATGCAGCCATGTTTGTATCCATTTTTGTAATTATGAGTGTCTCTACACGAGGCATTTATCGTGCACTCGTGATTGTTCACGCATAGAAGTTCATGGGTTCTTTTCATGACGTCTTCAACCTCCGATGCTTCTTGTGTCATTTCCAAGGGATAATCCGCCATTTAAAAATCACTGAAAATGCAGAAAGAAACCTAAATTACACAATAAAACAGCACCATCTGCTGGCAGTATCAATGAAATATATGGGAGGAAACTGGCAAAAACGGGGTGGGGTGGGGGATGCATGTATTTTGCTGATCATTAACCCTGCAAAGATTCCAGAAGACACAACTCTGGTAAGGCTGCGTGATTTTCACTAAATGCGGAGAAGCCATATTATAGCCAGATTTGTTTATACACCACTAATATGGTGTATCGAAATAGTGCAAAATACATTTCAAGATGAGGTCTCCCAGGGCTGGTGCAGGTATACATGTTCATCGCTTGAAATGTGCAGGTGGAAACGAACCCTGGGCAGTAGTTTCATATCTCTTCCCGTAACCTCCAACACAACACTTCCCAGTTCAACACATTCATCAAGGCTTCAGCTACATCAGGAGTAAGAAATGTGTGGCCCTCCAGATATTGTTGGACTGCAAATCCCATCAGCCCTAGCCAGCATAGTCAATGGTCATGGCTGATGGCAGTCCAAAATGATCTGGAAGGTCACACATTCCCCATTGCTGAACTACATGGTGATGTTACATGGAAGTCCTTCGTTCCTTCCTCCGCTACTTTTTAAAAACCAAAACCAATGGCTTTTTCATTGGCATAGGTATGTGTGTGGGGGGTGGGGGTGGGTGCGGGAGCTTGGAGGAAATGATTTTGAGCTAAAAAGGGACTGGAGGCAAAGGGTTACGTAGTCTCTCTCCTTGTGCCCTTGCTCCATTCTGATTTGTAGCCTTTCTAGGGTGCTCTAAGTTTTTTGGGTTTTTTTTAGAAAAAAGCCCAGGGGAAAGAAACATGGAACTACATGGAACATATAGTTTGAGCCTAGGTGTATTAGATATCAAGTGTACAAATAAATCAAGTGATGTACATTGTTGGTCTGATGATGCCTTGGTCTGATGGTGTTTCCCTTTTCCTTTGATTCATCCAGCATTGTACCATTTCCATTTCTAAGTAGAATCCTCTTGAAAGGATGGCAAGAAAATGCTGTTAACATTGCCAAGACAATTGTTATTAATCATGCACTGAAAACTTCCATGGCATTTTCCCGAGTGCTGACATTTCCAGCAAACACACACACAGCTAATCTTACATACCAAAGGGAATTCTATTACACGTGAAGCATGGATTTAAGAATTAAAAACAAACAGCACTGTAATTTGCCTTCCATCCCTTTTCAAAAGAAAGGGTGGTGGTGGTGGAGGAGATTCTTAATGTTAGAGGTGGTACATTCTTTCTGCACAGAGTATAATGCAAGCTTCCTGTTGTCAACACAACATTATTCCCTGCACTATTCATTTAACAAGTGCAGGTATAAACAGTAACTTCTTTTGACAACTGACTTTGAGACATGTGAGCAAAGTTAGGCTAGGGCTCTCGATGGAAAGGGATTCACAGAGGGAAGCGGCCTGGACTAAAATTACCCTTTGAGCTTCAGCAGACACGTCTATTTGCATGTAAGATTCCATGAACATGAGAACATTGAAGCAATGTGCGGTATTGCCAGAAGCAAAAAAATCATTTTTTTCCTCTGGTTGTAAAACAAACCATACTTGAAAGCAGGGAGCTCTTACTCGGAGTACCCTAAAAGCAACCCCCCTCCTCACATTTGGACACTGAGTAGCAAACACCATCTGTATCCTTTTCCCGTCTATAAAGGCAGCCTTTGTTTTCCATTCAAAAAGAGAAAAGTACTCATAGTTGTCTAACTACTCAACTGGGCAGTTCATCACCAGAGTTGCTCTGCTGTGTTAATTGGCTGAGATTTTACTATATCATTTCTGTACTTTGGCCTTATATTTGTCCAATCAGACTTTGGAGGACACATTTCTGAACATTTCTTTGTAGTATTTATCATCATCATCATTACTTATAAAAAATTCTGTGTAGGACTGAACAAACAATCGAAGAGATGCCCCCACCAGAATGCTTTACAGATGTAACAGAAAGGCACGGCGTGAATGGGAAAGGAAATGGGAAAAGAAAACACAAAATGCACTGAGTTGAGTTCCGTTCACTTAAGAGAATGAGGATGGTAAACAGATCAGACAGGTATGGGGACCTGTGAAATTCCATTAAAAGGATTCAATCACCTACACACACACACACACACACCACTCAGGTAATGTCCCACTCCCCTAAATGCCAGGTATCTTCTCTTTGTTTACGAGAAGGAGAGGCAGATTACTGGAATTTTTAGTCATGGTACAGGGATGAATGGACTTGGGAGACTTTACTACTCCCCCTCTTCCCTCAAACACTGGAAACCTACACACATTAAAAGATAATTATCTCTTGGGAATCGATCCCCCTGGCCAGGTGCCCTAGCCCACAGTCAGCTGGGTTCGAGTGTGTGTATTTGAAAGTGGGACAGAATAGGGATTCTGTTGGTGTACTGTCCACCCCGCTGCTCAACAGTCTCCCTTCCTGAGCTAGCCGGGGTAGTCTTGGGGTTGGTGTTGGAGACCCCTTGGCTTGTTGTGCTGGGGGATTTCAACATCCATGCTGAGGCTGCCCTGTCGGGAGTGGCTCAGGACTTCATGTCCACCATGACAACCATGGGTCTGTCCCAAAAGGTGTCTGGCCCCACCCATGCTGCTGGGCACACTCTTGACCTCGTTTTCTGTGCTGGATGGGGTGATAGTGATCCGAGAGTAGAGGAACTCCCTACAGTTCTGTTGTCATGGACAGATCACTACCTGGTGGGGTTTAGACTTGCTAGCACTCAGAACCTCTGCAGGGGTGGAGGGTAGGGATGTACGGATTCCCCACCATCCATCCGCGGCTCCGTTCTGCGAGGATTCTGCAGAGCTGAGGGCCGCCCCGTTCCGCCGTCCACATGCCCCAGGTTCCCCTGTTTTTTTTAGGCTCCCCGAACTTACATAAATAATTCTGTAAGTACCGCCGAAAAATCATTTTCGCGCACCCTCCGTCGGTCTCTGTAAGCCTCGGGTCATAGGGAAAATGCCTATTTATTATCATAAAAAGGGTAAAGCCCTTTGCGGGGATTCCCCACGTAACTTCCAGTCACCTGACCTCACCGGTCCTGTCCTTACCTCACCTGACCTGACCTGACCTGACCTCACTGGACCTGACATGACCTGACCTCACCCGACCTGACCTCACCTCACCTCCACAGACAATAAACAGAAAAGATGGAGGATTTCTGTGGACTTCACGACTCAGCCCCAGTGAAAGAAAGCCTCGGATCACAGGGAAAATGCCTATTTATTATCGTAAAAAGGGTAAAGCCATTCACATTCTTCTTCCATTTCCAATTTATGGATTTCTTTTCGTGATTATTTTTGTAAAATCCACCATTCGGTGGACAAAAAAAAAAGGTCCGCGTGAGCTCCGGTCCGGGTCGACCGGGCTGCCCCATTGCGAGGAGGATTCTGTGGACCAGAATTGTCAGAATTTGATCCCATTTAAAATTCGTGCGGAATTCTCTGACAACCCTAGTGGAGGGCTGACTAAGATGGTCCATCCCAGGAGGTTGATGGATCCGAAAGGTTTCCTGACGGCTCTTGGGGATTTTCCTGTTGCTTAGGCAGGCGATTCTATCAAAGCTGATCTCAGGAATGGAGAAACGACTAGGGCTGTGGACACAATCTCTCCTGAGCGTCCTCTCTCACGAAGTGGAGCCACACCAGCACCCTGGTTTTCTAGGGAGCTGGCGGCGATGAAACGAGTGAGAAGACGACTAGAGCGACATTGGCAGAAAACTCGGAGTGAATCTGATCAAACTTGGGCCTATTTGAAGGCCTGCTCTGTGGTAATATGGGCATCAAAGAAAATTGTTTTTCCCTGGTACTATTGAGTCTGCAAGGAGACATCCAGTGGAGCTGTTTTGAGTGTCAGAGGTCTTTTTATTCACTAGCCCACAAGAGAACTTAAACCTCTCGATAGCCTGCTGTGAACAATTTGCTCAGCACTTTGCATACAAAATCACTTGGATCCACTCTGACTTGGATGCTGCAGATGCAGATCCTGTGGATGTCACTTTGGCTCCTGCTTGTTCAGTGTTTATGGATTCTTTTCAATTTGTGTAGCCCGAGGATGTGGACAGGATCCTGGGAGAGGTGAGAGCCATCATGTATGTTCTAGATCCTTGCCCTTCCTGGCTCATAAAAGCAGCCAGAGGTGGACTGGCTGAGTGGGTAAGTGGAGTGGTTAATGCCTCCCTTAGGCAAGGCAGAGTTCTAGCCTGACTGAAAGAGGCGGTGGTAAGACTTCTGTTAAAAAAGCCCTCCCTGACCCAATTATAATAATTACAATTGTAATTATTATCCAATAATTACCATATTGGATAATTAGCAGCTAGTCTCCAATATTTCATTTCTGGGCAAGATATTGGAGCTCGTGGTGGCCTCCCAACTCCAGGTATTCCTGGATGAGACAGATTATCTAGATCCATTTAAATCTGGCTTCAGACCCGGTTATGGGACAGAAACAGCTTTGGTCGCCTTGGGGGATGACCTATGCCGTGAACTAGACAGGGGGAATGTGTCAGTGTTGGTTCTGCTGGACCTCTCAGCAGCTTTCGATACCATCGACCATGGTATCCTTCTGGGCCACTTCGTTGGGATGGGACTTGGAGGCACTGCTTTACAGTGGCTCCATTCCTTCTTGGAGGGGCGGACCCAGAAGGTAGCGCTGGGGGACTTCTGTTTGACTCCCTGGCCTTTGGCCTGTGGAGTTCCTCAGGGTTCTGTTTCGTCTGCCATGCTATTTAACATATACAGGAAACCACTGGGGGAGGTTGTCCAGAGTTTTGGGGTTCATCAGTTTTGTATGCTGATGACACCCAACTCTGCTTTTCCTTTCCATCTAATTTCAAAGAAGCTGTTGTGGTGCTAAACCAGTGTCTGTCAGCAGTAACAGACTGGATGAGGGCAAACAAATTGAAGCTTAATCCAGACAAGACAGAGGTGCTCCTGGTAAATCGAAAGGTAGATCAGGGAATAGGGATACAGCTTGTGCTGGATGGGGTAACACTCCCCCTGAAGACACAGGTTCGCAGCTTAGGTGTGCTCCTGGATTCAGCCCTGAGCCTGGATGCCCAGGTCTCAGCGGTGGCCAGGAGTGCATTTGCGCAGTTACAGCGAGTGCGCCAGCGCCTGTTCCTTGCAATGTCTGGCTTGGCCACAGTGACACACGCCTTAGTTACATCCTGTTTGGATTACTGCAACGCACTCTACGTGGGGCTGCCTCTGAAGAGTGCTTGGAAACTTCAGCTGGTTCAAAGAGCTGCTGCCAGACTGCTGACTGGGCTGGCTACAGGGAGCATACAACTCCCCTGCTAAACAGCTTCACTGGCTCCCAGTCTGTTTCTGGGCACAATTCAAAGTGCTGGTCATGACCTATAAAGCCCTATATGGCTTTATATATGGCTCAAGTCCAGGTTATCTATATGGCTCGAGTCCAGGTTATCTGAAAGATCGTATTCTCCCCTATGAGCCTGATTGTGCCCTGAGATCTTCAGGGGAGGTGCTTCTTGCAGTCCTGCCACCATCACAGACTCGCGTGGTAGGAACATGGGAGAGGGCCTTCTCGGTGGCTGCCCCAAGTCTCTGGAACTCCCTTCCCAGGGAGGCCAGAGTGGCACCCTCCTTTGGTATGATTTCACAGGCAGGCAAAAACCTTTTTGTTCCAGCAGGCCTTTGGGGATAGAAAGTCTGGCTATGATGGATTAATACTATTGTTTATACTGTTGTTGGCTTTTTTAAATTCTAAAATTTTATACAATTTTAATACTATGGATTTAATTGTATTATTAACTTTTGTATATTTCTATTTATATGTTTTAACTGTACAAATTTTTTATGTTTGTAAAAAAGCCGCCTTGAGTCCCAGTACTGGGAAAAAGGCGGGATATACATTAACGATGATGATAGTAATAATAATAATGCTTCCTAACCACTCTTGCTCCCCCACCGAAACATGTTGAAATACCAGCCATCTTCTTCTATCCATCCTCCAGTTGCTGCAGTGTCCTGCCACACACATCCTTCCCTCGCTCAATGGGTGAGATATGGGGTACCCAGAAGATGCATGGACAAGAGATTTATTGAATTTATATCCTCCCTTCCTGCAAAAATAAAAAATGGCACTCAAGGGAGCTATATGCTCTTTTATCTCTTCATAGGGATAGAGCAGGCAGAAAAGTAGATAGAGATGAGCAAGGGAGATCGTAGCAGGAGGTCAGTGGCAGGTGGAGCCGCCGTTTCTCTGTTCCTTCCCACTCAGTCCACTTCTGTCTGCAGCAGTCATCTGACTCACAGTACCACAGGTGATTTCACGCACAGCCACACTCAGCCAGTGAAAGCTGGCCTCTTCACAGTTGCAGGGATGGCATGAAGACCTTTCCCTCGATGCCAGTCAGCTCACCAGTTCTAAGACTTCCACAATGAAGAGTACTCGCTTGATGACAGTCCCAAATTGTTCTCAGCCCCAAATGTGATTCTGGGCAAGGCCTGAAGCCTATCAAGTTCTGAATCACCTGCTTTCTAGAGGGAGTACTTCATTTCATTACCCAAAGTTAGTTCTGACTTTCAAAATGTGTTATAGACGTCCCTAAGCAGGTACCACTTGGTTAAAAATATAGATGAAGTTGCTCCACAAAGGCCAGTGGCATTACCGTCTCTTCCTCCATTTTTGACAGCTGCAAGGTGGCACTGATGGAGTTAGTTCTGGGAGAGGCCAAACAGCGGTTCAACCTCTAACACTGCCATTCTATTGGAACTCTATTAACACTCTAAATCCCACCCTGTTCAATGGGACTTAGGGCTAAACAGAAATTACTTTAAATGTGTGTATAGCGGCTATGTCTTTTTGATGGTTTTTTTAACTTTAGAGTAGGTGCAGGGCTCCAAACCAGATTGGGACTCTAGAATAGGAGGCTTTTAAGATCTGGAACAGGTCCCCTGCACCTACTGTACAGTAAATGTGGAGTATCCTTAACAACCAGTCTGTTACTTGTGGAGTAATCCATAATGCTGGATCAATTACTTCTGAGGGGTTATTTCAAAGACAGCTGCAAACAAGTAATAACAATTGGAGCTTTCGAGCATAAATGCAGCAGTCAGCAAATGAAAGTATGTAAATGTAAACATCAGGAAGAAAACATACCCAAAATAAAGTACAAGTCTTTTAAGTCAACTTTTTACAGGTTGTTGTTAGCAGATAAAATAAGTGTACAAGATTAAATTGCAGGCAGCTACAACAAGATTCAACAAGTCAGTTATTAAACCCAAATTTTATTGTTAACATCGCAAATTTTTGCTCCATACATACAAGAAGCTCTTTAATTAAAAAAATAGCTCGAAGCTACAATTTTATTATACATGAGGAAAACCATGAAATTTAGAACTGTTACCAAGTGTGAGAGTGTTCTTAGCTTCTTACTCTTGGGAAAAATGAAACATTAGTGCCATCAACAGGCAGGTGACAGATTGCAAGAGGGGAAAAAATGGAAACTGTAATGAGGTAGCCTAGAATATTAGCTCCAATCCGCAACGCAGAATATTTGGGTTTAAAAGTCCAACTTTGCCTAAGGAACCAGTCAAAAAATATCAGATGAAATGCATTCTGAGAAATGCAATTAAAATTAGTGCATTTGGAGTTTTGTATGGGTTTTCTTTTCATCTTTATCAGGTTAGTAAAATCTGAATGCTGCTAATAAAAGGGTTGAATCCAATTATGTTGTTCCACTGTGAGAAGCAGTTCTGTCAGTGGAACTGAAAGTGGGGCGATTCCTCTTTCCACATGCCATTAAAATCTGGTAAACCCTCTGGAGCAGATGTTCAGGCAGCATGGAGAGCTGCAGGGGGAGGAGGGAGTAAGTCCTGTTACACCAGTGAATGTTTGCTAAGATAACATTGGATTTAACCCTTAGGCACCACCATCTTTTTTTCTGAAGGTGCACAAAGTGTGTAGTTTTTCTACATTTTACCATGTTTCTTTAGATAGCATTCATTTCCTTTCTTGGCATTCCCCCTTAAACTCATAACTTTTCACAAGAGCATTAATACCCTGAGGACATGAAAGGTATATCACTGACAAATCCCACTGAATGACTTTTTTTTTTTTAAGAAGAAAGTTCTGAAGGGCCCTTCCTTATTCTTGTCAAAACCTGACCATATACTTGTGTTATGAAATAAGTATATTTCAAGTTAAATATTGTCCAGGTTCCTGGCTCATTGTTGGCAACCCTCTGCTTCATATGTCTGAGCAAGGTGGGCAGCTGAGCTGTGAGTTTTAAGCACCATTATTTATGGGTAGGAAGGTGAAGGAGGGGTTGCCTTCTGCCTAGCTGGAGAAAAATGAGTCTTCTAATGCTCATTCCCTTTGTTATACTCCTCCATTTCATCACATTCAAACCAGCACAATCATGTCTTATGCAATTTCTGAATTCATTGTAGTAATCATTTGACATTGGTTTAAATGTAACACTAGATTTATTAAACAAATACTGTTGGCTCCCAAGGACAGGTTAAAGCAATAATTTCAAGGATCTCATGACTACCACTGCTGTTCTTATACAGGTCTTGATTAGATCATGATCAATTTAGCATTGTAAAACTAAAAAGCCATTCCTTACAAACTCCCCACAGACTTCTCAAGACAGAAAATCTAGGTTGGCTAGTTTGATTTTAAACTTATTGTTAATAACCAGTGCAACTTGATTTGAAGTGTGCTGTGCAAGTGCTTTGACTTTTTTTTTTTTTACCACATGCCATAGTACTATAGATAACTTGGGATCTATTGAGTAGAATTTGGCTCCCCCTGGAAGTATGGGCATTTAGAGAAAAGTTGTCCTGTAAATGAAGTTCTGGGCTAAGAAAATGTTATCTCCCCTGCCCCCTCAAAATCAGAGCCCTGATCTGGGGCTGGAACAAATTCTGAACATTTTAATAAATCTCTTCAATTCCAGGCTGTGGATTGATGTGGCCCACTAGACAGAAATCTGGACTTTGGCCTGGGAGAATCTGGGTTCAACATCCATCTCTGCTAGGAACACAGAGACTGAACAGAAGTCATACGATCTCTCATAGATTTGGTTCTCAAACTCAGCCAAATTCAGCATTAGAGTGACTAATGCTGGGCTTAGCCATCTAGGGCACAATCCTAAATGTTACATACCGAGGAAAATTATGTAAATACTTACGTAATTATTTACGTAATTACTTCTGTATTTTTCGGCATGATGAAAAAAAATCATATCCGTCTGTGGGTGGATGACAGAACCCAAGGCGCCTGACAATCCATGAAACACAGACGGAGCGGATTTTACACAGCCCGTACATCCCTAGTGGCCATAGGATTGCTCCATCCTGGCTCCATTTTGGGCCAGATGAAAGATGCATTTAACATAGGAGCAAACATTGTGTCACGTGCAGCTCACATTAAAATGTGGGTTTTATCCTTTTAGAAGCGACTTATGTTGCACAATGAATAAAACATAGGGGGATACATCTTGTTCTGTCTTGGGAGGGATTTACACATATGGTAGTGCTCAGGTTTACACTTCCCCTTACTTGTGTATGGAGGAAGCTGCAAAGCAGTAGCAATATGCAGGCTTTGTGAGTCCAACTTATGGTCTGAAGTGATACAGTCCAGTCACAGATTTACAATCTCACATGCTATTTGTGAGAAGTAGGCTTTCCTTCATCAATATTAATTAACAGTTCTCACTGGGGAAACTAACTTAAGATACTAGATTCATTTTGGCCGGTACAACTTCTATTGCTTCCCATATTATTTAATAGAAGAGCAATTCTTATTATTTAATTGCAATTTATGTATCCATTAAGATTCTGTTTTTGGCATACCTCCCTTCAGTTTAAACTTGCAAGAACATTTAAATGAAATCCCTTCAGGTACGTTTTTAAGTAAATTGGCCATATTTTATATCAGTGCATTTGATAATTCATAGCACTTTTGCATGAACCAAAATGTATTTTCATTTTCAAGGCGGCAAGATCTGAAGTGTCAGCATTTACAACTATGTAAGACCAAAGAAACAGGCTTCAGTCAACATTTTTAGGAATCAAGGTTTACAAAAGCACTATGTACCATTGATTGATTTTTGACTGGAACCTGCCTTTCTACCAAAAAATGGCACTCAAGGCAGCTTATAGGCACAATCAAAATTGATTAAAATAAAATACATTAAAATACAATAAAAACATAACAATTAGAGAATAAGAAATAAAAATAAAAAACAGCACCCAGCCCAACAGACCCACTTGCCAAAGACTTTCTTGAGTAAAGCAGCCTTTGTCTGCTGGCAGGACAGCAGAGATGGAGTGAACCTAGCTTCACTTGGGAGGGAGTTCCACAGCCTGGGAGTGGCCACCAAAAAAGCTTTCTCTTGGGTTACTACACATGCCTTGGAAGGCGGTGGTCTCGAAAGAAGGGTCTCTCCAGAAGGTCTCAAGAACCAGGCAGGATTGTATGGGAGAAGGTGGTCTTTCAGCTAGCCTGGTCCCAAGCTGTATAGGCCTTTATAGGTCATTAACCAGCACTTTGAATTCTGCCTAGAAATAAACTAGTATCCAGTGAAGCCACTGTAACAAGGGAGTCATATGCTCCCTGTAACCAGCTCCAGTCAAGAGTCTGGCCTCAGCATTCTGGACTAGCTGAAGTTTCTGAACAGTTTGGTGTCATCAGCATACTGGTGGCAATAAAATCCCAAACTCCAAACAGTCTCTCCCAGTGGTTTCATGTATATGTTAAATAGCATGGGGGATGATAGAACTCTGAGGGACACCACAGACAAACAGCTATGGGATTGAACAGGAATTCCCCAGCACCACCTTCTGAGATTGACCCTCCAAGGACCAGAGCCATCACATAACAGTGCTTCCTAGTCCCACCTCAGACAGACAGAACGATACCATGGTTGATGGTATCGAAAGCCACCAAATAGTCCAGCAGTACTAACAGGGACACACTCCCCCTATTCAGTTCCTGGCACAGATTGTCCACCAAGGTGACCAAAGCAGTCTCTGTCCTATAACCAGGCCTGATTCCAGGCTGAAATGGATTGAGATAATCCACATCATCCAGAAATCTCTGGAACTGAGAAGCTATTATATACTCCAACAACTTGCCCAGGAATGGAATATTGGAGATTGGCTGGAAATGATCCAAAACCGTGGGGTTCAGGGAGGCTCTTTTTCTTTTAATAACGGTCTTATCACCACCTCCTTTAGGTAAGATGGAATCACACCTTGCCATAAAGAGGTGTTTACCACTACCTTACCCACTCAGCCAGTCCCCCTGGCTGCTTTCATAAGCCAGGAAGGGTAAGGATCCAGCACGGAAGTGGCAAGCCTCACCTCTCCAAGGATGCTGTCCATGTCTTTGGATTGTACAAATGGAAAAGTATCCATTGTAACTGGACAAGCAGGAGCCAAAGTTACATCCACCGGACATGTACCAACCATGGCATCCAAGTTGGCATGGATATGATTGATTTTATCTGCAAAGTGTTGCGCAAATTGGTCACAACAGGCTATCAAGTGGTCCACATCATCTTGTCGGCCAGAGCATAACAGGCCTCTTACCACCCAAAAAAGCTCTGCTGGGCGACTGAGCAGACAGAATGGTGGCAGAGAGGTAGGAGTTCTTCTTCCAATAGTGATATTGGATTTATATCAGAACTTTTACACACACACACACACACGATTCTTGCTAGCATAAGGAAAAAATGAAAACACAAATATGGATTTGAGCAGTTCACTTTTATTAAGTCAATATTAATAGCTAATTCATCAAGGTCTACATTTTTGAGAAAATGCTCAACATGCAAGATTGGTGTGTTTAACTTAATAAAATCTTACTGCTCCAAGTACACACAGGAAATGTAGCATTTCAGGATAGAGGCTTTGCACTGAACAATCACCTGAGGCACAAATCAAAATGTTCTAAACAGCTGATTAGGAAGGTAGCCAAGATGCAAGAAAGATGTCTGAGCCTCCTTCTCAAGGGCAGCCAACTCTTGTACTGTTGGTGCCAAAATATCCACATGGCCTTTGTAAGATCCACCTGCCAAAAGAACCAGAGTTTAATTACTCTGTCCTCTGTTTGTCCTCTGTACTTCTGGTCAAGCTACAATGGCTCAGAATATTATTTTTTTAGTATTGCCCAGGCTAGATGTATTTATTGCTGGTGTCAGTTGTCTTTTATGAAATGTTATTGTTGCAAACTGCCTTGGGAGGGCTCCTGTCCTGAAAGGCAGCCTAGAAATAGTTTAAATAGACTGCTGGCTTTAGTAAGAAACTTGCCCCTTCCCACACCTCCTACTGGCCATAATCTAGAACTACTTTAGACCTGTTGTGTTCAGTTTCACTTTTGAAGTAGCAAACCCCCATATCATGTCAAACCACTTTTGGAAATCTGAAGTTTCAAAACAAGTTTGCTTGTTTTTGCTGTTGCTGCAGTAATCTGGATTGTGGTTACGTTAGCCCTGTTCAGGCTTTCAAAAAAAGGGTTAACAACAACACAGGAGAAGGAGCTCCAGCCTTGCCCCTCTCCTCTGTTGCATTTGTCGCTCTGTGCTCGTGGAGGGAGACAGCCTGAAGAAGAGAGCCTCCTGTATCTGTGCAGGATCTTCCTGGGAACCAAAGCAGCAAAATGTCTGCATTCTGGCTTGCATGGAGAGCCCCCACAGGTACAGGAGGCTCTCCAGTTCAGGCAATCACCCTCCATGAGTACAGAGCGAAAAATGCCACGGTGGAGAGGGGTGAGGCTGGAAAACTCCTTCTCCTCACACACTGCTGTTGACTAGGGCTGTGCACTGCTCCGGACAGAAGCCCAAACTCCGAGCCAAAGCGGGGGTCTTCATGCTGATTCCGAGGTGGGACAGAAGGGGCATGACGTAGGTCAGGTTGCTCTGAAGCGCTTCTGAGTGATACGGAAGCCCAGCTGTACTGCTGCCACCCAGCCCCCAGCTCTTTACCTGGGCCCTCAGGACACACCCCGGCAGCCATCTTCTTGTTCCAGGGAGGTCGCCATTTTTTAAATGGCAACTCCCTGTTTTTCTGGAAATAGATGCTGCGCAGATGGTGGCTCTCAAGCACGCAACATTATGTAGTGTGCTTGATGGCTTAGTGGAGGCAAGGTAAGGAGCTGGGGGCTCACATGGCAGGTTTTTTTTTCAGGGAGGGGGAGTGGGATTTGGCCATCCAAATCCTGCTTCGGCTCTGGAGGTCAAAGCAGGTAGGGAGGCCCTTGAATTGGCCCAAAGTGGATTGGGCCTGCCTCAGAAGCCCCAAAGTGGCCTCCGAGGTGGACCGGAGGATCTGTGCACAGCCCTACAGTTAACCCTTTTTTGAACACCTGAACGAAGCTATGCTCTTAATCATATCCAGTACTATGGAATTAGAACACTTTTCTATTACTACTGATACAAAAAGTAATTCTGTATTAGTGCTTACAAATCAATGTTCAAGGCTTCGGAACACATTTTAGGCTCACAAAACATGGCCCCCATTTTCAGTCTGCTGAAACAATTAAGGCGTTCTGATCTCAGAGAGACACTGGGTGGTATCCAGTTAACCCATCCCACTGACAGAACAGCTTCTGTCAGTAGAATCAGGAGCAGGATGATTTCCCCTCAGAACTGCAGCTCCCCGCACTCTCTCAAAATCTGCTCCAGAGAGTCCATGTATGAGGGTGGCGGGTGTGTGCGTATGGGCACGTGCTGCTGCTGCAGGGGAGAGAAGAGAAACTCCCATTGTGTGAGCAGAAGCCAGTTTGCATGACACTGGATTTTGCTCATGGTTCAAATTAAGTCTGCTAAAATGCCCCCAAACATCCCATATAAAGACAACCGAAACTAGTTTTTTTGCTGAAGGAGTTGCACTGGTTACCAGTTGTTTTCCGGGCCAAATTCAAGGTGTTGGTTTTGACCTTTGAAACCCTATATGGTTCCGGCCCAGCCTATCTCAAGGAGCGCCTCCAGCAGCACCAGACAGGCCGCTTACAAGATCAGCCTCGGATGGCCTTCTCTCTGACCCATCAGCCAGGACAGCTAGACTGGTGGGGACGAGGGAGAGGGCCTTTTCTGTGGTGGCCTCCACTCTGTGGAACTCCCTCCCTAGGGAACTCCGCCATGCCCCCTCTTTAATGAGCTTCCGTCGTGCATTAAAAACGTGGTTGTTCAGGCAGGCATTTGGGGTGGGTTAGGGTATTTTAGAAAATGTTTTTATTGTAGAATTTTATTGTTTTAAACTGTTTTATTGTATGTTGTACATCGCCCAGAGTGGCTGGGTGACCAGCCAGATGGGCGATTAATAAATTTAATAATAATAATAATAATAATAATAATAATGTTTTTATTACCTTTCAATTACAACTTTTTACCTTAAAAATAAAAAATTATAATATCCTTAGGGATTGGCAATCTATCTATTTCTGGTCTGTGTTACTTTCCCATGTCTTTACCCATAATTTCATTTCATTTCCATATTATTTTTCCACTGTTTCTTTTTTAAAATCCACTCAAAATACGCATTTAATGGTATTTCCTCTTAACTGTGTTGCCAGAATTGAGACAAAGTACAAAATCTGTTAGATAGCTAAGTTCTGATCTGTACATTAGTCAGAGAAGCGTGGATTAGGACATTTCATATAAGAATTCACAAATACTGAATTTCTCAGGTATTCCTAAATATCTTAAAAGGAAGGCCTTACCAGATACTTTATAATATACAAGAATAAAAAGATCTAAAAACTGATTTTGAAGTACATTGTAAAGAGAACTTCAGTTAATATTTTGTCTATTAGTATTCTGAAAATAATTAGACAATGGTGACAACCCTGCAACTCCAGACAAATCATCATAAAAGTATATTTGGGCCATTTAATTAAGTATTACAATTAATCAGAAAACCCAGTTCCTTATTCCAAAATGTAGCTAGATTTCTATTCAGTAGTTCTCCACTTACCACCAGCAGCTCTTCTTTTCCCATAAGTGACTTTGCCATCAAAATCATCCGCTGGAACCTTAATATCAGGCTCAACCTGGGAAATGGTACAATTCAGGTGTTCTTCTACCTCACCCAACAGCTAAGAGAAGGTAAATCACAGAACAAAAGAAATGCTGTTAAAACATGGTTCTTGATTCTCTATGACAGGCAACACACTGTTGAGATAAACTAATCACCAAATCAAAAGTTAGCAGGTGGCCCCAGTTGCTCTTGAATGTACACAATTTCACAAAGACATGTGGCCTTGTGACTAAGATGCACACTATTTTATTTATGTCTAGCATGATCCCCTCAAAGGGTTGTATCCAGTGATGTCATTCCACGAGTGGAAGGGAACCACTGGTGGAATGGATTTCCCCTTCTCCTTGCATCCTCCCCGCCATGCTTCCCAAATCGGCTTGAGGGACCCACTGGGACCTGCACAAGGGGCTGCAGGGGAAGGAGGGGACAGGGAAGTCCTGTTGTGTGAGCTAACTTCCACTCACACAAAGAATGGATCTAACTCAAAAAGTTAGGAACGTTAAGCTTTGCTGAAATCAATGGGACTTCAAACTTTAGCTGGATCATCCTGATCTTTTAGGAATCTATAAAAGTTGCAAGCTGCACTCAAATAAAACCAAGGAATCTTACATCACCTGCTGCCAATGTACTCAGCACCAGAGGCTAAGAAAGTCTTACATAAAGATATATTGCAAATCCAAACTTCTTCTTCTGCTGCTTTTTATTATTATGCCACATTTGCTACTAATTTTAATGACTGAGGTTTGTTGCCAAATAGCACTATTCTGCCACCATTTTGTATCACCTTACAAGCACCTCGGCTCAAAAGGCTACATCCTGTCTGGAAAGGACCTAGCACACTGCATTTGAAAGCTTCCCACTGAAACACTACACTGAAATGGACAAGGGGCTGTCCACACTCTTTATGCTAATATGAGACCTCCTGAAATTGTTAATGCCCAAGCTTCCCGTTTCTAATCTAATGAAAGCAACACCTTCACCTATTGATTGGTGATGAACCTTAAGAACTTTAAGAGCGTCCTTTACAAGTAGTACTTGAAAGTCCACTTAAAGTCTACATCCCCTACTTTATCATGCAGGAACAAGACAATCCTTCTTTTGTACACTTGAGAATTGCTGTTCAAGGACTACCATACTCTTTTGTAAGCTTTGGTTGCAAGATTATAAACAGTCTTAGACCCTAAGATTCCCAGACAGAATTCTCTACGAGATCACGTAAGTGGTGTGATTTCAGAAGCAGGCTTCATGGCAGAGATTCTGCCTGAGTAGCCTTGTGAACTCCTGGCGGGGTGCCTGCTCTTGTACCTCTGAACCTAACACCAGGGATTCCAGAGAGGTATCTTACTGTGGTAAGCATAGCCCAGTTTTTCCCAACCTGGTGCCCTCCAGATGTTTTGGACTACATCGCCCAGCATTCCTGACCACTGGCCATTCTGGCTGGAGCTGATGGGAGGTGAATTCCAAAATATCTGGAGGACACCAGATTGGGGAAGACTGGCATAGCCTTAGTCTGGAACCCTGGCTTTGAGTGCTCTTGTTCTGTACTCCCAGCGGACTCTACCCGATAAGGCCTTGCTGTGGCCAAGGAAAGCCTCTTCATTTTGGATTTACTGACTCTAAGGATCCCTGCATCCTCCTCCTGTGTTCAGACAGTGTGTTATATATCTATACCTAAAATGTCAGCTTTTCATTGCAATGCTCCCCTCCTCTCCCCACTTTAGAAGCCAAAGCAATCTTCTGCACAGCCTCACTTTTCACCCCCTCTCTCTTGGACAGCTTTTGCAGTCAATTATTAAATGGCCATTTTGTTAGTTTCTCGAAAAATACCCTCAATTTTTGGAAAAGCTCTGATCTCATCGCTGTTGCTCCCCAACATATTCTGATACCTTGACTAAACATATCCAAAGTTACTCATGCTGTGCTCCGTTGTATTTGGAAATGGGCCAGCTCTACCAGACAGGTAGCAGCCTGTCCTCTAGCCGAATAATGCCAGTGTCGCAGTGGGGAACTGTTCCCCTAGCACATTTCAGTTCAATTGCCTCCAGTCATTAGGGTTCCAGAAGGGCTTGTTCCTTGAACACAGAGACATATTCTGCAGATGGGTAAAACAAGCAAGCGTGGCAACAGTCTGAGAAGACAGAGAAGTTCCAGCAGGACCCTGTTGCTGTCGAGCAGGCAGGACTGGAACTGGTTGAGGTCTCCTCTACTGAAGATTAAAACCTCGCAATGATTAATGTAGCCCTGTCTGTGGAACAAGTGGGAGAAATAATTCACCTCGGGACAACCTCCTCCACTGAGGGAGAATGTCAAATTTTCCTCTAATTTTAATGGTTGGGGTTTGAAGATTTCCTATCTGCTTTGTACTCCTGTGGGTCTAAGCACCACGGCTGCCTGATTTTTGAAATACAAAGTTAGACAAAAGGGGTTTTAGCAATACTAGCAAAAAGGTTACCTGCATCTCGTTGTACCAAATGGTGCAACCACCCTCATCCTTCAGTCTAGTATTATAACAACCTTTTCCACGACTGGGGCATGAATGATACCAAACCTAAGTAAGAAGTTTGAACAACATGTTAGGAGACAAAACCAAGGAGCGTCTAAGCATTAATCACCCTTTTAAAATAAGCATTATTCATCATCCCTTTAAAAAATGTAATAAAGTTGTTGGAATACCAAGTTTCTGACATTTTCAAAATAACCGCCTTGCTATGGAATTAGGTACAAGAAACTTCTTAAAACTCTGAATGGATGCTTTAAATCATTTTTCATGTTTTTATGAGCCACCATGGGGGATCTTTCGATCTGAAAGGTGAGATACATACACAAACAAAAAACCCAAACAAGATGCTTCTCAAAGCAAAACATTAAGACAGTCATCAAACAAAGGGATCTTATTCTGTTGTATATTCATGTTCCATGGAAGTAGTGCTTACCTTTTCTTTCTCCGTTGCCACTAGGGAAATAGCCAGACCCATGCTGAAACACACACATTTATTTTAGTTAATCATTCCAACGGGACAAAAACCCTGACCACATAGGGCAAAGAAAGAGTTCCAAATGTACCGTTCAGCTCTTCCCACTCTGCCAATCCGATGAACATAGTTCTGTTTTTCATCCGGAAGTGTGACATTGATAACTGTTTAAAAAAAGAATAAAAGACTGGCTATCAGGATGTAAAAAAATAAATAAATCCCAAAATCCAACTGTGTCATTCTGTTAGGGCAAATGATGTTGCCCTAGTAGAAATTAACTTCTGAACTATGTGCAAGAGAAGAATCCAACTAAAGCTACTTTGCACAAGCGCGGTTGCACAGGTGGTTGTGCATTATGTTTGTGCAACGTAACTGTAATGGGCAACTGCACGCAAAACGGAAAGATTCAACAGAGTTCTGCTGGCACTCTGAGTTTGTGGAATGGCACCATTGGATGCTGCCCCATGTATTCTGTGCTCTAGAAAGGTACGCTAACTCTATGGGTGAAATTATAGGTTATGTAAACCTTATCAGATACAGGAAGGCCTGGAGTCAGCGTTCAGCATACCAGGGCAGTTGCCAGGGGCCATGCACCCCGGCAGGGCCCACTAAGGCTGCTGCCTCCCTTGTCTCACCCCCTGCACTCAGCACTTGATGCACTGGTGGCAGCCCTGACACACTCCTGGACTTCCCCATGGCACCAGTGTACTGGACTCCCGTCCGATTACAGCATTGCTGCCGTGAGGAGGAAGCTGGTGGCTGCAGCAGCACCGCTGAGTAAGCGTCCAAGTGGCAGCAGGAGGTGGCAGATACTGAGAGCAGTCTGACCAGCCCCCACCCGGTCCCAAACACTGACGCCAGGCCTGGATATAGAAGTCACGATCACGACCTCACTACTTACCCCATATTTAATTTCCCTATCGTCATGTGTTTGCTTTTTGCCTGTGTGTGTGTGTGTAAATAAGATGTGTCTGGCCAGATCAGGAACACAGGAAACTGCCTATACAAGGTTAGACCACTGGTCCATCTATCTCAGTACTGACTGGCAGTGCTCTCCAGGGTTTCAGGCAGGAGTCTTTCCCAGCCCTGCCTGGAGATGCTGGGACTGAGCCTAGCTCCTAATGCATGCAAAGGTGTGCTCTACCACTGAGCTATGGCTCTTCTCCTAAGCTAAGCACTGTTGATTTTAATGAGAATGAGAATAAGCCTGTGCTCAGCTCTCCCACTGAAACCTATGTGTCTTCCGAATGTTTGCTTTAGGATGGATTTGGGCCCATGATCTTTTTGTAAAATAAAAATAAATAAATAAAATGAATGTAGACTAAGTAGGTTCTCAGATTTATCATCAACAGTGATTAGCTACTGACAGAACTTACCATAAGGAACACCACTGATATCAATTCCTCTAGCAGCTACATCAGTGCAGATCAAGAATCTGACATCTCCTTTCTAAACAGAGAAGTTCATTAAATTCAGATATATTTAATTTCACTGTTATATAAACATTCCAATTTAAACGCAAATCACCTTCTCCATCTAAGAGACTCATTCAAATTGAAGAGGTAGGGTTGGATCCAAAGGTGCCCCTCTGATCATTAAATGAGTCCTTCCATGAATGGAAGGGCCACTGAACCAGCAGAATTGCTCATGGGGAAAGTGATCTTTGCAGATTCCCCCTGTACCATCTTTAGAGAGGGTGGGGTGGGGAATTGGCGAAACCCGCCTCTCCCTCTTTCATTAACAGGTGCAAGGAGGACCTTTCTTGCGAATGGAATTTCACTCACAGAATCTTAGGATCCAACTCATTGTATCTAAACCCTACCATTGACAACACTGTCTTTATCCTTCTGCTCCTGATTCCAGCCTCTTGGCCTTCTGCAGTGATTGTCACTGGACCATGACTGGCTATGGGAGTATCAGGGGGGCCATGGGCTTGTAGTTCTTGGGGACTGCACAGATTAGTTGCAGTAGTCTTAATGCACAGCTGCTGTAGGCTTGGTGCGTAGAATTCAATGGGGCTTGGTTTCCTGCACTAATGGAGAAGCAATACAGTCCAGGCTCTGGATATGCTGGCTATTAGGAATGGTTGTTCCAGTACAGATGTGTTTGTGGATCTAGCCCAAACTCTGCCACAGTTTAACTAAAGAGACTTAGGGTTGGATGCAGATTTGCACTCTGTGGAGTTCCATTGGTGCTGCAGCCTCTTGAAAAGCTTCTCTGGAGGTTTGGGGGGACCCTCCAGAACAGTGCGGGAAGTTGCACTGAGGGGGCCACAGGGGGAATTGGCAAAATCTTTCCTCTAGTAGGAAGCCTCTGCTGCATCCCAGTTCCTCTGCAAACTGAAGGAGCCCTTCCACTGGTGGAAAGGCATATCTGAATCCAACCCCTAGACTCTTGAAGACGCAAGCGCATAAAATCTTAGGTAACATATATAATTACTAGGCCTGCTCACCAATTGAAGAATGTTTAGTTTTGTGGTTTTGATTTTCATTTTTTATATTGATTTTGATTTTCATATTTTATATTGTTTTATCCTGCACTTTCTGGTTTTAATTTTTGTGAACCACCCAGAGAGCTTTGGCTATTGGGCAGTATAGAAATGAAATCAATCAATCTAGTTGATCACCTGCCTTTCTACCAATTAAACTGAAATAAATGTCATGTTGTCAACACTTCAATAAGGATGCCATTTCGAAAGGCTGATGGAAATACAAGGTAAGTTACAATTTAAAAGGAAGAAAACCAACTACTACTCATATTTAGAAGAAAATCTTTACACTCCCTTCCCCTCTTCCCAATGGACAAGTATGCCTAACTCTAACTATCAAATCGAGCAATTAAAATTTACCCCCTGTTGAACGAATTACTTTAGTTGGTTAGTCTATTAAAGATCATATTACCTTAAAGCGCTCCAAATTTTGCTTTCTCTCATGTGGTTTTCGGTCACCATGCAGGCAGACACATGAGAACTGATGTCCTTTCCTATCTGGACCTTAAGAGCAAAAAACCCAGAAGGACTCTTATATATAGCTACCAAAGTCTGAAGACTAGAATTCCCATCGTGAAGAACAATGAAAGAAGGTTTTCTCTTAAAGCTAACATGATGTTATAAGCCTGATTTAGCATTGTAGTTTGCAATGAGGAAAAGGTGGAATGTGGAGAAGCCTCTCTATATGGCAGGGGTGCAGAACCTCCAGCCTGTGGGGCATCCCAATCTGGCCCACGCAGCCTCTTGGGGTTCCTCTACGCGGCAGGACTTAGGCTCCAAGCCCTACTCCCAGGAGAACTCCCCTCGGAAGACATCCCCTTGTTGCTATCTCTGATCTGAGATAACAGTGGGGATTCCCCTGCTGGTGCATGCGAGCAATGGAAACTCACAGTTATCTCCGATCTGAGATTGGAGAGAGCAGTGGGGGTATGAGGGACAGCGGCGTTGGGACTCACCCATGTCAGGGACAATGGTGGCTCCACGCAGGCGAGGTCCAGTGCCCCTCATCCCTGCTGCTAACTCCAATCGGCGATGGCAGCAGGGATGAGGGGGGTGGGTGCTGGGACTTGCCAACACCAGGAAAAGCAGCTGCTCTCCCTGCACGCAGGTGTGCCCCCTTCTGCTCAGCCTTCCTGAAAGAGGGGAAGGAGGTGAGGCGGGCAAAGAGTCTGAGCCCTCTTTGCTCCTCCATCAGAGAAGCACAGGTGACACAACTGCTTCTCCTTCATGTGCCCCACCTCCCTCTCTCATTGCAGGAAGGAGGTGGGGCAGGCGAAGACAGGGCAGAGCCAACCTAGTCTACATTGCTCCCTGCTGGAGGAACGACAGGGGCTAGTCTGGACTGGATTTGCTGTGTACAGATGATTTGCCGTACCCTTATGTGAGAAAGCCCACGTGCAGCAAAACCTGGTCCCTGGCCCAAGTGTCGGGTGGACAATCCCCCTGGTGTTTGGGCCAGGGAACAAATGACGTCAGCTGGGTGCAGCCGTGCCCACTGATATCATATGGCCTGTGCCCCCCCCCCCCAGTAGTTCTGCACCCCTGCTCTAAGGGAAAAAGCCAATTTTTAATCACAGACATTTCTTCTATCTATTGCCACAGAAATGAAGGGAGGGAATGAAATTGACTCGACCAGACTGCAAACAGCTTCTGGGCTAATTAATTTAATTAAGGTAAACATAAGAAGAGTGTTCTTGAATGGCAGAGTACTGCTGCTTTATAATACCGCCTTCTCCAGCTCTTTGAAAAAGCATTATCTGTACACAGCTGAAGCAGCAGGGAATCTACTACAGGGAAAATATCCATCATGAAAAAACTACCATTTGAGACTAATCTATCAAAGACTGAAGAAAAGAATTGCAAACCAGTATCAGTTGGTAAATGAACAGAGTGAAGCCTAACAGGCATGAAATTACTACCTCCTCCTTGCTGCATGAAGTATTGCTCCATGTTATCGCAATCTATCTTCGTTCTACAGAAGATTATTGCTTGATCCATCTTGTGTTCCTTGATCGCACGAACGGTGTACTCTCCTTTCAAGATCTTAATAGCTTCTGACCACATTTCTAAACAAGGAAAATTATTTCTACAGTGTATTCAACATGTATATGTTTAAAAACAGCCATTCATTTTGACAAAATAGTCACAGATTTTACCTATGTTCCAAAACTTATTCTTTTAAAAAGATATTAACATTTCCTGCCTGGGCAAGTCTTTACTGTATGTGTGGGAGGGGGGATGTTTTGTCTTATTAGTCAAGGGAAAAAAGTATATGGTTGACTGTAAGTATTTTAGCCATTTTTGAACCAAAACAGAGTAATGTTGCTTTACTGATTCACACAGATTTTCCTTCATTGAATAGCTCTGCTAAAGACTCCAGTTTCAGCAAATATATATATTACATTCACCAAAAGACTGGTTACCTGCAGTATTAGCACCAGGTCTCGTATTATCTTTTGCATGCACCTCATCTGTCTGTAATGTGAAGTTGGGAAAATTAAAACAGTGATCAAAGTCATTCATTAGAGGACTGACACACAAGAATGCAGGACATCAGGAGCCACACAGTCATTTTTATTTTATTCTTTAGCAACTCTTAAATCACAGATGTCTGAAATCACAAGGCTTTATGAAAGCAGATTACGAAAGCAAGGACAACTGATCATGGATACCTCCATATGGTCTTGCGTTAGGGCTTTGAGTAACAAGTCTTTGAATACAGGAGCTGACCCCACATCTCCTGTAATGACGGACAGTAATTGCTGCTTCCCAGCCAAACATCTATAATAACAGAAGAAACTGTCTGTCTATTAGTGCCAAGTTCTTGAAATCTAGACACCTGAAACTTGGCATGCCTACTAAGTGGACCTTAGAAGTGTGCACCTTGGGGTTATTTTGTTTCTAAACACATTAACTTTAATTTAAATGTGTCTGTAAGGTTGAAGCTTGCAGTAACTTCTTCTGTCACTAGAGGCAGACTTTCGTAGCCAGTGCATAAGCTTTGCAGTTGATAACAGTTTGAAGCCACGGGAAATTAATAAACTGGGGTGGGGGGGACAGAGATACATCTGCTCCCTCCCTGCTTCTATACAGCAGCCACCCAACAGGGAAATGGAGTGGACAGACACCTCACTCAGGGGGCTATAAGGGTTCGCTGTGGCAAGGGATGTGCCTAGGGGTGCTAATAGGTGTGGTTGCCCTCAGATGGGGTGAGCATAATGTGTCCAACTCTGGTCTCTCTGCTGAGCAGATAGAATAGCCCTGCTTCCCTTTCCCTCTCTGCTGCAGCCTGATGGAATGGCTAATCATGGTTAGCAAAAACACCAGAGCGCACATGCCACCATGGTTAATTCCAAAATGAAAGGGAGGAGGAAATCTGCATTCAAGAGGAGAAGGAGGGAAGAGTCCACACCCAACCTCCAAACCGCAGTTAGGAAATTGGGTAGCGCATCAAAATAAAAAGGCTACAAGGCCTCTAGATAATTCCCATTACATTTTACAAGATTTCCAAGCAGCTTCCAATTCTTGAATTACATATTTCAAGTTGAAAATGACATTTCATAACAATCTGCTTAACATTCCTAATTTGAGTTCTGAAATCCCATTTGTATTGTCGTTTATTTTACAATTCTCCAACCCAGCTCAAATGTGTCCGCTAGCCTTGAACCTTGAAGCTGGAAATGTTAAACAACAGCAGCCTTTGTTCTAATGGATTATGTACTACTTACTCGGATGTGATTTTTACCAATCTTTTCCCACGATTTGTCGTTTTTGGGATTTACAGGGACAACAACATGGTGCACAGTATCTGGGACAGAATCTTCTCCTTTCAAATCTACCCAAGTGGGGAAGTGCATAATCTTTTCAGATAATTTCTTGACATCGAATGAATGCAGAGTTGCAGAACACACAATTACCTAAAAACACACAGAAACTTTAAGGTAAAGAGCTTCTTAACAGCTAGTACAACAGCTAGAAGAAGATTTTCTATGGTTAAAGAACTGTTTGCCTCCTTGTCAGCCTTTTATTTAAATATGTACCCCCCAAAAAAATAAAGCTCTCTTTTAGCCAATACAAATATTTGTTACACTTTGCTCAGACATCAGCTGTTCAGCCATTCATATCTGGTGAACTGGAAGGGATGTATGGAAAAGCTAAGTCAAGTTTCAACATTAAGAACTGAGGCATGGAGCAGGAAGCCTATACAAGTCATTTACAGAACAATACTAATCCCCTGGATGGCCATTTCAGAGAGATTAGGATGGGGCAAAGGCAGAGATTGGGGGGGGGGAGTCTGCTCCAGTTATCCCAGGTACACCTAAGACAAGCTCCAGTGGCATAAAACTATGGGTAGTGGTACTGACACTGGATCCAAAGCACATCTGCTTCTTCTCTGAGGCCCCAGGACTGGGCCCCTTATCTGAGCCAGCTTCTGGTATAGGCATTTTCACTCAGGTTGAGGGGAAAAAATGTTAAGTCCACCCCTCCACCACCACTTTGGAAATGACAGAGGATCCACAACTTCACTCAAAACCCCCTCTCCACTTAGGATTGCTCTGTTATAGTGTAGTGATGCTGAACCAGAACTCTGGGACATTTGTTTTTTCTGTTTTACTGCAATGTCTATAAATAAACGATTAAGTGGAAAAATAACATCATTTTATACTGTATGCATGCAATCGCCCACTAATACAGGTTAGTCTTCTGTGGGGTGTGTGTGTGTGTGTGTGTGTGTATATATATGAGAGAGAGAGAGAGAGAGAGAGACAGGAAGCCAGCAAGACCCGTGAACACCACTTGTTCCTTGGGTAGACTGGAACAACCTTTCCCATGTCATTTTCATTACTTACACTTTCATAAGGACTAGTTGCCCTGGGGGTGCCTGACAATGGGTTGATGCCTATGGACACCAGCAATCTGGGTGGAAGCACTTGGGTGTGTTCTCAGTGTTTTTGTTTACCACTATACTACTTCATAATCAAAATATTCCAGCTAAACTGATAGAAAATAAATTGTGCATATTCATAGTCACAGAAGCTCAAAAAACACTTGTGTGCAGCTTTTAGGTTTCCCTAGGCATAAGTGACCAACATTTGGAAAACTTATTTAATGGAAAACTTACATTGAAATAGTAAGTGTAAGCAAATCACATACCTGGAGTCTTTTTCCATCTGATGTTACCTGAGGAATCTGAGAGTGAATTCTGTTTATGAAATCTGAATAGCCTTGGCTAAGGAGGCCATCCTGTGCAGGGAGTAGAATTGTTACATAGTATCATTAGATGTTTTACCCATTCATTCTAAAGTTAAGATATAAGCACTTAAGTCTGGCTATTCCATTAACAATCCCCCCTCTAACTAGTTAAAATGGTCCTCTGAATCCATCAACTCCTCTTCTGGTTGGGATAAGCTGTGAAGGACTTAAGACAGATGGAAGGAAGAAGATGGAAGTCATCCTCTGAAGTAAGAATTGTCTTCTTTATCCCATACTCAGAGTGCAAGTCAGATTGCGAGGTGCTCAGAAAACCAGTAGTGGCTGGAAACAACCCAAGCTGCAAAGTGAGCAACTGCTGGGCCACCTTTCTGAAAAGGGATAAACTATTTCCTTTTCCCCTTTATTGGCCACTTTACCAGACAGATCAGCACAATTTTATGTTAAATATCTGTTGTCAGATAATGTTCGTTGTGGCCAAATTCTTGTCAGTAGCAATCTGATGTTGGAAGGATGGTCCTGGGGGGTTCCTTAGGTATGTTTTTGTATAGTTCATTGTTTGAGTTTGTTGCTTATATGGATGTATTTTGTTTTGAAAACCTATCTGATTTCTTTAATCTCTGCTCTGTTGACAGCAATAAAAAAGACATTGAGATTATTTCCAACCACAGGATCAAGCGAGGATATGCAAGGGCCCAACTTTCATGCAGTCGCTTGCGTGCCCCCGTTCACTTTACATATACAGAACATAAATTGCCTAGCCATGGCAATAGATGTCTTTGTCAACATATCATGGAGGCCACGGAGTTGAGAAAGCTCCATAGCAGTAGTGCGTATAATATGATTTTCACAATATGCTGTTCAAAAACAATCTCTATACTTACCGCTTCATCAAGAACCAGGAACCGAACTTGAGATAGAGTCAGTTTTCCGGTTGACACAAGATCATCCAGTCTTCCAGGAGTTCCCACAACTATGTCTACCTGTAAAATGGAATCGTGCACCACTACATTATGTTTTCCAAAATAAAATGGAAGCACCAACACATTTTCTGCATCTAGTCATAAGCAAGAGCCTTTCAAACATTTTTAGATTACTGAAACTTGTGGGTTGTATACACACCTAAAAGAGTAAAAGGTTAATGGTCTGTTGAAGTTCTATAGATGGTACAAGAGACATTAATTGGACACAATGCTTTACAATTCTTCTCATTGCTTCAGTTAAAAAGGCATGAACATACCTCTTCTCAAACACAGTTAGATTACTGACTTAGTATGTAATAATCCTTAGTTAAATTAGTATTAGAATCATAGGGTTGGAAGGGGCCTACAAGACCATCGAGTCCAACCCCCTGCTCAATGCAGGAAGCCTGATTCCCAGGCGGTCTCCCATCCAAGTACTAACCACGGCTGACCCTGCTTAGCTTCCGAGATCAGAGAAGATCGGGCGCATCCAGCCCAATGGGTGTTAGTCTGGCTTCAAGGCTCTTATCTACTTCAATGCTGCTATTCTGAGTTGCTCTTGCACTTGTTTTTTCATCTTGGATTTATTACTATTGTTTTCTAAACATTGTAAGCTGCTATTCAGTGTAAAGGTGGGCTATACAAGATTTCATCTGTGTACTTAAAAGAAAAATATCTTAGGGACAATTCAGACTTACCCCTTGCTCCAATACTGAGAGTTGCTCTCTTGCAGCAACACCACCAATAATTAAGAGTTCCCTAAAAGAAACATAACATTAGATTCAAGTTTTGTATTGTGCAGTCGTTTTACCAGCAGAGCAGCCCTCACCAGCCTGGTGCCCTCCAGATGTTGTGGACTACAACCCCATGATGGCTGGGGCTGATAGGAGTTGAAGTTTAAAATGTCTGGAGGGTGCCAGGTTGGGGAAGGCTTCAGTAGAAGAAGGGTCAGTTCACAAGTCAAGCCACAGTGAAAATAAGCCACACTGTGTTGATCGCTCGCTAATCCATGTTACTCCTGACAGACAATCAAGCGCTCCGTGGCTTGCTATGGCTTTTGCTCCCGCCTGCTCCTGGCATGTATCCCATGAGCCTTTGTAGCACAACCTCAGCAACCTATTCTACTAATGAGCACATTTGCTTTCTCACCATTTTAAACAACCCACGCTGAAGTGTGTTTGCTGGGTTTGGACATCATGACAACCCACTATGGCTTAGCATGATGTGCAAACCAGGTCTAAGAGTAGTGTGATTTTTTTACGGAATGCAGTGCTCAATTCCTGGGGCCCTTAATGAAATCTATGAGTCCCACCCTGCAATTCTACACCCCCCATTTTAAAAAATTGTACCTTAATTTAGGATTATCAACATTTTTTTTGAATTGCTTCACATTGTTCAGAGTTTGCTCCGCTAGCTCTCTCGATGGCTCCACAATCAAGGCTTTGGGAGCATTTGGCAGATGCTTCATTTGTGCTACTTGCGCACTTCCTGAAATGAGAACATTGAAAAATTCCTTAGTTTTAAGTCAATAATTGGAAATAACTTATATTTCTGTTATTTTTGAGATGGGAAGATCAAGAATAGTCAGTTGGATCTGGACTTAGTCACACATTGGGCAGACACACTGAAATCAATGGGACTTAAGCTAGTCATGATCCTCTTATGGGTATTTTAGCATACTCATGTCTGAAACGTACCTGCATGCTGGGATTTTGCAGCATTACCCTCAGGAGCCTTATCAAGAGCAATATAGCCATCTTTGGGTGGAAACTTAAAGTCTTCTTCACCAAAGTTGAATTTTAATTCAGCATTCTAAAACAATATGCAACAGAAAAACTTGCATAGAATAATCAGCAGGATTTTAAAAAATAAAACACATGCAATGTTTTCTGTGTCAGTGGTGTGCTAAAACATGCCCCTTAAAACACCTTTGAAAACTAATAGTAACAACCTTCCAAACCTGTTAGCCAACTGGCTTGCTTTTTGGTTTGCTCCTGTGGAAACTTTCAGAGGGTCCCCCCACCCCCACATTTAATATACCTGTGACTTTAAATGTAACTTTGCCCGATATTAACTTGAATAGTCTTTCTGTGCCCACACTGCATTAAGCAAGTCATGTGTTTTTAATGCATCAGTACGTATAGTTTTATCTTGAAACACAGAATGACTATTCAAAACAAACAAAGGATTCTAGAATACTTTTTTGCAGCACACTGGCATTACTCAAGACACTGGATCTAAAAGAACAATACAACGAGCTCCATGTCTATGGAAGCACAGGACTCATGCTTTTAAGTAGCACTTGCCTGCCCACTGTGCCACATGGTAACAACCTCTTCCGAAAGTGATGGGCATTTCAAAGCAACTCATCAAATGGCAAGAAGGTCTGCCATTCAAAGTAAAAAAAGTAAACAATACCACCGAGAAGTACCTAAAGCAGCTTTCTGATCTAGTCTAGGAACTGTGCTCACACAAATACAGCCAGAACTGAACTGCTCACTCATAAGGAGAGGTCAGCAGAGGTTCACGAACGCTTTAGCAGAAAAAATAAAGTCCCTCCCAACAAAAACAGCCCAATGAGAACTCAGTGGCCACAGAATTCTGACAGATGGGGGAAAATCCTGAAAACCAAGTGGGAGGGGGAATGGAGTGTTGGAAAAGGAGAATGGAAGAAGAGACACAGATGTAAAAAGGATAGCGAACCCTTTGTCTGGAAAGGTCATTTCTTGGATCACACTGAGAAGCCATTGTTAAATATTGTGCCATAGGGACAAAAATGAGGACTATCCATAGAAATCAATGGAAAAATCTGTGATTTAAACACAGCTGGGATTGGGCAGCAGCGTGTCCACCCCGCACACGCTCAAAACCCCCAAGATAGAGTAAACCCAAAACAGCCCTGTGAGATCTGAGCATGCCCAGTGAACATGCTTGGTGGCCAGAGAACATTGTTTGGTGTGTGTGTGTGTGTGTGAATAAAATGGAATGACTGTATGCTGCAACGTTTTGTTGTGGGGCGCACCTTTGGACTGCGTGTATTAACTGGTGTTGCCTGTTGAAGTATTGTTCTCACTCTGATACTCTGCTCAACAGGATTTTTATGCAACTAAATACATACAAGTAGGTTTCAGAAGGAATGTGAACAAGACCTGGAAGTTGTAATGACAGGAGTAGAAAAATATATTTTTAACTGATTAGTATAAGCCTCAAGTCCTTTTTGGTAAAGCTGAAATTTACCTTTAGAACACAAGCTGCAAAGAGTGCTTGGTTTTTTAGGTGCTGTGGGATTTCAAATGCAAGCCCAAGGTCCTTTCCTAAAAGAAAAGCAGTATGGTGAAAGATTTCTCAATTATGAATGTAATTACTGAATGGACATAAAGAGAAAACTAGACTACTTACCATTTTTGGAAAATGTGATTTGCCCTTTATCAGCGTCTATATAGCATCCAATTGTGTCATGCATAGTGAATTCCTACAAACAAACAAAAATGTAAACTTGTTTGAAAGCAATATCCAGCAGGAGTATAAAAGAGCAGCAACTGCACTGACCACATCATTATAATAATTTATTATCTTATGTTTGGATCTTCAGAAGTGCCAGTGGAAGAGGTTGACAGATGATGATTTTCTGGACCCCCAACATCTCCCCCAAACCTCTCCTGTGGATTGGAGGACCCTCCCAAATGGGGTGGGCTATGACGTGGGGGGAAGAAAGGGACCGCTGAAAGGCTCCAATTTTGGGCAATTCCCTCCTCTCCCCTCCTCCTGTGCCACAGCCCACCCCATTCAGGAGGGTTCTCGATGGCCAGGAGAGGGTGGGTGAGTCTTCCAGGAGGGAGGAGGAGGAGGCAAAGTCACCTTCCACAAGCCACCTTCTGCCTGCCTGCATTTCTCAGGATCCAAGCTTTAGTCTGTACATGCTTATGGATTAGCCAAAAGCATTTTATGTTCAGTAAATGAAAAAACACAACTCAACAGAAATAACTGATAGATACTACTGCAAAACCTGTACTGGTTTAATTTTTTTCTGATGTATACTTGTTTTGATTAGTATTAGATACCTTATTTCTTTTGTACATATAAATATTTCAATAAATAAGTACAAAATAGAGTCTCTAATTATTCATACTGAATTTTGCTGGAGGAACCCTTGCCGCCGCCACAAAACCAAAACCAAAATCAGGAAGACTATTTCAAACAGATAATCCAACGTTTGAAGATTTCCAGAAAAGCTAACTAAGGAAATATAGATTTTTAGTGGAAACAAATCTATGCACGACTATCTGGGCAAGGGGTAGCCATGGGAAATGTCTTGCTGCTGCTACTGACTCCCAGCTGTTTCAACAACGGTAAGCCAAACAATCATGAGCATATGCTGCCATGGTCAGGATTTTGCTTTACAACACCACTGCAAATGCTCCAAACCCAATGTTTGCACTGATATGCTGGAAACTGAAACATGGCAATAGATGCATACAACTAACACAATACAGGCTGTTCCTGCTCTACAGTTTTTATGCTTGATTTTTAGAGTCATGTTTTCTTATTGTCGTAAGAACCTCGTGTGGCGCAGAGTGGTAGGTGGCAGTATTGCAACTGAAACTCTCCCCATGACCTGAGTTCGATCCCAGCGGAAGCTGGGTCTCGGGTAGCCGGCTCAGGTCGACTCAGCCTTCCATCCTCCCGAGGTCGGTAAAATGAGGACCCAACTTGCTGGGGGAAAGGTAGTCACGACTGGGGAAGGCAATGGCAAACCACCCCGCTATAGTCTGCCATGAAAACGCCAGCGCAAGCGGCGTCCCTCTAGGAGTCAGCAATGACTCAGTGCTTGCACAGGAGGAACCTTTCCTCCTTTCCTTTCTTATTGTATTATATTGTGGCATCTTTTGCTTTTTTAAATGTCTGTTGCATACCACCCTGGTATTCTAGGATTAAGAGTTAAAAAAACTTTCAATAAATTAAACAAATAAATCAATAGGCATCGTCATGGGATTTCCCATGGCTAACCAAACACCCATAGGGTTATGCAAGTAAGCCTAAGTCCAAAATTTGACAAAATACTAATGTTAATCTAAGCAAACCTCATTGCACTCTTTTGTCAAAAATCTTAGGGCAGAATCCAATGGGGTGCTTATATTTACGCGAATTCCTTTCTGCCCAGCCAATTCCCTTCCACAAGTGGTGGGTCCTGCAGTTCTGCTGCGTGAGTGAGACCCACTGCTTACACAAGGGAGATTTAGCACTTCCTAGGGGAAACCCTGAAAGGAGTAGAAAAGCTCATTTCTAGAAGGCAGGGTAGTGGAACCTCCTTATCCCTCCTTCCAGAAACAAGCATTTCCACTGGTTTCAGTTTGCCCCAGAAGTGCTCAATCATAGTTGCACAAGCAGTGGGAATTGCTTGCACAACGGAATTGGTGGGACACAAGAGAATTGGCGGGAGCATAAGTGCCCTGTTGGATTCTTCCCCCAGTCTGTTAACTTTCTTCACTTTCATAGACCTATATAGCTGAATCATGAATGCAGCCTATCTCTTTGGATAGTGTTGGTTCACTACAATATTTAAGCATTCATTCTGTTCTTTGTATAAAGGAAAAAAACATACCTCTCCATAACTATCAAACTGTTTGTTATGAGATTTCTTCCCGGTTCCACCATAGCCGAAACCAAATTTGTCCGTGCCTAACAAACAAAAATATATATAATTAGAACAAAACAGTTTTTCACATTGGACTGGATCCAGACTTGCGCTCAGTGGAGTTCTGCATGCACTGAAAGGGGGCAGGGTGGCCATTTTTTCTGATTCCTCTTATTTATTTATTTCATTTCATTTCTATACCGCCCAATAGCCGAAGCTCTCTGGGCGGTTCACAAAAATTAAAACCAAACACACAATAAAACAATTTAAAATATATAGAACATTAAAACCACAATATAACAATACAACCACAATAAAATCTAGCAGCAGTGCAGGAGTTTAAAATACAGATTTAAAACAGCAAAGATAAAAATTTAGAAAGCTAAAATGCCTGGGAAAATAAAAAGGTCTTCACCTGGCGCCGAAAGGAATACAATGTAGGCGCCAGGCGAACCTCACTAGGGAACTCATTCCAGAGCCGGGGTGCCACAGCAGAAAAAGCCCTCCTCCTAGTAGCCACCCGCCTCACTTCCTTTGGCAGGGGCTCACGGAGAAGGGCCGCTGATGATGATCTTAAGGTCCGGGCAGGCACATATGGGAGGAGGCGATCCTTCAGGTAACCTGGCCCCAAGCAGTTAAGGGCTTTAAATATTAATACCAGCACTTTGAATCAGGCCCGGAAATGGACTGGCAGCCAGTGCATCTGGAAAAGTACTGGCGTAATATGAGCTTGCAGGCCAGTCCCTGTTAACAATCTTGCTGCCCTATTTTGGACCAGCTGAAGTTTCCGGACTGTTTTCAAAGGCAGCCCCACGTATAATGCATTGCAGTAATCCAGACGAGAAGTTATCAGAGCATGGATAACTGTAGCTAGGCTATCTCTGTCCAGATAAGGGCGTAGTTGGTATACCAGCCTAAGCTGATAAAAAGTGCTCCATGCCACTGAGTTCACCTGTGCCTCAAGTGACAGTTCTGGATCCAAGAGCACCCCCAAACTACGAACCTGATCCTTTAGGGGGAGTGCAACCCCCTCCAGAACAGGTTGAATATCACCTAGCCGGGCAGCTCTTTCCCTCTGCAATCCCATGTACCACCTTAAAAGCTGCTCCAGAGGATTGGGTAACATAGGATTCTGGAACACTATGGGAGGTGGTGCTGGGGCTGAAGGGGGAAACAGGAATCAGCAAAAATTGCTGCTTCATCCCCTTGCTCTAGTGTGGAGCCTTTGCTGGCTCACAGTTTCCTCCACGAACAGAATAAGAGTCTGGACAGAACCCATGGTGCTAACTATTCTGAAACAATCCACAGTATAATTCAGAAGATAGAGAAGTAAGACTAAGGCATTTTATAGCACAATGGCAGTTAAGTTATATTGCACCAAACCATATAGTTTTTGGATTACCATCCCATAAGATATCAACATTCTCATTCCTTAAACTTCTGAGACAAGAACAGCACCAGGTTTTGCTCTGTGCACTGCTGATTAGTGTTGAGCTAATGGGGGTGTTTTTTTGTGAACCCTTTTGTCCCTCCACAAAAAGCACCCTTTTCCCAGGGATATTTTGTACCTGTTAAGAACACATGAAGAACCATACTGGATCAGACCAAGGGTCCATCTAGTCCAGCATTCTGTTCACATAGTGGCCAATCAGCTGCCCACAGGAAACCCACAAGCAGGACGTGAGGACAACAGCACCCTCCTACCCATGTTCCCCAGCAATAGGTGTACATAGGCATACTACCTCTGATACTGGAGGTAGCACACAGCCATCAGGACTAGTAGCCATTGATAGCCTTCAATAATTTCTCTAACCCCCTTTTAAAGCCATCCAAATTGGTGGCCATTGCTACATCTTGTGGTAGTGAATTTGATAGTTTAACTATGCACTGCATGAAGAAGTACTTCTTTTTATCTGTCATGAATCTCCCACCAATTAGCTTCATAAGATGACCCCAGGTTCTAGTATTATGAGAGGGGCAACAAAAATGCCTCGCTAATCACATTTTGCACACCATGCATAATTTTGTACACCTCTATCATGTCTCGCCTTTCTTGCCTTTTTTCCAGCTGTTGTAACCTGCCCTCTTAGGGGAGTTGCTCCAGCCCCTTGATCATTTTAGTTGACCTTTTCTGCACGTTTTCTAGTTCTACAATATAGCTTTGTAGGTGTGGTGAGCAGAACTGTACACAGTATTCTAAGTATGGTTGAACTATAGATTTGTATAAGGGCAGTATGATATTGGCAGTTTTATTCTCACTTCCTTTCCTACTTATGCCTAACATGGAGTTTGCCTTCTCTCTCTCTCTTTTTCTCTTTTACAAGAGTTGTACACTGAGTTGACGTTTTCATTGAGCTGCCCACAACAACCCCAGGACCTCTTTCTCTGCTCAGATCTCATCAGTTTATACTTGAAGTCGGGATTTTTGGCTCCAGCATGCATCACCTTGTTCAGTTGTTAAGTCGTGTCCGACTCCTTGTGACCCCATGGACCCTAGCACGCCAGGCCTTCCTGTCCTCTGGTCTCTATGCATCATCTTACACTTGCTTATATTGAGCTGCATTTGTCATTTTGATGCCCATTCTCCCAGTTTAGAGAGATCCTTTTGGAGCTCCTCACAATCCCTTTTTGTTTTAACTAACCTAAATAGTTTGGTGCCACTGGCAAACTTGGCCACTTCACTGCTCACTCCTAATTCCAAATCATTTATGAACAAGTTGGAAAGCATTGGTTCCAATACAGATCCCTGTGGGACCCCACTATTTACATCCCTCCATTGGGAGAATTTACTATTTATTCCTATTCTCTGCTTTCTGTTCTTTAGCCAGTTACTGATTCATAACCGGACCTGTCTTCTTATTCCATGACTGCTAAGTTTGTTCAGGAGTCTTTGGTGAGGGACTTTGTCAAAAGCCTTTTGGAAGCCCAAGTAAACAATGTCTACAGGATCACCCCTGTCCACGTTTATTGACACTCTCAAAGAACTCTAAAAGATTAGTGAGACAGGACTTACCTTTGCGGAAACCATGTTGATTCTTTTTCAGCAGGGCTTGTCCTTCGATATGCTTACTAATTTTATCTTTAATAATGCTTTCAACCAATTTACCCAGAACAGATGTTAAACTAGCCTGTGATCTCCCAGATCCCCCCTGGATCCCTTTTTCAAAACAGGTGTTACACTGGCCATTTTCCAGTCCTCTGGTACAGAGGCTGATCTTAGGGACATGTTGCATATTTTGGTTAGAGGGTCAGCAACTTCATATTTGAGTTCTTTGAGAACTCTAGGATGGATACCATCTGGGCCCGGTGATTTATTTACTTTGAATTTGTCAATAAGGTTGAGAACTTCATCTTTTGTCACCACTATTTGCCTCAGTTCCTCAGACTCCCTTCCTGAAAATAAGTTCAGGCACAGGTATCTGTCCTATATCTTCTGCACTGAAGATGGATGAAAATAATTAATTCAACTTCTCTGCAATCTCTTTATCCTTCTTTAGTATTCCTTTTACTCTATTGTCATCCAACGGTCCAACTGCCTCCCTAGCTGGTTTCCTGCTTCTAATATATTTAAAGAATTCTTTATTCTGTTCTCATGGATGGATGCTTGTGCACAGATGGATGAGAGAGGGGAGATAGGAAACACCTTGATGGCCCACAGAAGACTTCCCCAACCATCCTCCAGATGTTTTGGACTATGACCCCCAGGATTCCTGACCATTGGCCACGCTGGCTGGGGATGATGGGAGTTGAACTCTGAACAGCAACAGGTTTGGGAAGGCTGGCCCACAGTCTCTTGCCCGATCCATTCATGTGCAGTTGATTAGTTACACAGCAGTGCAGGTTGAGATTGCACATCCACATTCTACCAGAACTAGGCATGCATAAATAGAGCTGAATCCAGGCATAAGTGTTGCCATGCAATGCTGGCAGACAAAAAAATCACTCAATTCAGAGTAAAGACAATGTTTGGGCTTTGCTTACCCTTAGTTACAACAGGCAGTTAAACTGGATTGGCCGTGGGTTGCTGTGATATCATAACACTTATTACTGATCTGAAATTGGCTGGGATCATGAGTAGACAAAGAAACACTGAGAATGGCAGCAAAGCAACCACATATCAGACCTGAGAGGTGTGGAAGGCCACTAAGGTAGGATGTTTTTGCATTTCTTGAAAGCATATTATTTGCCTCCTAAGTAGTTGAATGAGAAAATTTTGGTACTATCTACTGATAACCACCTTTAGGGCACAATCCTAACTAGATAGGTGGCCGCCACCGAACTTGGAGGCGACCGCCTATCCAACACAAGGCAGGAGTGGCACGGAGGGATCATTCCCTCTGCACCTCTCCTGCCTTGCTGTTTTTCACTAGATAGCCGTTTTTGGGGTGGGGGGCCGGCTGGGAGAGGAAGCTGCTGTATGACATAGGATGTGTCATATGCGCAGCTCCGCTCTCCCCGCCCTGGAACGCCCCCAGCCCCACCTCTTTTCAATTGCTCCGTACTCCTCTTGCGAGTGCGGAGGACAGGGCTTCTCCGCGCTGCCTCCAAGGCAGCACAGATGAGGGAGGCAGTCAGTTTTCCAGGAACTGACCTTGGAGTGCAGGCTCCAAGGTCGGTTCCCAGAAATGAGCATATCCTATGGCATGCTAGACAGTGTCTAGCGGCCATAGGATTGCTCTCCAAGTTTATTTTATTGAAGAAGGAACAGGACTACAAATTTTGTTTGAAATCTTATGTCCTCCTGCCTGATTTTTAAGCTTGAACAGAGAACCCCGCCACAGCAGTTCTTTTGATGTACCAGAAGGTGTGCCCTTAATGAGCAAAAGCCATCACTAAGTGTCAGAAGGTCGCAGTAGGTCACTGTAGAAACTCAGTTCTTTATGTAAATACTCACCCAAATCTAACGAGGCTTGCATAGAGGACCACCCAACTCGGCATAACCCTTGGTCACGACAGGACACTTCATAATAATATTTTCCTAGATCATTTAAGAAAAGCGTAGCTGTAACTAATTTCAGTTTGACTACTTGGTGATAATAAGGAAAATAGGTGTTTTTAACTTTAATATAAAACAGCCATCTTGACAGGTGTAAGCAGAAGTTTAATTGTTCTGAAGGCAAAAAGATAAATATTTACCCAGATCATTCCCATTTCAAAAACTCTGGTTAGCTTTGCACATATGCACATAATCATGGTTTGTGATACCTTTAGTTATGCCTTTAGTTGATCGGCATCCATGCCATTCCTTAATCTCCCTGCTTTGGCAACACAAACCATCAGACCCGATAGCTGAACAAGAGAAAGAACACACTTAAAACTCTGAAGACCTACTATAAACATTTTTAAAATATATGACATTTACACAAGACGGCAAGTCTTTCAAAAATAGTTATGAGCACTCTTCCTTAAGAAAACATAATGAAACTACAGACATTGGGTTAAGCATTTATGCCATAATGCTATGGATGTGTGTAGCTTTCTGTCTGTTGACAAAGCTACAGCAGCATCCTGTATGAAACAAACACATCAAAACTGTCCTATCAGTTACAATTCCATTGAAACCGCTTACTATATATTTTGATAGTCGGGTGTAGCTCAGAGCTAAAAACTTTAGTTCAGAGGACCAATTTTAAGCCTCAGTCAGATCAAGTTTTATGTGTCAGGAATCCATGTGGTAACATGCTGTAGCCATTTAACAACCTATTGCTTTCCCATATCCTTTGAATAGTTCAAAAAACTTAGCCACCTGCAACCATTCATTAAGCAATAATCAACATTCATGTGAATATTTCCTCTTTTTTGTATACAAGGTAAGACTTGTAGTAACAAATGTCCAATTTCCCATCTGTTATGCTTGCATGCACTGTTAGAATTAAAATAAAATACTTTATCTAGTGTTATCAATGGGAAAAATGTAACTTGCTGGTTACCTTCCTTCACTGATCTCAGCACGACATACATAGAATCCCCAGAAGATATCCCATCCCAGGCCCATGAAAGCCATCTTTAGTGGTGCACCATACAATGTATGGTCCTGATTTTCAAGAAGATAATCACCAAGTTATTGAGTGTTCACTAGAAGAGGTCAATATAAAACTTACCAAATGCAGATCCCCTGTCATATGGATTCATCTGCCACTTGTTGAGCACTATTGAGGAAGAAGAAAAAAATCAGCTGTACTGCCTTACTACAGAGGGATGAGATCCCACATTTCTATTAGCTGAAAAATAAGGCAAAGAAAATACTAATTCAGTTTAGAAGCCAAATCTTGCAGAAATTATCACACAGTTCCACATATACAATTCTGACTGTATGTGTTCGTTATTTCTGTAATCTTACACATGTATACCCTGTTTGTCCAGTTGTGATCATACTGAATTTTAGTACAGTTTAAACGGATTAATAACTGGGGATAAAATTCTTTTATAGGACACAATGCTGTTGTGAATCAAAGGGTTGGAAGGGGCCTATAAGACCACTGAGTCCAACCCCCTGCTCAATGCAGGAATCTGAGTCAAAGCATCCCTGACAGATGGCTGTCCAGCTTCATCTTGAATGCCTCCAGTGTGGGAGAGCCCACAACCTCCCTAGGAAATTGGTTCCATTGTCATATTGCTCTAAGAGTCAGGAAGTTTCTCCTGATGTTCAGCTGGAATCTGGCTTCCTGTCACTTGAGCCCATTTTTCCATGTCCTGCACTCTGGGATGATCAAGAGATCCTGGCTTTCCTCTCTGTGACAACCTGTCAAGTACGTGAAGAGTGCTATCATATCTCCCCTCAGTCTTCTCAAGGCTCAACATGCCCAGTTCTTTCAGTCTCTCCTCATAGGGCTTTGTTTCCAGTCCCCTGATCATCTTCGTTGCCCTCCTCTGAACCCTCTCCAGTTTGTCTGCATCCTTCTTAAAGTGTGGTGCCCAGAACTGGACACAGTACTCCAGATGAGGCCTAACCAGTGCTGAGTAGAGGGGAACTAGTACTTCACGTGATTTGGAAGCTGTACTTCATTAATGCAACCCAAAATAGCATTTGCCTTTTTTGCAGCCACATCACATTGCTGGCTCATATTCAGCTTGTGATCTACAATAGTTCCAAGATTCTTCCCGCTTGTAGTATTGTTAAGCCAAATCGGGGGTAGGAAACCTGGGGTTTCATCAGGGGTAGGGAACCTGGTCCCCTCCCAATGTTTTGGACTAGATCACCCATAATTCCTTACCATTGGCCATGGTGGCTGGGCCTTGTGGGAGTTGTACTATAAAACATCTGGAGGGGACCAGGTCATCTACCCCTGCTCTACATTGTTTCACTTAAATATAAACTTCAGTGTAAATATATACTTAAATATAAAAAATATAAACAGCTATAAGAAATATACATGATCAATTTTGCCATTTCAAGTATTTATAGGTTACTATTAACAGGGAATGTTAAATAAATATGCCAACTACAAGTTTATGTAACACCCAGATTAGGATTCTTTAATTTACATTAGATTCCAGGTATCAGGACAGTGTATATTTCAGCAATCTTAAAGATAAGGACTTACCTCCCCCACCAGTTTTTATAGTAGTTTTCCCCTTTTTGCCTTCCTGTTGGTCCTTTAGAGTTTCATAAACAATTTGAATAACTGGGATGCTGAATGCCTGAAATATAGAGTTCTCCATGTAAGTTATATGTTTTGAACCAATTATGTTCATAGAATCATAGAATAGTAGAGTTGAAAGGGGCCTACAAGGCCATCGAGTCCAACCCCCTGCTCATTGTAGGAATCCAAGTCAGAGCATCCCTCACAGATGGCTGTCCAGCCTCGTCTTGAATGCCTCCAGTGTGGGAGAGCCCACCGCCTCCCTAGGGAATTGGTTCCATTGTCGTATTGCTGTAACAGTCAGGAAGTTTTTCCTGATGTTCAGCCGAAATCTGGCTTCCTGTCACTTGAGCCCATTATTCCGTGTCCTGCACTGCGGGATGATTGAGAAGAGATCCTGGCCTTCCTCTCTGTGACAACCTTTCAAGTACTTGAAAAGTACTATCATATCTCCCCTCGGTCTTCTGTTCTCAGGCTAAACATGCCCAGTTCTTTCAGTCTCTCTTCATAGGGCTTTGTTTCCAGTCCCCTGATCATCTTTGTTGCCCTCCTCTGAACCCTCTCCAGTTTGTCTGCATCCTTCTTAAAATGTGGTGCCCAGAACTGGGTGTTCTTCTAGGCTTGAGATACAATGTATTTTTGACTAAAGAGAGATAAGACAAATGTTCAGTTTTTTGGTGCACTAAATTAGCTATGGCTATGTATGCTAATTTAACCTTCAAGATGTCAGTTACGCATGAAATTCTTTAAACTCCTGAAAAACAGGTTCACAACCCAAATATATATTTGAACATTATTTTACACACAACAATTGAAATTTCACTTACACCAGTTTTTCCACTCCCAGTTTCTGCAGCCTGTGTAGAAATAAGATTTAATAAAGAAATTAAGATACATTTGTTATTTCTTCAGTATTAAAGGTTTAATCCTTTGTTATTAAAATACTGGTGGAAAAGTTTAAAACTGCAGTAGAACACTGGTACATTAGATGTAGATAAACATCTTTTTCTGTTATAGTTCTTAAAAGACAATATTCAAGTATACATTCTATTCTGCACAGGCACTGAAGATGAAAAATAAAGAACTATATAGTCTAGAAAGGAGGAGTTTAAGCATTTCACTGCAGAAATGCAGCTAAGGTATAGGTTTGTCATATACGTATAGGATTCAAGAAGAGGATTTTCGTAGAGGATTTTATCTTACATAATTTTTTCTAGCAACTTGGATACACAAGATCCCCGCCCAATTACTCCTAACAAATTTGGTTTAGCAGTGAGTTTTAAATGTATTTCTAAGCAGTGTTGCCAGTGTAGTAACCATGCACTAACAATGCTACAACATAAAGGTGGTACTAAAGTCTAGCACAAAGTTTGATACAAGATAGATGATAATTGCAAAGTGGTTTACTATATTTATCAGTACAAGCCTATGCAATGTTAGGCACACTACCTCACTCTGCAGAGGCCTGGGCTGTAAAAGATCCAAACAGAATAATGAAAGCTATAATCCTAAACACACTAAGGAGCCAGTCTATTGAACAAAATGATACTTATTTCTGAGTAAACATGCTTATGATTGTGCTGCACAAGAATGGAAGGCTAGAGAACAGACAGCAGCAATACATACCATAAGTACATCACCACCTCCTAAAATCAGTGGGATGGACTCTGCTTGGATATCAGTGGGAAGACTGCAAGAAAAACATAATAAACCCCATAAGCATTACCAGGGCATCTAAAAATTCAATATTTGCAGAGTGCACTTTTCAGCTTGCTTGCAACAGAAAAATAAGTTTGTTGGGGAGAAAAACCCTTCTTTGTAGCCACACTCTCTCATTGTACAGTGCTCTAATACAGGAATTCTTTCTACAAAACTAAGCAGTACTGCACACTCATTTAACAAATTTGAGCCTGATTCTTCTGCATTTTGGATACTTGTGTTATACCTCTATTTTTCACCCACAAAAGCATGGTAATATCACTTCCATAGGAAGAGTCCATTGAAATGTGACAAGATTTCCAGAATCACTGCTTGCAGCATCATTATTGGTGAAAATTCCTGTGTGTATCCATCTGGAAAGTAATGGATAAATGAAAGTAATCATACTTACAGCCAGTCCATCTCTTCTACAGCTTCAGCTATCTCTGGCATAACACCCATTTCTGCAAACAAACAACATCAAATGTATTAGCCAGAGACAATATTGCTCCAGATTGTTCCATACAAGAGAACATTCAAACATGCAGATTTTGAAAGGGAAGAACAAATTTGCAAGAAGCACCTCACCCTTTTTCAAGGCCAATGTGTCATATGCAAGAACTCCTGCCTGTGTATAATCCATGCAAATTTGAAGAAGCCATGAAAATGTTCAGGATTGTATGTGAAGAGATGGTCCTTTTAGTATGCTGGTCCCAAACCATTTAGGGTTTTAAAAATGACCAGCTGTTTGAAATGGTCTTGGAAATGGGCCGGAAATGGGCCAGAAATGTTCTAGTATGATAAATATCACAGGACATGAAAAACTGGCCCTAGTCAAAATTCTAGCTGTAGGATTTTGTAGAAAATGACATTTCCAAAGACTTTTCAAAGGCACTAATCCAACCTTGATGTAGCCAAGGCATGTTACTCCTCCTCCAGGAATAGACACAGCTGATGCATTAGGCTAAGCTCTTGACCACAGCTGTCACCTTACTCTCCAAAAGCAAGGTGGATCCACTAACACTCCCAAACTGCAATTTTAATTGTTCAAGGAGAGTGCCAACCCATCCCAAACAGACGTATTCCTATCAGCAGTCACACTAACCAAGAACACTTGTGCCTTGTCTGGATTAAGCCTCCGCTTGTTCCTTGGGGAAGTAATTCTGTTAGGCTATCCTATCTCACATGGAATTTGAAAGACTAGGAGCAATCCTTTGTCCCCTGGACAGCATCTGGGAGACACAGGATTTTTTGGATTCCTGGCTCTATGCTCAAAGACAGGGCTCCAAGCTCGGTGCCAGGAAACTGCACTCCTCACCCCCTCCACCTTGTAGCTGGCGTAGAGAGAATTGCGCCGGCTGCCTCTCCACTCGCAGTAAACAATCAGTAAACAGAGCATGGAGATGGGGGAAAGGCGGCTTCCTGGGGGTGGGGAGGGGAAGAGGCCGGGGTGGCTGGCTTATGCCTTTTCCTATTGCTGCCCCAGCTTCCTTCACTCTTCCTCCCCAAAGCCTCTGCTAGACAGGTGAAACCGCCCATCTAGCTAAAATGCAGTGTGGAAGGTGCGAGGTGCCTCCCTCTCTGCATACGATACTCATAAGCCTCCAAGTTCGGGGGCTAACAAGTACCCAGGGTGCAATTTTATGGCTGCTTGACAGCAGCTAGATGGCCATAGGATTTTTCGTTTTCTGAGAACCAAGCTCGGAGATAGCACTCCAAGGTCGGTTCCCAGAAAACCGACTCCCTGCCCCCTCCCCCTTGTAGGCAGCGCGGTTCATCCCTGGCTCTGCACTCAGAGAAGCAGCGCAGAGCAGCTGAAAAGCGGGCGGAAGCGCCGTTGCGATGCTTCCTATGTGCCATCTCGCCTCCCTCTCCCACTCCAAGGTGCCCTGGCTAGACAGCTGAAATCGGCCATCTAGCCACAAATGCAGGGTGGCCGGAAGGCAGAGAAGTTGTTCCCCTCCGTGCTCCGCCTGCCCTGAATTGGATAGTCGGTCACCTCTGAGTTTGGAAGCGGCTGACTATCCCCACAGGATTGCACCCTAATCCTATCCAATCCTACGCATGTTTAGACAGAAAAGACTCCTACAACTTGCAGCAACTCCCAGCTGGCTGGGGGAATGCTGCGAGGTGTAGGAATTTTTTCTGATTAAACATGCATAGGACTGCACCATAAACTGACACATTTTTGGGGGAAGTGGAATAGAAATATAAGAAGCAGAATATATCCTTGCCTCAAACGTTTGCCGCTTTAAAAGGGTGTAAGCTCCACATCATAACCACTCGTTGTGATCACCAGAAAGAATAGCCAGATTGATTGAGTATTTGCCTCAATTCCGCTCTTCCTCATTGTTGGTAATGGTATTGATGAACAAACAGAGGTCAGTCTATACATTCTCAGAGACACCCTTATTAGGGCAGTTAGGCTTAACTGACCATCAACTGAACTTTTCATCAGTTAACAATGGGCACTTTAAATACTACATTGGTTCCAGTGTGATCCTACAACAGAGAAAATATCTATCATCTATCTATCTATCTATCTATCTATCTATCTATCACAGATGGATCACTTTTCTTTCTTACAATAAATGACAGTTTTTGCTTTAAATTATAAAGTATTTTACATTTCCCTCAATATTTCGGAAAGTCTCATATATTGGCAACAGGAAAGCTTATTTGCTGGACAATCCTAGGCACGTATGCTCAGAGGTCAGTCCCACTGCGTTCGGTGAAACTTCTGCCCAAGTAAATCTGCATCAGATGTCAGATTTAGGGCGCGATCCTATGGATTATTTAGAGGGAAAGTCCACAGGCTGGGAGTTGTAGGGCTTTTTTTCTGTCTAAACATCCATAGGATTGTGCCTGTACTGGATCAAAAGGACTGGGCAACGGTGACAAGCTTCAGTCTTTAAGAAGGAACTGGCTCCAGTCCCAGTAGCCCCCGCCCCCCTCCTGCGTCGCACAAGAGCTTGGGCTGAACTCTGGCCCGAAACCGATTCCGAGACTTTGGTCCAAGCGCAGCCCAGACGCGGACCCTCTTTTGCCACGAGCGCGCCCACCACAGCCTCAGCCAGCCGAGCCCTGCCAAGCCCACGCTCTCTGTTGTCCTGCCCCGCTCCCTCTGGCCTAATCCCTCCCTCATCAGCACCACAAAGGGAGCCTCGCTCTCCTCCAGCCTCCCCAGAGGGGGCCACGTACCTGAGAAGGCCGCCATGCTTGCGCCTCTTGCCGACCCGACAAGCTTATGCGGCTACTTCGTCAGCGCCTCGGCTGGAAGGCGCCTGCGCACTTGGGAGCCCCTCTGCTTTAGTCCTCCGGTCTGCACACCAGCCAGACAGCTAGGGTTCCGGTTGGAGCGATTTTACATGATTGTACTGCAGTGTTGCTTTCAGCTTTCAACCGAGGCTAATAGAATCTTGTTGTTGTTGTTCAGTCGTTCAGTCGTGTCCGACTCTTCGTGACCCCATGGACCATAGCACGCCAGGCCTTCCTGTCCTGCGCTCTCTCCCGGAGCGTGCTCAAGTTCATCTTCATTGCATCCGTGATGCTATCTAGCCATCTCATCCTCTGCCGTCCCCTTCTCCTTTTGCCTTCAGTCTTTCCCAGCATCAGGGTCTTTTCCAGGGAGTTTTCTCTTCGCATTAGGTGGCCAAAATATTTGAGCTTCAGCTTCAGTATCTGTCCTTCCATTGAGCACTCAGGCTTGATTTCCTTTAGGATTGACTGATTTTTTGGCCTCTTTGCAGTCCAGGGGACTCGTAAGAGTCTTCTCCAGCACCACAGTTCGAAAGCATCAATTCTTCGGCGCTCAGCCTTCCTTATAGTCCAGCTCTCACAGCCATACATTACTACTGGGAAAACCATAGCTTTGATTAGACGGACCTTTGTCGGCAAGGTGATGTCTCTGCTTCTTACTATGCTGTCTAGGTTGGCCATAGCTTTCCTCCCAAGGAGCAAGCGTCTTTTAATTTCATGGCTACAGTCACCGTCTGCGGTGATCTTGGAGCCCAAGAAAGTAAAATCTGTCACTGCTTCCATTTTTTCCCCTTCTATATGCCAGGAAGTGATGGGGCCAGATGCCATGATCTTCGTTTTTTTAATGTTGAGTTTCAAACCAGCTTTTGCACTCTCCTCTTTCACCCTCAACAAGAGGCTCTTGAGATCCTCTTCGCTTTCTGCCATTAGGGTGGTATCGTCTGCATATCGGAGGTTGTTGATAATTCTCCCAGCAATCTTAATTCCGACCTCTGATTCATCCAACCCGGCATTTCTCATGATGTACTCTGCATATAAGTTAAATAAGCAGGGTGACAATATGCAGCCTTGTCGTACTCCTTTCCCAATTTTGAACCAATCGGTTGTTCCATGTCTGGTTCTTAATGTTGCTTCTTGACCCTCGTACAGGTTTCTCAGGAGACAGGTAAGGTGGTCTGGTACTCCCATCACTTTAAGCATTTGCCACAGTTTGTTGTGATCCACACAGTCAAAGGCTTTAGCGTAGTCAATGAAGCAGAAATAGACGTTTTTCTGGAATTCTCTTGCTTTCTCCATGATGCAGCGAATGTTGGCGATTTGATCTCTAGTTCCTCTGCCTCTTCTAAACCCAGCTTGTACTTCCGGTAGTTCTCGGTTCGCATACTGCTGAAGCCTAGCTTGTAGGATTTTGAGCATAACCTTGCTGGCATGTGAAATGAGCGCAATTGTGCGGTAATTTGAACACTCTTTGGCGTTGCCCTTCTTTGGAATTGGAATGTAAACTGACCTTTTCCAGTCTTGTGGCCACTGTTGAGTGTTCCAGATTTGTTGGCATATTGAATGCAGCACTTTAACAGCATCATCTTTTAGGATTTTAAATAGCTCGGCTGGAATACTGTCATCTCCGCTAGCTTTGTTGTTACTAATGCTTCCTAAGGCCCACTTGACTTCACTCTCGAGGATGTCCGGCTCAAGTTCAGTGAGCGCACTCTCATGGCTATCAGGGACATTCAGATCTTTCCTGTATAGTTCTTCTGTGTATTCTTGCCACCTCTTCTTAATCTCATCTGCTTCTGTTAGGTCCCTGCCTTCTTTGTCCTTTATCATGCCCGTCTTTGCACAAAACGTTCCCTTGAGATCTCCAATTTTCTTGAAGAGATCTCTAGTCTTTCCCATTCTGTTGTTTTCCTCGATTTCTTTGCATTGTTCATTTAAGAAGGCCTTCTTGTCTCTCCTTGCTATTCTCTGGAACTCTGCATTCAGTTGGGTATATCTTCCCCTTTCTCCCTTGCTTTTCGCTTGCCTTCTTTCGTGAGCTACTTGTAAAGCCTCATCAGACAGCCACTTGGCTTTCTTGCATTTCTTTTTCTTTGGGATGGATTGAGTTGCTGCCTCCTGAACAATGTTACGGACCTCTGTCCATAGTTCCTCAGGCACTCTGTCTATCAGGTCTAATCCCTGAAATCTATTCCTCACCTCCACTGTATATTCATCAGGGATATGATTGAGGTCATACCTGAACGGTTTAGTGGTTTTCCCGACGTTCTTCAATTTAAGCCGAAATTTTGCAAGAAGCAGCTCATGGTCTGAGCCACAGTCAGCTCCAGGTCTTGTTTTTACTGACTGTATGGAGCTTCTCCATCTTTGGCTGCAAAGGACATAATCAATCTGATTTCGATATTGACCATCTGGTGACGTCCATGTGTAGAGTCGCCTCTTGTGCTGTTGGAAAAGAGTGTTTGCTATGATCAGCATGTTCTCTTGGCAAAACTCTATTAGCTTTTGTCCTGCTTCATTTTGTACACCAAGGCCATGCCTGCCTGTTATCCCGGTGATTTCTTGACTTCCTACTTTGGCATTCCAATCCCCTATGATGAAGAGGACATCTTTTTTTGGTGTTAGTTCTAGAAGGTGTTGTAGGTCTTCATAGAACCGATCAACCTCAGCTTCTTCGGCCTCAGTGGTTGGGGCATAGACTTGAATTACTGTGATGTTGAATGGTTTGCCTTGGATTCGTACTGAGATCATTCTATCATTTTTAAGATTGTACCCCAGTACTGCTTTTCCCACCCTTTTGTTGACTATGAGTGCTACTCCATTTCTTCTAAGGGATTCTTGCCCACAATAGTAGATATGATGGTCACCTGAATTCAATTCGCCCATGCCTGTCCATTTTAGTTCGCTGATTCCCAAGATGTCGATGTTCAATCTTGCCATCTCATGTTTGACCACCTCCAGCTTACCTTGATTCATTGATCTGACATTCCAGGTTCCTAAACAATATTGTTCTTTACAGCATCGGATTTTCTTTTCACCGCCAGACACATCCACAGCTGAGTGTCCTTTCGGGTTTGGCCCAGCCGCTTCACTCTTTCTGGCGCTACTTGGAAATACCCTCTGCTCTTCCCCAGTAGCATATTGGACACCTTCCGACCTGAGGGGCTCATCTTCCGGCGTCATCTCTTTTAGCCTTGTGATACGTTCCATGGGGTTTTCTTGGCAAGAATACTGGAGTGGGTTGCCATTTCCTTCTCCAGCGGACCACATTTTGTCAGAACTCTCTGCCGTGACCTGTCCGTCTTGGGTGGCCCTGTACGGCATAGCTTATGGCTTCACTGAGTTACGCAAGCCCCTTCGCCACAACAAGGCAGTGATCCATGAAGGGGTAATAGAATCTGCCCACCCGCTACTCGACAACCGGTGGACACGTCAGCCCGTCCTGTTCGCTTCCAAAACGCCCGCAGAAGGACACTGCATGCGTCCCTATGGCCATTCGGAAGGGGCGAACGCACTCCAATGGTGGTCCTCGGACACTAGATTTTGTACTTCAGTGCCAGTTTTTAGCCAACTTACCTGGGGAATTAAAACGGGCTGATTGACTGCCGTGCAATTTATTTGTAGTCCGAGCCTATGCATGCTTACTCGGAAGTAAGTCCTACTGAGTCCAATGGGACTTACTCTCAAGTACCTGCTCCTACCCATGTGAAGCCCCACCGAGTTCAATGGGTTTACTCCAAAGCAAATGTAAGATTTCAGCTTTAGGACTGCAACCTTATGCTTCCCTCCTGTACCACTTACCTACAATTAAGTCCTATTAAACTCAATGGGACTTACATCTGAATATAGCATCCCACCGTTAATGGCGCGTAAACACACTATCCATTACGTATCATGTTCATTCAGAAATTAGGTCCCACTGAGTACAATGTGTTTAGGAACGCTGCCTTAAAAAGGGGGAGAGGGAAGGGCATACTTTTAAAATAAACGCGTTATTTCTGTCAATACTATTTTAGTTTCAGTTGAAGGCTACACCGCACAAACCCACTATTTTCTCTTCACAAGCACCCGTTTCCTTCCTTCTGTCACACCGTGGATTAGTTTTCCTATATTAATCTGTGATGGAGCATTTTGGACTAAATCCCATTTTGTTCATTTCGCACAGATGTAGGATTCTAGCAGCCCAGTCCTAGCCATGTTTACTCAGAAGTAACATCTACTGATTTCATTGCACGTAGGTAGAATCGTAACGGAGCCACTACGGGTGCAATCCTATACATGTTTAGACAGAAGAAAGGTCCTACAACTCCCAGCATTCCCCAGCCAGCACTGCTGACTGAGGAAAGGTGGGAGTTGTTTAGACAGAAAAAAAAATCCTGCTTGCGTAGGACTGCGTCTTTGCTCTCTTCCCTCCGGAAGGGCTCCTGTGTCGTTAACTGCTGAGTGGAGGGCAGAATTTCAGCCCATGAAGGCTGTACTAATGCTAGCTGAATTTCTGCTTGTCATGCACTTATCTATTAAAGACACCGACAGATGAGGGGGAGGGACCTTCAACTGTAGCAATGTAGCATTATTAATTGCTCAGTATTTTATCCTAGAGATGCTATATAGCAATAACTGTATGCTAATTTTTTACTTTCATAAAAATAAGAAAACTACTGTATGTTGAAGAAATCCTGAAAGATGATGATCATTAAACGCACATTTATACATGCAGTCATCTTTAAAAAACAAAAAAAAAACATCAATGTATCTCAGTGCCAATTTCCCGCAATTGTACAGTTTGATCCAGTTTGATGCATTTTACTGGCAAGTAAGCCGCCCTTTGTTCCGCGAGCCGTTATTCCAGATAATTGCGCGAAAGATCCCTTAAAGATGCTCTGTGGAAAACCCGAGGAGGGAAAAGGGATGGGCGAGTACGGACGTTAATATGCATTACGAAGCCTCAGCAGTAGCAGTCCGTGATCTTGAGGGTTTTCCGAGCCACGTTGACTTAAGCAAAGAAGCCAGACTGCGTTCAACGCGCTTTACTGCCCCGGAAGGGCCCGCGCAGCGATTGCGATCTTGCGGCTCTTTCTGTCGGCACGGGAACGTCTTGCTCAGAGAGGGAAGGGTTAAAAAAGAGAGTCTCCCCTGACAGGGTTTGTCCGCTACAGGCCGCCGTAGCAGCTGCAGCAGCGCTGACAGCGTGTGATCATGGCTGCTGCTCGAGCAGGCGAACTGGAGGCGACCGGAGGCGACGTGGGGCAGGAGGAAGAAGAGGAGAACATTCTCTATGATTTGCTGATCAACACCGAGTGGCCGCCGGAGACCGAGGTTCAGGTGGGTCGCTTCCCCCCCGAGCCATCTGTGGAGCTCTGCGGGTCCTCGCTTGGGGAGCAGACCCGGCCGCGTCGAGAGCGATCAGGTCGTGGGAAACGAGAGCGTGTCATTCGCTCCCTTAGGGCCGCGCTTCGCACGCATGCCCAAACCCCTTAGCAAAGCCGTCCCATGAATGCTGGCTCATAAGGAACGCCCGTTGTGCTCAGTGGGGCTTAGTAAGCAAGTTTTAGGACTTATTTACAACACTCATATCTTGCTTTTCTTCCCTGGTGGGCTGCCCAGACGGTTTCCCATGCAGAAGCTGACTACACCCAAACTTGCTCAGTTTCAGCATTGTGTACCTTCAGACCATGCCCTGGGATTGCAGTCTAAAACAGGCAAGGGGCTTCCATTGTAGCAATCGTTGAGACTCCTGGGCGCTCTTGCAAACGGGTGTGGTGGCTGAGCCTCAAGTGGGCATGAGCATGACATACAAGACATGGGCTCCACCTTTTTTTCTCATGTCTTGGTCTTCAAGGGAGATAACGAGTTATAGTGTGTATTAGCTTTTCCTGGCTACCTGGGTGTACAGGTCATGTTAGATTTGGATCTTTGAGTGTAGACTTGTGCCCTAAGTTTGTGTACCAAACTTCATTCTGATGTTTTGACATACAGTGCCATTATGTTGAAAACAAACGTGGATTATTTAAACATATTCTGTCTTTCCATACAAAGGTGACCAAGGCTGCCAACAATGAATAAGATAAAACACAACATCAAACAATCCTGTAAAACTGAAAACACTATATAAAACAAGCAGACAAAAAACAGGTCTGTAAACAGCTAGTTAAAAACATATGAACACGTGGGTTACCGAATGGGTGAGTTAAATAAGAATTCTCACTCAGCAAAATAGCATTGTGTGGTTTTCCTCTAAACGGACAACTCAGGTAACCTCCTGTCCGTTGTGTATACCTGCTGGGAAACTGAGACTGGTCCATACATTCTGTGTCCTATGCACATAACCCCTTTATGAATGATCCATACATGGCGAGTATGAATTGTGCGTATACTCTTGCAAATGGGGGAATTGAAAGTGTGGATATTGTACCCACTGGCCCTGCCACCAATCTGATCTCACCTGTATGCAGTCAGTCGTACATGTAATTGATCGCCTGTACAGGATGTATGTCTGCATCACATATGCATGCATGTTTTTCTTACAGGAGCCCTATTCTCTATTGTATTTAGTCACTCTAGTTTGATTGAACACCGTGGGATTTACTTCTGACATCTTGTCTAAGAATGCATTGTTTGGTGGTTTCCTGGCTTTTGCGTGCAGTTTTTCCTCCATTCTTAAAGGTTGAAATGACTCTTGTAAGGCTTAATTACTGGCAGTTAAGAGCTTTAAGATAGAATGTACTGGTATTTTTTTCTATTTTTGGCTCTGCGCACCACTGGAGTGCAGACCCTGAGAGTTTCTCTAAAACTGAATTGAGCTCTAGAGCTGAAAGAGGTTCCCCACCCCTGATATAGGATTACAGCCTTGCAGCACAATTCTATGCATCTTTACAGAGAAGTAAGCCCAGGTGTGTTCATTGGAGTTTACTCCTAGGTAAGTGAGTATTGAACCTTAGGGTGCAATCCTATGAGTTGTGACCTGGGTACTTGTAAACCCCCAAACCCGGAGGCTTACCACTATCCTGTGCAAAGAGGGAGGCGCCCTGTGCCTCTTTTGCTGCATTTTAGCTAGATGGGCAATTTTGCCTGTCTAGTGGAAGCTTTGGGGAAGGGGAAGGAAGGAAGGAAGGCTGGAGTGGTGATAGGAAAAGGCGTAAGCTAATCATCCCAGTCTCCCCCATTCCCTGCCTCTAGGAACACCTCCCCACCCCCAGGTCTCCATGTTTTGTTTACCGAGCGTGGTAACTGGCATGATTCTCTCTGTGCTGGATAGAAGGGGTAGGGGGTAGGGGCAGGGAGTATGGTTTCCGGGCTCAGGGTTCAGAGCCCTGTCTTTGAGCCCAGGGGACATAGGATTGCTCCCTTAGTCACTTCCATACATCCCTCTGCTGTTCGATCAACAAATGCTAAATTACACTATATGTTGTTTTACATAAGCTTTCTAATGATTGAGCTCCATTTATATATATAGTATAATGTTAGTGTGATATACCAAACCGGGTGGGGTCAAGATTCAGCTCTAAAAGTTAAATAAACTTAGGATGCAATCCTATGCATGTTTAGACAAAACAACTCATAGTATTCCCTAGCCAGCCATGCTAGGAGTTGTAAGTCTTTTTTTTCTTTTCTTTTCTGTCTAAACCTGCATAGAACTGCACCCTTAGTGGGGAGTTGTAAGTTGTCTTGAGTCTTTAAGGCTGTAAATATGAATAGTAACCTTGTTATTAGATTCTCCATGGCTATTAGAAAAGGGATGTTTTTGCAAAAATGTCTAATTGCAAAAGTGTTTACTGTTAGCTTAGAAGTGTGTAAATACCATGTGTGGGAGGGAGGAGTGACTGTTTTGCCCAGTGGCAAGAGCAGTGGATCTTTAGGGCACAATCCTATGCATGTTTAGATGAAAAAAGCCCTACGGCTTCCAGCATTCCTCAGCCAGCATGTAGGATTCTAGCAACCCAGCCCTAGCCATGTTTACTCAAAGGTAATGGCCATTGCTTTCATTGCAGAGTCACTACCTGTGTAGTTCTATGCATGTTTAGACAGTAAAAAAAGTCCTTCAACTCCCAGCACTGCTGACTGGAGAATGCTGGGAGTTGTAGGACTTTTTTCCGTCTAAACGTGCATAGGATTGTGCCCTTAATCACCTTTGTAACCATGCTTTTTTAGTGTCTGTAACAGATTCCATTGGCTGCTTGGCTAGCATAATCAGTACACCAGTATGATGGCTCTTTGCTAAATTGAAGCCAAACCAAATCAATGTTCTTTTTCATGTACATTTTTCATCATGCTGGAGGTTTCATTTTTGGCTTCTGCCATTGGGGTTGCATTGAGATTCTACCTTCCACCGGTGACTGTAGCACTCAGTTGGGTTATTTGTGGGAGTATCCCAAGAAAGAGGTGCTAACTATGTGTGTGTGCATTATCTTATGTGTGGACTTCACCACATGTATTGAACTAGCTACTTGTTTTGGATCTGTAGCTGTTCTTGCAGGGATTGGTACAGTCCTCACATGGCTTGTGAGCATTGAGTGCACCCAATCACTCACTTTCTGAAAGGGCCCTTGGAGCTGAAATTGGAATAGAGTTTTTAAAATAGTTGCTTAGCCCAATGGGTAAATAAACTATATTCACTTGGAAGGCTGGTGAATAAAGAGTTCCGTGGCTGCAAACTAACTCACTTCTTGTAATTGCAGCCAAGAGGCAACCAGAAACAAGGGGCATCATTTATCATCACTAGAGCAATTACAGGTAAATATGCATGGCTTGCTCTGATGGATTGTTCAGTGGATTTTATTTGGCTGAAATGAATGGGGTGTGAATTCATTGAATATGTTATTATGGTTTGTTATCTGATATTGTCATATACTTATTGTATTGCGGGCACAAGTACAACAGGTATTGCATAGTAATTATTGGGAAACACATTCTTCCTTTTAATGTTCCTTGGAGAGCAATCCTCGGTGAGAGTCCCAGGGACCATAGGATGGTTTGGAAAACCCCTTCTGAGGTCAGAGACAGTGCTTCCGCCTTAGAAGGAGGAGTCAGAAATCAGACCCCTGCACCCTCGCAACCTCACAAAGAGAACCAGCGGCCTCTCTGAAGTCGGAAAATCAACCTCAGAGAGGTGGGGAAAGGGGATGTTCCTGCGTGTGGGGAGGGGATGAGACTTACAGTTATACAGTTTATCCTCCCGCCTCCTCCAGCCTCTTTCCCTCCCCCTCCGAAGCTGAAAAGCTTCGCTATTGAGAGCTTCAGCTATTGGGCGGTATAGAAATGAAATGAATGAATGAATGAATGAATGAATGAATAAATAAATAAATAAATAAAAGCTGACTTCAGTTTGGCAGGGCATAGGAATCTTGGAAGCCTCTGAGTCTGGGGCTTCTGAGCAGTGAGGGCTCGTTCCATCGGATTGCGCATTTCGTTTCCTTTCTGTCTCCCGGCATCTTCCCCTGGCCCCACCATAATCTCTGACAAGATTGTGTTCCATTGGCATTGATATATAAACAACATCCAGGTCTTTTGATATGTTCTTTACACGCTCGCCGGGTTCACGCGACACGACAACCCCAAGCGGGGATTGCATATTCAAAATGGTGGCTGCATGCACCACAGCCTCACTGTAGGTTAAATAACCCATGGTGGGCTGTTGTGTCATGCAAACAGCACCAGTGTCTAATGTGTGTTATACGTTTGTTCTGGGAAAAGGTTCATGAACAAGGAAGCCATGGCACCTAGCAGCAAAAGGGTCCTGATGGTAGTATGTTGGGCTGCCCACCTTTATAGCAATGGAAGTTCATGACCTGGATTCCTCTACCTTAACTGAGTTAAGAGGAGCTGCAGTATGGGAACTCCAGATACAACCCTCGCATAACCCATGGTCTGTTTTAGAGTTATGCAAGGGTTGTTTAGCTGTCACACAACCTATGCTCATTGGGTTCGGTTGACACAACAACCCCCCAAGTGGCAGTTGCATATGCAAAACGCAGGCACCATGGCTCATCATGGGTTAAATAACCCACAATGAACCGCGATCTGTTGTCCGCAACTGGTCAATGTGCAAGGCTGATTTACTGGAAGGTATTTATTTTTTAATTACAACGTTTATATACCACTCTGCATCTAAACAGATGAATGAATGATGCCAATAAAAACAGAAAATAGATGGCTGAACTTCTTAATAACTGAGCTAAGGAAAGTACTGTTAAGATGTAAGATTGGTGGGGTAAGAGAATTAAGAAGGTGAGTTTTGGCAAGGAGAGGAAGAAGGTAAATGGCCTTCCCTCTTCCAAAATTGAAGGAGATCGAAAATAGCAAGCTATTTTCCCATTGAATGTCTTGGTGCTAGGTGTGTGTATTTTCTCTGAAAAACAAATCCAGAGAAGATATGCAAACCATCTGCAGAAAAATAGCTTTTTCTACTAATTATGCTTTCTTTCAGAGATTTGAGCAGGCCTTTTTTGTTATCTAAATATTTTTCTTATTTCATAGGCCCTGCCTTATTTTTGCTCCACTATTTGTGGTACAGGTAAGTTATTTTATATACAAGCTATCCAAAGCCTTGTCTTAAGTTAATTTGTAAGAGCATGTGGGATTTGCAAGGTGTTGTGTTACCCAGTGTTTGGCTGCTATAGCAAACCTCTGTTCTGAAGCATTCATCTTTGAAAATAACTTTTGCTAAATAAAAAGGGTACCAATCTTTTTTGTGCATGTATCCCAGTACTGATACTGAATCAATGCCAGTCTATAATAATTTGCATGTATTTTTTAAATAACTCTTTGGGAGCATAGGTCTGATTCGAGAAGTTGTACAGGGCTGACAAAATTGCCATTGTACAGATATTTATTAATTTTATTATCGTCACCTGTATCCTGCCTTTCAGAATAAAAATCTTTCTAATAAAACAATAGTAAAACAGTATCTGATGGAATGCCTCTCCCAGCATGAACCTACCCATACACTTCGCTCATGATCTAAGGCTCCCTTCCAGGTGCCTCCTCACAGGGTGGCTTGGAAGGTGGCAACAGGGGAGAGGGCCTTCTCGGTGGCAGCCCCCCAATTATGGAATGAACTCCCCAGTGAGGCCTACCTGGTGCCAGTATCGTTATCTTTTTGGAACCAGATTAAGACCTTCCTGTAGTCCCAGGTATTCGGCAGCATATGATAGGTTTTTAATCAGGTTGTGGGATATTGTTTGGATATGTGTTCATGTATGTGTGTTTGTCTGTTTATATGTTTGTAGCTAAACTGTTTTTATATTATGCACAATATTGTATTTTTAACATTTTAAAATCTTTTAAAATTGCCCAGAGAGCTGTGGCTATTGGGCAGTACAGAAATGTATTAAATGAAATGAAATCAAGTTGAGAAATATTTTAAAAATGGCAGGATAAAACATGCCTATTCTAAAATTCAGATATATGAGCTTTTCACACTCCAACAGAAACTTGTTTGTACTTCCAGTCCTGCAAAATCTTCCCTCCCTATTGGACTCGTCCGCCTGGTCAGTAAGCAGATCAACTGGCATTTGGTGCTTGCACGGTAGGTCACTTTTCTGTTCCTTTGAAAGTCCGAGTCATTTGGTATTGGTGGTGGAAGATTGCTCCCAGACATCAGTGAGAGAGGAATTGCTTTCTACTAGTAGAATGTGTGTGTGTGTGTGTGTGTGTGTTTTGGTTAAGAGTTCAAACTAAAAGTTACTTTTAATACAGCACATGCTGCTATGTCTGTTTTTTCTTACTCAAAAGTAAGTGTGGTGGAGCTGATCTGGATTGGGACCTTAGCATGGGGGGTGGGGGGGATTTAACACTTAGTCCTCCCTGCCGTGGCCCCAGTTCAGATTGGGTCCCTTCAGGCCAGTAATTTGCAATGAAAATGCGTTCTAGGTCTTATTCCTAGTCAAATTAAGCCAAAAAAACAGAATTGGCCAGCTATGAGATTACTCCTCTTATCTGTGTGCTTAGGTCTTCACTCATCTGATCTGGTGCCTACATTTACAAAAGTTCTCTGTTTTATCATATAGTTGACACACACTGGGTTGGATCCCAACTTAGTCATATTTAAAGTAGAACTAAGTCTGGATTCAGACTGATTTTGATACTGTGTGTCTTGTATAGAATTATGTTTCTTCAGGCTCCTCTTTGCTTATGGTACTCTGTAAGGCACCGTATACACAGATGTCACTGTATACGTCAAATAAACAGCCCACAATTCTATATCCTTGGGTTTGTATTTAATAGTTTCAGAGTTGGTGTATGCATCTTGGCAAAGGAATAAGAGGTTTTCTCCTAAACAATAATCTTTTTTTTGTGGGGAGGGGAGCAAATTAAAAGTGCTTCACAGAAGCAGGAAGCAAGATCTGTCATTCAAGTCAAGTTACAATGAAATGACTTATGGTGGGAATGTCCTCTGAGGTAACTGGTTGGGGAGTATGAATTGGTTTAGAGGTTTCCTTCACTAAACCTCTGCGCCTGCGTGTATGTTGGAGGATTTTATTTCCCATAGGCTTTGAATTCAAAATGAGTAATGGCAGTTAGTGTTGACAGGGCTATAGGGAAGAACATTCTGGATAACTTGTCAAAAATTGTTTCATGAAAGATCTCAGACATATACAGGAGGCTGTTTCTCCTCATGTTTCCTTTCCTGTTGAGCAATAATCCACATCCAGAAGGGACTTAGTATGTTGCATTCATTTTCATTTTAAAGACAAATCCTGGGATGCAAAGGGCATTCTATGAAAGCACTGGGGCTTTTTCCAGAACACCCCTCCCCTTTCCCGCTTCACTCTAGTTTGGAGGAATGAAGGTGCAGCAGTGACTGTTATTAGGGTAGCAAGGATTTCATCCATACTATATAGGACCTTAACATAGTATGGCTAAAAGCTGGGGTTCAAATGAGATAGTGGGAAATATTGGGGTGGGGCAGCACCTACTGTCCCTCACTACCCTCTGGAGTCGACCCCTGTGGTTGTAGCTCCTTGTGTTCCTGGAAAGATTCTCCCAAGGGTTGGGAGACCTTCCAGAACTACGTACAATGCGAATTTTGGGAGGAATAAACAAAATATTAATGTGAAATAAAAACACACACAGATATACAACACTTTGCTTACAATGAATTAATATTCACTTTTATGTTTTCAAATGAAATAACTGGATGGACCTTTGCAGCTTTTAACAAAATGCTTATGACCCCAAAAAGCTGTAACATGAGCTCCAGGCACCTAATGGGCTCTTTGTATCACTATCTGTGACTTTGATCCCTGTTTGGATGATGTTTAGTACTCTCTCATGCACTCTGGCCTGTGAGTCATGGTGACTGTTGGTTCTAATATTGTATATGAAATAATTCATGTTCCAGTAGCTTACTTATGCTAACTCATGTTCACTTTAGATTTATGACCTTGAGTTTATAAAATTATCCCTGAGAATAATTTCTTTTGGAAGCAGTAATTATTATGTTGGGATTTTCATTCAAGCCTTTTCTCTTTTAGCAATGGAAAACTGTTAGCAGCTGTTCAAGACCAGTGTATAGAGATAAGGTATGATAAATAACAGTGCAATCCTGTGCATGTTTACTCAGAAATAAGCCCCATTGGGCTAAATGGGGTTTATTCCCAGCCAAACGTGTGTAGGATTTCAGTCAAAAATTGTAACTGAATGTGTGTCCCTCATTTATTTTTGTTTTAACAATTAGAATTTGCAAGGTCATATAATAGCTGTCAGAATTTGCAATGTCATTTGAGTTTTAGTAGCCAATTTTGCTCTAGGTATTGAGATAAATTCTGAATAAGTGGATGGTGAAAAATTTGGTACGACTCTTGTCTCTATTTTTCATATTTAATCTGAAGAACTTTAATATTTTATAAACACTTGCTGAATTGAAGGACTGTTTGATAATTGCTGTACAAGAAATAATCTATTAAAATCTAAGGACTTCATCATAGATGCAATTTATTCAAATCAGATTCACTGTATAGTTTCTCTTTAGAATTTATATGTTAAATCTGTAAAGTTCAAAGTCACCTGATAGGTTTGTTTGAGGCTATGCAGCCATTCAGGAGAGGGAATACTTTTTTGTAGTAGCATGTAGAACACAGTGCTTAAGTGGCTATATATCCAGTGTTGCTTAGTGGACATCAGCTTCTAAAAATTAGCCATTCTTTAAGCATATGAACCCCAGAGCTTCCTGCACAGATGGCTCTGTATTTCAGCAGTGTAGGAATTCATCTTCATAAGAAAAAAGGGCAGTGCTGTGTTACATGGTGTTTTGAACAATATTCTCTTTACTGACCTGGCGACTGCATTTTCCCCTAGGCTACTTGATAGATTAAAGGGCATTTGCACAGTTGCTGTATGGCATGCTAGAAGTGCTAGATCCGAACATGACTGCAGAAATCCCACTACGCAGATGTCCTCGCTACTCTTATTTCTCTGCTAAATGTTGTTCAAACATCTCTTCGTTCTCCTTACTCTTTCCACTGTGCTCTCCGTGCAGGGGTGGGCAACTTGTGGCCCTCCAGATGCTTTGGCCTACAACTCCCATGATCCCACACCATTGGCTATGCTGGCTGGGGCAGATGGGAGTTGTAGGCCAAAACATCTGGAGAGCCACAAGTTGCCCACCCCTGCATTGCTTAATTGTTATGTCACAGCATGTGAGGAACTGATAATGCATGTTCACTTGCATAAAAAAAAAATCTGCTTGAACAGTTTAGTATGCTGTTAATGTGCAAAAGCTGTGTGCGTTTCTTTCTTTTAAACAAACAACAAACAATATGGCCCTGAATTAGGACAAGCATGAATTGCATATGAGGTTTTATATGTGGAAATCAAATGTTGCAGGTCTGCAAAGGATGAGTTCGGGTCTGTCATTGGGAAATGTCAAGGTATGTAACTTCCATATCCAAGTATATTACAATTGAAGAACAAAAAATAGTAACTAACAAGCAGGGCCCACAACAAAATGTTGCAGTCAGGAATGTTCCCTGTTCAGGATTCCAGTTCCTCCAGGTTTCTATCCTTCCCTTGACAGTCTATTCTGTGCCCACTGAGCATGCCCCGTCCTTATTGGGCTGTTTTGAGGGTGTTTACATGTGACAAACAGCCTCCATATGAAGACCTTCATAATGTAAACTTCTTCTTCATCAGCTATCAAGTTGTCTTGTGGTGCTCAATTTCATCCCAGATTTGGAAGCATACTAAAAGAAATAAAAGGGAAGGGGATCATGTGAGCCCATGGAATACTTTAGCTCAGGTGGGGCAACACAGGGAAGCCAAATCCCTAACATTGATATTTGTCTCAATATTTCCAAGCAAGTTTACAAACGGCAGGGGGTGTATAAGGGTTAAACAGCCCTATAACAGACCATGGGTTATTTGAGGGTTGTTTAACCTGCAAACAACCTCTGCTGCCTGGGTTCAGATGACGCAACAAGCTGCGCCTTGAATAGGCAAGTTGGCGCTCATGGGCATTGCAGCTCTTTGTAGCTTAAATAAGCCATGATGGGCTGTGGTGATCATGCGAACCAGGTCACTACCTTCTATGAAATGTGTAAACATGGTGTCCCCCACCACCCCTGGCCCCATAAGTTTCCCTTTCCATAGCTTTCACCATTGTTGTTGTTTAAGAATTGGGCGTGTTGACACTATGGATGGCAATCACTCCCACTCACTTCAGCATTAGAGATTAGCAGCATGCAGAACAGCTGTATGTCAGACTAGAATTAAACAGGAATGCATAACTTTGGCATGGATATGCAAAAGGAAAAGCTGCACTGATTTAAATGAATATGTGTTATTCAAGAGATGGAGCCCTCTGTCTGGAAAACATGAAAATGCTAATCATGTATAACTTTAGCACTAGCTTTATTAACATACCTTCTCTCCCCCTCTTCCTTCCCACCCCCATGTAGTCCCAAAGGATCCCAACCCACAATGGAGACGTGTGGCATGGAGTCATGATTGCACTTTGCTTGCCTATGGTGAAAGCACAGGAACTGTGAGAGTATTCGATTTGGTCGGCAGTGAACTCTTGGTCATTTTACCGGTATTTACTTTTCTTTTCCAGATCTTACAAGTCCAATTTGTATGCAAATGGAAGCTTCTGAGCCATTACGCTTTTAATATTATGCACTTGCATTGAGAGCTTGCATTATGAACCCTTTATTGTTCATTTTGTTGAATAGTTGTTTTGCATGTTTATTGGTAAATTTGCATTCAGTGTTTGCATGATGGTTAAACAATCCACATTAATTTTATTTGTGCCAACAATGCCGCTGATATATTGACTGGAACAGCAGTTTTTGCAACCCTCCAAAAATAGCATTTCCAGACACAATGTGGTTTAGCACCTGAACTAGTAAAAATTGACTGCTTCCTATGGGTCAGAAATCTTGCTTAATGCAGCAGCTTAATCATTTTATTTTATTGCACCATAAATATACTAATCAGGCTGTCTGGTGTGCAGTTTATCACACAGTTGTAACTTCTTGGAAGCGCAAGATGAGGCAGCTTCTAAAAGAACCTCTATAATTATTGGAAAGAGCTTCATGCTGCTAACCTGCTGCTTAAGCATCATTAATACATCACTGAACAATATCTGTACAGTGATTGTTTGGTTTTATTGTCCAGATTGTAATGTATCAAAGCCTCTTTTTATATCAGCAGTACTCAAGAATATGCATTCTCTGTTGAATATTGGTATGACCAACCAAATCAGTCGCTGTTTGGAGCGAATATCCTATTTGAGCAATTTCCTAGTTCCTGAAGTAACTTTGCTGAATATATTTTTGATATATTTTTAATGTTTATTTTGTGATAGGGTGCTAGCTTCCCAGGAGACCTAACCTACGCTATTGCAGGATTGATCTTTCTGGAATACAAAGCAAGTGCCCAGTGGTCAGCTGAACTGCTAGTCATCAATTACCGTGGTGAACTAAAAAGTTACCTTGTGAGGTAAATATAACTTCCTGTACCCACCAATATTTAATTGGTAATCCAGTTTTAGTAAAATAAACTATGTACTTTTTCTTCGTCTAGTGTCGGAACTAATCAGCGCTTCCAAGAGAGCCACAGTTTCAGCTTCAGCAGCCATTACGTCCATGGAATAACAGCAGTAATTTATCATCCTGCACACCGGTAAGTTTGTTTAGTTGAAAGATTTTTTTAAAAATTAAGTAGTGATGTGCTTTATGCAGTTTGGCTGCATTTTGTAACAAGTCATCAGTCCCATTCTCTTCTGAATTGCAGTGAGATGATTGATGGAAGGTATCATTCAATGGCATTTACAGAAACTGGTGTGATTCTGTTTCCTTTTGAGTTTGGATGGCTGGAAAATTGTCACAAACACAGTTTTGGTTCTAGTACTCCGTCACTTGTAATGCTTAGCAGATTGATCCTCTGGAAATTGTGGTGCCCGCGCAAAAGTGCTAGGTGAAGGTTCTTATATGTTGCATGACTCCTGCTCATTGTACTGCTGCAGCCCTCAGGCTTCTTTTGATTGGTTTCCACTTCTAACAGCTATTCTAGAATCAAGAAGAAATGCAGCCTAGGCTGCACTCCTATGCATTTTACCTGGGAGATAGCCACATCAAACACAGTGGGGCTTGCTTCTCAGCAAAAATGCGTAGGTTTGTAGAACTCATCCTACAAGTCTGATTGTTGTTCTGAGCTTACAGAGTCTGAAATAGGTGCAGAACCTCAGGCCTGGGGGCCAAATCCAGCCTTCTGGGGGTCCCAATCTGGCCCTCTGTGTTTTCCCAGAATGCCATATCCCATTGCCTGGCCCCACCCCCTTTCCTCCAACCGCCAATTGTTTGGTGGTTTCCCAGGTTTTGTTCAGTTTTCCCCCAATCTAAAAGGCTGAATTGCCTCTCCTAAGGTTTAAATACTGGCAGCAAGAGCTTTAAACTAAAATAGGCTGGTAGTTTTGGTTTTTTGGGCCCACCCACCCCAGAAAGCATCTCCACACTTGAATTAGGCCGTTGGGATGAAAGAGGTTCTGCACCTATGGTCTAGAAGCTAGAGCACTTCAGAGAGGCCTAGTTCAAGGCTTTCCAAGAAGGAGGCTCCACAGTTTCTAAAGACAATTTGTTCCATTTGAGGATGGATATCTTCTCAGTTTTTAAACGCATTGTTTTGCACCCGATCTTCAGTAGATATGGTAAACAAAGCTTCTCAGGGCAGTTCAAATGAAAGAATAGATTAAACAGGCTTAAAACAACGAACGTAATAAAAAATTAAAACCTTGCGAAATAAGGACATAGTCTGAAGGCACACTTGGCAGCCACCTTGCTGAAGCTAAGCAGGTTTGGGTCTGGTCAGTGCTTGGAGGGGAGACCACCTGGGAACCACATGTAGCCACCTTGAGTTCCATGATGAAAGAAAGGTGGGATATAAATAAAATTGCAATAATAAAAATCTAAAATGCCTTGGAAAAGAGAAATGTCTTGTCTGGTGCTGAAAAGGTAACTCTGGGCACCAGGCGAGTCTCCTTCGGAAGGGTGGTATTCTATAAGCATGGCACTACAACTGAGAAGACCTCTCTCTCTTGTAGCTACCTACTTCACTTCATTTGGTGGGGCACCCAGAGCCTCAAAAGATGACCTAATGGCCCAGGCAGGTGCCTATGGGAGGAGATGTTCCCATAGATACTCTGGTCCAAAGCCATTCAGGGCTTCAAAGGTTGGCACAAACACCAATATTCTTAAGGGAGAACTTGTTGATGGCTTTAAATGTTGTTCGTTAAGCTAAACAAAAACTTGTAGCCAATTCTGTCATTTCATTTAAACTCCAATCACACACTTCCAATCAGTGATGACCCCCTCTGTCTCCCTGTTTATTTTTAAACTTAGGCCCTTTTCTCTGCCTGTAAGTGTCTGGAACAAACTTGCAACACGATAATGGAACAATAACATCAAACCATATTAAAAGTTGAACATCGGAATACAGTACTGATGTTTAAAAAACAGCGGAATGTTTCAAATGTAGTAGTCTCTGAGGCCACAGAAAAGCTGGCGAGAAAGAAGTGTTTTTACTGGATGTGTAAAAATGCCAATTTTTATAAGAACTGCTTCCAGTAATCTTCCTTGTTCTCCCTGCAGCCCCCTATGTCCCCTGAAAATCTGCTTTACAGGGTTGGAGGATCCTCCAGAACAGTGGGGGAGGTGGTGCTGGGTGTTGCAGAGGGAGGGGAGTGTGAGTGAAAATTGCCTCCCCTTCCTTTTCCGCCAGTGGAGTGTTTTGAGAGGGACTCTGTTTAGGGATGCTCCAACCAGTGGAATGAAAACCCTGTGTGACCTTGAAATAAGCATATGAACTGTGTTTCGTCTAGTTCACAGTATTCTCATATAGCCCTCTGTGTTGAATGAGTTGCGTCCCTTGTGTTAAACCGACTTGCTGGGTATAATCACTGAAGGTGGAATAGAAGGTTTGTAGCAATGGTGATAGCTCCCAAATGAATTTGTTCTTATGTGTTATGTTCCCCCTTTCTTTTCTTTTTAAATGATCATCCAGAAATGTTAGTATTTCTTTCTAGCAAGATAAAGTTGTGTTGCCAAAATGACCAAATATTTTGGAATGTCACAAGTATTGCTGGCAGAAATCCTCCCCTCACACTTCTGCAATTTTGTTCCAGCACAGAATAAACCAAATAGAGCATGGTGTGTGCGTTGGCCTTTAAAGCTTTTGCAAATACATTGATAATATTCAGATTCTTTAATGTGTTTCTGTCATATTTGAAATAGATTTATTTTTAAGCCAGCTTGGTTGTGGATTTTGGAGTTTTGCCCATTGCTCAAACAGAACCGCCAAACTTTAATAACTAAAGCTTTCTGTTCTCCTTTTATAATATGTTGGGCTAAGATAGTGAGTATGAAAGATATGCTAAGAAACCACTTTGTGACTATACCGCTTAGGGGTGGGACATGCGTTGTGTTTCTCGGTAGTCCATTGTTTCCCTTCTTGTTTTGAATATTTTGAACTCTGCTGAAAATATTCTATTCGTGTTCAATTCCTTCTTAACAAGGCTGTTATTCCCCATAGATTTCTTAGAGAGCTTAATCACTTTTCTGAGGGAGTAAGGACTATTTCTTGCTGTAGAATTGGTAGTGCTGATTATTGTGTGTGGTAGGGTGTGTTGCTATCATTTTTACAGCCTCCAGAGACAACACCAGCCCTCCCAGTGCAAATGTTAAAATACAACATAATCAACAAAACAACATTGCTCTAAAAAAAACCCCTAACCCAAATGCCTGCCTGAACAGCCAGGTTTCAAAGCCCGGCAGAAGCTCATCAAAGAGGGGGCATGGCGGAAGTCACTAGGGAGGGAATTCCACAAAGTGGGGGCCACCACAGAAAAGGCCCTCTAGTCCTCACCAGCCTAGCTGTCCTGGCTGATGGGATAGACAGAAGGCCTTCTAAGGCCAATCTTGTTGAGCGACGTCCCTGGTGTTGCTGGAGGCGCTCCTTAAGATAGACTGGACCAGAACCGTATAGGACTTTAAAGGTCAATACCAACACCTTGAATTGGGCCCAGAAAACAACTGTCACCCAGTACAACTCCTTCAGCACTGGAGTGATGTGATCTTGCTGATGGCTGCCTTTAATCAGGCGGGCTGCTGCGTTCTGCACCAGCTGCAACTTCTGAACCATCTTCAAGGGTAACCCCGCATAGAGCACATTACAGTAGTCTAGGCAAGAGGAGACCCGGGCATGAACTACTGATGGGAGCATATGGTTAGGGAGGTAGGGGTGCAGCTGCCGTATCAGATGGAGTTGGTACAGTGCTGCCCAGCTCATGGCCAACACCTGACCCTCATGGACAGCTGGGAGTCTAAAACGATCCCCAGGCTGCGAACCTGGTCCTTCAAGGGCAGACGCACCCCATTCCACACCAGGTCAACCTCCCTTTGCATTGAGTTCTGTGGGGAAAAGGTAATGGGCCGATGGGGCAAAGATATTTTGCAGGGGGCAAAACCTGCTCCTCATCCATGTCATGTAGTCACCTTGGGGAGGAGGCAGGTTTAGCCTCCGTCCCAATGATGTCTTATAATGAATCCCTTTCATATGTAACGACGGTTGTCTTTCACTCATATTGCATGAGTAAAGCATTGCATTTGGAGCAAATATTGCAGCATAGGCAAAACCTGCCCACTGCCTCTGATTATGGATGACTCGACCTTCACCGCTAGTTTGCACAACATGGCAGTGCATTTTCTAACCCATTGTTTAACCCATGGGTTTAAGTGCATGAGCGGGAGAGAGCGGGCATGTTGTGTGCAGCACATCCACTACTTCCACTGTTCCCTAGCAACCCATGATTGGCTGTGTCATAGGTTGCTTAGCATATCATCTGAACCCGGAGGGCTGGGTTGTTTAGGGGCTAACTAACCCAGTGCTTAACCCAACAACCTATGGGTCGTGTAAACCAAGTCACTGACTGGGATTTTGTGTGCAGCTGGTATCTTTGTGCTGAATTCACACAGATGCATTCCTGCCCCCCCACCCCCAGTGTTCCTTGCAATGTACAGGCCCTCCCACAATGTACCTGTCAAAATGAAGGACAATTCACTAGTTGTAAATAAGGAACTACCCCTAAGCTGAAGTTTCTGTGCTAGGCCATTTCTCATTGCTGCAGCTGCAGCATCTTGGTAAACTGTTGGTGTCATCTTTTCTTGACATTCTTGACATCACAGATCTGACAAAAGGGGTTGTGGCAGTATAGTTTTGGAAGGTGAGGGTTAAGATAAGGTTTTCCATGGAGACCTTGTGTGCTGTGGGGCAAAATGTAAGATAGGGGCTCTGGGCTGAGTTCCTGATCTAAGAAAGCAGTTGTTTGCTCTTCAGAGCAGGGGGCAAGTTGGGTTTGGAATACATCCAAATGCAGCACTTGCTTTAATCTGGAGCAGTTTGTTGTAACACCCCATTCCTGGTTCATTGCTTTAGGGTTCAGTTTCCAGTGACTGAAAGCATCCCAAAGAACTGACCTCATTCTTTCCTTCCTTTCTCCCTTTCCTACAGTGAATTCCTATAAAGATCCACAATAACATTTTTGGAAAGCCATCCTTTGCAAACCTGTTCCAGCGTATAATGGATTTTACAGTATCATATATTTACACTTTGGTGCATGCAACAGTGTCATCAAATGTTTAAAATGGAACACTATATAGGTGCGAAAGTAATGTGGTTGTCATCACCACATTATTTCTTAATAAAGCTATTAATTCCTCTAGAAGTTGTGGATCATACTCTACAGGTGGATAATAAAAAGTCAGGCTAATAGAAAAAGTCACTTGGACAAGAAAGGGTGAGGGCGGGAAATTACTGGAAATAAGTTGTTTCTTGACTAAAATAGATTGTTTTGTTTCTGCCTTTCTGCAATAGCTTTTCCTGTCTTTGGTAAATGGTTTTTATTTGATAGATGTTAGTAGATTACGTCAGCAGAGGCTTGGTTTAGATGTAATGTCAAACCGTGGTTTTGTACTGCAAGACTGAGCTAGGTTAGTCTAACACTAGATACAACCCTCTGACTGCAAATCAAGCTTTGATCTTGGCTTGTGATCTTGGCTTGCAGGGAAAGCTGGCAAAATTTGAGAATGTGTTTCCTCAATTTTTAAATTCCAATACAAAATAAGTGGTTGCTACCTTTCTTTAAGTGAGTTTACAGCCCTTCCACTTCCTCTCTGTAAATGTACTAGAGCAGCCATCTTGAATGCTAACATGATATTACCAGGTTTTTAAGTTATTTTCTTATAAGTGTCTTTCTATTATTTCTCTATTTTCACACAATAACCATTTTAGCTATTGCTAACGTAGCACTGGCTCTCTCTCTCTGTCTCTTATTTGCACATTTTTTGATATCGTTTAACAGAACAACATGGATTAAATAGTCTGTTTCCTATTATATTGCAAATAGTTTTGAATACTTCCCTCTCAGTGCCACTTTATCTGTACAAAATTTTTCATTAAACACTTCCAGCATTATCTTGTGGTATTGATACACATCTCTTTAAAATGAAAGGTTGTGTCTTTTTCCAGGCTTATAATTTGATAGGAATAAAAATGTAATAAAAAGAGAATTGTTTTTATTACAACATAGGGTGTCATCAGATGCAGTGACAAACCACGAAAATGAGCTGTGGTAAGCCCTGGATTCGTGTGTGCCCTCCTCCTTTCCTCTCCTCCTTTGCATCTGACTTGAAATGGCAGCTTCTAATTTCCTCCCCTCACATGTGAAAGAGAGAGGATAGGGAGAAGGGAGCAGAGCCCCTGGCTCCATGCAGTTGGTTCTCATAATGACAAACAATGGTTTATCGTTCCATCTGAATTGAGACGTGGAGATACCATTTGCCTTCTCCGACAAATAGCTTTCCATTTCAGTACTGATATAATTTTGCCATTTTCTTTGTCAACTTTCCTTGGATTTACTATATTGAGCTTTCATTTTTCATTCATTCATTCATTCATTCATATATATATATATATATATATATATATTTAAAAGGAAGGCCCTCTACAAGATTTCAAGGCTAAAAACATACAGGTGTTCTATATTCCTGCTTAAATTACTATCGCCTTTCTTCCACCACTGACACATCGCTACCCAAATTGCACTATTTTCTTAAATTCCAATTGCAAATCTACCTTCCAAAATGTGTTATTGACTGGGTTCACATGATCATGGAGGGGGGAAAAAGCCACCATGGCTTATTTTCCCTCCCTGCGCATGCTGGTAGCGAGCCGCCGAATTAGCATAATTATCCATGGGTTGTCATGACGTCCGAACCTGGTGAGAGTGGGTGGCTGGGGTGGTTTACAAACTACCCAGAAGCCCTAGGTCAAGGGTATTTATTTACAACATTTATATACCACAGCACATCTAAACAGATTCTGGAGTGGTGAACAAGAGATAAAATGAATAAAAGATTTCAGAGCAGTGAGCAAGAGATAAAATGAACAAAGGATAGGAATGAAACATGCTAATTAGATGGCTTGCAATTGGCACAGGAGGGAAAATAAGACACTGTGGCTTATGTTTCTTCCGTGATTGTGCAAACCACCGCTGTTGTGTTGTTGACACCTTGATTCTAGGTGTTTTGTTGTTCCACATAGGAATGGGGCAATAAAGACTGCATCAAATTTAAGGTCTTTCTGAAGATTTCTTATCACTAATGCCAAGAACGTGCCCCCCCCCCCCATTTTAGTAACATCTTTGTTCTTACTGTGACAATCTCCTGAAGGCTGAGCCCCAACACACTAAATGGCTCCTTTGAACCCTCCGTTTTCAGCACCAGCAGAAACCTCTTTCTCAGCAGTCCCAGCTGCCAATAAGAAAACATGTTGATTCATTACTGTTTTTAAAGTGGGAGGGGGTAGGGCACCTTGGTGGGTGCCAAGAATGGTATCTGGAGGCATATTGGTGTCCAACGGCACCATATTGCCCACCCCTGTGTTAAGTGAATATAGCCCAGTTAGGACAAACATGACTTCATAAGCTAAGATATGCACAAGCCTTGTGACAAAATCTTCTCTCCTGTGCCATTATTAACCCAGTTTCCCAGTACATCCAAACTGGGAAAAGATGGTTACCCAGGTTGGAACAAGCCAGGATCTTAAGCCACAATTAGGAGTTGGTTTAAGATCCTGGCTTGTGCCTGGACACAAAGCTCATGCCTCTCTTAGCTTATCCAACTGATATATTTATGTCTCAACTGGGCCTGTATCAGCATTAGGTCTAATACATAGAATGGGTTTTATTTATATTGTGCTTATCTCTTAGCACTTCAGTAGGGACAGTACAGTTTGAATAGCATTTCCAGTGAAAATCTTGATTCCTTGTTCTCTGCAAAAGAAATGGAGAAGAAATATATGTGTTGCACTGTATTATTCCTCCCCTCCTGCTTCCAACTGGCCAAACTATAGCTCACCCATGATATAGAAAACTAAGCATATCTAACTCAAAATATCTGGATTGTTGGTAGCCTCAGGTTATCTGTCAACTTCTGTTTTATTATTGAGTCTCTTGACCAGTCCTAAAAAAGTTAATAATATTTAAGTGAGTACAGACCTTTATCTGTGGCTTTCATAAGGTTCTTTCATCTCTTGTCATCTTAATATAGCTCCTTCTACTATGTGGTGCGTTCTACCAGCTCTGTGAAAGGCTGTTTTAAAATTTTAAGTATGTGCTGCAACCATACGTTTGCCGCCTTTAGTTCTGTAGACTGGTTTTTGTCTAACTTGATATGGCAGCTTTATTTTACCTGTCATTTGTTGTTGTTGTTGTTCAGTTGTTAAGTCGTGTCCGACTCTTTGTGACCCCATGGACCATAGCACACCAGGCCTTCCTGTCCTCCGCTCTCTCCCGGAGTGTGCTCAAGTTCATATTCATTGCATCGGTGATGCTATCTAGCCATTTCATCCTCTGCCATCCCCTTCTCCTTTTGCCTTCAATCTTTCCCAGCATCAGGGTCTTTTCCAGTGACTTTTCTCTTCGCATTAGGTGGCCAAAATATTTGAGCTTCAGCTTCAGTATCTGTCCTTCCAATGAGCAGTCAGGGTTGATTTCCTTTAGGATTGACTGATTTGACTTCTTTGCAGTCCAGGGGACTCATAAGAGTCTTCTCCAGCACCACAGTTCGAAAGCATCCATTCTTCGGCGCTTAGCCTTCCTTATAGTCCAGCTCTCACAGCCATACATTACTACTGGGAAAACCATAGCTTTGATTATACGAACCTTTGTCGGCAAGGTGATGTCTCTGCTTCTTACTATGGTGTCTAGGTGTGCCATAGCTTTTCTCTCAAGGAGCAAGCATCTTTTAATTTCATGGCTACAGTCACCGTCTGCGGTGATCTTGGAGCCCAAGAAAATAAAATCTGTCACTGCTTCCATTTCTTCCCCTTCCATATGCCAGGAAGTGATGGGGCCAGATGCCATGATCTTAGTTTTTTTAATGTTGAGTTTCAAACCACCTTTTGCACTCTCCTCTTTCACCCTCAACAAGAGGCTCTTGAGATCCTCTTCGCTTTCTGCCATTAGGGTGGTATCGTCTGCGTATCTGAGGTTGTTGATAATTCTCCCAGCAATCTTAATTCTGACCTGTGATTCATCCAACCCGGTGTTTCTCATGATGTACTCTGCATATAAGTTAAAAAAAGCAGGGCGACAATATGCAGCCTTGTCGTACTCCTTTCCCAATTTTGAACCAATCGGTTGTTCCATGTCCGGTTCTGACTGTTGCTTCTTGACCCTCGTACAGGTTTCTCAGGAGACAGGTAACGTGGTCTGGTACTCCCCGCTCTTTAAGAATTTGCCGGAGTTTGTTGTGATCCACACAATCAAAGGCTTTAGCGTAGTCAATGAAGCAGAAATAGATGTTTTTCTGGAATTCTCTTGCTTTCTCCATGATCTAGCGAATGCTGGCGATTTGATCTCTACTTCCTCTGCCTCTTCGAACCCAGCTTGTACTTCCAGTAGTTCTCGGTTCACATACTGCTGAAGCCTAGCTTGTAGGATTTTGAGCATCACCTTGCTGGCCTGTGAAATGAGCGCAATTGTGCAGTAGTTTGAACACTCTTTGGCGTTGCCCTTCTTTGGAATTGTAAAGTAAACTGACCTTTTCCAGTCTTGCGGCCACTGTTGAGTGCTCCAAATGTGTTGGCATATTGAGTGCAGCACTTTAACGGCATCATCTTTTAGGATCTTAAATAGCTCAGCTGGAAGACTGTCATCTCCGCTAGCTTTGTTGTTAGTTATGCTTCCTAAGGCCCCCTTGACTTCACTCTCTAGGATGTCTGGCTCAAGTTCAGTGACCGCACTATCATGGCTATCAGGGACATTCAGATCTTTCCTGTACAGTTCTTCTGTGTATTCTTTCCACCTCTTCTTAATCTCATCTGCTTCTGTTAGGTCCCTGCCTTCTTTGTCCTTTATCATGCCCATCTTTGCACAAAACGTTCCCTTGAGATCTCCGATTTTCTTGACAAGATCTCTAGTCTTTTTCATTCTATTGTTTTCTTTGATTTCTTTGCATTGTTCATTTAAGAAGGCCTTCTTGTCTCTCCTTGTTATTCTCTGGAACTCTGCATTCCGTTGCATATATCTTCCCCCTTCTCCCTTGCTTTTTGCTTCCCTTCTTTCCTCAGCTACTTGTAAAGCCTCCTCAGACAGCCACTTTGCTTTCTTTCATTTCTTTTTCTTTGGGATAGATTGAGTTGCTGCCTCCTGAACAATATTATCGATGTCCGTCCATAGTTCCTCAGGCACTCTATCAGGTCTAATCCCTGAAATCTATTCCTCACCTCCACTGTGTATTCATAAGGGATATGATTTAGGTCATACCTGAATGGTTTAGTGGTTTTCCCTACGTTCTTCAATTTAAGCTGAAATTTTGCATTAAGCAGCTCATGATCTGAGCCACAGTCAGCTCCAGGTCTTGTTTTTACTGACTGTATGGAGCTTCTCCATCTTTGGCTGCAAAGGACATAATCAATCTGATTTCGATATTGACCATCTGGTGATGTCCATGTGTAGAGTCACCTCTTGTGCTGTTGGAAAATAGTGTTTGCTATGATCAGCGTGTTCCCTTGGCAAACCTCTATTAGCCTTTGTCCTACTTCATTTTGTACACCAAGGCCATGCTTGCCTGTTATCCTGGTGATTTCTTGACTTCCTACTTTAGCATTCCAATCCCCTATGATGAAGTGGACATCTTTTTTTGGTGTTAGTTCTAGAAGGTGTTGTAGGTCTTCATAGAACTGATCAACCTCAGCTTCTTCGGCCTCAGTGGTTGGGGCATAGACTTGAATTACTGTGATGTTGAATGGTTTGCCTTGGATTCGTACTGCGATCATTCTGTCATTTTTGAGATTGTACCCCAGTACTGCTTTTCCCACCCTTTTGTTGACTATGAGTGCTACTCCATTTCTTCTAAGGGATTCTTGCCCACAATAGTAGATATAATGGTCACCTGAATTAAATTCACCCATGCCTGTCCATTTTAGTTCGCTGATTCCCAAGATGTCGATGTTCAATCTTGCCATCTCATGTTTGACCACCTCCAGCTTACCTTGATTCATTGATCTTACTTTCCAGGTTCCTAAACAATATTGTGCTTTACAGCATCGGACTTCCTTTTCACTACCAGACACATCCACAGCTGAGTGTCCTTTCAGCTTTGCCTCAGCCGCTTCACTCTTTCTGGCGCTACTTGGAAATACCCTCTGCTCTTCCCCAGTAGCATATTGGACACCTTCCGACCTGAGGGGCTCATCTTCCAGCGTCATCTCTTTTAGCCTTGTGATATGTTCCATGGGGTTTTCTTGGCAAGAATACTGGAGTGGGTTGCCATTTCCTTCTCCAGTGGACCACATTTTGTCAGAACTCTCCGCCATGACCTATCCGTCTTGGGTGGTCCTGCATGGCATAGCTTATGGCTTCACTGAGTTATGCAAGCCCCTTCGCCACAACAAGGCAGTGATCCATGAAGAGGTTAGCTGTCATTACATTTCACATATCCTGAGAAGATTTCTTTAAATTATGAATAATGTTGTGATATATGGCAGTGTTTTGAACTCAATTGTTTTGAATGTGGGCCTCTTTTTTTTTTAAACTTGCTCTACCCACCTGAGTTCCCAAACCCACTGGCTGGCATCTCTGTGGCAGGCAAATGCACAAAATCCTCTTGCATGGCTGCTGTGTGTGGACTGGGTAACTAGACCAGCACTGGGATTTGAAGAGATCAAAAAGTTAGCATCTCAGACTCCCTCCTGAAGCTAGACATCCTGGGAAAAAGGCAGAAGAAACTGCTAGAAAATTCCACATGTTACTTGCCCGAACAAATTTCTTCTTGGGCATTAAGGCTTATGCCATCTTTAAGTATGTTATATATCCGGGGCTGGGTGGTGGTGGTACTGTGTCTTAGTTATTGTTTTGAACCTTGGCAGCTCCTGTAGAGTTGGGAGTAGCAGCAGTGGGTGAAGCTTCTGCTAAGTTGTCACTTCTGTGTGTGATAAATAAAGAACAGTTGTGTTTGAGGCCTGCTGATTCCTGCAGTCTACCTATACAACAAAGTGGCTGCCATCAGATGTAATACTTGCTTAGCGGAATGAACTCTATGAATGAACTACAGCACAGGCCTCATTTTTCAGGTTAGAGAGAACAACAATATGGCAAGACACAAGGCCAAGCACTAAGAATTTGAACCAGCGCTACTGATTGGGTGGAGGTGCTGCTTATACTTCCCTGCCCTGATAGAGCTTCCTGACACTAAGGGCTTCTCTACACGAGGTATTTATGATGCACTTGTCATTCCCTATTCATGGTTGTTTACAGGGTTTTTAGACACCTATGGGACCCTCCAGTTTCGTTTCTATGTCTAACCAGCGCTTTTGGCAAGTTTTTTTTAGAGCAGGGAAAATGCGGCATTTGATTGTGAATACAAAAGAAAGCATGATTTCCTGTTGTGTATTTGTGCTATTCCGCTATACCGCAGTGCCACCTAGAGATTATGTAGTGGAAAAGCAGGAAAGGAAGCGCTCCTTGTGTAGTGCTCAGATCTCAATTCTATGACGAAACCAAAAGTAGATACAGTGGCTTAACAGCCTCATGTAGAAAAACTCTGTTACTGGATGGAGGGTGCCTCTTTCCACACCAGATTTCAAACGTTTATGTATACCACAATGAAATCCTTTTTTGGGGGAGGAAGGGACAGTCTATACAATCTTTAAATAAATAAATATTGCAGCACCTCGCCCGGAAAGTGTCTTGTGCTCCCTGCCTTCAGTGGGGCTGTCTCACAGTCTGAGAACCTCTGGCACAAAGGATGGAGCTTCCAAAATGTCTAGGAAAAGATCTGTGGTGATCGTGATTTTTCAGAGAGGCAGTACTTGTCAGAGATGGAGGGTCTGGCCCATTATTATTGCAGACCAGTATGTTCACCCTAGCTATCTATTGCTAGATATTCACCCACTTGCTGGTGTGTTCACTCTTGACCATTGACGGTTTGCTTAAGTTATTGTTTGAAAACACAGTAATTGACTGCAGTTGCTTTGAGGCAGAGCTTGTGTGGATAATTCTAGAGGAGATTAGAACTACTGTTGTAAGCAGAGGGAGTGCCTTTTCCCAAAGATTCACTCCGAAAAAGTTATTTAAATTTGTACTCCTTTTACTGAACCAATAGAAGATAAGCACAATGGCTTGGATCCTGAATTGTCTTCCGTGAACATAAGGGGTACCTCTAGTGGATACTCCTGTTGGATGAGAGATGATGCCATTTTCACCAGTTCCCCTGCAGCTCCCTCTTATCCTATCCCCACATTATTCCAGAGTGTCCCTCACCCTTCAGAGCAGACTTGGGGCATGGGTACAGTGGCTTGCAGGGAGAAGGGGGACTGGAGAAAACAGTCTCCTCAATCTGCCAGCAGGAGCATCCTGTGAGCAGAGTTCTACTCACAGGATCTCAGCATTCAAGTCAATATAAATAAATTAGAGATTGTTTCCCTGAACTGATACTGATATATTCAGTTACTGTACTTCGTAAGAAGAGTAAAACCATAAACCCGTATAAATGTAGAAAACGATGCTCAGATTACATTCACCTTTTCTCTTTATTGGTTTATCTACCAATTTTCATTTAGAGACCATATTCTTCTTACTATTCCCATTAAGTGAAATACTGTTTTTGTGAACCTGTTATGACTCTGCTATTCAATATCATAAGAGAAACATGAATGGGTCTAACAGTAGAATATAACCACCTGTATGCTGCTTGTCTGACTTCTTCCCAATAAGATATACATAATATTTAATCCTTCAGCAAAGGAGATCGTTACCTTGTCGTGGTGCTGGAGCTTGAGCACCTCAATGACATCATGAGCTAAACCGTGTGGGACACCCAGGATGGGAAGGTCATGGCAGAGAGGTCAGACTAAATACGATCCCTGGGGAAGGAAATGGCAACCCACCCCGGTATTCTTGCCATGAAAACTAAATGGATCGGTACAACCAGAGATATGTCAGTATACCATTGGAAGATGGGACTCCCAGGTCGGAAGATGGTCAAAATGCTACTGGGGAGGAACAGAGGATACGTTCAACTAGCCCCAGATGTGATGACGCAGCTAGCTCAAAGCTGAAAGGATGGCTAGCAGCCGATGGTGCTGGTGGTGAATGACGAATCCAATGTTTTAAAAATCAACACACCATAGGAACCTGGAATGTAAGATCTATGAGCCAGGGCAAATTGGATGTGGTTATTGGGGAGATGTCAAGATTAAATATAGACATTTTGGGTGTCAGTGAACTGAAATGGACTGGAATGGGCCACTTCACATCAAATGACCACCAGAAATACTACTGTGGACAAGAGGACCACAGAAGAAATGGAGTAGCCTTCATAATAATAAAGTGGCTAAAGCAGTGCTTGGATACAATCCAAAAAATGACAGAATGATCTCAATTCGAATTCAGGGTAAGCCATTTAACATCACAGTGATCTGAATATACGCCCCAACCACAGATGCTGAAGAAGCAGAAGTAGATCAATTCTATGAGGATCTGCAGCAGCTACTGGATAGTACGCCAAACAAAGATGTTATTTTCATTACAGGAGACTGGAATGCTAAGGTGGGTAGTCAAACAACACCTGGAATTACAGGCAAGCATGGTCTGGGAGAACAAAATGAAGCAGGACATAGGCTGATAGAATTTTGCCAAGACAACTCACTGCGCATAACAAACACTCTCTTCCAACAACCTAAGAGACGACTTTATACATGGACTTCACCAGACGGTCGACACCGAAATCAGATTGACTACATCCTTTGTAGCCAAAGGTGGCGGACATCTATGCAGTCGGTAAAAACAGGACATGGAGTTGTTTGTAGTTCAGATCACGAACTTCTTATTGCACAATTTAGAATCAGACTAAAGACAATAGGGAAGACCCACAGATCAGTTAGATATGAGCTCACTAATCTTCCTCATGAATATGCAGTGGAGGTGAAGAATAGATTTAAGGGACTAGATTTAGTAGATAGGGTCCCGAAAGAACTATGGACAGAAGTTTGCAACATTGTTCAGGAGGCGGCAACAAAAAACGTCCCAAAGAAAAAGAAAACCAAGAAGGCAAGATGGCTGTCTGCTGAGACACTGGAAGTAGCCCAAGAAAAGAAGGAAAGCAAAGGCAGCAGTGATAGGGGGAGATATGCACAATTAAATGCAAAATTCCAGAGGTTAGCCAGAAGAGATAAGGAATTATTTTTAAACAAGCAATGCGCGGAAGTGGAAGAAGATAATAGAATAGGAAGGACAAGAGACCTCTTCCAGAAAATTAGAAGCATGGGAGGTAAATTCCAGGCAAACATGGGTATGATCAAAAACAAAGATGGCAAAGACCTAACAGAAGCAGAAGAGATTAAGAAAAGGTGGCAAGAATATACGGAAGATCTGTATAGGAAGGATAATAATATCGAGGATAGATTTGGTGGTGTGGTCAGTGAGCTAGAGCCAGACATCCTGAAGAGTGAAGTTGAATGGGCCTTAAGAAGCACTGCTAATAACAAGGCAGCAGGAGATGATGGTATCCCAGCTGAACTGTTTAAAATCTTGCAAGATGATGCTGTCAAGGTGATGCATGCCATATGCCAGCAAATTTGGAAAACACAAGAATGGCCAACAGATTGGAAAAAATCAACCTACATCCCCATACCAAAAAAGGGAAGCACCAAAGAATGTTCAAGCTATCGAACAGTGGCACTTACTTCACATGCCAGTAAGGTAATGCTCAAGATCTTGCAAGGTAGACTCCAGCAATTCATGGAACGAGAATTGCCAGATGTACAAGCTGGGTTTAGAAAAGGCAGAAGAACTAGATTCCAAACTGCCAATATCCGCTGGATAATGGAGAAAGCCAGGGAGTTTCAGAAAAACATCTATTTCTGTTTTATTGACTATTCTAAAGCCTTTGACTGTGTGGATCATAACAAATTGTGGCAAGATCTTGGTGGTATGGGGATACCAAGTCATCTTGTCTGCCTCCTGAGGAATCTGTATAACGACCAAGTAGCAACAGTAAGAACAGACCACGGAACAACGGACTGGTTTAAGATTGGGAAAGGAGTACGGCAGGGTTGTATACTCTCACCCTACCTATTCAACCTGTACGCAGAACACATCATGCGAAGTGCTGGGCTTGATGAAGCCAAAGCTGGAGTTAAAATTGCTGGAAGAAACATTAACAATCTCCGATATTGTCAGTGTGGACACTGAGCCCATAGAATCCCAGAGTAGTTCTGATTCTGAGGAAGAGGAGTCGCTCCTGGGAGAGGAGCGCGCTCCTCTTTCCCAGGGCCAAAAGCTGACGGAGATTCCTCCCACCAGCATTCCTAGCTTAGATAGCAGTCCAGGGAGTGACAGAGCGCGGGAAGCAGACTGCGTGACGCCGACGCAGAGAGTGGCACCAAATGGAGGGCACAGAAAGGAGGCGTAGTGCCCGGTTGGCATGCAAACAACGGCTGCGCCCAGAGGATCCAAGGGAAAAGGGGAGGGACTCTCCCTAGTCTTTACGTTCAGGGGTCTGCCAATAATTCCCTTTCAAATGGGGACCAACTGTTCCAACGTAGGGCATAGGTACTCTGATGCTCATATCTAGTTGCTAACAGTAGAGTTGTTAAGTTGTAAAAGAGGAATAAAGCTTTGAAAAGAATCCATTTGTCTGTGTCTGGACTTGGCTACTGGATTAGACTGAGAGAGGCCCCCAAGGAGCCCTTGACAGATATGCAGATGATACCACTTTGATGGCTGAAAGTGAGGAGGAGCTGAGGAACCTCATGACGAAGGTGAAAGAAGAAAGTGCAAAAGCTGGGTTGCAGTTAAACCTAAAAAAAACCCAAGATTATGGCAACCAGCTTGATTGATCACTGGCAAATAGAGGGAGAAAACGTGGAGGCAGTGACAGACTTTGTCTTTCTAGGCGCAAAGATTACTGCAGACGCTGACTGCAGCCAGGAAATCAGAAGACGTTTACTTCTTGGGAGGACAGCAATGACAAATCTTGATAAAATAGTGAAGAGCAGAGACATCACACTGACAACAAGGTCCACATAGTTAAAGCAATGGTATTCCCGGTAGTAACCTATGACTGCGAGAGCTGGACCATAAGGAAGGCTGAGCGAAGGAAGATAGATGCTTTTGAACTGTGGTGCTGGAGGAAAATTCTGAGAGTGCCTTGGACTGCAAGAAGATCAAACCAGTCCATCCTCCAGGAAATAAAGCCAGACTGCTCACTTGAGGAAGGATATTAAGGCAAAACTGAAGTACTTTGGCCACACAATGAGAAGACAGGACACCTTGGAGAAGATGCTGATGCTAGGGAAAGTGGAAGGCAAAAGGAAGAGTGGTCGACCAAGGGCAAGATGGATAGATGATATTCTGGAGGTGACGGACTCGACCTTGGGGGAGCTGGGGGTGGCGACGGCTGACAGGAAGCTATGGCGTGGGCTGGTCCATGAAGTCACGAAGAGTCGGAAGCGACTGACTGAATAAACAACAACAACAACAACAACAAATATTTAATCTTGGGACATGTGTTTGTCCACACATAATATGGTTTTCCTTAAGACAGCGCAAACCAATTGCATACCTGATTCAATAGAAGGGCGAGTTTTGATGTGGTTTAGACCATAGTTTAGCTTTATGTATATGACTTGTGGTAATCCTTGGACTTATCTGCTCTCCTCTCCTCCTCCTCTTCTTCTGATGCACACCAGAAAAAGAGATTAGAAATTTTCTGATTTCAATTTTAAACTAACCAGAGTTCCCCATACAAACTCAGGGGATTCTGGTTACTTTAAAATATGGTTAGGCCAAAGAAGCCAGCATCAAACCATGGTTTATGACCATCGCTTGTTCACTAGCCAGAGTTCAAACTAACCAGAGTTCCCCATTATATCCAAAATTAAAGAGCTCCAGTTAGTTTAGAACTGGGCGTGGATGCTTCCAGTCTTCTCCTTCTGTCATCTGCCAAGAAAGCTGAGGAGACTGTGGAAGCCTGAGGTTCACTGTCACTTATGTGCATAATGCTAAACCAGGGTGAACTGGCTGAACTGGCTCCCTGTGTCCCTTGTAAAAGTTCATGCCCAACTAAATTGTTCTATCAGCCTTTTTTTTAAAAAGTATAACATGCCATATAATATGTCGTTATTCTTTGGTTACATTTAATCTACTGAAAGCAGTGGGTTTAAGCATGTGTTGGATTGTAGCTTGTTCTCTGACTTAATAACTTTTCAGTGTCTATTAACTAATTAATTCAGTTAGTTTGATTTGAAACCAAAGAGTTTATTACTTATTATTCAATTAATTTTGGAAAGATTTCTTCATAATTCCTTATTGTTTTTGATCTTTTCTGAAGTACAGTCCTACAAAAACAATTCCTTTCATGTGTGCGTGCGTGTGTGTGTGTGTGTGTGTGTGTGTGAGAGAGAGAGACTGATTTATTTATTTTTTAAATTCCAGTTACCTAAATGGTAGAAAGAGGATCTCAAGGCAAAGTGTGGCAAAAACTCTTGGCAGTTCCAAAATTTCTGCAGAGCTGGAACTGAAAGAAGGATTCTCTTCTAGGACCAAGATTTGGCCATGGGTCAGGCCCCATTCACACTTATTTCTGCATCACTTGATTTCTCTGCAGTTGATGACTGGAAGCTGAATGTGTGAACTGACTTGTTCAACAAGGCTTGCACTTGAGGGGATGTGTGGTGATACGAAAATTCTCTCTATAGTGTTAGATCTGTGGTAGCCTATTCTCACATGCAAGTCCATTACTTTATTTTACAGTTGATAAGTGATGAACGTGCATGTGTGAATAAGGCTTCAGTTTTACCTTCCATTCAAGGCACGGAATAGACGGTATGTTTACTCCATGATCATGTATCCTGGACTTGATTGTTGTTGTTTTTTTTAGAAATTACAGGCACAGGGGATGTGTGATATAGATTGGGACCATGGTGTGTAGGGAGTGGGGCAGGACATGTCTGACCCTGTTTATCTGCCATTTCCCCAAAACTACTATCTGGTTCCAAAGGGTGCCATTTCAGCAAACGTCCAGGGCAAATAGCAAGTTCAGGAGCTGATTTTCAGTAGAAAATGAGTGTGTGTGGGAAAGGAAACCCCACTTCCTATTTGCCATGGTCTCAGTCTCTTCCCCCCCCCCATGACTGAAATTTCCACACAACCCCCCCCCCCCACCGCAAAACAAGTCCGGTATGGATCATCACATTGTAAACATCTTGTCTGTTCTTGGCATTAGTTCTGTTTTTGCACACTGGAGTGTATATCACCAGTCTTTAAAAGAAGTGAGGGAGAAGAACTGCCTGATCCCACACTCTTGTCTTAGACTGAAAAATGTTATCTGTAGAAGGCCTAAGAGTTTGTGAGGCTTTAGAACAGCTTTCCCCAACCTTGTGCCCTCTATATGTGTTGGACTACAACTTCCATCATCCCCAAGCCAGCATGGCCAGTAGCTGTAGACCAACACCCATGGAGGAGGTCATCAGAGTGGTGAAGGCTGATTTAGATCTTACTTGCTCCTTTCCCCCCCATGATTTCACGGCTTCAGATGTTTCTGTAGTCATGATGGTCAGGAAACGGCAAAAACGAAACCCCAACTTCTAAAACTTTTTGAAGGTGCTGTTAGGTGACACACTAACAGCACAATCCTATACACGTTTTCTCAGAAATAAGTTCCACTGGGTTCAGTGGAACCTACTCCCAAAGAAGTGTTAATAGGACTGCAACCTTAATCCTTCAAGACCAGCTTTCTACCCTAAATAACTACTTTAACCTGAAGTTCTGTTGTTGTCGTTCAGTCGTTCAGTCGTGTCCGACTCTTCGTGACCCCATGGACCATAGCACGCCAGGCCTTCCTGTCCTGCGCTCTCTCCCGGAGCGTGCTCAAGTTCATATTCATTGCATCCGTGATGCTATCTAGCCATCTCATCCTCTGCCGTCCCCTTCTCCTTTTGCCTTCAGTCTTTCCCAGCATCAGGGTCTTTTCCAGGGAGTTTTCTCTTCACATTAGGTGGCCAAAATATTGGAGCTTCAGCTTCATTATCTGTCCTTCCAATGAGCACTCAGGGTTGATTTCCTTCACTGCCTTGTTGTGGCGAAGGGGCTTGCGTAACTCAGTGAAGCCATAAGCTATGCCGTGCAGGGCCACCCAAGACGGAAAGGTCATGGCAGAGAGTTCTGACAAAATGTGGTCCACTGGAGAAGGAAATGGCAACCCACTCCAGTATTCTTGCCAAGAAAACCCCATGGAACGTATCACAAGGCTAAAAGAGATGACGCCGGAAGATGAGCCCCTCAGGTCGGAAGGTGTCCAATATGCTACTGGGGAAGAGCAGAGGGTATTTCCAAGTAGCGCCAGAAAGAGTGAAGTGGCTGGGCCAAAGCCGAAAGGACACTCAGCTGTGGATGTGTCTGGTGGTGAAAAGAAAATCCGACGCTGTAAAGAACAATATTGTTTAGGAACCTGGAATGTCAGATCAATGAATCAAGGTAAGCTGGAGGTGGTCAAACATGAGATGGCAAGATTGAACATCGACATCTTGGGAATCAGCGAACTCAAATGGACAGGCATGGGCGAATTTAATTCAGGTGACCATCATATCTACTATTGTGGGCAAGAATCCCTTAGAAGAAATGGAGTAGCACTCATAGTCAACAAAAGGGTGGGAAAAGCAGTACTGGGGTACAATCTTAAAAATGATAGAATGATCTCAGTACGAATCCAAGGCAAACCATTCAACATCACAGTAATTCAAGTCTATGCCCCAACCACTGAGGCCGAAGAAGCTGAGGTTGATCGGTTCTATGAAGACCTACAACACCTTCTAGAACTAACACCAACAAAAGATGTCCTCTTCATCATAGGGGATTGGAATGCTAAAGTAGGAAGTCAAGAAATCACCGGGATAACAGGCAGGCATGGCCTTGGTGTACAAAATGAAGCAGGACAAAAGCTAATAGAGTTTTGCCAAGAGAACATGCTGATCATAGCAAACACTCTTTTCCAACAGCACAAGAGGCGACTCTACACATGGACATCACCAGATGGTCAATATCGAAATCAGATTGATTATGTCCTTTGCAGCCAAAGATGGAGAAGCTCCATACAGTCAGTAAAAACAAGACCTGGAGCTGACTGTGGCTCAGATCATGAGCTGCTTCTTGCAAAATTTCGGCTTAAATTGAAGAACGTTGGGAAAACCACTAAACCGTTCAGGTATGACCTAAATCATATCCCTGATGAATATACAGTGGAGGTGAGGAATAGATTTCAGGGATTAGACCTGATAGACAGAGTGCCTGAGGAACTATGGACGGAGGTCCGTAACATTGTTCAGGAGGCAGGAAGTCAATCCATCCCAAAGAAAAAGAAATGCAAGAAAGCCAAGTGGCTGTCTGATGAGGCTTTACAAGTAGCTCACGAAAGAAGGGAAGCGAAAAGCAAGGGAGAAAGGGGAAGATCTACCCAACTGAATGCAGAGTTCCAGAGAATAGCAAGGAGAGACAAGAAGGCCTTCTTAAATGAACAATGCAAAGAAATCGAGGAAAACAACAGAATGGGAAAGACTAGAGATCTCTTCAAGAAAATTGGAGATCTCAAGGGAACGTTTTGTGCAAAGACGGGCATGATAAAGGACAAAGAAGGCAGGGACCTAACAGAAGCAGATGAGATTAAGAAGAGGTGGCAAGAATCCACAGAAGAACTATACAGGAAAGATCTGAATGTCCCTGATAGCCATAATAGTGCGGTCACTGAACTTGAGCCGGACATCCTAGAGAGTGAAGTCAAGTGGGCCTTAGGAAGCATTAGTAACAACAAAGCTAGCGGAGATGACAGTATTCCAGCCGAGCTATTTAAAATCCTAAAAGATGATGCTGTTAAAGTGCTGCTTTCAATATGCCAACAAATCTGGAACACTCAACAGTGGCCACAAGACTGGAAAAGGTCAGTTTACATTCCAATTCCAAAGAAGGGCAACGCCAAAGAGTGTTCAAACTACCGCACAATTGCGCTCATTTCACATGCCAGCAAGGTGATGCTCAAAATCCTACAAGCTAGGCTTCAGCAGTATGCGAACCGAGAACTACCGGAAGTACAAGCTGGGTTTAGAAGAGGCAGAGGAACTAGAGATCAAATCGCCAACATTCGCTGCATCATGGAGAAAGCAGGAGAATTCCAGAAAAACGTCTATTTCTGCTTCATTGACTACGCTAAAGCCTTTGATTGTGTGGATCACAACAAACTGTGGCAAATTTTTAAAGTGATGGGAGTACCAGACCACCTTACCTGTCTCCTGAGAAACCTGTACGAGGGTCAAGAAGCAACAGTCAGAACCAGACATGGAACAACCGATTGGTTGAAAATTGGGAAAGGAGTACGACAAGGCTGCATATTGTCACCCTGCTTATTTAACTTATATGCAGAGTACATCATGAGAAATGCCGGGTTGGATGAATCAGAGGTCGGAATTAAGATTGCTGGGAGAATTATCAACAACCTCCGATATGCAGACGATACCACCCTAATGGCAGAAAGCGAAGAGGATCTCAAGAGCCTCTTGTTGAGGGTGAAAGAGGAGAGTGCAAAAGCTGGTTTGAAACTCAACATTAAAAAAACTAAGATCATGTCATCTGGCCCCATCACTTCCTGGCATATAGAAGGGGAAGAAATGGAAGCAGTGACAGATTTTACTTTCTTGGGCTCCAAGATCACCGCAGACGGTGACTGTAGCTATGAAATTAAAAGACGCTTGCTCCTTGGGAGGAAAGCTATGGCCAACCTAGACAGCATAGTAAGAAGCAGAGACATCACCTTGCCGACAAAGGTCCGTCTAATCAAAGCTATGGTTTTCCCAGTAGTAATGTATGGCTGTGAGAGCTGGACTATAAGGAAGGCTGAGCGCCGAAGAATTGATGCTTTTGAACTGTGGTGCTGGAGAAGACTCTTACGAGTCCCCTGGACTGCAAGGAGGTCAAATCAGTCCATCCTAAAGGAAATCAACCCTGAGTGCTCATTGGAAGGACAGTGATTTGTTCTTCAATTGAATGTAGTTCCTTTTATGATAGCTTCCAATATGGTAACTAGGGCTTTTAAGGAAAGGATGACATTCGGCATTTGTTGGACCCATTTTTTTTTGTTATTGTTATTGTTGCTTTTCTTTTTCTTTTTAGTAATTCTCGGGAAACATTTTATCATTTAAAGAACTATAAACTCTCTCTCTCTCTTATTTATTAACCACTAGATGGTGATATTTTTCCAACTGGAAACAACAATGAGAAATCTAGCCTTTTCTTTCATGCTTATATTCAGACAGAATAATGCCGTACTTCCTCCCTATATATTCCTTTTAATTGAGGATGAGTTCTGAAAAAAGAAATGCTGTAGTAGGTAATTACAACAGCAACATTACATATATTATGGTATTCATGGTTTTAAGCTTTGTCTTGTAAGCCACCTGGAGAGTGTCATCTAATGGGCGGTATAGAAATGCAATAAATAAATTACTTTGAAAAACAGCCTGCTAGGTGAAGTACAATCCTATACCTGTGTACTTAGAAGCAAGTCCCATTGAATTCAGTGGGGTTTACTCCTGGGAAAGTGGGTAGGAGATTCTAGCATATGAATATGCAATTCTGTGCATTTCTACTTGGCATTATGTCCCAGTGGGCCTGTTCACACAATTGTGGAGGGGGAAATATGCCATGGTGGCTTGTTTTCCCTGCTGTGTGTGCCAGAGGGATTGGGATGATCACCCTTGCTGGTGCAGCTTGTTGTGCTGTGTAAACCCAGTGAGAGTGGCTCATTGCTGCAGTTAAGTTGCCCCTAAACCCTACAACAGCCCATGGGTTCTTGGTGGCTTGTTAACCACAGCAACAAGCCACCCTTGCTGGGTTCCCATGACACAACAAGCTGCTCCAGGGAGGGTAAGTATGTAAATTATCCCAGCCTGTGTGTGTGTAGGGATGTAAGCCACTATGGTTTATTTCCCCCTCCATGAGTGAAATGGGTCTTATTCCCAGATAAGTGGATAAAGGACTGCAGCCATAGATGCTTACAAATAGTAATCATGATTTGTTCCCTCTGCTCTGAGTAAATATGAAATGTGAAATGGGATTTGTTATTTCCAAGTGACAGAGTTATTAAATATAATATAAACCATTCTGTCGTTGTCAAATTATCATGGATGGGAAGTGTTGCAATGTTTTTAAAAGGAGAATTTCTTACTGCCACAAAGCAGACTTTGAGAACTGGAGAATATCAAACTAAATTTTGTGTAATCTTCTTGCAATAGGCTTTTGATTATAGGTGGCTGTGAAATGGATGATGATGGAGCCAGAGTTTCTAAAGCAAGTAGTTGTGGCCTGTCAGCATGGAGAGTCCTTTCAGGAGTGCCCTATTACAAGCAGGTTACAAGTTATGAAGATGATACTGGGACAGTAAGTAACACTTGAGTGTACGTAGAGACATTATAGCATAATTAAGCATTATGCTATATTATGCTTAATTATTATATAGCGCTCTCTCTCTCTAATTATTTATATATATATATATATATACACACACACACACACACACACACACACGTACAGTGCTGTACAGTTGATGTTCATTCTCTTTGTATTCTCAAAAGTTCTACGCAGACCGTATTTCATTTATCCCATATGGCAGGGATGGGCAACTTGTGACCCTCCAGATGTTGTTGGACTGCATCAGCCATCAGCCTTCACCATTGGCTATGCTGGCTAGCGCTGATGGGAGTTGCAGTCTAGCAATATCTGGAGAGCCACAAGTTGCCCATCCCCTGCTCTACAGTCCTATTGTAAGGGCAGATCAAGTTATCTTTCTCCCCTGACCCAGCCCAATGCGTGGAATGGAGGGATTGCTCACCACTCCGACTCCCCCACCTGGCATACCTCCACATCGCTGTCACACCTGCTTGTGAACGTGGGGGTGGATCCTCCAAAAGCCACCTATGTGCTTACGGATTGTGTGGTTGTTCTTCCAATTTAATTAGGTGGTAGTTTTATGATCTGTGTAGGTGGCACTTGTACAATCCATTCCTGCATGGGCAGGCAGGGGTGGTACAGGGGAGAGTGGTATGCCAGGTGGGCAGAGAGGAGCTGCGTGCTCTTGTGCCCTTCCACATGCTGGATTGGATGATCCTTCTCCCCTAATTTGGCATATAAGAGGCATCTGGTGACTGCAAGAAGCAACCTGTAATACTTGTGTCAGGATTCCTTTAGCCCCCACTTTATTTCAATGCCAAAAACAAACACAGACGAGAGGCTTCAGTCTACAGCTTTTAATCCATTACTTCACAGGGTCATACAGATGCAAATTCTCAGTGACTCTTAGTCTACAAAGGAATGCTTTCAGGAGAATTCAAAAGGAAGTTACGAGAGTTGCCTGCTGTTTGAAGAGGAAGGTGGTCTCACTAGCCTAATGTAAGCGCGGGAGGTCCCTCTCTCTCGTGAGGCTTTTGAGCACAGCTTCTCATGCAAGGCCAATCGGGTAGACTTTCTAAGTTCCGCCCCTGCCTTCTCTCTCTTTGCTCTGTGCCTGAGTCTGGCATCTATTAGATCAGACTCCCCAAACCCCTGTCTCTCACAGGGGTGTGTGAAGAGGGACCCTCAGCCAGCTGGGCATTTGTAACCTGAGAAGCTGGCCCAGTCATGTCTGGACTAGCCTGGGAAAACACCTCCCCCATGTCTGGCGGTCCTCCTTCAGAATCTGAACTGCTATCCCACTCCCTGCACTCAGAAACCCCTGACAACTTCTAGTATTCTAGAAGTGTTTTATATTTCAAAACCAGCACAAGAGCCAGTGCAATGTAGGAGTTAGAGTGTTGACTGGGACTTGGGAGATCCAGGTTCTAGTCCCCACTCAGGCCATGAAGCTCACTTGGTGACTTTGGGCCAGTCACTGAGACCTGGTTTGCACGGCGTGGCAGGTTATCATGGGTTAAATAACTCATGATTAACTGCAGTGCGTGGGGGCATGTGCTGCCACCATTTTGAATATGCAGCCTCCAATTGTGGGGATTGGGATTGTGGCATATCGTGAGAACCTGGCCATCATGGATTAATTGAGGGTTAAACAACCCACACTTAACCCAACTACTAATTGGGGGTGCAGTAATTAAAATGCAGTATGGAACCTGCACAGTTGCTAAAGAATTAGCATTATGTGCTCTATTCCCTCTCCAATTTTGCCTGGTGCATATGCCCTCTTCCCTTAGCCCAGAGAAAGCAGAGAAGTCCATCCAGATACTAGGTTGGATCCAGACTTAAATTAATAAGATGTGATTTAATGAAGTTTAAGCATATCATGACTCACTCATTCTAATGGGTCTACTCTAAGTATGACTCAGTGTGACTCCAGCCCTTTGTCCTAGGTCCAAGGAGTCCAGAGTGATCTAGGAAGTTTCACAGAAACAATACTCAGAGCCACATACATTCTAGCATGTATGTCTTGAAGTCTTCACATTTATTTTAGAAAAAATGTTACTGTCTTATTTGTTACTTCCATGGTTTGTTTTAGCTTCTGATAAAGGGGAAAAATGTGATAAGTGAATTTGATATGGTTTTCTTTTTAACAGGTTAAGAGAAGGTCATTGTTCAAGATTCTGAATCGCAAATTTTACAGCAGGCAAGGAAGGGAACAGGTAATGGTTGCTGTGAACCATATGCTTCTTTGCAGCACATGTCAAGGGCAGCTCCTGTATAAAGCAGCCTTCCCCAACCTGGTGCCCTCCAGATGTTTTGGACTTCGACTCCCATCAGCCCTAGCCAGCATGGCCAATGGTCAGGAATGCCGAGAGTTGTAGTCCAAAACATCTGGAGGGCACCAGGTTGGGGAAGGCTGGTATAGAGCATTGTGTGATAGCCTGTGGTTGAGATTTCAAGAGTGTGGATGATTACTGAGCTCAGGCGCCTCTAGGAAAGCCACCTCACCAGGTAATGAGGCATTCTTGGTTATGGCTGTCACCTGGCAGTTCAACAACAAATGCATGTGCCAAAAGAGCCCCCTTAGGCTATATACCTCCTCAACTAAAGGATGGTGGATTTCATCCACGTTGGGCCCTTTGGAATTGAAGGGTCTCCAACCACCACCACTTCTACCTTGTCAAAATTCAGTTAAACCTGTTCAGCCCCAGCCAACCTATTTTCCACCTGTAAAGACACTGCTTCAGGGATGAAGGTGCTGCTCTTGGATCTGCTGAAAAATACAAGCAGAGCTGCGTATCATCAGCATAATGACACCTCACAGGTTTTCAATTATCTTTCCCAGCAGCTCCTTCGTATAGAGTAAAGTTGGCAGGGTGGAACCGTGTGGGATTCCACAAGTCGGCTCCAGTGCGGCAAATATTAAATGGCTCCTGTCCACCTTCTGTTAATGGTCCAACAGAAAAAGAGCAGCTGGGCCTTTGAATGAAAGCAAGAGCTGTGAAACACAATTGCTCTTTATTTTTGAAAGTCAAAATTACACCCAGGTTCATGACGCTTTCCAGCAACAATGATCCAGATTGTGTAATAATAACAAAATGAGGGTGAACTGACACAGACCTCCTGACTTTATACCCTCCCGCAGTCTTTCTGTTAGCGCAAGTCTATCCTATCCTAGCTGATTGACGATGGGATTTAGTGAATTCCAATAAATCTGATTTAGGAGTGAAGTGCCACTTTGTCATCCACTCACTCCAGAATGGTCTTAAAGAAGTTCACAGGGCCTCTCACAACTCTCCAGTAGCTGTGTTTTCAAAGTCCTTCCATAGAGTCCAGCAGCCATGGTGCCAACTTCTGAAGGAGAGCTGTCCCTGCTTTTCTCTCGTGTGGTGTGATCGTGTGTCTGGCTCCCTCTAATGAAGGGGTGTTGAACCTAAGGCCTGTGGGCCAAATCCAGCCTGCCTGATCCCAGTCTGGCTCTTCAGGGTTCCTCAGATGGCCACATTCCTTTCCCCTGGCCTCACTCCCTTTTCCCCAACCGTTTATCATTCAGTGGGTTCTTGGTTTTGCCTAGTTTTTTCCCCCATTCTAAGCAGTTGAAATACCTCTCCCAAGGCTTAGTTACTTTCAATAAGAGCTTCAAGCTAAAATATGCTGCTATTTTGGCTCCTCCCTCACTGGAATGTGGCCCCCGTGAGCTTCTCCAAAATTGGATTCGGCCCTTGGGCTGAAAGAAGTCCGACGCCCCAGCTTTAACGTTTGGTCTGGCATGTTTTCTCACTCTGATCCAAGTCCCCTAGTCAGAAGAAGGAGGAGCACATGATCAGATGTTGGAGCCAGCCGTAGGGGCAGGGCTGGTTTGCATTGATCTTACAGCTAATGCTCTAACATATGAGATGGCATGGATAGAGAAGGGAAGACACAGTAGAATTGCTGACCTAGCGCTTGGGATCTTGCCTGTGCAGGAATCGGGGTGGGGGCGCTGCTGCTGCTTGGAATGGGAGACAAAAGAGGTGTCATTTGCCTCCCAGGAGGTGCGACATGTTCTCTGCTCATGCCTGAGGACTTGGCAGGTGGGTCTTCTTTCATTTCCAGGCAAGGGGGCTTTTGCTGAAGGCAGAAGCAGTGCAAGTTATCTTTGCTACTTGTCTCTTAAGCAAAGCCAGTGCAAAGGGATATTTCCCACCCCCCATGTTTCTTGCTCAGGGCAGTGGTTGTTGAGTGGGCAAGAGGATTTGCAGACCCCTGATTGTCAGAAGCTGGACTAAGGTTGGAATGTTTGTGTCTTCTCAGCAATATGATTCTGTTGCATCTAGGGATGTATGGATTGTGTGAAATCCATTACATCTGTGTTTCACAGATTGTCAGGTGCCTTTTGTTCCATCATCCGCCCATTGATGGAATCAGATTTTTTTGTTTTTGAATTTGCGGAAATGTGTATTTGCGGAAATGTGCACTTGCACAGATTCCCCCCAAATGCACATTTCTGCTTTTTAGCCTATGGGGGGAAATGTGCATTTTTGGCCATTAAAAAAAAAAAAATCGCATATTCTTCTATGACGAAATTTGCGCAAAATTCAGGAAAGTGTGAATAACAGTCCGCAAGTCTGCGAAATCTGCCTGACAGAGGGAAAGCCAGTCAGATTCAAGAATATCCAAACTAATTTGGTTTAATTGCAGATTTTTCTGACATCCCTAGTTGCTTCTAAGTTGTACAGTTGTCTTCCATAACAAGTGGAGGTAAACAATAGTATGATGTTGGAGAGATTGCCTGCCTGCATTCAGAAAGGGTCGTTCGCGCCCCGCTAATGGCTATTGCCTGCCTTATGATGGCTATTTTCCTTCTCTGAACAACTGGGCCAGTTTCTCAAAGCTGGCCTTTGCCAGCATGGAGGAACATGGGGAATAGAAGGGCTAGGAACAATTCTGGAAGTTTGATGGAACTATAGAGTTGGGAGTGTTGATTGTGTTTCTAGGAGGTTCCAGCCATATGAAGATCACAGTCTTCATCTCTAAGGCTGCAGTCGTGTATACACTTATCTGGAAGTAAGGCCCATTTAACTCAGTGGGTCTTACTTCTGAGTAGACATGTTTAGGATTGCACGGTTAATCTTGGAAACTGTGGATATTACTGATGTGCGTATATATCTGCTTGTACAAATGTGAAGGATCATCTCAGATTTTATAATATGTGGAAGATCTGTAAAAGGAAATCACGCAGTGGATGCGTGTATTGACGGTGCAAGGAAATGTGGGTTATGACCGATGAGGTTAATACTACTTCTAAACTCCTTTGTTTTCATTTTCAAAAATATTGGGTAGGATGGTGTGTTCAAGATGAGCCTCTCTCCAGATGGCACTCGGCTAGCAGCTATTCACTTATCTGGAAAGTTGACAATCTGGGGAATTCCCTCTCTCAAACAACAAGGAGAATGGGAACAAAGTGACCAGGTATGCGGCTATTAATATTTTGTGAAGTTATAGAATGACATGGAACTTGCATAGGACTTCCTGGCAACACACACACATGTGTGTGTGTGCAATGACCACAAAAACTGTATGACTTCTATTTGTGCAATATGTTTGTGCATCATTGAGAAACAAGTGTGCTTTATATCCATCAAAACTTTTATCTATACACAAAAGTGGGCAGATTTAATCAATTAATTGATTGTGCAATCCTATGCTTGTCTGCTCAGAAGTAATTCAGTGGGACTTACTTGCAGTAAGTGTGTATTGGATTGCAGCACAAAACTCATGTGATTAATCAATTGCCTATACACACTTCCCTGGGAGTAAATCTCATTGAACTCAATGGGGCTTACTTCTGAGTAGGTATGCACAGGCTTGTAAAATTTCTTTTAGTTGGTTGACAGCCCTAAACACTGTTGTTTGGTATATGCAGTTGTCTACACTTAATAGCTGCAGTTAAAAGATTAGTATCTGAGCAGTGTGCTACAATTTGCATAGATTAAAAACCAGAGATTAATAGAGATTTAGCCAAGCTCAGCCAGCCATGTTACATCTTGACATAGCAACATTAATATTTAGATGACTGTATAAAATATATATATATTGTTGTATATTTAGAAAGACAATAGAGAGAGAGACACATATTCTCTCACCTTCCTGTTTTGTTTTGTTGTTTAGGGAAAGGAGATTAAAAAAAACATACACACACACACACACACACTTAGTATCTTTAATCCCTGTTATTTATTTAAATGGTTCAAATTTGAAGAAACACATCTTCTTTGTTTCATTTCTGGTAGACTTCCTACTCCTTGGAGGAAAGGTCAGGCATCTGGTTCAACCATAAAGAAATTGAGGGTATGGGCTGAATTAGCCCTAGCAGCCTGTAATCATTTTTAGTTAAGCCACAGCCTTTGCTGTTCATCTGCGCTGGCTTAAGGTTAAATAGCCTACAGCAGTCAAGTATTCTAATCGCAACTTGTAGATAGACCACAGACTCGAAGTTATATATGTAATCGCCACTTCCCAGAATGATAAAATAACCTTGTAGTACCAGAAGATGTGTGTGCGGTGTTCCTTTCTTTTCTTTCTCGTTGATAGCTCAGCTTCTGGGAAGCAATTCTCAGTGGTGTTCAATATGTTTTATGCAAAACTTTAAGATTAAATAATTCTAATCTGATATGTAATTCTAATATTAATTGATGTTCCCGCCTCCTGCTTGGGGGAAATAACTTCTGCCACGCTTCCCTCTTTGTTTTATGTGTAGTGAGGGTTTTTTATTTGTTTATTTTTTAAAAACCCTTTCTGTCCCTCAGTGTCTATCTTACCTTCTATAGTCTTTGTAGTGGGAGGCTTAGAAACCTGTTCCTAATAATACAAGAGCTCATTGACAGCTGAATGCATTTTGCTAATAAATGATAATTAGGTGGCATGTTCTCCTGAAATAACTGAAGGAGGAAAAAAAACCTAGCTGCAGGACAATGACAATGCTACTTAATGTCTAGGATGGTTGTAACACTGAGTTCAAAATCGAAATTTGAGGATTATATAGGCCTCCTCTTAATGTATTGGAGCAGTGTTTTGTTTGAAATGGGCATTCAAGAGTAGTTTGGGGCAATCCAGGACTGACTATTGAAAATAATTTTCAATGTTTGTGAACTGCCCAGAGAGCTTCAGGTATTGGGCGATATAGAAATTAAATGAAATAAATAAATAATAAATAATAGGAATCCAAGCTTTTAAGTTCCCTAAAATTGAATCCAATTCCTATGTTACATTTGGATCAATTTCCTGACACTTTAAATTGCTTAGGATTGGCTTAGTTTCCACTATTATGCTTGCAAACGGTTGTGGATTTTTAACAGTGCAGGAAGTGTAAAAGCAATCTTTGCTTATTGTAATGCTGGCTTGTGCCGTCCCCTTCTATGCTACCCAGTGGCTGCCTACCTGCCTTCCATAGCACCTTTTCATGTTGTTTCCAGTAGAAGGAAACCTTCCCAAAGGGAAGGCTCTACTACAGCCTTCCCCAATATGGTGCCCTCCAGCTGCTTTGGACTGCAATTCCCACCATCCCCAGCCAGCATGGCCAATGGTCAGGAATGCTGGGAGTTGTAGTCTTAAACATCTATTGGGTACCAGGATGGAGGAAGGCTGCTCTACTAGTTCAGAAGTCAGTCAGCACTGCTGGTGGTTTGTTGGGAGTTGTACTACTGCCGCTGTGGAATTCTAGAACACCTGTTGGCAGTTTCAGCAGCATAACTGGAGCACCAGTGTGGTGTAGTGGTTAGAGTATTGGACTGGGACTTGGGAGATCTGTGTTCTAATCTCCACTTGGCCATGAAGCTTACTGGGTGACATTGGGCCAATCACTGATTCTTGGCCTAACCTACCTCACAGGTTCACTGTGAGGATAAAATGGAGAGGAGGACAACTATGTAAGCTATCTTGGGTTCCTTGCAAGAGGGAAAAACAGGATATAAATTAATTAAATAGATAAACAAACAAACAAACAAACTCCAGAGCAGAGTGCTAGTTTTGGAGGGGTAACCTGGAGTACAGTCAATCCTGCATTGAGGCAGAATCTTCAGTTGTGCAAAGTCTAACTTGTGGACATTGCTACTGAAGACTAAACAACTGAGAATCAGCAGTAAGGAAGACATCAGAGGTGTCTGTAAGATAAGGTAAAGGTTTTAAGGGTGCAATCCTATGCATGTATAAACAGAAAAATATACTATAACTTCCAGGATTCCCCAGCCAGCCATGCTGGCTGGGGAATGCTGGGAGTTACAGGACTTTTTTTGTCTGAACATGCATAGGGTTGAGCCCTAAGTAAATCAAATTAAGGTACCTGTCTTAAGCTATCAGTATGCTACAGTATAAGATGTGGGAAAGTGAAGAAAGAACATGAAAGCTGTCGGCCAGTCTAATCTGTAGGGACTCAATTCTTCTATGTTCTTTCACAGGAATGAAGGACACTGTAGTCATTTTCTTTGTAGATGGAGATTTAAAGACCAAAGTTCTTGTTGTTACACTTAGAAGCATGAATGTACAGGGGGGAAGTGGTTAAATGGAAATAGGGTGGGAGTTGACAGCAAAGAGATAGTGTTGGTGCAAAGAAGTAAGTGTGAACTGAACACAGTACTTGTGTAAAAAACAACAACCAAGCAAAACATTCCCAGCTCCTTGTATTTTTATCATTCTTATCAGAGTTTAAGGCACAATCTTATGGATGTTTAGACAGAAAAAAGTCCTACAACACCCAGCATTCCCCAGCCAGCTGGGAGTTGTAGAACTTATTTCTTTTTGAACATGCATAGGATTGTGCCCTTAATGTCATAAACTAATAATTGTCGTGAGAAAGCATGCTTATATTCCCCCACTCCCCCGAATTTCTTAGAGAATAAAGTTGCCCCAGGGAATGAGTTACTCTATTGGAAATGTTTCTTTCACTTGAGGTAAAAGTTAGGGTTAAATGGTTTGTCTTGTACAGCTGATACATGGCTGAGTTTGGATGCAGCCAAAGAAGAGGAGGAGGTGCGGGAGCAAAAAGCCAACAAACCATCAGTCAGTGAAACAAACCATCAGTCAGTGAGATCCAGGCTTCTTCAACATACCATGGTTAAAGCAAACTGCAGCTTAAGCATTATGTTCGAATGAGGCCATAATAGAGGCTCTAACATCTCATTCTTTTGGTTTTTCCATTCGTTCACTTCATCACACAAGAGTGACATGGCAAATTTTTAAAAAAAACTTTCTTTTTTTCTCTTAAGAAATAAACTGGCATAAGAAGGAAAGACATGTATTATATTTGAAGGAATTTCTATGTCTTAGGTACTTGACGGGCATTGTTATTTTTATTTTAGTCAGGTTATGATGAAATCAAGCCAGAATGGAGACTCTCTCTTGAAAAGCGAAAGAAAATTAAAGGTTGGTGCCATAGCACAGTTAGAGTGTGAGTGTGTGTGTGTGTGTGTGTGTGTGAGAGAGAGAGAGAAGGACTTTTTTTAACCCAGCACCTTCAGTAGATGTATTAAGGTAATAGAAGGGCTAACATTTTATTTACTTACTTAAAGTATTTGTATCCCTCAGCTAAAAAGGCCCCCAAAGCAGCTTACAAATAATCAGTAAAAGAAGATAATCCCTGCCTGCAGGCTTACAGTCTAACATTAAAATTCTGCCCTCTCTAATTGCTAGAATAGAAAATTTGGGGGCTGCTTTGTACATGCTAGAGGAGATGTGAGTGATTCTCCCATCCTCTTTCCATCTCTGAGTATCAGTGGAAAATGGGAACACACTCTTCTTCATCCATTCTGGGTTAGGTGAGCAGTGTCCCATTTGTGAGTCAAATGCCTATCTTGGTGAACTTCAGTTTGCACTTCTTATGCATAGCAAAACTGAGTTGTGATAGCTATATATGACCTCCAGGTTCAGAGACGGTATGAGTACCTGTTTCTGCGGAGGGCCAATGTGAGAGGGCTATTATCTTCAAGCCCTACTTGTGGGCTTCCTGGAGGCATCTGGTTGGACGCACTGGAAGACAGGATGTTGGAGTAGATGGACCTTTGGTCTGATCCAGTGGGCTTCTTCTTACGTTCTTATCCATTCCCATGTTGCATTTCCAGACACACATGTCCAGATTTGTGTACACAGAAGAATGCATTTTTGTTACCTAGGAATGACTGTGCCAGTATTCCACCTCCTGGCACACGCGCGCGTATACATCCCCCCCCCCCCAACACAACATACCTACTGATATTTCCCATTTAAATAGTACTTTTGATTTATTCTTCCAAACTTGATTATCTCTATCTTTACAATCCCCCTGTGAGATAGGCTGCTTTTGTTGCTACTTTACAGCTAGAATAGGTGGGACCGGCAATAAAAAGTTGCACTGTTACCCCCACCCCCTAATGGAAGTATTCCTATGCATGGATCTAGTCAGGCTGGAACAGAAGGCTTTTGTTTCTTTAGTCCAGCCTTCCCCAATCTGGACTAGTCCAACACATCTGGAGGGCACCAGGAAGGGGAAGTCTGCTTTAGACCCTTTTTGGCTGCCCTCTCTTCATAGGCTCAACTGCCATCAACATTCTGTAAGCACTCATGTAGTTTTGGTGTGTGTGTTTAATTTTCTTTTAATTCACAAACATTCATACTTCTATCTGCATAGGGATATCCCAAGTTTGCAGAAGATACTACCTTATGCTTGGATGCCTGTACTGCTTTCTCAGTTTGCTTTTAGAGAGATTGTTATTGAATTTGAGACATGGTCAGTTGTCCAAGGCCACATAGAGTCCTGGTTCACACATAATGACAACCTGTGGGTTGCTGAGGCCTCATGGGAGTGAGGGCACAAGCGGCTGCCCGCTCGCTTGCTGCCTCTGCTTTGTTTAGAAAACAAACCAGGAATGCCCTGTTCCTGGGTTGTTCGGTGTGATGTGCAAGCCTGAAACTCTAGGTTGTTGAGGGGGAAACCACCTAGAGTTTTAGCCTATGGTTGTTGTTGGGTTAAAACTCTGGGTTATTTCCCCCCAGTAGCAAAGAGTTCCAAGTTTACGGGTGGGAGGCAGCACGGTTGCTCACTCCCGCATGGCCCCAGCCAACCATGGGTTAATTAATGCATGATTGGTTGTTATGTGCAAACCAGGTAAGTGAGTCTGTGGAAAAGGTGGTGCTTAAAAGGTCTCTAGGACCGAGTCTAACTCTGGACTATATTTGCTCCCAACATGTGTTTCTGAACAAAAATATACATTGGTTCCTACACAAAACACTAATCTGCACTAAATACTACGTTTAAGCAAGTCTTTATGACACAAAAGTAGGCAATTCTTCACTTCACCAAATATTTTCCAAGCAACATAATTCTACAAAATAACTAAGTAGCAAACAATATAATTAAGTAGAAATCACTTTTAACTCTACGCCTTTATGGACATTTTATTCCTCTTGGGAGAAGACATATAGCTCCTTCTCCCTCCTGATTGTGATACCTTTCTCAGCTGGTTGGCTCTGGTTATAGCTTCATCTGGATTCCATGAATAATGTTCTGAGCATTTGCCTAAGAGATTGTCTTACAGCTGGCTTGAGGAGCGATAAAACCGTATCGCCTATCAATTTTTAAAATTCCACCCCGTCTTGTGTGAATAGATCTACCCAATATGCTTATCTGCATTATTTTAAAAATATTGCGTATGAACTCTGTCAGAATCTTTAATTATTCAGTTTTGCTTTAGTTAACCCAGAGATGACTTTAATTAAAATACTACCATTAAAATGTAGTGAAGCAAGACTCCATGCAATGTTGATATATTGTCATTAAAGCTAGACTCTCAAATGATTTTTTATTAAATAATTGAAGCTGTTCTAGTTCTTGTTCTAATGCTCAAAATGCTTCCTCCTTCTCCAGACAAGGAATCTTATTACCCACTGATAGATGTAAACTGGTGGGCAGAGAATGCTGTCATTTTGGCTCGCTGTTCAGGTGCTTTGACAGTGTCCTCGGTGAAAACCTTGAAAAACCTGTTAGGGAAATCCTGTGAATGGTTTGAAAGTTCCCCGCAGGTCACTTCTGCTCATGATGGAGGATTTCTAAGTTTGGAGGTAGGAAGCACTTGCAAAACCTAAGAAATGTCTCATTCGTATGTTTGTGAAATGTTACATTCTTAATGTGTAAATGTTTAACCCTCCTACAATTTAAAAATGCATCTCAGACTCTAATTATCAGTATAAAACAGTAACATGCATTTGACAGTGGGCCAGTTCTGATGTCACAATAAACTATAGCTTATCATGATGGAAAAGCATTGCGGCGAGCCTTGGGATAGCATGCTGTGCTTTTCTGCCATGGCTGCAGCAGGAGATCAGAAATTTTCACTTCTGTTTCTGATTAACCACAGTTCACGGCTGCATCTGGACCCTAAACTGTGCTTACTGTTAACTATGGGTTGTTTACTATAAAGCATAGTTTACATTAACAACAGTTTCTTGGGTTTGGATGAAGTGACAAGATGCAGCTTGAGTTTGAACCCATGGTTTCTTATTAGGCTAAAACTCTGGGTGGTCTACCCCACAACAACCCAGAATTCTGGGTTTGCACATCACAACAAACAACCAAGGAATGGGGCATTCCTGGGTTGATTACAAAAGTGGGAATGAAGCAGAAGCAGCCAGCAGGCTGAAGTCAGCTTGCTCACTCCTGCATGTCCTTGACGAACTATGGGTTGTTTAACCTGTAGTTGGCAATACCATGCAAACCGGGTCTATAAGTCTCCCTCTGAACAACAGTTAAAAGCACAATTAAAATGATTGCAGTACCTTTAATTGTTGTTCAGTGGGAGATGATCCTGATGATGATGATGATGCAACAATATGCTGTTTAATGATAGATATTTTCCCCTCATAATCCTCTGTTTAGAACCAGTATTTAATTTTATAGCCATAGTCATGTGCTCATATATGGCAATGTAAGTTGAGACCATACTAATTCTTAAGAAATGTACTTATTAAGTATGTTTCGGTGGTTTATGAATGTACCAAGCACCTATAATGGGGTTGTGCTAATGGCCCATCTGCTGTAATAACCTGGCTGTTGGAAGCTTGAGAGGAAATTCATTTTCTGGTTCTGGTTTTTCGCTCTCAGCAGCTTTGAGAATTGTGGTGGCTTATTGCCTCTTTGTGTCCTGAAGCCTGACAGACTTAAGTGTGATACATTGTGCCATTTAGTAAGAATTGCTTTCCTTGTAGTGTGAGGTGAAGTTGGCTCCAAAGAGATTGCGTTTGGATAGCAGACCTGGTGATGAAGACGAAGGAGAAGATGACTCTGATTCGGATGATGAAACTTCTGCCAAGGCGCGGTATTTTGGCTATCTTAAGCAAGGCCTGTATTTTGTGACTGAAATGGAACGGTTTGCTCCTCCTAGGAAACGCCCGCGCACTATCATAAAGAATTATCGCCTTGTGAACCTGAGGTCCACAACACCTGAGGAGCTGTACCAAAGAAAGGTGAGAGTGAAACATGCTTCCCTTCCCCCACATGCTTTTCTAAGTCAGGTTTAATTACAAGGTATTAATTTCTTGCAGTAGCACCCCTAGGCCGACCCTTTCTTTGGATGTAAACTTATTTCCGTGTTTCAGATTGTTGGGTTTGGGTTGTGTTGATTTAAAGAGAACTGCCCTTCATATATGTGTAGGCTACGATTGTTGGAAGTAGATGTGAGTTTATTGGTGTGCCTTCACGCTCAATGATACACCCATATTTATAAGGGAATTGGAAATTCTAAATAATGTACCATGAATATCAGTAGGAAGTATCTTGAAGTCATCACGCTGAAAGAGCAAAGACACTCTTTCAATTGAAAAAGCCTGGTCAATCAATAATGTGCAGGTGTTTGTTGCAAATGCCTTTCCTCAAGATAAAACTTCTGCTGCTTTTTCCCTGAGTCCCCAGAACACATTATATTGTATGCGGGGCGAGGTGGGTGGGAAATCTGCCACTTAAGCACCCATTGCCATGTGATTGCTCTGTAAAATGCAGAGTCATGGGCACCTATTATTATATACTGTTTGCAATGTATCCCGTTGCCCGTTATATATGGACTGTCAATTGCGTTTTGACTTGGGGAGCTATCTCACAAAGGAATAGATGTGGTTGGAACATGCTTTTACTGATTCTTCAAATAAACCTAAATTTCTTGTCTCAAATTGAAAAAGTATAGATTTTTCTGATAGTATATTCACTCTCTTGTAATGGATCCACGTGGATTGCTTTAATTTTTATGTGCTTTGTTTTTAGATTGACAATGAAGAATATGGAGAAGCTTTGTCGCTAGCTCAAACATATGACCTTGATTCTGACCTTGTTTATCAGAGGCAGTGGAGGAAATCTGCTGTTAGCATTGCTTCTATTCAGGATTATCTGGTATGTTCTCGTATGGGAAGGTAGCATTTATAGGTTGGATTGAGAGATAGACAAGTGGAACTCTGCTTGGGCAGCGTGGCTTTCCTGGCTCCTCCCTCTACTGCTTCCCCCTGTGCCGCCCCACAAAGCTGTTCCCAAGGGTTCAGGGACCCTCTGGAATGGTGTATGATGGGCATGAGTGGATGTAGTGGGATGGGGAAATTGGGATAATTTAGAGGGACTTGTGTAACCCACTCATATATTTTTCTTTAAGAATTTTGAGTGGGAATATTCCTGCACATGCTCAGTAAAGGATAGAGATAGGGAGTGGCCACCATTTTAGGCAGTTACCAAAAATGCAGCTTGGAAGAACCTTGCTTTCTCTTCCCTGTAAGACCCTGAACCCTTGAGACAGGGCTGTTTGCAAAGTTTGCTCGTGTGTTATTGGACTCATCCACCTTGAGAAGATTGCTGCGGAGCTGGAGTGAATTGAGCAGAGACTTTTCCTTCTTTGGCCATCAGAAAAATCAAGCTTCAAAGAGAAGTTTTATTTATATTTTTGTTGTTGTGGACTCAAGCTAAAAGACAGAACTTTGGGAGGGTTGTGCTCTGCTTTATTGTTTTGGTGATAAGTGTATTGTTGTGCATGTAAAATTATTACATGTGCATTATTATTGTTTTTTAATTAAGAAATTAAAATGATATATGTTAATTGTCTTTGTACAAGGCCTTTGCTGTGAGTCCCTTTAGAGACCCTGAAGAAAATTGTTACACTTGCATAAACAGAAGTGCTTTTCTGTTTTTCTGAGTCAAGCCTGTGAAACCAGCTTTATTACGTGTCTTAATTGTTGCTTTAGAAAATGACCCTTTACCACCAGGGGTGCAGAATCCCTTCGAGCCTGAGGGCTGAATTCCATTTCTGAGAAGCCCTTGGGGGCCACAGTCAGTGGTGGGCAGAGCCCATGACAAAGTGAGTGTGGCCAAAGGCAAAAGGGGGCAGGGCCAAAATACCAGCATATTTTAGCTTAAAGCTCTTCCTTCAGGTAACTAAGCCTTAGGAGAGGCATTTCAAACTTCTTAGAAGGGGGCAGGGTGTGTGCAAAAGCCAGGAAACTGCCAAAATATCAATGGTTGGGGGAAAAGAGGGCATGGCTGTCTGGGGAACCCTGGAGGGCCAGATTTGTTCCCCTGCTTTTGCCACTTGAAGAACATAAGAACATAAGAACTGTGCTGGATCAGACCAAGGGTCCATCTAGTCCAGCATTCTGTTCACACAGTGGCCAACCAGCTGTCAACTGGGAACCACCATCCTGCCCATGTTCCCCAGCAACTGGTGTACATAGGCTCATTGCCTCTGCTGCTGGAGGTAGCATAGAGCCATCAGGACTAGTAGCCATTGATAGCCTTCTCCTCCAGGAATTTGTCCAACCCCCCTTTTTAAAGCCATCCAAACTGGTGGCCATCACTACATCCTGTGGTAGCCAGTTCCATAGTTTAACTATGCACTGTGTGAAGAAGTACTTCAATGCAGAATGATCTGTGTAAAATACTTTATTTAAAAGCCTGCTGATTCTATACAGTTCGGTAGATTTTGATCTCCAAGTCATAGCTAGAGATGGGTGGGAAAAGGATAATTCTAAATGCAATGTTTCTGGGAAGGGATGTAGCTTAGTGGGAAAGCAGAAGGTCCCAGGCTTAATCCCTGGTGTGTAGGGCTGAGTAAGGCTCCTGCCTGAAATCCTTGAGAGCCACTGCCAGTCAGTGTAGACAAGACAGAGCTAAATGGACAAGTGGCCTGACTCTGTGTAACGCAGTTTTGTATGTTTACTAGCCTGACCTCATGAATATAATTGCACTTCCTTGCTTGGTCACTGACAAGCTCCAATGAATTATATCCTTCTCCTGGTTTTTGTTTGGGACAGAGCAAAATTAATAAGCGTTCTTGGGTTCTTCATGAGTGCCTGGAAAGAGTTCCTGAGAATGTGGACGCTGCTAAAGAGTTGCTGCAATATGGCTTAAAAGGAACAGACCTAGAGGCTCTCGTGGCCATAGGGAAAGGAGAAGATGGCGGCAGGTTTGTAGGAGTGGATTGTCAGTTCTGCTCACTTACGTTGCGAACTATTGTTGTTGTTGCTCAGTCGTTAAGTCGTGTCCGACTCTTCGTGACCCCATGGACCATAGCACGCCAGGCCTTCCTGTCCTCCGCTGTCTCCCGGAGTGTGCTCAAGTTCATTTGCTAACTATAGTAAGCAAATATTGTAAAAAAAATCCGTGGTTAAATAATATATTGTGATGGATTAATATAAAGCAAGTATATGCGGATCTTTCCCATGTTGCGTATGCATGCCATGCTCCTATGTGAAAAGGAAGTTGATATGTAATGGGCTCTATTACAAACCTGTACACTATCAGAGCAAAGGGCTGGATGTGCCCGATCTTGTCTATCTTGGAAGCTAAGCAGGGTCAGCCCCAATTAGTACTTGGATGGGAGACCGCCTGGGAATCAGGCTTCCTGCACTGAGCAGGGGGTTGGACTCGATGGTCTTGTAGGCCCTTCCAACCCTATGATTCTATGAAAAGATTGAATTTATAGGTTGGTGGAAGAGGAGGACGCATGCAAAATCTCTTTCCAAAATGACCATTCCAAGTGTGAAAAATGGAGTGGGAGCAGTGTGTTTGAAACCTGAAGGAACATTGTAGGATTTAATGGAAATTTTAAACTAGTCGCGTCCGTGCTTAACAAATGTGTCACAAGTCAAATCCTAAATTGCTGAAGGAGTTGCACTGGTTACCAGTTGTTTTCCAGGCCAAATTCAAGGTGTTCGTTTTGACCTTTAAAACCCTATACGGTTCTAGCCCAGCCTATCTCAAGGAGTGCCTCCAGCAACACCAGACAGGGTGTTCAACAAGATCAGCCTCGGATGGCCTTCTCTCTGTCCCATCAGCCAGGACAGCTAGGCTGGTGAAGACGAGGGAGAGGGCCTTCTCTGTGGTAACCCCCACTCTGTGGAACTCCCTCCCTAGGGAATTCTGCCATGCCCTCTCTTTAATGAGCTTCCACCATGCATTGAAAACGTGGTTGTTCAGGCAGGCATTTGGGGTGGGTTAGGGTATTTTTAGAAATACGATGTTTTAATGTGGAATTTTATTGTTTTAAACTGTTGTATTATTGTACATCACCCAGAGTGGCCGGGTGACTGGCCAGATGGGTGATAAAGAAATTTAAGAAACAAACAAACAAATGTAGTGCAGCCTGCACTAGAGTCCCTCTGTCTCTCATTCATATATATTTATTTATTTATTTATTTATTTATGAGAGAAAGGGACTCGTGTGTGTGTGTGTGTGTGTGTGTATATATATATATATATATATATATGAGAGAGGGACTGTAGTGCAGGCTACACTACGTATGTAGCTCCCCACCCAGTGCTGTGATGTGGTTTGGACTCGAATCTACTAAGGGAGGGAGCGGCCAGGAAGCAGTGTAGGTATGATTCTGTCATGATTCTGCTCCTGCCCGAGAGGGCCACAACCCCCTGTGTCCTTTTCCACTTGTGGCAGCACCACAGCTTGGTGCTCATTTTGCTATAAATGATAGTCACATCACTTTTGTTCTATACTATCTGTTAGGCATCTGTTGACACCAAATCTGTCAAAAGGCAGGCTAGAAATAGGGGATTGTCAAACTGGAGGGGTCACTCCTTGTTTTTAGCAAAACAGTGGTAAAAAATCCTATCTGCTAAACCTGTTATTTATGACCGATTAACATTCAGTTTAAAATTCTACGTTCAGATTGGCAAATGGTTTCTTTGTACTTAACGCTGTGTGTGGGTGAAAAATGTAGAGTTGCAACCTGATTAAACAAAATTTAATCAGTTATTCATATGGATATTTTTAAAAAATACTCTAAGGAGGTAGATGCTTGTCTTGCCCCCCCCCCCCCCCGACACTTACTTTATCTTTACAACAATGTGAGGTAGGATTAGGCTGAGAAACAGTGACTGGCTCATGGACCTAGCTATGGCATGGGGGTTAGACCTATGCACCTACCTGCTCCTTACCTCAGTAGATCAGAGACTGGCCAACGGTTTTTACCAATTAATCTAGCAATTAAATTTGCATACATTTTGCATATGGGTGAAAGTACTTCTGAAGCAAGAAGCATAAGTTCTTTATTTTTAGATGATGCATGCATGTGTCATCGTAGGCACTGTCTTAAGAAAAGGCATTTCTACCCTCTGTGAGAGAAGGGTATCTCTTTTTTTAAGATGCCATTTTGCCATCTATAACTTCTATAAGGACTTGTATTAAAAATAATGGGTTGCATTCAGCTGTCTGTCCAGCAGAACTGACACTGCTGTCGGACCGGATTCCCTCTTTCCTCTTCTTCTATTGCCGCTACAGCCACTATCTGTTCTGGAGCGTTGGGAGACACCTCCCCCCCCCCCCCGAGCAGACTGGGGAGGGCATGGAAGGTTGCTAAGGAGAGACGAGGAAGGGGAAGTCCCGTTACTCTACTCACGCAATATTGGATGTCACCCAATTTTTATTTTTAAAAATCTGCTTTCTGATTAATTGAGGGCACCTAGTATTTAGTCAATTATAGTATTTATAGTATTTAGTCAATTTAGTCAGTTAAACTGATTAATAGAGTTTAATGTTACAGCCCTAGTAAAATATATTTGAAAGCTTGTTCTGTGAAATGCAAAATACAAGTGACAGTGCTTTGCTAAAAAGGTGTTCACAGATTGCTTCTTAGATTTTCTGTGTAAATCTGTCTGTAACGCTATTTGTGCAACCTATTTGTAAAAGATGTTTTATGTTGCTTTAGTAGTTGCTAAGTTTTAACTAATGAAAATTGTTGCATATATTTCAAGAGGGAAAAATGAAGAATAACGTTTACCTGCCGAAAATGGCGCAAAGACTTATGAAAGCCTAAGACCTTTGCTTTTGCTGGGTACTATTTCCCTTTCCTTTTTAAAAAAGAATCTGTTGTAATTTAAAATGTAGTTCTAAAACCCCCTGTTTTTGACCAAATAACCAGCTCTCCGTTCACTGATTGCATTCTTCTCCCAGATTTATCTTGCCAGGTGATGTGGACATTGATGAACTACTTTATGAAGAGTTTTTAACTCCTGAGGAAGAAGCAGAGAGTAGGAAGGAGTGGGAAGCCATGAAACGTCAAGAACTTCTTCAATCAGTAAACTTCTCCAAGTAAATGAAATGTCAGGCTCAATGTCATCTTGTTATATTACTAGGCTTATACACACAGTACCCAAAAGGAAGGATATTTTTAATACATTTTGCTTCTAATTGGATCAAGGTATACTTTTTTAACTGTCAGTGGACTTTGAAAGTGGTCTAGCTTATTGAATTTCCCATTGGGATTTTAAATGTGGAGACAGGCTCCCCAATCCAACTCTAATTGCGTTCAGAAAAGTTCCCTGATTCAGCCCTAATAGCAACTGGATGCTCTGAAAGAGGGGTAGGCAACCTGGCACCCTCCAGATGTTTTGGACTTCAACTCCCATCAGCCTCAGCCAACATTGCCAGTGGTCAGGAATCCTGAGAGTTGTGGTCCAAAACATCTGGTGGGCATCAGGTTGGGGAAAGCTGCTCTAGAATGTTCATTCAGATGAGCCTCTGAGTGCATTTCATTGAAAGTCATACAATGTAGGTGGATGACATCCACATAGAGATGCACATCTTGAGGTACATCCCAAAGCCAGGCACCAGGTGAACCTATGGGAGGGTATTCCATAACTTGGGGGGCTTCTGCTGAAAAGGCCTGCTCCTGAGTAGTTGTCATGGGCCCAATCCTTCAGGCACACACTATGGCATTCTGACACAGGACACCCCAAATCAGTGAGACTCTTTTCTTGTAGCAAATCCCACAGTAAATCTGAATGGTTTCATTCTTCAGAAATCATATTGTTGTTGTTCAGTCGTTCAGTCGTGTCCGACTCTTCGTGACCCCATGGACCATAGCACGCCAGGCCTTCCTGTCCTGCGCTCTCTCCTGGAGCGTGCTCAAGTTCATATTCATTGCATCAGTGATGCTATCTAGCCATCTCATCCTCTGCCGTCCCCTTCTCCTTTTGCCTTCAGTCTTTCCCAGCATCAGGGTCTTTTCCAGAGAGTTTTCTCTTTGCATTAGGTGGCCAAAATATTAGAGCTTCAGCTTCAGTATCTGTCCTTCCAATGAGCAGTCAGGGTTGATTTCCTTTAGGATTGAATGATTTGACCTCCTTGCAGTCCAGGGGACTCGTAAGAGTCTTCTCCAGCACCACAGTTCGAAGGCATCAGTTCTTCAGCACTCTGCCTTCCTTATAGTCCAGCTCTCACAGCCATACGTTACTACTGGGAAAACCATAGCTTTGATTAGACGGACCTTTGTCGGCAAGGTGATGTCTCTGCTTCTTACTATGCTGTCTAGGTTTGCCATAGCTTTCCTCCCAAGGAGCAAGCGTCTTTTAATTTCATGGCTACAGTCACTGTCTGTGGTGATCTTGGAGCCCAAGAAAATAAAATCTGTCACTGCTTCCATTTCTTCCCCTTCTATATGCCAGGAAGTGATGGGGCCAGATGCCATGATCTTAGTTTTTTTAATGTTGAGTTTCAAACCAGCTTTTGCACTCTCCTCTTTCACCCTCAACAAGAGGCTCTTTAGATCCTCTTCACTTTCTGCCATTAGGGTGGCATCGTCTGCGTATCTGAGGTTGTTGATAATTCTCCCAGCAATCTTAATTCCGACCTGTGATTCATCCAACCCGGCGTTTCTCATGATGTACTCTGCATATAAGTTAAAAAAGCAGGGCGACAATATGCAGCCTTGTCGTACTCTTTTCCCAATTTTGAACCACTCGGTTGTTCCATGTCTGGTTCTTACTGTTGCTTCTTGACCCTCATACAGGTTTCTCAGGAAACAGGTAAGGTGGTCTGGTACCCCCATCTCTTTCAGAATTTGCCACAGTTTGTTGTGATCCACACAATCAAAAGCTTTAGCGTAGTCAATGAAGCAGAAATAGACGTTTTTCTGGAATTCTCTTGCTTTCTCCATGATCCAGCGAATGTTGGCGAATTGACCTCTAGTTCCTCTGCCTCTTCGTAACCCAGCTTGTACTTCCGGTAGTTCTCGGTTCACATATTGCTGAAGCTGGTAACAATTAGCTATAGGCTCCATAAGGAATTCCAAAACAATCCAAGTGTAATAACTTGGTTTCCCTGTGGCACTCTCTACAGCTCAGAATACAGGGTAAAGGCCTTGAAAAATTCCTGGCGTAATTCATCCCAAGCAATCCATGACAAGGATTTCCAAGTACAGGGCAAAGAGCTTGAATAATTCCTGGTGTGAGCCATCCCAGGCAATCCAAGACAAGGGTTCTAGAAAAAGACCTAAACAAATCCACAAGAAGAGAGGTTTAGTCCAACCTTGAAATCTTTGTTAGAACCTCCGTGCTACATTGGCCAAGGCCTATCAAGTCCAAGAGAGGTTCAAGAGTATGGCCAGAGTCCACACAAGCACAGGTTTCAACAACCATAGCTTCCACTTTTGTATCTCCATGCTACATAGGTCCACATCCATAGCAAACAAGAATTCAAGGTCTATGAAAAGTGTAGCAGTACTTTCCATGGCAGGTTCTTAACAATACAAAGTTCAAAGAGACCAGAGTCCAAATTGGAAGGAGAGTCCATGTGAAGTGTGCCTCAAGAGGCTCAGACAATAGTAAGTCCAAACAGAGAAGATTTTGGGCAGTAAAGATGAGAACGTTCCTAGCCAAGGCTCCAAGCCTGGGCATCTGCTTAAAGGCGAAGGTGTGGCTGCGATAGCCCTCCTCTTGAAATAACTATCTGACCAGGGCTTTTAGCCCATCGATGAGGGCCCTGCTCAAACAGGGCATCTCTGTTCTGCCCTTCAGGGGTGATACTTCCACCTGTGACACCTCTGAACCCCCCCCCCCCCCGCCTTCTGCTAGGTTCTCACAGAGAGGCTGCCAGCATTCTTCTCTGTCAACACCAAAGCTAGCAGCTGGATGGGAATAACTTAACCTGCCTGCTTTCCTCTGAGATCACTGACAGAGATAAGCTCACACTGATTCTGACATTCTACAGGCTGAATAGGCCCAAACCCTTCCAGGCCACTTCTGATTCGAGTCTAGCTGCAAACTATAAGGCCCACTGCAGTGCTAGAGCTGGGCCACAACAATAGCCTCCCGCCATACCTCAGCATGAGAGAGCAGATGGAGCAGGGACTCCGCTGACTTCCTCAGGGTCAGGCAGGACTATATGGGAAGAGGCGCGTCTTCAGATACTGAGGCCCCAAACTGTGAAGAGCTTTATAGGGTAACACCAGCACTTTGAATTGGGCTTGGAGACTAATTGGGAGCCAGTGATAATTTTATGCTGGCATAAAATGATCATATTATGATCATAAAATGATCATAATACCCAGTTCCAGTCAGTACCATAGCTGCCAAATTTTGTACTGAAACTGAAGATTCTGGACCATCTTCAGTGGCAGCTGTACTTACAATAAGAACATAAGAAGAGCCCTGCTGGATCAAACCAAGGTCCATCTAGTTCAGCATTCTGTTCACACAGTGGCCAACCAGCTGTCGACTGGGAACCCACAAGCAGGGCACGAGCGCAACAGCATCCTCCACCCATGTTCCCCAGCAACTGGTGTACATAGGCATATGGCCTCTGATACTGGAGGTAACACATAACCATCAGGACTAGTAGCCATAATGTATTGCAGTCGTCTAAACGAGGAGTTACCCTAGCATGGATCACTGAAGTCAGGTTGTCTCTGTTCAGGTAGGGTTGTAGCTGGCATACCAGCCTCCGTGCTCCGAAGGTGCTCCGTGCCACAGAAGACACTTGTGGTTCTTTATGCACTGCATGACTTCCAGTTGGATGCACATCTCAATGTCCATCTAAATGGTGTGTTCTGTCACAATTGGTCTTGTGTTGCATAGATAGAGTTGAACTGGAATTATATATTTGCAATAAGTATAAAATTATTAAAATTGTTGCCCCAACTGCTGCGGGTTTCGCAGTAATTTATTTGTTTAGTCACCTTTAAAAACATGAACATTCCCTTTTTGCCTTGTTAAAAACAGGTTAACTTTGGAACAGAAAGAACTTTGCCGTAGCAGGTTGAAACTACTAACATATTTGGATCGGCTAGCGACATATGAGGTATGGAAGATGGTTCTTCAACCAAGTATTTCATTTGTTGGCTTATGGCTTACTATATAGTTACTTCAAGACCTTTTAGTCTGATAGTTTTGTTTTCATGTTTTCAGTGTTGTTAGCTCTTCAGTTATTATACACAATTATGCAGGCAACATCATGGTTGTGCACCAGAAAATTGCTGTTGTTTGTGCAGCTGTGTGTATTCTCTCTTTTTTTTCTCCCACCTGACCTTCCTCCTCCCAACAAATCATATGTTAAATCCTCTGGTACTTAAAACATGTTTATGCTCTGTGTGTGTGTGTGTGTGTGTGTGTGTTAGAGAGAGAGAGAGAGAGAGAGAGAGAGAGAGATGGAGTGAAAATATACAAAAACGTCTGCCTGTCTGTGAAGTGTCCACTTGCTTAGAGCACTGAGCCACATGGCTTAAGAGTACGATATGGTAGCCAACCGTTGGGCTGTTAAATTTGCAGATAGCCTCTGGAAGGCAGTGGCACGTGTATTGAGAGACTGGACTTTGCCACCAGTTCAGGCACAGTGTTGCTTTCCATTTACAGTTGATCTATCTCCCATTGCACAGGGCAAATGCCAGCAAAGTCATGGTTGCTTTGTGGTATTGCTTCAGGATGTTGTCCGTGTCATGTGTTGAGGACCTCTGAGAAACGGATAACCATTGTGAAATACTTTGTAATGGTTTTTCTTCAGGAGATCCTCGGAGGGCCACATGATGCTGAGCAGAGATACGATGCAGAGTTCTTCAAGAAGTTCCGAAATCAAAATATTGTTCTTTCTGCAAGGACATATGCACGGGTATAACTTCTTTTGAAACTTACTAGCAAAGGATTTCGCATTTTTTAGGGTTTTTTCAATCAATATTTACAATTGCCATCTTATGAATTACATTCAATTTATACAATTATAGCACAATCCTATATTTCTCTATTCAGAAGTAAGTCTTACTGTGTTTAATTGGGTTTACTCCCAGGTAAGTGGGTATAGTATTTTAGCTTTATTTTATTTCATTTTACATGTACAGTGACTTTCCACCAAGAAAATGACACTCAAGGTGGTTTAAGGAACAATTCTATGCATGTTTAGACAGAAAAGAGTCCTACAACTCCCAGCATTCCCCAGCCAGCATGGCTGGCTGGGAAATGCTGGAAGTTGTAGGACCTTTTTCTGTCTAAACATGCATAGGATTGTGCACTTGGTGTCTGGCAGAAAAATGGGTTTCATAGACAGTGTGGCCAGTTGCACAGGCCCCTCCAATCCAATCACAGTTTGTCCCCTAAGGAATCTTCTGGTGGGAGATTCAGGACAGATAACAGGAAGCACTTCTTCACACAGCATATAGTTAAACTGTGGAATTCTCTACCACAAGATGTACTGATGGCCACCAATTTGGATGGCTTTAAAACAGGATTAAACAAATTCATGGAGGATAAAGCTATCACTGGCTACTACTTATGATGGCTATGTAATACCTCCAGTGGCAGAGGCAGTATGTTTCTCACTATCAGTTGCTGGGGAACATGATCTGGAGGGGTCTATTGCACTCATGTCCTTCTTGTGGGCTTCCAGTTGGCATCTGGGTGACCACTGTATGAACAGAATGCTGGACTAGATAAGCCTTTGGTCTGATCCAGCATGGCTGTTCTTAGGTTCTGAACACACGAGGTTCCTTTTTTAGCTAATGCTAGGTTTCTTTCCCTCTTTTCTTTCAAAACATTCATGGAAGACCCCTAGCTTTTGAACAGAAGAAGAATGACATGAGTTTGCTGGATTGGTAGTCATAAATAAAGGGAGTGTATAGTATAAATAATGACTTGTATTTTTAAGGACAAAAAGGGATTATGCAACCTTCCATAATTTTGGGATACGGTTACTTATGAAATAGAAAGGTCCATAAGCTGTTTCCTGAATGTTAAAATTGAACTATTTGTGCAGGAAAGCAACGTAAGAGCCCTGGATATTTTGTTCACATACCATGGATCAGACTTGCTTCCACATCAGTTGGCAATTCTCTCAAATTTTCCAGAGACCACCTCTCCACACGAATATTCCTTTTTGCTCCCTGAAGCTTGGTAAGTGCATACTTGCAAAGCAGTGCAAAATGGCATTTTTTTCCTTTGAAAACATTAGTATTTTAGTTTTAAAAAACAATTAGTACTTCTGATTAAAATGTCAAGTTCAAATATACAGAGACAGAAAGAGATCAAGTTCGAATAAAATAATAAAATAAAAAGCTCTGGAGAGAGACATCCCATAAATACATTTCCAGCCAGACTTTGTTCTGTTAGTTGCTATTGTCTGGAATCCAACAGGGTTAGGCAGAAGGAAGATTGGAAGATGGTAGATCTGTGACTGATTTGCAATTGATTATGCAAGGCTTTCTCCCATGGCTGGCCTTGTGCTAATAGTTATCTCGCAGTGTTCCTCATCCATCAGTATGAGTATTAATTGATTGCCTTTGACCAGGTCTTTGTGGCACTCTGCTAGCCACTTTGAGAATTTTGTGTTAGGATCCCTGATTTATAGTATCTCAAATGTAGATCTGTATTTGCATATATGGTGTATGGTTCATGAGGTGCACTGGGTAAATATAACAAGCACAGCACAAAGGGTACAAGTACAGTAATGGGTCCAGGAGGTAGAAAAAAGTAGGATTATACTGGACTAGCAATGAAATGATGTGAGGATAGAACATCCAACCAGAACGATTCGTGAAATTTGGCAACAGGTCAGCAAGTTGCATATGTGTTGGCATAAGCTGTGAATGGATACCAGTTCTCAATTAAACTGTTTGTATTTGCTCAAAGGAGACATGCATTTGTTTTGTAAACTTGCCTGTTTGAACTAATTCGTGGAGTCTTTGATACCATCGGTTAATTTAGGGGTGCAGAACCAGATTTGGGTGGGGGGCCAGATGACTCTGCGGGCCATAAGATGACAGGTGGGCATGGCTACGCTCGCCTGACATTATTTGCTCCTTGGCCCAAGCTTGGCTGCGGGCAGGCTTTCCTAGTTAGGGAAACCACATGTGCAGTGAAGCCAAGCTGCTTCTCCTTTGGCTGCCCCACTTCCTTCCCTCATTGCAGGAAGGAGGTGGGGTGGTTGAAGGGGTAGCAGCTGACTTCCTTTTGCTTCTCCAACTGAGGAGCGAAGAGTACTCAGCCAACTTCAGCCTCCCTGCCTCCTTCCTGTAACGGGGGAGGGAGGTGAGACAGCTGAAGCAGAGAGAGGCCACCCCACACCCCCGTCCCCAATCTTGCCTCTCATCTCAGATCAGAAATTACAGCAGGAACGGGTGGATGCCAGGTGATGGGACCTGGCCCATGCTGAGGGTGCAGGCAGTTCTCGCTGCCCTGCTCTTATCTCTGATTTCAGACCAGAGTTAATAGCGGGGGTTCTACTGCTGGCACATACCAGCAGGGGAACTCCCACTGTTATCTCCAGGCTGAGACTGGAGCTAACAGTGGGGGATGTCCTCTGAGGGGGTTCCTCTCGGGGTGGGACTTTGAGATGAAGTTTTGTCCCCTGGAGGAACCCCCAAAGGTTCCATGGGCTGGATTGAGGTGCCTGGCAGGCCAAGTCCTGTCCATGGGCTGGAGGTTCTGCATCCCTGGGTTAATGTTTGGCATGTGGTGACTCTTCCAATGCGAGGGTATTTCCAGTCTTGTGGCTAGCATGGCCAAGCCCTAAGGTTTCCAGGTCAAATTTCCCCAACCTGGTGCCCTCCAGATGTTTTCAATTTCATCTAACAACCCAGCCAGCACAGCTAATAGTTAGGAATGCTCGGAGTTTTAGTATAAAATATCTGGAGGGCACCTGTTTGGGGAAGACTACTGTAGGGAATGCAATTTAGGTTGTCCTCAAGTTAAGTAAAGTGAGTTCTGGATTAGGTGAAACAGGACTATTTAAGATGGCACTAAGTTCTTCAAAGAAAATTGGAGAAAGAAATGGCAACCCACTCCAGTATTCTTGCCAAGAAAACCCCATGGAACGTATCACAAGGCTAAAAGATATGACGCCGGAAGATGAGCCCCTCAGGTCGGAAGGTGTCCAATATACTACTGGGGAAGAGCAGAGGGTATTTCCAAGTAGCTCCAGAAAGAGTGAAGCGGCTGGGCCAAAGCCGAAAGGACACTCAGCTGTGGATGTGTCTGGTGGTGAAAAGAAAATCCGATGCTGTAAAGAACAATATTGTTTAGGAACCTGGAATGTCAGATCAATGAATCAAGGTAAGCTGGAGGTGGTCAAACATGAGATGGCAAGATTGACCATCGACATCTTGGGAATCAGCGAACTAAAATGGACAGGCATGGGCAAATTTAATTCAGGTGACCATCATATCTACTACTGTGGGTAAGAATCCCTTAGAAGAAATGGAGTAGCACTCATAGTCAACAAAAGGGTGGGAAAAGCAGTACTGGGGTACAATCTCAAAAATGATAGAATGATCTCAGTACGAATCCAAGGCAAACCATTCAACATCACAGTAATTCAAGTCTATGCCCCAACCACTGATGCCGAAGAAGCTGAGGTTGATCAGTTCTATGAAGACCTACAACACCTTCTAGAACTAACACCAACAAAAGATGTCCTCTTCATCATAGGGGATTGGAATGCTAAAGTAGGAAGTCAAGAAATCACCAGGATAACAGGCAAGCATGGCCTTGGTGTACAAAATGAAGCAGGACAAAGGCTAATAGAGTTTTGCCAAGGGAACACGCTGATCATAGCAAACACTCTTTTCCAACAGCACAAGAGGCGACTCTACACATGGACATCACCAGATGGTCAATATCGAAATCAGATTGATTATGTCCTTTGCAGCCAAAGATGGAGAAGCTCTATACAGTCAGTAGAAACAAGACCTGGAGCTGACTGTGGCTCAGATCATGAGCTTCTTATTGCAAAATTTCGGCTTAAATTGAAGAACATAGGGAAAAACACTAAACCATTCAGGTATGACCTAAATCATGTCCCTTATGAATATACAGTGGAGGTGAGGAATAGATTTCAGGGATTAGACCTGATAGACAGAGTGCCTGAGGAACTATGGACAGAAGTCCGTAACATTGTTCAGGAGGCAGGAAGTCAATCCATCCCAAAGAAAAAGAAATGCAAGAAAGCAAAGTGGCTGTCTGATGAGGCTTTACAAGTAGCTGAGGAAAGAAGGGAAGCGAAAAGGAAGGGAGAAGGGGGAAGATATATCCAACTGAATGAGAGTTCCAGAGAATAGCAAGGAGAGACAAGAAGGCCTTCTTAAATGAACAATGCAAAGAAATCGAGGAAAACAATAGAATGGGAAAGACTAGAGATCTCTTCAAGAAAATTGGAGATCTCAAGGGAACATTTTGTGCAAAGACGGGCATGATAAAGGACCAAGAAGGCAGGAACCTAACAGAAGCAGATGAGATTAAGAAGAGGTGGAAAGAATACACAGAAGAACTGTACAGGAAAGATCTGAATGTCCCTGATAGCCATGATAGTGCGGTCACTGAACTTGAGCTGGAAATCCTCGAGAGTGAAGTCAAGTGGGCCTTAGGAAGCATTAGTAACAACAAAGGTAGCGGAGATGACAGTCTTCCAGCTGAGATATTTAAAATCCTAAAAGATGATGCTGTTAAAGTGCTGCACTCAATATGCCAACAAATTTGGAACACTCAACAGTGGCCACAAGACTGGAAAAGGTCAGTTTACATTCCAATTCCAAAGAAGGGCAATGCCAAAGATTGTTCAAACTACCGCACAATTGCGCTCATTTCACATGCCAGCAAGGTGATGCTCAAAATCCTACAAGCTAGGGTTCAGCAGTATGCGAACTGAGAACTACCAGAAGTACAAACTGGGTTTCGAAGAGGCAGAGGAACTAGAGATCAAATCGCCAACTTTCACTGGATCATGGAGAAAGCAAGAGAATTCCAGAAAAACATCTATTTCTGCTTCATTGACTATGCTAAAGCCTTTGATTGTGTGGATCACAACAAACTGTGGCAAATTCTTAAAGAGATGGGGGTACCAGACCACGTTACCTGTCTCCTGAGAAACCTGTACGAGGGTCAAGAAGCAACAGTAAGAACCGGACATGGAACAACCGATTGGTTCAAAATTGGGAAAGGAGTACGACAAGGCTGTATATTGTCGCCCTGCTTATTTAATTTATATGCAGCGTACATCATGAGAAACGCCGGGTTGGATGAATCACAGGTCGGAATTAAGATTGCCGGGAGAATTATCAACAACCTCAGATATGCAGACGATACCACCCTAATGGCAGAAAGCGAAGAGGATCTAAAGAGCCTCTTGTTGAGGGTGAAAGAGGAGAGTGCAAAAGCTGGTTTGAAACTCAACATTAAAAAAACTAAGATCATGGCATCTGGCCCCATCACTTCCTGGCATATAGAAGGGGAAGAAATAGAAGCAGTGACAGATTTTACTTTCTTGGGCTCCAAGATCACCGCAGATGGTGACTGTAGCCATGAAATTAAAAGATGCTTGCTCCTTGGGAGGAAAGCTATGGCACCCCTAGACAGCATAGTAAGAAGCAGAGACATCACCTTGCCGACAAAGGTCCACATAATCAAAGCTGTGGTTTTCCCCGTAGCAACGTATGGCTGTGAGAGGTGGACCGTAAGGAAGGCTGAGTGCCGAAGAATTGATGCTTTTGAACTGTGGTGCTGGAGAAGACTCTTACGAGTCCCCTGGACTGCAAGGAGGTCAAATCAGTCCATCCTAAAGGAAATCAACCCTGACTGCTCATTGGAAGGACAGATACTGAATTTGAAGCTCAAATACTTGGGCCATCTAATGCGAAGAGAAAACTCCCTGGAAAAGACCCTGATGCTGAGAAAGAGTGAAGGCAAAAGGAGAAGGGGACGGCAGAGGATGAGATGGCTAGATAGCATCACTGATGCAATGAACATGGACTTGAGCATGCTCCGGGAGAGAGCGGAGGACAGGAAGGCCTGGCGTGCTATGGTCTATGGGCTCACGAAGAGTCGGACATGACTTAAGACTGAACAACAACAACAAGTTCTTCAAAAACTATTTTCCAGTAGTTTTCAACCATCTTGCAAGTCCACCACATATATAGTAACGTACCAACCTCATTGCAACCTCTCCAGCACTTAGCTGTTAAAGAGTTTGTTAATCCTTTCTGGCTTTAATGGGTACAAATACCATTCTCACATGTATAGCCTGAAGTAGATTGAAATGGTACTTTGTTCCATCTCTCTCTTCCAACTTTCCTCAGAAATTGTACATTTTAGATCTGTGTGTATCTTTGAAGTACATAGGTTTAGATCTCACTTTGTCTCCAGGCACTTGCCACTATCATGTGCCAAAACTGGGTACCTTAAAATAAATAAAAAATGAAGCTTTTCGTAAATCTACCTTTTGAACTTCAGGCAGACTGAAATATTTTACTGCAAAAGGTAAATGTACAGCATAATCCTGTGCATATGTGCTTGAAACCCCCTGTAAGTTCAGTGGGACTTACTCCCAAGCAAATTGGTATGGATTGCAGCCTTACGCACTTGTGCAAAACATCCTTCCATGAAAGTAGTACACTAATTAAAAACTCTTTTATTTGAAGCTGTTTCATGTTCCCATATTAGTTACTGAAGTAGAATTGAAGCACCTTACTAGAAGCATATAAATCAAACTGGCTAAAGCTCTCTGCATTATCACAAAATGTTAAATTCTTATCTTTAAATGATGGTTTTGAGGGAAACATGGAGTCCTCTTGTATTTCATAACATTATCATTTCGCAGGAAGCTCCCCCACAACTTTGTCCAGTGGCTGATTTTGCCACTGAAGAAGATGACTGAATAAATGTTGCATTTGGATAATCATATCTCGCCTTAAGAAGCTGAGATATGAATGAGCCTTTTGCCCAAACATGCAGCCCTTTGTGGCACATGCCATAGGACAGTATCTAATGTTAGTCCTACTTAAAGTAAACCCACTGAAATGAATGGGACTTAAGTTAAATCTGAGCCAAGAAACTATGGTTACCATCTTTGGAACAAGCCAGGGTATTAAACCATGGCTTAAAGCTGGTTTAATATCTGCTGACTTATTCTGAAGGTAGTAAACATTGTTTCATAGATCGAACAAAATGGGAAGCTATGGCTAATTAGAGCTTCCTGGCTGAAGCGAAGGGAGGAGTGTGCAGGACAGAGGCTTGTTCATATCTTGTCTTACTAAGTTGAGAGATGATTGTCTGAATGGATTCTAATTTCTCCTTTATGACCTTTATTCCATCTGTGTAGTTCCTTTGCCAGGAATGGGCTGTAAGTAGGCAAATGCTCAGAAGTTGGTGTGAGTCCTGGCAGGATTGGGAATGGAATGGGATACTGGAGCAGATCCACGGCAGGGTCACTATAGAGGTTAAGTTGGTAATGAGCCAGAGAGTGAACCAAACAATCTGTCTGGAGGGGAATTGGATCAAGAAACAGGCAAATAACATGGCAAGCAAGTGGACAGGGAAGTTAATAGACTGGGGGAGGAATTGGTAGCAACCAGTGGAAGAACAAATAAGCTGGCCTGAGTATAACTCTGGAGCCACACAAGAGTAGAGGTTATGTGTTGCAGATACTCAGGCCTGACCTGTGGAAGTATTTATGGCCAGGCCATATTGAGAGGAACCAGTGGCCTGCTTAAGGGATGGAGTGCCATGCTGAAACCTTGAAGAACAATACTGCCCCTTTCTTTCTCACTCTGCATCCTCAAGAGGCTCACCTGTTAGGGCATCTGTTACTCTTGACATGCTTGTCTGATATGACAAGGGATGAACATAGTAAGATATTCATTTTAGGTTGAAATAGGTTTTTAGCTGGAAAGAATTTTTCTTTGGAATGCACCCAAAACGTATTCTGTTTTCCTGAAAAAACAAAACAGAATCAGATGCTTGTCAGCTGGGTGACGGAGGATGAAGTTGAATTAGGATTGCCAGCTGCACAGGAAAAAAAGCCCTCTCTTATATAGAAATGATTAGGTGAGAGTTTTCATAGCATTTAGCTAAATGTGACCACATGCTAGTTGCGACAGATCAAATTGATGTTAAGAGACCTAGATGTTAAAAGGGATAGCTACAGTGGCTGACTCATATATTGGCAACCCTCAGATGGATTAAAAGCACCTGCTCTCTGCCAGTCAAGGGATGACTGTGACGTTTTTGGAAATACTCCTCTTTCGGAGATCAGCTTATTTTCCGAAGAGTCTGCCTAGTTTGATGGAAGATTAAAAACAATTAGAACTCTTTGATGCTTCATGGGGTTACTGTAAAGGATTAAAACATCTGAACAGGTGAGGACCGTTTTGGCTGAAGGCCTAGAAATCCAAGCATGTGAGTAACCTAGATCTCTGAAGTTTCTGCTGCAGCCACTCTTGCAGCTGAACAGGAAAGCAGATTTTTAAATGGAGAAGTGCCTTCCCTGCTCAGCCATGTTGGGTTGCTGCAGCAGAACCCTCGAAGACCCTTCCAGCTGTGCATGTGGTTCTGACGAGAATCAGACCAAAGGCCTCCCTACTTTAGCAGCGTCTTTCCTGCAGGTCCTGCCTCTGGCAACCAAACGCCTCTGGGAAGCCCACAAGCAGGACATGAGTACAATCGCTGTCTCCTATTGTTGCTCCCCAGCAATGGATAATTGGAGGCATCCTGTCTCTGAACCTGAGTGTTCCATGAATGACCTGTGCAAGGTAGTGGCCATCACCACATTTTGTGGCAGCAAATTTGGTCAATTGCGTGTGCTGTGTGAAAGAGTTCTTGTCCTTTCCACATGTTCACACTGGCTTCCTTCAGACACTTCCCCGGGGAGTGGCAGTCTTTACATAGCAGGAGAGCAGGCATGTTGTCCTCCCTTCATTATGCAGACATGTGACACTGTCGCTTCATCTGTGGGCCTGATTTACTGTTCACCTGTCTCTTCCTTTCTTGAGGGGAGGAGGCATGCCCTATCCTTCACCATGTGAATTCTGCAGCTACCCAGTTAAGTGTCTGAATCAGGCAATAAGAAGGTAGGAAACTGCCTTATATCAGGTCAGACCATTGGTCCATCTAGATCAGCGTTGTCTATGTTGATCGGCAGCGGCTCTCCAGGGTTTCAGGCAGGGGTCTTTCTGAGCCTTAACTGGAGATGGCAGGGATTGAACCTGGGCCCTCCTGCTCGCAAAGCAGGTGCTCTCTTCCACTGAGTCACAGCTCTTCCGCTATAGATTTCTAAGGTTGCAGTTCTCTGTCTGATTTCAGTTTTCTTTTGGTGGAATAATGGACTGATCAGCCTTACTGTGCTAATGTTGCAATTTGGTCTTCATCACGATCAGGAGGTGCAATCCTAATGTGATTCTTGCAGCTTCCTTGAAATGACTCCTTTCCCTAAAAAGGATGGCTGCCCTAGCACAGTTTGGTTGAAAGAAAGCTGGCTCTTGTCCAGACCATTCCTAATGAGATTAGTGTTAAGAACTAATACACTTGCAGTGTCAGTCGTGAAAACCTATTGCAGTCTCAGACTACACAACTGTAGTTATAGGAGACAGCAGTAATGAGGGAGGTCACTTCTGAATACGACCTGGCTCAATGGTCTTACGTTTGACACCTGGTGGTTCTTAATTACTTTATTCATACAATGTGTTCCACTTGAAACTACTGATGCATTGGGTAGATACATTTCCTGAAACCTCAGCTAAAAGTCATGCGATGTGGCTCAAAGCTCCATACGGCTGTTATGTGTGCACAGGGTTTGGTGCAAGCAGGGGCCGTTCCATTCTCTTTGGTACTGGAGAGTGCTTTGCACATCCTGTGCATCTTCAGTTGTCTTATACCAGGTGTGCTGTCTCCATGCCTATGTGCCCTGCGTATAGACACTTTTCAGCCAGTTTAACTCAAGCCTCTCTTTAAATCCAACAAATACTTCTTTATTGATCAGTCTCTTTCAGTGGAACAACAAAGAAATAATAACTCACAGTCCACAGGAAATAAGGCTGTCACAAATGAGGGTTGGGTCCAGTGGGAAATTATTGGTGGATGCTGGATAAAATGGGGTGAGGCCTGGTAAAAACAGAGTCTTCTCTCCCAGGTCTTCTGTGCCTCATGCCTCTTTGCTGGCTGGGCCAAAAGTAAAGAAAGACTCCCGCCCAAAGGAAAGTCTCTGCTAGTCCATCTCAGACTGCTAGGATCCAGCTACAGCAGGCCTGGCTAGCAGATCCTTGATCTCTCCACCCACAGTATAAACATACACATTTCTTATACTTTAATACAATACAGAGCTGGGGGCAGCACACCGGGGTAGGTAACTTGATGCCCTCCAGATGTTTTGTACTGCAACTTCCATAATCCCTGACTATTGGGCATGCTGGCTGGAGCTGATGGGAGTTGTAATAATTAAAAAAACCCACATAATTATGATGGCACCAGGTTACCTACCCCTACCTTATACTGAGTCAGACTCTTGGTCCATCTACGTCGATTGTCTACACTGACTGGCAGTGGTTCTCCAGGTTTTCAAACAGGGGGCCGTCCCAGCTCTACTTGAAGATGCCAGGAGTTGAGTCTGAGAGCTTTTGCATGCAAAGCATGTGCTCTACCACCGAACCGTGTGCCGTCAATGTGCATGGGAGTTTACAAAGAACTGTAAAAGCAAAACATCCTACCACTGAAGAGGAAGGCAAAACTGTTGCACCTGATAGCTGCTCAGAATTGAAGTCCGATTTGTCTGGTACCTTTTGTACCAGACTACTGCTTTTTTCTTCCCTCTTTCCTCCCAAAGAATTAATGTTTGCAGCAGACCAGTGTTGGTAAAAGACCCCAGCTGAACCAAGGTGGGAGTTCCACTACAGTCTTCTTGCTGTAACGTGAACAACAGTTTTAGGAAAAAGTAAGGAAGGATTGGGGAAAGGAGGGCTGTCTGAGTGGTATTGCACAGGAAAAAGGCAACTGGTATGACAGTTATGCTAGGCAGTGATCTGGCTGCGAGAATGGGGTTGAGTAAATAGGTACGAGGAGGCTGGGATAGGTGGATTTCTCTCCTTTCCTTCCTGGTTCAGGGCTGATGGAAATGGGATCCTATTGGTAGGAAGTGAAAGTGGGCAGGCTGGAGAAGTGATAGTAAGGCATTATGCATAGTTGCTTGGATATTTATTTTATTTATTCTTTAATCCCTTTTTCTAGTAAAGTTCCATAAAAAGGTATAGGGACCAAAATCTGTTTAGTAACTGATTCTCTTATGCCATTTCAAGGGGCTGTTCACTGACAGTTTTTCTTTTACGTTCAGTACAGTGAACGTATAGAAAACATCCTATGTGTAACATGGACAGCTACTACAAGTCACGAGGCGAGGGGTGAAATGATATTCTGTAGACTGAATTGATACCTGCACTAGCGTAATTCAGTAGGCTTTGCCCCTGTGAGGTTTGCAATAACTTGACTGCAAGGCTGGCCAATGGCACTGCAGCAAAGGCCAGCTGTGGTGAGAGTGCCTGGGAGCAGCGCTATCGAAGGGCATTCTGTTGAGGAACTGCTGCTCCCTTAATAGTCCACAAAAGACCTGAGCCAAAATGACTTTCAAAGTTTAATTTGTGTTCTTTGCCAGGTGGGGTTTGCGGTTTGCTTTTGTTTGTTTGTTTTTTTGCAATTCCCCAGTCCACCCTCAGAAACTTTTGCTACTTTTTTTCCTGGAGCCACAGAGTCCCTGAATGCGCTGCTACAGACATGCATGAGATGCTCCACAATCTCAAACATTCATTGGTTACATTGGTTGCCTGCTTTTTCTTTTTTTAACTGAAAGGGCAACTTACGATATATAAAAATAAACAGAGAAATTGAAATGTTACCTTTAGTTCAGACATGGTCTTAAACAGCCTGTCTCCCATAAATCAGAACAATGCATTCATTCTACTACACCTGGTATAGGTGCAGTATGTGGTAATTTTTAGTCCATACAATGGCTCAGAATGAAATTCTTATTTCCAAACCCTTATTTCCTATTCAGTTCCCCCCAAAGAGTGCAAAGCCTTTAAAAGATAACATGCTTTAAAGGATTATTAACCTTCTGGAGAGTTGCAGTTGCTAGCCTAAATTATAGGATTTTTATTAGATTTTATATTACCTAATTCAGGCCACGATAGCTTTTGGCTCCTTATTGTGTTGGAGTCTTTTAAAGTAAGTTTATGGGACTTTTTAAAAAGAGCATATTTTTAGATCTTGGAAGTTAGTATTGTTATATATGAGAGCGCTTGTGTGCTATGTAGTGGATAGAGAAATAAGATTACAGCAGTACATCCAGCTTTGTCATTCTTGAGAAAAGCATAGGGTGATTTCCTTTTTCCTATAAAAGTGAAAAGCCGATTAGACGACCTAATCAAAATCTTAACTTATAGATGTGTGGTTCATTCCTTGGCAGGTTTTAAAGTGATATTGCATGTAAAATACGCTTGGCTTTGTATTTTTGAGACGGTGTTGTTATTTTTCTCTCCTTACCACCGTCTGCTACTAATGAAGGTAGCAATTTGAAAGTGCTCCTGCTGGCTGCGTAAAATATAATATAGGGTTGGATTCTAAGGTCCCATGAGTGGAGTTCCCCTCACAGAACAAGGCACTCTTGGCCTTAATGGAAAGAGGTCAGAGGCTGTTTTCACCAATTCCTTCTTTTCCTTGTAGTTCTGTACCCCCACCCCAAATATCTGTTTCAGAGTGTTGGGGGATCCTGCAGGTAGGAAGTGGTGTGGAAGTGGGTGGGAGGTGTGGGGGACTGCAGGAAGGGGAATAGGCAAAAATTGCCTCTTCTTCCTTCTGTTAGTGGGAGCCCGCACTGGATCAAAGGCTCTTCTGTGAAAAGGAATTCTCCTTCCATTCATGGAAGAGTACCTTGGGAACCAGCCTATACTCTTTTGTAAAAAGTTGCACCAAATATTCATAAAGATTGGTTTTTGGCTTGAAAATCAAGGTTTTGACAGTGTTTCAAACATCTGCCAAAACACAGATGGCTCCCCTCCCCTAATTATTTTCCATTTCAAAATTTGTGACTGGTGCTTGACACAGCAATTTCCTATCATGTTCTCTGTCGCACAAGGGAAACACAGAGGAAAAAAATGCAATCGTGGCTGTAGGCTCTGGCCTGCTGGTGTGTTGCCCCTTAGCATCAGAAAATGTGAGTGTACATCCCCACCGCTCTTCCTAGAATCCCCCACTGCATCGTGGGATGCTTTTTGCATCGCTTGAAAGCCTGTAAGCTGTGCAGTAAGGAACCTGATCCCACACATGTGTCAGTTACCACATGAATATATACAGGGGAGCTGTGACTGGCTGTGATGTACAAGTACATGTACACTGCATATCCACAGCAATTTACTCACATGTGGGAAAGAAGGAAGAAAGATTTGATACTGTGATCTACTTATGTATAAAATATAAGTGTTTTCCATATAGGAATACTAGAAAGTGTGGAGAATGCCCAGCACAGTTTTAAAAATAAGCAGTTCTTCCCTTTCATCTGTAGAACTCATTAGGTTGTGGAGGTATCTTCTATGTGTATATGTAGTTTTATTCTGTGTGGGTTTTTTTTGTTATTTATTACACACACACACACACACACACACACACTGCACTTTGCATCCCATTGTGACCTTCAGAGCACTAACAATTGAATATCAAAAACAATTAGAATAATGAACCATTCAAATGATCTAAATGGCCTCAAAACAGTACTAAAACAGCAGCATAATTTGGAGCCAGAGGACAAAGCAAAACAAAGAGACTCAAATGAAAAAGGCAATTAAACAAAAGTGCCTTAACCTGATATCTAAATGCACCCAAGGTGGACCTAACCAAATCTCATGAGGTAAGGAATTCCACAGCCTGGTTGCCCCTGAGGAGAAACGCCTGTCGCATGTCCCTATCCTACAAATGAGGGATGGAGCATATTAACCAGAGTGTTCCCTAATGGTTGCAGCATGCAGGCAGGGTCATGTGAGAGTAGATGGCCCTTCAGATATCACAGTCCTAAACCACTTAGGGTTTTAAAGATAAAAAACAGCACCTTGAGTCCAGAAACAAATGGAGAGGCAGTGACATGGTCAAATAATATATATGGGCCAATAAATGGGCTTCCATCAGTAGCCTAGCTGCTGCATTTTGCACCAACTGAGTTTTCTGGACACTCTCTTCAAGGGCATCCCTAGAGAACACTGTCCAGAGCCTATTCTTGCTATGGGATGTTTGCTTTACAGAATATACAGGAGGTGTCACTTGGGTTTCTCAAAGGTTCCTAGAATGAATCATGATAATCATGATGCATAACGTAAGGGGAGGAAGATGGCTTTATTTCTGGTTTCTTCTTTGATTATAGAGTTTGGCAAACTCAGTGTACCTGTGGCTTTTTATGTGAACCGGGAGGGAAGTGATTTTCGATGATTTCTAATGTACACTCCTAAGGTCATTGGAATGCAAGCTGTGAAAAGGAAGTTGGGTGTGAGTTTCAAGAAGACATAGTTGGAGCTTGGTAGGTAGTGGAGAAGAGCGAGGAAGATGGTTGAAGGAGTAGCGGAGAAGGCCAAGGAGGGAAGAGCAGCTGAGGAGAAAGACGAGAAGGCAGCGGAGTGAAGCAGAGTTGCTGAGGAGAAAGATAAGGGAAAGCAACAGACTGGTGAAGACAAAGGGCCTTTTTGCACACTCAAACAGCTCACCAAGGTGGGCTGCGGCACATGCTGATGGCCATTTTGAATATTCAGGCTGTGACCGTGGCTGCTTGCATCATCCGAACCTGGACTGTGTAATGGTTAAGCAACCCTCACAGAACCCACGGCCTGTTTTAGGTTTATGTGAGGGTTATTTAATCCTTGTGCAACCAACCCATGCTGGGTTTGGACAACGTGACAAGCCACAGTTGTGCCTTGAATTTTCAGGATGGTACCCCTGGGTACTGTGACTGTATATTTGCTTTTGTATAAATCTTTCTCTGAGAGTAGAGTTGCTTTCAAAGGGCCTGCTGTGAAAGTTTGCACAGCAGGAATCATGCGAACCCAGTCAAAGAGAAAGAGGCAGACAGAGCAGCCAGCAGCCGGTGAGGAATGGTGAAACTCAGCAGCAGAGGCCAGCAACAGCAGTTGAAGAAATTATGGAAACTGTCCTTATAACTGGACCACTGCATTTGTAATTAACAGTGGCTTATGGCAAATGTTATTTGCATTTGGTCTGTATAGTTGCTTTTGTTCAGTTAATAATACTACTCATTGAAAATCTAAGTAAAATTTTTAATATATATTTATTTGACTCCTGAGTGATTTCTGATCCTCCTCATTCTGATTATGGAACCCTGACGTATTACTGATTCTATCCTTCCCCCTGCAGATCCCCACCGCCATCTGCTTAGATGGTCAGGGGACCTTCGGAACAGCATGGGAGGTGGCATGGCGGGGGCGGGGCAGGGTTCGCAGGGAGAAATGGCTTCCCTCCCCATTCCACTTTCAGAAGCCTATGCTGGATCAAAGCACATTTTATCAGTGGATGGACACCAATTGGATAGAACCTATATATATGGATCAGCATTGCAGGATCCATAAAGGTGAGAGTGGGAGGACAGAAGAAAAGGACTGGCAGTAGAAGTGCTAATCCTTCGTGGGGGGAAATGTATTTGCCTCTTAATATGAGTTCAAGGTCAGTATATATTTCCAGCAAGCTCTTATCCAGCCACATCCTTTGGCTGTCAGCCTGTTGTCACCTTCTGTATTCTTCTCTCCCTCTTAGCGTTCATCTTGATAATAGTCATATTTCTGAGCTACTTGGCATCACCAGAAGGCAGCATTTGTTATCTAGATAAATTGTGATATTCCCCCTCTCCTTAGAATCTCTTCCTATTTTAAGGAGGGGAGGCACTGGCAAAAGGGTGTATAATGTTTAGATCCATGAAAAAGAGGGACATTCTTTTTTATTTTCCTTTATAATGGAGACAATTGGAACTCTTGGTTTATTGTGAGAGTTACTGTCACTTGAATTTAAGAGGTAATATCTGTGGAAAATAATGTCCTTCACCAGCATTAGAAATGCACATAGCCCAAGCCTTGTAATTTCCTGCTTTTGTTTTTAATTCATTAAACTACAATATTGCTGTCTTATAGCCAACATATTAGTCTCACAAAAGTCAGGAAATCTAAGTGAATGACTCCCTAAACAGCTGTAACTTTGCTGAAGAGCACATTATGGCTGCAGTAAAAGTGGGGGAGGAATCGCATTTTAAGGCAACAATTCATGCATAAGTTCCCTTGTCTTCACTAAAAGATTCTCAAATTTTCCTCTTAGGCTGTATCTTTTCATGCTTGGCCTCATCCTGATAGTGAGTCCCTTATTGTGAAGTCTGTATTAAATCCATTCCGCTAATTAACGAATGAAGACAGAAAACTAGCAGTGACCACACAGCTGGTGCATCGGGCATGCATTTGAGGTTGCTGAAGCCTGTTCGAAATGGGAGTCACGCTCTCCTGACGTTTTCTTCCCCTCAGCTTTGTGCTCGGTCGACTTCGGGTCTCTGGATAGAGGAGTGATCTTACAGAGTGTGGGCGGAGCCACCAGCAGCAATTCCTTGCACAGCTGTTGTGGCATTGCTTGTCCCTTTCTCTTCTCAAGTTGTGCTGCTCATTGAAATGAACTGGCTGTTTGTGCCCCTCTGTGTACATTCTTCCCAGCTGCCAGGCTTCTAGAGAGACAAGAAAAAAGGCTCTTGTCATTCCATATACGGTTAGAGGAAAGGTTCAGAGTTTTTGGTTGCTAGGATTTCAATGTCTATTCATTGTTTGCACTGCCAATGTTAGCACACTTAGGTAATCAGGCTACCGGCTGGCTGCCTTTGTTAATTGTAAGGCACTTTTAAACAAAACTCTAAAGCTCAAGATTCTAAAACTCAGTTCATTTCCAATGAAAATGGATATGATAAGCCACATCTTTCAAAATTTCATATAACCTAATCTATACAATATAGAATTCTTCTGTTTAATTTTGCATGCAAACGAAACAAAATTCTGAAGCTTGTGGCCAAGATCTCATCCTATTCAATTGATTGCAACTTGTATGGGTTTTTTGTTTTTTTTAATCCATCAGGTACATTCCTGTTTGCATAGAAAGACCTCCTTTTTCATTCTTCTCCTCTTTGAAATGTTGGTGATGTTCTAAAGTATTCAGTCCCTAAGCCCTATAAATAAAGATGCCTTTCTTCTTAAATGCCATATTTGACTGTATATTTGCTTTTGTATACATCTTTCCCAGAGAGCAGTGTTGCTTTCAAAGGGCCTGTCGTGAAAGTTTGCACAGCAGGGATTTTTGGAAGCAGCAGCCAAGGCTGACAGCTGTTGAGTGTCTGAGCTTCTGCTTAAAATAAAACTAAAAATGGATAATTTTATGTTTACTTGAGTCAAAATAATGTGTTTGTCTTAAGAAAGGGTGGTTTTAAGAAAAGGGCAGAAACCACACTTTATGGAATGGCAGGCTACTTGATCTCTTTCTCTCAGAAAATGACCCAAGCATTTTGGAATGCTTTCCCAGAAACTTCCCATTCCCTAACAAATTTCCTGAATAAGGAAATTCAGTAGGATGGATGTCTCTCAACCTGAGTTTGCTAAATCTTTGGTTGGGTTTCTTTTAACAGAAACTTGAGGGAGGAAGGAAGTCTTTTAAAGATAGGTGAAGTCCTGTTTGTACAAAACTAGGCAGTGTATCTAGAAGAAATGAGGATAAACTACTCAAGATTGAAGTAGCCACTCAATGCTATGTTGAAGCATCTTTCTTTTAGTGCACTTACATAGCTGCTAGCATCTTCCAGTTCTAATTTTGGAGCTGATCAATAGTCACAGCTATCGAAAGCACACTTACTTGGAAGTAAACCTCCTTGAAATCAGCTGGGTTTACGTCTGAGTAAATATGGTTGGGATTGAGTGGGAAGTCCAGGTAGCTCATCAGCGTTATTTCTTAACCATGATTTGTTATTTGTAATATTACCAGTATACTGGGCATCGGACAAAAACCAAACAAACATGCGGGCTTATAAACTCATAATATACAAAGATAGGGACTTGGGAATGAATGGACATAATGTACCAGAAGCTGATCAAGGAGACAGAACTGGAATATTCATGAAGGAAAAGCAAGATGAGGACATTACTGATTTTCAACAAATTTGTTTGACAGTAAAGAGGAGATGTTGATGCTGCTGATGATAATAGAGTGTTCCAGGGATGCAGCACAGCAAAGTAAAAATGATGAAGCCTAGAGAGAAGAGATAGGATTTGGAAGAAAGAGACCAAGAATTAGAATAGAGCAAAAGTAACTGTTACAGAGTATATACCACAATTACTGTTCGGGTTCTGTCAAAGACTCAACCCTGTCTGTCCTGTATGATCAGAAGAAAACTGAGTAGCAAAATAAACATTAACCTTAAAAAGTGACTTAGGGCCCAATCCTATGCATGTTTAGTCAGAAAAAAGTTCTACAACTCCCAGCATTCCTCAGCCAGTAAGGCTTTTGCCTTTGGGAAAATGCATTCCTGGTTTAAGCCTAGCGTTTGAGGCCTGTAGAAAATAGCTAATTCCTATTTATTGTAGAAGATATTTATTATCAAAGCTAAGATGTGGGAGACCCCGTGATCTGTGGGAAGAGAGTGTTGCTGAAAATAGTTCTACACCTTTTGGAAAAAGATCCAACTGGTGAGAGTCTTTTCAGCCAACTCATTTCAGTTTCAGCTAACTAAAATTGGACTCAGTTCAAAGGAACAGCTAGTTCCTTGAACAGCAAACTATAAATCAGAAAGAATGAGCATGAAAATAGATAGTTGGAGCAGGTTTGTCAGCAGTAAGTATATAGAGCTGAATCAAGCTTTAGACACGTGCAGCAGGGCTGGTGGGAGTAGACTTCCCATTACCTCCTTCAGCCCCTTCCGCAAATGCTACCCTGGTGAATGATGTAGGTTGTGATGTGGAAGACTGAGGCGGAAGTTTTATGATCAGGCCTAGTTGGAGGTGAGTTTCTTTGAAGACAAGGAAGTCCAGGTCCGTTTTGATTTAAAGTGTTTAAGGGCGCAATCCTATCTAGATAGGCAGCTGCCTCCGAACTCGGAGGCGACTGCCTGTGCAAAGCAAGGCAGGAAAGCATGAGGGGTGCGTGTGTTTTCTCCGCTCCTCTCCTGCCCTGCTTTTTCCTCAAAAGCAGCCGATTTCGGCTATCTAGCCGGGGGGGGGGGGTCGAGCGGGAGAGGAGGCTGCTGTACAACAAATAGGATGTGTTGTACATGCAGATCCGCTCTCCCTGCCCTGGAACGCCCACAGCCACGCCCCTTTTTGGCCACTCCGTGCTCCTCTTGTGAGCGCAGAGCATGGGGCTTCTCTGCACTGTCTCCGAGGCAGCATGGAAGTTGGGGGAGGTCGGTTTTCTGGGAACCGACCTCTGAGCACGGGCTCTGAGGTTGGTTCTCGGGAAACAGCATACCCTATGGCCATCTAGCCACTTTCTAGAGGCCCTAGGATTGCTCCCTAAGTGTTGCAGTACCACCGCTTGAATTCCTGTGATTATTTCTGTCTGTACCTTAAGGCCACTCTCTACATTATACGGAAGAAATGTACATGTGGTGGGGAATTGTCAATTCCAGCTCTCTGGCACATTATAATACCATATGTGTATGTTAGGGGTGTGTGTGTATGTGTACATCATTTTAGATATAGATGTAAAATATTGCATTTAAAAATTCTGATTTTGGTGTGGGGTTTTAAATATATATGCAGAACCTTTTTTTACCATAATAAGATTGCCTTGCATAGTGTGCTAATAGCTGAAAAACGATTGCACATTCCTGCTTCTAGCATTTCATTTTAAAGCCTGGACAGGGGTGAAACAACTTCCAAGTTTTCGAGCCCGGTGATGAAATTTTTTTTTTTTAAAACTTGCAAAGGATCTAGAGGAAACAATAAATAAATAGTCACGATGAAGGATGTTTGGTGTTTGAGATACTTTTCTAGCTTGGAAGGGCCCAAGGTGCATTTAATCTACTCTTTGATGGGCTCCTTTGTTGGCACTTGGGAATATTGTGCTTAATTTTAGGCAGCATAATTTTCTGTCTTTCTGCTACTGATGTGAATTCCTTGGCTATTTGAAGCTTCAAACCCCTCAAAGGCAGGCTATAAAATTACCTTTTTACAGGGATGAGGAAAAATGGTTCATTTTAAAGAACTCGAGTTACTTATGGGGAGGCAAGAGCCTGGCCTCTGTTGGCTTATAAACGTGATATGCAGTAATGTTGTGGGTTTAGTTTTGTCTTGGTGGCTCCTTGCTTTCATTAAAAGATAAGAGAAATCTCTTAATGGCTTCATTCCAGATACTATAGAAAGGGCAACTAACAGCATTAGCACTCAGTGGGATAATGCACACTTCAAGTGGACTAAAAAAAAAAGCTCTTTTACTTCCTGGTTTCCTACTTTCCTTAGACAAAATATTCAGAAGTTTTGAGATTATATGTTGGCAATAGATCAGCCACCCCTTTGCAATCAACACCAAAGAGAGTCAAATCTTCAGGCTATTACGATTTTATTTTGCTAAAGACTAACCTTTCTACAAATGTGGTTTCAAGGAAGCTCTCAGACTGCCCCAGGCCCTATTTATTTTATTTATTTTTATTTATTAAATTTATTAATCGCCCATCTGGCTGGTCACCCAGCCACTCTGGGCGATGTACAAGCATATAATAAAAAAGTTTAAAACAATAAAGTTCTACAATAAAAACATTTTCTAAAATACCCTAACCCACCCCAAATGCCTGCCTGAACAACCACGTTCTTAATGCATGGTGGAAGCTCATTAAAGAGGGGGCATGGCGGAGTTCCCCCGGGAGGGAGTTCCACAGAGTGGGGGCCACCACAGAAAAGGCCCTCTCCCTTGTCCCTACCAGTCTAGCTGTCCTGGCTGATGGGACAGAGAGAAGGCCATCCGAGGTTGATTTTGTTAAGCGGCCTGTCTGGTGTCGCTGGAGGCACTCCTTGAGATAGACTGGGCCGGAACCATATAGGGTTTTAAAGGTCAAAACCAACACCTTGAATTTGGCTCGGAAAACAACTGGTAACCAGTGCAACTCCTTCAGCACTGGAGTGATGTGATCTTGCCGGCGGCTGCCTTTAATCAGGTGAGATGCCGCATTCTGTACCAGCTGCAGCTTCTGAACCATCTTCAAGGGTAACCCCACGTAGAGCGCATTACAGTAGTCTAAACGAGAGGAGACCAGGGCATGTACTACCGATGGAAGGAAGGGACGCAGCCACCGTATCAGATGGAGTTGATACAGCGCTGTCTGGCTCACAGCTGACACCTGAGCCTCCATGGACAGCTGGCAATCCAAAATGACCCCCAGGCTGCGGACCTGGTCTTTCAAGGGTAGCTGTACCCCATTCAACATCAGGTCAGCATCCTCCAGCCTCCTCTTGTCTCCCACCAAAAGTACCTCAGTCTTGTCAGGGTTCAGCTTCAGCTTATTCCTCCCCATCCAACCACTCACCGTCTGCAGATATTTGGACAGGGATTCTACGGCCAACCTTGGTTAAGATTTGAACGAGAGGTATAGCTGTGTGTCATCCACATATTGATGACACTGCACCCCAAACCTCCTGATGATAGCCCCCAGCAACTTCACATAGATGTTAAATAGCATCGGGGAGAGGATGGAACCCTGTGGCACCCCACAAGTGAGTGGCCACGGGTCCGACACCTCCTCTCTCAGTGCTACCCTCTGGTACCAGCCGGAAAGGAAGGACCAGAACCTCTGCAATACAGTGTCTCCAATGCCCAACCCCTCCAGGCGGTCCAGGAGGATACCGTGGTCAATGGTTTCAAAAGCCGCTGAGAGGTCAAGAAGAACAAGGGAGGAGCATTCACCCCTGTCCAGAGCCCTCCTCATATCATCCACCAAGGCAACCAAGGCCGTTTCTGTCCCATGCCCAAGCCTGAAGCCCGACTGAAATGGGTCTAGATAATCAGTTTCTTCCAAGTGTGCCTTCAACTGCATCGCCACCACCCGCTCAATCACCTTGCCCCAAAATGACAGATTCGAGACTGGGCGAAAGTTGTTCAGAACTTGGGGATCCAAGGAGGGCTTCTTTAAGAGCAGTCTTATCACTGCCTCCTTGAGGGCTGATGGTATCACTCCCTCCTCAAGGGAGGTGTTCACCACCGCCCTGATCCCCTCACCCAGTCTCTCTCTGCAGCCCATAATGAGCCAAGATGGGCAAGGATCAAGTAAGCAGGTGTTGGCCTTACAGATGAAAGCACCTTGTCCACTTCATCAGAAGGAAGAAGCTGGAACCGATCCCACAAAACCGGTTTGCCACAGGCCGCCTCTTGCTCACTAACCGTATCCACAGCGCACGGAGTAACACTCCTAATCTGATCAATTTTATCTGCAAAGTGCCTTGCCAAAGCCTCACAGGAGGCCTTAGAATGCTCCAGAGGTTCCAGAGCCCTAAACAACTAATTAGCCCTAAACAACTAATCTGCGATCTCTAATCAGAAAAGATGAACTGGAGGGTAATGAAGTTGCCAACAGTTTGCCCGTGAACCTCATGGCCAAACTTGCTTCACTGTGATGCCCCTCCCTTAGGGCGGCTCCCTCCTATGTTGGTTTCTAAGAACGGCTATCCTGGCAGAGTGTCTGAACCCTGTCCCTAACTTTTCCCACTTTGCTTTGCGATGCGCCCTAATGTCTCTCAAGTCATGCCTCTCTTTTTCCTCCTCGGAAACTTGAGTTCTCAAGTGGAGGGAGGAGGCAACCACTCAGCCTGGGCCATCTGTTTGTCACGGCCTTTGGAGGAATCTCTCCCAGTGTCTTGGGGCTCTAGGGAAAGTTCCTCCCCCGAGCTGTGATCTAGCTGTTCCAACTCTGATTCATAATTGGAGCTGTCAGACATCTCAAGGGCCTTGGACTCATCCCTGATATCATAATTGTAAAAGCTACTGACTTATGCAACATGAGATCAGGTGTTCAAAAATCAGGAAAGCATGTAAGCTACCTATTTCTCATTACTGCTTTAATTTATCCTTGAATTTTGGTTTTTGCTCAGGTTTATTTTCCAAAAATACAGATTTTGTTAGGACAGGTGTGGCATTAGTACAGACATGTGAGACCTGGACAGTCTTGCGTCCTGCCCCCTCGCCCCGATGATCAGACAGAATTTTGTTCCCACTGACCCTGCTCAGTCAACATTGGGCTGTTTTGGATTCCCGCCCCCCCGCCCCCGGTGTGTTTATTTTCTTAAAGGTTTTTTTTACTTCTGCAAACCTGCGGGTTTCCCTGAGCCGATTGATACCTCCTCTTTGTGCATGGATGGTGCCATTTTGGCTACATAAGGACCAGCACTTGGAGATTTTGTGTTTGCCATAATACATGCTTTAGTGAGATGATTCCTATCCCTTAATCACCTTTTGAGCATGGGAAAATTAACAGTCTGGATACCAAGTTGCTCCTCTGTTCACTCAGAGTTGTTGAGCCTCTTGCAGCCCCAGGGCTAAATTCCTTTAAGGAGACGCTCTTGGGGGCCACATTCCAAAGACAGCTGGAAAAGTACTGGTGTAATGTGATCTCGTTGGCCAGTCCCTATTAACAATCTTGCTGCCTTATTTTACAAGACCTTAAAGCAATAGGAGAGGCATTCCAACGCTTTAGAATGGGGGGAAAACGCGCAAATGCCAAGGAACCAATGCATGTTCAGCGGTCATTCAGAACAGCCAGAGGAAAGGGAGCTCCGCTATCTGGCTCCCACCAGAGGGCTGGATTTGGCTGGTAGACCTGATTTAACTTACAGGCCTGAAGTTCTGAACTTCTAACCTAGGGAGTGGGATGATTTCTGCCAAGCCTTCCTACATCTGCAGCAGTTTACATCATACCCCATACCGTTCACAAGGTCCCCCCAACCCCCAGGAGCAGAATTTCAGGCACGCAGGTGACCGCAAGCGGGAAGCGAGAAGATGCGTTCTGTGGAAGTGAGCTCTGTTCCATTCACAGAAGGAAAATTAGGATCCCAGCTAATGTCTCCGTGAGAAAATGTCACACCTTTCTCCTAAAACACTCAAGGCGGCTTGACAACAAAACTGTAAAAATACAACAAATAAAACTAACAATGAGAGCAAAATTAATCTAAAGGGGAGCATAATGATCACTCTGAAAGCATCTCAAGGGCCTCACATTTTCAGCATAAGAAGCAACAAAAGCTTGCCAGCATAGAAAATACATTTGCAGCCTGTTGAAAGGCTAACAGTGACAGAGATGTTAATGAGTGATGGAGGCAGCAATGCAATATCAACAAGGACTCATTTTGCTAAATCTTGGAGGATCCCAGCCTATGATGCAGAAAAAGGAGACATGGTATTCCACGTAACTTCCAGGGTGGCATCTACAACGGGTCTCAGTGCTGAAACCATAATTTCTAGCTTGCTTTTCCCTACAATGGCCCCGTTTGCATGTAACGACAACCCATGGGTTGTCAGGGCCAAGTGCAAGCGTGTGAGCCCGCTGCCTTCTGCGCCCTCACTGGTTCCACTTTCCATCAGCTTTACTAAACAACCTAGGAATGCCCCATTCCTGGATTGTTAGTAGTGATGTCCACCCCAGCTGCCTGGGTTGTTAAGAGTTAAACAACCCAGAGTTTGAACCCATTGTGTGTTATTAGGTTAAAATTCTGGGTTGCTTCCCCCTCAACAACTGAGAGTTCTGGGTTTGCATGTTATGAGGAACAACCCAGGAATGTGGTGTTCCTGGGTTGCTTACCAAAGCAGAAATGAAGTGGAAGCATCTGGCAGGCTGGAGCCAGCTTGCTCGCTCCTGCACGGCCCAAACTAATTATGGGTTGTTTAACCCATACTTGGTCATGGCGTGCGAACCAAGTCTGTAAGTGTTCCTCTGAACAGTAACAGTTAAAAGCACAGTTAAAATGTTTGTAGTACTTGTCGTCGTTGTTCAGTGGGAGATATGAGGTTGAGGAAGATGCAACATTATGCTGTTTAACGATAGATATTTTCCCCTCCTAATCCCCTTTTTAGAACCAGTATTCAATTTTATAGCAAAAGTTACATATGGCCATGTAAGTTAAGACCATACCAATTCTCTAGCAACGCAGTAAGGCTCAGACGCTCCATAAGGCAATACAAGGCCAGGACAATTTGGGGCATCTTTGCTGGTCCCAGGCACTCCATGCTCCCCATCTGGATTTGGGCCTGAAAGACCAAGGAGAAGTGTGGGTCAGTTGTCAGCAAGCACCATTTGTGACATTTCACAACATCATCACTGATCATAGGGCGCGTCTGTTAAGGCATCAACCTTAGCTTCTCATTTCCTGGCATTTTGGAGTTTGAGCTAACATGAGATAGCCTTAACTCTGTTTTTTTAAACCAGCAGGTTTTTCTTATCATTGAATATATGTTTCCTGCGGAAAAATGGGCAGGCATTCTAATCACAGTTATGAGATAACATTAACCAAACAATCTTCTTGCATCTGCCTCCTCCCCCTTGCCTAGTCAGTTTGGACTCAGGAATAGGACCATGTTTTGTTGCCAGTGGTGATGCTTTTGGGGTTGCTAAGCAGGCTCTGTCAGTTAACTCCAGTGCTGCTTTACTTCCTCCCTTGAGATCATGTCACTGTCATATTATTTTTCCCTGGTACACCTTTTGGGAATCACTCTTGCAAAGTATAAAATGATCCATTACACACATGCACACACACATGGACTTGGATCTTGAGGTTCATTATGCAAGCAGAAAGGCACTTCTCCTTGCACAAGGAGTGCATGGGCAATTTCTGCCAATCCCCCTCCATCAACAGCCCACTGTGCCATGAAGCACATTACCCCCAAATACCTCCTTGGCATTTGTCCACGATGTGTTTACAACCATGCATTAGCCAGTTTTATTTTCAGCTTTTAATTGCAGCATATGTTGTGTTCCTTGGATATGTGCCCTGTCAACCATTTGCCATCTTTTAACTTTTAAGATGATAGCAGTACACACACAAGAGGGCAGTATCCAATGCTCCTGCTTCACTTACTCTGTTGACGTAGCACTAGCGTAAATGACCTCTAGTGCAACAGCAATAGTGTATGCTGAAATAGCTACTGCCTTTGTGTTAGGGGTTGCTTACGCTAGCGTTACATCAATGCCATGAGCAGAATGGCAGTATTGGGTACTGCTCCAAAAGTTTTTTTACTTTAGTTTTTCTTGTTTAAAAATAAAGGCAGAAAACATTCTGATGTGGTATCCAATGCAAGGTGATACTATTAACTTCTTTCATGTTTTACTGTATTAAAGTAGCATACAGGATTGTGTCTTTCCATATGTTTGCATTGTCTTCCATAGCCTTATCAAACTTCCCACAGATTTATTCATTTAATATTTGTACAATATTTATATACCACTCCACATCAGAAGATTTCGGAGCGGTGAACAACAAAGGTAAAAGAATAAAACACCAGGTTAAAATGGTTAAAACATTTTTTAAAAGACAAATTCCAATAAGGTCGAATTTAATAAATCATGGATGGTCACGCAAGGAAGGCTTCTCGAAATAACAATGTCTTCAGGAGGCACCAGAAAGAACACAACATTGGCGCTTGCCTGACCTCCAAAGGCAGGGAGTTCCACAGGAAAGGGGCCACTACACTGAAGCTCTTTTCCTGGTGGACTCCAACCAGGCCATGAGTCCATGTGGAACCACCAGGAACATGCACTCCGACGACCTCAGTAACTGGGCGGGTTGGTAAGGGAGAAGGTGCTCTCTCAGGTATCCTGGTCCCAAGTTGTTTAGGGCTTATTACACTAGTACTAGAACCTTAAACCTGGCCCGGTAGTGAATAGGTAGCCATTGCAGATTCCTCAGCAAAGGAGTTGCATGCTGAAAAGGGGCAGCTCCCGACAACAGCCGAGCTGCTGCATTCTGTACCAGCTCCAGCTTCTGGACCAGCCTTAAGGGCAGCCCCACGTAGAGTGCATTGCAGTAATCCAGTCTTGAGGTTACTAGTTTTAGAAGAAAGAAACTTTGCCAATAAGTATATATTGACATTTAAAATGGTAATGCAACATACTTCTACAAGATTTATTTCTGTTATTCCATACTGTGAAGTCTTGATGTGTTGAGAAACAGCCTCGGGTCTGTTCAGTTGTTTGTATATAAAGAGTAAGAGAAGATATGCCAACTTAAATTTATAAACCCAAAGTGGATTTGTTAAGCTTCACCAATTCTATAATAATGTCGGACAAGCACTTAACAGTATTTTTTCAGCTGGTACATGTTAAGAGTTCTGCCAGCTGCTATCTCTTATATTCAGGCAGTACTGTGTAAAGCACAAGTTGTCCAAACCTAAGTGCAAAACAACATATTTGCAGAATGGATTAAACTGTTCCTAGAACTGTATGGGTAGGATTAACTTGGCAGACAATATTACATATTTATGTTGGGATGCATCAGTTGCAGAAATGAGTCCAGTTGGCAACATGAAATGTATATAGTGTGCTAAAATTGCTATGCCATTAAGCAAAAGTCATTGATGTATCATTGGATCTACATGACTTAGAAGTTTGTCCCTCTCTTCCCCCAAATAGGATAATATTTGTGCTATTTTCACGGTTCTTGAATTATTATATTCATATTTCAAATATACAAATGAGACTTATACAAAAACACACATATTATAAACACGTAAGCCCAGGGGTAGGCAATATGGTGCCTACTCCAGTGCACCCCCAGACACCTTCTTGGAACCCACCAAGATGCCCAACCCCTTCCACTAAAAAAAAAAAGAAAAAGATCGGGGATGAGCCCGTGTGTCCCAAATTCTCCATCATGTCTTGGTCATCGGCTTCATCATCTTCCACATCTTGGAAAGTGGGGTGCGTTCTCTAGACATGGAGGGTTTTCATGCAGTTTAGAATTCTGAAAGATCAAGATCACGCTGGAAGCCTCCTCAAGTAAAAAAGGCTCTGCACTAGAAAGGTACACCTTCGCGACACAGGGAGGGCGGCAAGGGCACACACGATAATGTGACAGAGGGACAGAGCTAGTGTCTTCATCCTGGCTCTCACCTCATTGTGTGAGGGGCATAATGCCTGAATATTAGATATTGGAGAAGAAATGCTTACAAACATTAATTTAACACCTATCCTTAGTCTAAGAATTACATTAAATACCAAGCAGCATCCTCCATTAAATCATCGATACAACAGCATGAATATTTGTGTTTTTAATAGTTTTGTTTTCAAGTACTGTCAACTGTGGCTTTGGCAAGAGTAGTTTAAAGGGGCCACTATAAATAATTCAGAGCAGACTAAAACTCTGCAAGCATCTTGTCCATAATAAGTGCAGAAGGATTCCAAAGCCCCAACAATAAAGTGTATAAACTTTATTGAGTAGATTTAGCTCCCTTTTGATTGTAATGTGTCTAGACATGGGTAACTAAGTATTAAACTGCAGAAAAAGTTAGATGCATTTAAATGTAAGATGTATGCATTGAGTTAAAATGTGGAATAAATGTGGTGGATTCTGCATGAGGTAGTGCCAAAGAGCTGGTCTCTCTGGAAACTGTGCTGCTCACTAGTCTGAAAGCCCTTCTTCTTGGGGCCAAACTACATGTGGCATTAAATGGATCTTTGTATCTAACTATGGGGATTTTAAAATCCAAATTGCATCTGCTGGAGGGGCGGGGCTGATAATTATAATCGGCTTAAAGCAGGCGTGGATTGGGTGGCCACTGATGAATTGCCAAAAAAGATGAAATGCATCACTAAAAAAGAGGACACTGATTTGCATACCATTTGCTTATGGTAAGGGGTATGTAGAGATGCAAATTTAGAAATTATTATAATTTAAATAGAGATACAACACATCTCACCATATACCGCGACCAGGTGACCTGTGTGCCGGCCTATTCAATCTGCTGTTCAGGTGTTGACAGGCAATGCTTCGTATGGTTATTTGGGCAGGACAGCTCTTCAAGTAAAGGACCTTCAAATAGAGGAGTGTCTCTGTAAAGGGGGACACCTGGGTAACCTAGGCTGCATGGAGGGATAATTTGCCAATGTGGGATTTTCCCTCAAAACAAATAAGCCCCTGAGGGATTTTCCTCAGTACCATGGTAGGAAAGAAAGGGTTAAATTACCCCTCCACACTTGCTCCAATTCCATTTATTATCACACAACTGATGCAGTTTGCATTTCTGAATTCCCTTAAGTTAGATGCAAAGATCTATGTAATGCCATGTGTAGGTGTGGCCTTTATTCGCAGATGGCATTGGACATAGTTATTCACTGCTGAGATAAAAGCATCCTGCATGTTCAGAGACCTTCTCTTCACTATTCATCTGTTCCAGGACTGAGCTCTGGATTGGAAATACGATTTTAGCGTAAGCTCTGATGTCTGATGGACTTGGCTTAGGCCAGGATATATCATGCAGTTATTGTGACTAAACTAGACTGGCATTAATTTCTCCCTTGGTTTTTGCCTTCCAGAATATGTGTTAGAATCAGTGCTGTCACACTGTTATTAAGCTGATAAGAAAGAGAATGGCATTGCTCAAATGTTGAAATGGCACGCTTTTGTCTGTTTTGCTTCTAGTAAATCTTGGCTGTCAACGAGCTTTTATGGCTTTTGAAAATCCTACAGATGGCATGGCAAAGATGCTTTAAAAACCATAACTAATCAGTCTTGTAATAACTCTTGTTACGATTAATCTGTATGTTAGTTGGAAAGCACACATTCCTGTTATAGAAGATTTTTATTTCCACAGGAAATACTTCATCCTGGATGCCTTGTAACTAGAAAGGCACATCTAACTTAATTTAGAAAATCAATACAGGCGGGATATCTTGACACAGTAGAATTTGTTCAGAAGTTCATACAAAATCCTATTACTTCAAAGAAACTGCAGCTGTTTTCCCTTTTGCCATAAATTTCAAGGATTGGCTGTGGTGCTGTTTGAAATCTTGCTCTGGAAGCAAGAGAATACGATAGGGGAATATCGAATTGTGCCCCAGTGCTAAGGATGGTGCGCTAGTGTAAACCAAAGCTTGCGCAACACAACTAGTGCTTGCTAGGGCAGTGGGAAAAAGTGGTGACTTGCCGCCAAAATGTGGTGGTGATACTAACATTTGGCAGCAAATCACCTAGCAAATGCTAGTCATGCTACACAAGTGTTGCTTTATGCTAGTGTAATGTCATTAGTGCTAGCTCTAGGGCACATTTGGATACTGCCCATACATTCTTAAGTGAAGAGGTTATATATATGTACAAAATAACTGACGTAACTGACGTTAAAATAGGTCTGGTACGGCCATGCAATTTGTTGTTCACTTGTGGCAAGCAGCAGTTACTGGCCACCTGCCACTGCCTCCTTGCCTGTGCACCCTCCCCCCCATCTGCCTGCAGTGGTAAAATCTGAAGCACGGCAGCTTGTCATGACAAGGTGTAAACTCCCTGCCACCATTAACATAATACCCAATTTCTGAGGATCAACATGACTGAAATCCCGCACATAGCTCCCTGGGCATGAGCTCCATTGAACTCGGCGGTGTTTTCTTTTGACTGCATGGGTTCAACTTGAAAAACACATTGAGCTTTGACAAAAAGCTGAAAGATAGCTGAAATGTAACCTTCTGCTTCGTTTGTTTATTTAAAATTGTTTTAATCGTATACAATAATTAGAAATATCAACGATCTTGTCAAGAAATGTTACCGTTTAAACTGCTGATTTGAAGAAGGAACCTGTGAAAGAAAAGGAAAGAAAACAATCTACTTGATTGTTTTCCTCATTTTCTGACTTCTTCTGGGACAGCCAAACTAGGATGGGTAACTCTAGGAGCCCAAATTGGCAGCAAGTATCATTATATAAATTAGTGAGAAATATAACTCCTCAGTCGGCTAACAACCCTGTGCAGCAGGTTGTATTGCATTGCTCGCATCTTAGGCACTGCCCTACACCTATAGGTGCTGGTGAAATTAAGGTCTACATCACAGAGGAAGAAGCAGACCTGGTGAAGCACTTCCAGGGTTTGACTACCCCTGAACAAGGGGAGCTACTGTTTCACTTGTGCTCTCTTCAGGAATTACTGAATTACCATCAGACTAGAGGGGATAAATCACAGGATGAAGTGAATGCTAGTTCAAGTTGCATTTGCATGAAGGATTAGCTACCTTGGAAAAACTACCACCCCCAGATGAAGCTGCTTTGTTAGCATGGTTTAAGCTTCTGCCACCCAAGGCACAGGAATTATCCATTAGGGGTCTACTTTTTCTGCAAGATTCTTTGTCCTCCCTCATGAGAGATGAGAGGGGTGTTCTCACTTCACCACTGGCGCACTCGTATTCAGGGATAACTCCTCCTTTGGACATTTGCTCTACCTCTTGATCCCCCCCCCCCCAGTCTCTTTAAACTGTTGACTAAGCAGCAGACAGGTTGAAAAAACATATTTAGATTTAAAGATTCTGTCTTGGAATATTTCCGGATGGCATGGCCAGATAGTGGATAAAGAGGACATTACATACCTACAACAGATTCAGATAATTTTCTTACAAGAAACTTGGGTGGAGGACGTTTCCTGTCTACAACTGCAGGGTTACAGGACATTCTCTAAAGCCACTGTCAGACGTCATAAAAGGGGCCGCTGCTGTGGTGGGCTGGCAGTGTTTGTTTCGGTAGAACTAGATGGTAGCTGCCAAATGATAGAACCCCAGTTGCATAATAACATCCTGATGTTACAGGTTATCACTAATGGTACCTCCCTTTTCTGTATTAATGCTTATGTTCCACCAGAAAACTCATCACCGTCACCCCAAGATACGTGGTTATCTTTGGAATCTGGTCTGGGAAATTACGAGTGCCAGTCTGACAATTCCCACGTTATTTTGGGAGGTGACCTAAATGCTCGGATAGGACTGTCAAGGGCTCCTTGGCGGCCTCTTTCAGTCTAATCCAGTAGCCAAGTCCAGACACAGACAAAGGGATTTTTTTCAAAGCTTTATTCCTTTTTTACAACCTAACAACTCTACTATTAGCAACTAGCTATGAGCAGCAGAGTACCTATGCCCTCAGTTGGAACAGTTGGTCCCCGTTTGAAGGAGAATCACTGGCAGACCCTGAATTTATGGGCTAGGGAGAGTCCCTTCCCTTTTTCCTTGGATCCTCTGGGCGCAACCGTTGCTTGCGCGCCAACCAGGCACTACGCCTCCTTTCTGTGCCCTCCCTTTGGCGCCGCTCCCTGCGTCGGCGTTGCGCATCCAGCAAGCCCTCTTCCCGCGCTCTCTCACTCCTGGGACCGCTGTCTATGTCAGGAATGCCAGTGGGAGGAATCTCTGCCAGCTGTTGGCCCTGGGAAGGATGAGTGCGCTCCTCTCCCAGGAGCAGCTGCTCCACCTCAGAATCAGAACTACTCTGGGATTCTATGGGTTCAGTGTCCACCCTGACAAGGACAGACTAATTCAGAGCTGTTTAAACATTTTGGTCTTTGCCTGAATGACCTATTCTGTCTGGACAGGCATTCTCAAGGCAGGAAGTTTAACAGGAATGGTCATAGCCTTATTATGCTGTGTTACAAGTGTTTCCTATTAATTTTGAATGGTAGTTCGAAAGATATATCTTCCGGGCATTACACATTGCTTTCTTCTAGGGACCAGTGTAGTACATTATTTTTTGATTTCTCCAAATCTAATCCCGGATGTAAAAAGTTTCTCAGTTGAAGATCGGCCAGAGAGCGACTATGTTCCTGTTAAGCTTGTAATTCAATTGCCAGTTAAGCCAACTCAGGAACAAAGCACATATTCTTTTGAAATGGTCACTGCTGGCCATAGATGGCTCAAATGGTCTGAGTCCACAAGTTCAGTGATAACTGACTTGTTATATAGCCCGACTTTACTGGGACTGAGAAATCAAATTCTAGTGGGTCATTTGGAGGTCTTGGAGGGTTATCAGCAAATTGCCAAGTACTTAAAACCTTTTCTGGTGCAATCTGGTCCCATGCCTGCCCCCCCACCCAGGTAGAACCAGCTGGTATGATAAGGAATGCAGGAACATGAAAAAAGAATTAGTAAGGATTACCCATAGCTTTAAGCGCTTCAGATCAGAGGAGTGTTATAAGACTTTAATTACAACCCGTTCATCTTATAGTTTCTAATGAAAAAGAAGAAGGCGGAGTCTATTAGACAAAGATGGATGGAGTTGGGATTGGCAGCAAGACAAAAAGATGTCAAATTTTGGAATTTGATAAATTCAGAGCTATACTTTTTCATGCTCAGATTAGAATCCCAAATCCCTGGTTCATTATCAACATTTTGAAAACATTTTCCAGGGACCCGCCCCTATAGAGGTTAATCCTGCTTGTATGGATCTCCCTGACTGACCACTGGTCTCAGTCTCGGAGATCAAACATTTACTCCATAACCTGGTATCTGGCAAAGCACTGGTGAAGATATGCTCCCCCCAGAATTATTTAAATGCAATCTTGCCTGGTGGGCCCCAGTGCTGGTGAAGTTGTTTTTTCACATATTAAACTAACTGGAATCCTCTCTGCCGGGTGGGGGTCCAGCATTATAGTTCCGCTGTATAAAAAGGGCGAAAGATCAGACCCTAAGAATTACAGGCCAATGAGCCTTTTGGAAGTAGTTTCTAAAGTGTACGGAAGATTCCTGTTGAATAAATTGGAAGCGTGGGCAGAAGAAAACAACATTTTTGTAGATGAACAAGCAGGTTTTTGGTAGGGGAGGAGCACAATTGACCAATGTTTTGTGCTGTTCCATCTGATTTGTAAAAGTCTGAATAGGCCTGGAGGCAGATTGTATGTAGCCTTTGTGGACTTTACTTCTGCATTTGATCTAATAGATAGAAATGGTTTATGGGAAAAATTGTCATATACAAACATTAATAAGCGGTTGCTGGTTTTGGTGCAGAAAATCCACTCTCATACAGATCTGAAAGTTCGTAATGGTCTGTCAGGAGCACTCTCCAGAAAAGTCAACACCAGAAGAGGTGTCAGTCAGGGCTGTATACTGGCCCCCTTTTTGTTCAATTTTTATGTGAACAGTTTAGTGGCAGATTTAAATTCCCTGGATCACTTCCCCCCATCTTTGGGACCCCGAAAGCACAAGTGTTACTTTTTGCAGATGATATGGCCCTTCTCTCAACCACTCTAGTTGGTCTAAGGAGACTTTTAAATAAACTTAGTTTGGTCTGGAGAAGTTGGTTATAAATTATTCCAAAACCAAGGTTATGGTTTTTTCTAAAAGGAAACGACTACATAAATGGTGCCTGGATGAGTGCATAATCAAACAATGTCCTAGCTTCAAATATTTGGGGGTACAATTCTCCTCAAATGGCAATTGGAAACCCCATATAGAGGCAGTAAAGCTTGCCACCTGGATGACTGCTAAAGCAACCCTATCTTTCGGGTGGTGCAATGGTAGTTCTCTGGTTGGCCCAACCTTGGAAATATAGCTAAAGTGCTTCCCCAGCTTCTGTATGGTGTAGAGATATGGCGTCAGGGTCATGCCCCAGCAGTTGAGACCATTCAAAATAAATTTTTGAGAGAGCTGCTGGCACTTCCACCGGGAGTCCCTTCTTCCCTGCTAAGATTGGAAGCTGGAATTATGTCTATCAAAGCAAGAACAGACAAAGCTCTCATCCTTTATGGGAAAAGACTACTGAGCACCACTGATGGAAACCTGGCAAAACAAAGCTTTCTTGAGCAAACTGATAAGGGTGGTTGGGCCCAGCATTGGCTAGTGCTGTCTCAGGCCTATTTTGAGGATCCCCGCGATTCCCTAACTCTCTTGGATAAGTGGAGTATCAGAGACAGAATCTCCAAAGCAGATTGCCATGAAAGTATTCTGGCTAGCCAATGCCAGGCCTTCTCACCATGGTTTTATCTTTTCAAAAGAGGACAATATTTACAACAGTGTTTCCAGGATTTAACTTTTGTGGCTCCCAGGAAGGCTTTTACAGCTCTTCGTTTTCAAACCATGCCAACTGCTTACTTGGATGGGAAGTACAATGGGATCCCTCTGGCTCAGCGGACCTGTATTTGTGGAAGTTGAGGATATAGTACATTATCTTCTGCATTTCCCCTTGTATGAGGAACCTAGGACCCACCTTTTGGGGGGTCTCCTGAAAAGTAGAGCTGGCAGATCTCCTGTGGAAATGATCTGTGATCTATTGGAAGACTATAACAAATGTATTACAATGAGGGTAGCATCTTTTGCAGTAGCAGCTCAAAAAATCCGCCGTTACTTTTTAATGACATCTGCTGTGAATTGCCAAGGAGATAATTTATCGTAACATAAACCAGTATGAGCTTGGCCAGTTTGTTCGTTTGGTATATTTTCGTTATATAAACTGTTTTTATTCTTAGCATCAGTTTTTAATGAACTTTTTTTAATGCTTGTATGTTTATTTTGTTTTACTGTGGCCTGTTCTTAGCATTTTTTTAAAAAAAATATTTCTTATTTTCTATTTCTATTTTTTGTATAGCCCCCTGGATTCTGTTTTTAGGTATTCATTATCTGATGTTTTGGCTTTGGGCTTATATTATATATAACTGTATTGTAACATATTTGTAAAGGCCTTTGTGCTATGGACAAATAATAATAAACAACTTCTTATATGCGCCTTCTTCTAGGCAACTTCCTCTATAGCGTGGCTGGTACTCCAGATGTTTTGGCCTATAATTCACATCTGCCCTAGTCAGCATAGCCAATAGTGATGGATGATGGGAGTTGTAGTCCAAGACATCTGGAGGCCCACAAGATGTCCACCTCTGTTCTATGCTTATCTGTCAGAAGCAACAGTAAAACCAGAATGCCTCATTTTCACACCATTCACTTGCCAGAGTAGTTAATCTGGTACCCTGGCAGATAATATCATCCCTTCTGCTCTGAGTAATGTCTCCTGCATTCCCCCTCTCCTCCACAACACCCCTGCCTGCCTGTTTGCACAGTCAGAGCTATCGCCATTGCCCCTCCTGGCCATTTAAAGCTAGGATTGGTGGTATAAATTGCCCATACTTGAGTTTCAAACTGAAAGTACAGATAAGCGCTGATTTTGTGTATTATGAGCGTTTTCATTTGTACAGTATGTATTTTAATTGTTTTTGTATTTTCCTTTTATTTATACTGGAAAGTTATGTTGAAGGGCAGTATAGAAACTTGCATAATAAATAATAAATCCTGGCTGTTGGTATGGTCCAGCCTCTTTGGCCAAACACTCATTATGGCAAGAATATAGAAGAAACTGCATGTGTAGCTTCTGTTTCTATGTGCTTCATTTATGCATTACCAGCTCAGTTAAGGGTGCAATCCTATGCATGTTTAGACAGAAAAAGGTCCTACAGCTCCCATCATTCCTCAGCTAGCTTAGCTGGCTGGGGAATGTTGGGAGGTGTAGTACTCTTTGCTGTCTAAACATGATAGGATTGTGCTCTTCATATGTGAACAGTGTCCTTGCTTTCTTTCTTTTCTCCCCTCCCTCTGCCTTTAAGAGTCAGGGAGATAAGAGAGACATAGCTACCATGGGATGCATTTGACTTGAGGGCTCATACATTGTGCAGGTCTGTACTAGGTGATACCTTTATGCCCCAAGTACTGCATGAAAAGATAATAGAATGCACAATAGTATATATCACTTATGTAGGTGGCCTGGGACAAGTTCAAGATATAAAGAAAAGTTCAGATAGATAGGAACGATGTCCAATAGATAGGAGTCCTCTTAAAGCTCTGAATTTCTGGTAACAGAATTGTAGGCAGGTTACCTCAGAAGTAAATCCCTCTTAACTTAATGAGACTTACTCTCTAGATAGTATTTTAGGATTGCAGTGTCTGTTACTTTTGATTCATAAAAAATGTTGGCTATCAGAAGGACTATAGTGGAAACTGCTATTGCTGCCTAACACTGTATTTATTCCAAAGAGCTGCACTGTGCGTTTAATTAATAGACTGGTTTTCAATATGTTGGGGTTTCTATTTGCAACAGCTGCAGAGAAGGTGCACTGAAGATTCTTCCATGGAATGAGCAGAAGCATAGGGAAGAAGACTGGTGTGAAAGACCAGCATGCAGGTAGGTATATGTGATTTGCATATGTGCACATACAGATGAATCTATATGGATATTTGCATTGGTGAATTGTGATTCACCATCTGTGTTCTGACCCTGTAGGCCCAAGGTATCTATTGGGATCCCTGCATATGCAGGAGTTTCCCCATTCTCTTGTGGGAGGGGAAACCCATAGAATGTATGGAGCATTTTTCTTTTTTCTGGAGAATGCACAGAGCTCTGGGTTGTAGCCATGAGGCTACAGAGCTCTGGGTTGTAGCCATGAGCCATTTCCAAAGCTTTGAGCATATACAGAAGAAGAAACATGTATGAATGCCAAAGGAATCATTACATATGAGCTGTTGCAGAGTAATGCAGACTACCCAATGTGGGCTTTGCAATAATTTTGAAGTATTCTTTACTTAGTAAGTCTTTTCACTTGGGCCACAGGATTTTAAGCTGTGATCCATGGTGAGATTAGAAGCAAGCTTCCAGTACATGGGATCTTTCTGCTACTCTCATCACTGTGAGTGGAAATTCACAGTGAGTGCTGAACTGCACTGCTCCTGTTCTTGGGTTGTATCCAGTGTTAACCTTAACTAGAGTAGACCCATTGAAATGAATGAGACTAAAGTTAGGCTACAATTGGATACAACTCCTTGCTTGGGTAAATCCTGGCAGCCAAGTAATAACTGTGTGTTGGCGGAGCCTTTTCTGCATGTGGAAGCAGGTGTTTATGCCCACAGAGTTTTTTCTACCTATGGGACTTTTCTCCTTATATAGATAGAGTTCTTTGTTCACTTAAAGCACTGGTTAAAAACATGTATATATGTAAACTGGAGTTGATGCAGGGATACGGTTAATTACTCAGGAATAGATGGAAATTCAGTAGGTATAATTAACTTCTCTGTGTGTGCAATTTTAAATCATGTTAAAATGCCTTGTTGTGCTAGAAATACCCTGTGAACTTCAAATTGTGCTCTCCCTGCAGATTTTTTAAAGGTACCAGATCCTCAGAATAGAACTATTTAACATTTAATGTGATTTTTAAAAGATGATGAACCTGAATGAGTCTGGCTAGGATATTGGTCTGCTTTGGATCTACACAACCTATTATCAGAAAGTCCCTTTTTCTTTTTGAAAAATAGTTTTTGAACCCACCTACTTGACTTATATCCATTTGCACTTTTTCACTGATACTAAGTGTACTAAAGCCTATATATACCTTTTTATCATAAACGTTGGCATTTCTTAATGTCGTTTCAAAGTAACGAGTTCTGCATGTAGCAACTGTTTATTTGTGATACTCAGGCTGATGGTTGAACCAGCTCTTCAAGACGAAGGTGAATTTCTATATGACTCCCAACCAGAATTGTTGGAGTACAGGACCAATGAGCTTTCAATAAGCATGGTCACGGACTGGTACTGGAAAAGAGCAGAGGAGATAGAAAACTACTCTATGCAGGTAAATGTAAGATTATAGATATACTTTTTTGCCATGGCTTCAAATGTCAGTTTTCCTATGTTTAAAGCATGCATTCTGGGAGTCTGAATGCATATAATCTTTTCTGCTATAGCTCTCTCTTGTATATTATATATAACAGGCATGTAATATGTAAAGGGAATGCATTTATATGTAATGCTTTGTCTGAGTTAATGTGTTCTATGACTGAAGCCCTTGCTGCCAACTTTATTAGGTGTCTGGATTGTTCAGTGGGTGTTGGAATGAGATTAGTTTGGCCAGCAAAATACCTGACTACTGTCCAGAGGCATACAAAATAAATTGTAAGTTTAAATTAAGGTTTCTCTTAAAAAAATACTCAAAGCGTACAGACAGTAGAGAGAAATTGTTGCTGATGACTACCTTTTCCTAGAGATTCACTTCCAAAGAATGTATAAGAGCTGAATGCCTTTAAAGTAAGGGAGATTTTAGAAAAGCTAACATGGCTTCAGTCCACTGTCTTCTAAAGAGAGGATTATTGTGTTGAGGAATGTGTACATGTAATATAGAAATGTACTCAAACATATCCATATGGATGAGAAAAGGGAATGCTATTGTAAACTGAAACCTCCGGAAGGAGCAAAACCTATGAACGCTGATCCATATCCATCCCTCTCTCTCCTCTCTCCTTTCCTCCCCCCTCTTTTTGTTCTACTTTAGTTTTCCTTTTTATCATGGCTGTGTTTGTTGTGTTGATACAAGCTAAAAAGCGGTCCTCTGTTAAAATATTAATAAAAGAAAGAAAGGAAAGGGAATGCCAGAGATGGCATACAAAACAAAAAAAGGAAAGCAAAATTGTTTATGAATGAAGTATGAATTAAAATATAGGGAGATGGAAAAAAAGAGCAAAGGGTGATGGTATCTTATTATGGGAGGGAAAATGGGAAGGCTGAAGGGAGAAGTGAATTGCTTAATTGTTTATAGGAGGAACATAAGGGTATATCATGGGATGTGAGTGGTGAATGGAAGAACAAACTCTTCAACAGTGACTTCACAGCAAATTGAAACATATATGTAAAGTTTTCCCAGCTATCAGCACACAAAGGTCAGAATATGTAGTTGGGAAATTACTGGATCTCTGTTGTTTCCCATTCGGCCAGAAATTTAACAACCATGTTTCATAAAGCTACCTGGGACTTACTTTATAGGTGCTGAACATGGAAGTTGAATTCAGCTGCTGTGGTTAGTACTGTCTTCTATGAATTTGTCTAATCTCCTTCTAAAGCTGTTTAAGCTGGTGACTTAGCACCGACCTTGTGGCATGCATTCTACATTACCTATGTGCTGCACAAAGAATTTACTGTATGGAATTCATGGCCATAGTTTAGATGGCTTTGAAATTAGATCTGACCAAACTTATGCAGTGCCTATTAGCCATAATACCTATGTGGAACACACAAGTCCAGATGGACTTTACCTCTGAATACCAGCTTTGAGGGGACAAACTCGAAAAGGCTAGGGCCTTTATGCCAGCGGTGTTGAATTTCTTTCAGTCTGAGGGCTGAATTCCATGTTGGAGAAACTCTTGGGGGCTGGATTCCATTCATGGGTGGGTCCAAAGACAGAAGGGGGCAGGACCAAGAATACCAGCTTATTTAAGTTTGGGCATAGTCTGAAGGCACATGAGGTAGCCACCTTGCTGAAGCTAAGCAGGTTTGGGTCTGGCCAATGGCTGGAGGGGAGACTACCTGGGAACCACATGTAGCCACCTTGAATTCCATGATGAAAAAAATGGTGGGATATAAATGTAATAATAATAATAAAAAGTTTGAAGCTATTACTTCCAGTAGCTAAGAGTTAGGAGAAGCATCTCAACCTTTTAGAATAAGGGCAGGGGAACACCACATAAAAGCTGGGAAACTACCAAAAGGTTAGAGGGGGAAGGAAGCATGTCCATCTGGTGAACCCCAGAGGGCCAAATTGGGGATTCAAAATGGGCTGGATTTGGTCTGAACCCCAGATGTTCAATAATGGTGCTTTATGCCCAGTAATGGTGCTTTATGCCCTCTTTGTGGGCTATGCTAATGGGCCCTCTGTTTGATCTGAATGGTCTCTTGTTACGTTCTTATAAGCCAATTGATTTATTGGGCCTTTGTTAGGCTTCTATATTGTTCGGGGTATCATCTTAGGGAAGTGGGGGGATGTTTTTACAAAGAACATCTGGAGATAGGCAGGTCTAAACCTCTTACAAATTAGCAGTGCAAATTCTTTTTTTATATATTGGGACTGGCATTTGGTATTCTTAAGTGTGTAGAGGAGATATTTTTAATAATATATTTTCATGTTTTCCCCACCGAAGGTTCTTTGGGCCAGGATGTGATCTACATTAAAATAAATTAAAAATACAATACAAAATATGTATGACAACATTTAAAACACCCAGTAAGATCAAAAGCAAATTGAAGAAAATGGAGAGCAAAGAATAAAAATTAACAGAACTAAAATGACATTAAAAGCTACAATGGGATTTAAAAGACATGGGGAAATAAAACATCTAAACATAAAACAAATTGGGACTGGGCTTTTCAAAGATATTATGCTACTACTCTTTCATCACTGGCTCCTGGTCTGTTTCTCAGCTCAATTCAGATTGCTGTTTTTGACCTTTAAGGCCTTTCATAGTTTCAGACTTCAGCACCTGAAGGATCACCACTTTCCACTTCTACCTTCCTGGACCCTGTGATCTTCCTGTTTTTGGCTCTTCTTTGATTGCCCTTGCCAAGTAAGATACGGCAGTTGGCTGTAAGGGCCTTTTTCAGTGGTATGCTCCCCTAGAGAGGTCTGCCTGGCACCTACTTTAATGTCATCTTGGTGCCAGGCAAAGACCTTTTTCTTTTCCCAATCACGTTGTAGCTTCGAATGTTTTAGTTCTGTTGATTTTTATTCTTTGCTCCCTATTTTATTTGATCTGTTTTTTGTTCTTATTGGGTGTTTATAATGCTGCGTTCTGTTTTATTACATGTGTTGTAGTATGTCTGACGAATTGGTTACAGTGGGCCACCAAGCAGTCCTCCTTTCTTCCCCAAGGGCTCAGATGTAGAAATCCTCTGACTATTTGGAAAGCTCTGCCAGATGACTCTGAGCAGATGCAATGATGATGGAAAAGTAGCCTTTTTAAAAAAAATGTTTTTGCTGTCATCACAAAGTAGGTTCTAAAATGGGCTCACAGAGTAGGCTCTAAAATGGGACCACAGAGTAGGCTCACAGAGTAGGCTCTAAAATGGGACCACAGAGTAGACTTTAATATGGGCTCCAGCCACTGTTTGATCGGATTCATCAGGAGTCTTCTTCCACCATCATCCTAGTCATTGTCCTTGCTGCTTCATTGCTCCCGACTTCTGAGACCACCATGTAGCTAGCTTTGCTCTCCATGCAGGGGGACATTCAGAAGCAATCTTATAAACTCTCTGGGTCATTTTACCATCCCAGAGGTCAACCAGGGCTTTAACAGCATTGCTAACAGGAGAAATTATTCATTGATCCCTAAATGTTTCTGAGCCTGGTAAAACCAAGAGGCTAGTTTTGAAATGTGTCCATCTGGTTTTCCTATAGTATTCTTGTATATTAACTAGTTTATTGAAAGAAATCAAATTTCCTTTTAAGTAGACCAACAAAAAGGGGAGGACCCATATCATGGTGGTACTGTGCATGAGTTGTATGAATGAGATACCAGATTCAATCGCCAACATCTGCCTTTAAATATGGACCTTGGATCAGGGCAACTAAAGGCCTCTACTGGAGGTCTTGAATAACTGATGTTGCAGTGGCACAGGAGCTGATACAATCCTTCTGAAGGATTCATTGATGGGAAAGCCCATGCAGGAAGACCTGGGTTTGGTCCCTAGAGTCTCCAGTTAGAAAGATGTCTGCCTGAGATTTTGCCATCAGTCACAGCAGGCATTTGTGAGCTAGATGGACCAGATCTAACTCTGTATAAACCCACTTTGTGTACTCATATGGGTATCTTTACTGGTATTAAGAGAGCTCAGTTTTTGTTAAAATAAAACAAAAATCTTTCAATATATAAGTTTCATTGTAAACTTATACCAAAATTTCATCTTATTCTTTTGCTGTTTCTACATTGTGTTTTAGTCTGAATGTAATTAAAGGACCAAATTATTATTATTATTTTACTAGTGGCATGTCACCTTCATTTCTACTGCCATTAAGAGACATACCACTAAATTCTTCAAATACAGTTGGGAGCAAATCCTGTCAGTTAATAGAATGATAGAGATTTTCCAAATAATTGTTTACTAGGACTTGCCTAGTCCAACTACTTAACTACTTCTTTCCAACTACTACATTTTCCCACATTCTACTTTCCAACTAGAGCCAGTGTGGTGTAGTGGTGAGAGTGTTGGACTAGGAGCCGGGAGATCCAGGTTCTAGTCCTCACTCGGCCAAGGAAGCTCACTGGGTGACTCTCAGCTCACCCCATCTCACAGGGTTGATGTTGTGAGAATAAAATGGAGAAGAGGAGGATAATGTAAGCCGCCTTGGGTTCCTTGCAAGGGGAAAAAAGATAGGGTATAAATGCAATAAATAAATAAATATAACATGTAAAACATTTTTAATTACTGGGCAAGTTGATCATAAATAAAAAAAATAGTTGTCCTGCTTACTGAAGTGTTTCCATCATTGTAAACTTAATTTACAGGCTATTTTTATTGCGTAGTTAATTTGTAGAGGTACATTAACTGGAAGTAAGCTTCTTTGAAGTGTACACAAGCAGAGTGCATGTTGGATTGTGATTGGATTCCACTTTTGTTGCTTAATAATCCCATTAATTCAGACAGGAAAGCCTGGCATCATATAGCAATATATTCAAATCCTGTGAAATCCAGTGGTTGGTTTTTAAATAAAAGTTCTAATCCTCATAATTGTGAGTGTAGTGGTTAGAGTGTTGGACTGGAACTCAGGAGATCCTGGTTCTAGTCTTCACTTGGCCATGAAGATCACTGGGTGACTTTAGGTCAGTCACTGACTCTCAGCCTAACCTACTTCTCAGGGTTGTTGCGAGGATAAAATGGAGACAAGGAGGATCATGTAGGGATGGGCAAAGGAGTGATGTTTGAGATCACTAGGATTCTCCGAACATTGTCTCACCTCTCATTCCCAGTTCCTGCTTGCGTTGGCTGTCGCAGCTCGCTTTGTCCAAATGGGAACGTTGCACAAATCGAGCAGCGATCGCACAGGAGATTTTCGCAAATTCCCCAAATTTCCTCCACTAAAGCAGGGCTGATTCAGTCTACTGAGGAAAGGTGTGCAAATTAGGAAAGTTGTGCAAATCAAACTTGGAAACAGGAACAAGAGGAATGCAAAAACATATTAGATAATTTGCAAATATTTGGGGTGCTCACATGCTCAGATCTTCGAATCTGCATGCTTGCATGTTTTACGACCAAAACTGAAGTTCTTATACATGCCTAGGATCATGTATGCCACCTTGGGTTCCTTGGAAGAAAGGCAGGATATAAATGTAACAAATAAATCCATATTTGTAGAGAACATCTAAGGGATTGGGAACAAGGTGGCAATGAATAGCCCAAATAATTACTGTCCAACTCGTAAACGTTTGAAGCCTTATTACCATGTTTTTTAGGTATGAATTGAAATGTAAAAGCAATGTACAGTGTGTAACTGTCTTTCACTTGGTTTACTGTGTCATATGTCTGTACATATGTGTTTTCATATTATCACTGAAAACTGCCAGTGGATAAATGGTATTAGAGGTGTCCTGTGTTAACATCTAAATCAAATAGCCTGAAAAGATTTAAACACTTGAGGCTAGCCTTCCCAATGTGATGCCCTCCATATGGGTCAGACTGTATCTCCCATTATGCACCACCAGCATGATGGCTGTGGATGGGAGGAGTTGTAATCCAGCATATATGGAGGGCACCAGGTTGGGGAAATGGCTTTAGATTTCCTTATAGGAAGGCGCTCTAACCTTTTACTTATTTTAGGCTGCATACTTTGAAGTTAGACCCATTGAACAAATGGGCCTTCTGTCTGAGCAAACATGCCTAGGATCTGTCTGCAAGCTGCCATTCTTGTCTGAGCTCTGTTCTTTGGGATGGGGGTACCAGGACTGCAAAGAGTATTCTAAATGGGGTTGTACTAGAGAGTTAGATTATGTAACGCATTTATGCCTCCTGTTCTTCACTGTGTTGATGAAAACAATGTAGAAATACCTCAAATGAACTAAAATTATGTTCCTGCCATGCTAGCTCATGAAGGAAGGGTATTTGAGTATTAAAGTTAATTCTGTCCACTCAGTTGTCAAATATAACTGACAGGAGTTCTGGAGGCTGTGACATTAGTTCATGCAAGTAGCATGTTAAAAACATATAACTTCCCCCCTCAAATTTACAATCATATTCATTTTATTGGAGTTATGTTGCAATTATAAAAATTGATATTAATGGTTCTATATAAAATATATTGGAACCAATTTAAAGTTGAGAATCAGTTGTGAAACCATTCCCACCCCTGCCCCCATATTTAGTACCTGAACTATAAAGAGTTAACCTGGAGATTAAAAAAATACTACTAAATCTTGATCAGAACCCCAGATTGTTAATGGCATGACACCATGGTTTCAGTGGTTCTTTCCCTTCTAAAAAATAGGTGGATTGTGCTCTGTCTCTGGTTCGCCTTGGCATGGAGAGGAACATTCCTGGTCTTCATTCGCTCTGTGATGATCTGGTTACACTGGAGACACTAGTTTATGAGACTGGATGTGACATAACTCTGAACCTGAAAGAGCTACAGCAGATGAAAGACATCGAGAAACTAAGACTGTTAATGTTAAACGTAGGTGTCTGTGTTGGGTTGGGAAGGAGATATTTCTGTTATGAAATGAAATGTTGCCCTGTGTAGCATGAAATCCCATGATCATCCATTAGCTCAATCTTGTCTGGATTTGTATTCATCTACTCTAAAAAGGCCCCCAGGTGCTGGATCAAGACTCTACAATCCAACACTGAGTTAAGTGGCCTTAAGCTCTTAAGTGTTGTTAACTCATGTGTGGAATTGCGGCCTGACTGCTCTTTCTGGATGAGATCAAAGTGATACAGCTCAATGTTGGCAATGTTGTGATGAGTCTGCATTCCAATGGGATAGGTGATGGGATGGAGGTTTATAGAGGCCCAGAGGAAAGGTGCTGGGCAGGAGAATTCCATCATCACCATCTTCAGTCAATGTGCTGATTTGTATGTTCACTGGGCAGTGTGCGGGGCCTGTTTTCTGTACTGCTCTAGCAACATCGGTAGGGAAAATATTCCTATGGGTCAGGTGACTGATGTGAATACTGCTCACACCAGTGTTGCCTTGCCATGTCTCTGTTATAAAGCAAACAGACCATATTGTGCATATGACCCTGCTTGGAGTTCTTCTCTGGAATGGAAATAATCACCTAAGGCTTAATACTAATTTTTTTATAGAGAAATTTGCATTGGCACAGTTTGCAGCCTCTTGCGCACTCCCACGGTAGCAACTTCTTAAAAAGTAATTGGGGATCAAGGGAAAAGGTTGCCATTTTAGTCATTTTCTAACTTTAGTTTAATTTGGCCCTGCTCTTAATGTGTGTTCATCTTTCTTTAATTTAAAACTATTGACATTCCAGTCATCAGAAGACAGATACGTGAAAAATGCCTACCAATGGATGGTCCCATTTCTACACCGCTGTGAAAACGAGTCTCCTGGCATTGCAAATGAGCTTTTAAAAGAGTATCTGGTCACACTGGCTAAAGAAGACTTAACATTTCCTCTGAAAATCTTTGAACATTCAAAGCCAGCAGTAAGTACAGATTATTCGTTATAAATGTGTGTACCTGAAAGCTTGTCTACCCCAACCCACTCCTCTTCCTCCTGAATTGCATTTGCAATTACATTTATTTAATAGTGTAATTTATTTTACTGAACAGTTTTGAAGATGGCTGTCATTGTACAGCTTTCTTGAAACTAAACATTTGTCTTGTCAATACGAACATTTGTTCTCTAAACAAGGTTCTAATACATGGTTAATCTGTATCAGTATGTCAGAATGTACCTTTCATGATTAATCACTTCTACAGTTACCCAGCAGACTGCATATGTTTAATATGAGGGGCTCTCTGCTAAATGTCAGTTCGATACTTTTCTTCTGTGCTGTGAATTTGTTTTTATTTTTCCAGAAAAGCTCTTGCTCAGACCGTAGCCATGCCAAACAACAGCACAGTTCTTGTGTTTTCGTCTACACTGTATCCTGTGATATGTCACTGCTAAGCTTCTGCATATGCTTCTCCCTCCCTTGGGGTGAAAAAACCGCATGAAATTTATCGGGGTGTATATGGGTTCGGTGGTACAGATTTATGAAAAATCCAAGCCTAGGAGGAACAGTGTTTATATGGGGCATGTGCCAAAAATTGGTACCAGGGCAATAAGACAAAACTGAACTGAAATGTAGCAAAGTGTGTTGGTGTGGACACAGCAGTTTTACTGCACCTCCTCGGGATACTAAGATTGCCTTGTAACAGCCAGCAAGTTGCCTTGTTTCCCTTTGCACATTTGAAGTAGCCTTAGGCTTGGTGTACATATCCAGGAGAATGAGGCAGCAGAATCCTGGAATGGTGGAGTGGAGTATACTACACTGCAGGTGAGGGATGCTATGATCTCTTGCATGTAAAAACAAACAAAAAATCCTAACACCTGAGGGGGAGAGTTTCAGGGCCTAGCTTGTTCTCTGCTGGGTTAGTTTTCTACCTGCATTGATGTTTTGGTTCTTTTATGCAAGGGAACATTCAGAAATTTTATTTGTTACATGTAGCCTGAAGTAGTATAATTCATTCCGTCACTTTATTCCCACTTTGTTCTGCTACATATGTAGACGAGGCCTCAGAAGGGAGGTTTTCAGTAGCAGCCAGGAGTGTAGAATTGTTGCAAGCTACACAAATGTGGGATTTCTCCAGTCTGAGAGCTTTCACTATGTGTGAAGGTGAGAAGGAGCATCAAATACTGTCAGCCATCAAAAGATTGCTCAAATACAAGAGACTTAAATATTTTCAAAATATTCTCAGGCATTAGGCTTTGGTGGGTATCCAAGAGGTCAAAGTTCCATTGTGTAGTGTCTGATTGGTGTCCCTGCAAGGGGAGAAGGGGAATAATCAAAAATTACCCCCCTCCCTGATCTGCAAACATATGTCTGCAGGGGGAAACCAGTTGGATACCACCCAAATGTCTGGAGTAGCACCAAGAATTCAGTTCTTTATACTTATGCATGCCCTTGAAATGTAGGGCACAGCATTTGGTATTAACTTGGTATTTGGTTGACCTTAAAGAGCACAATGGAACCCAGAGAGAGAGTCAGGCTTGCAATCCGGTAGCCACTTCCCTGGGAATAAGCCATGTTGCACTCAATGGGACTTCTGGGTATAGGAGTATGTATAGGATTGCGTTGTCAGTGTTGGTTATTTTACACAAGCCCCTTGCTCAGGATGTACTCACTGAAATGTGAAATGCAGAAATGGATGAGAGTAAGGAGCTTTCTAAGAGATTAATGTGGTCTTTACATAAATTTGTTGTAACTTTCATCTTCTTGCGGCATTGGTTTATGGCTACAGATCCAGACTAAAGTCACATGCCTGCATCTTAAGTGGCATCTTGCTAGGATGTTCATTAATTTTTTACTATTTTTTGCCGTACTGCATACAGAAGTAGATTGACTGTAAACAACAAGTCAAGGGAAACTAGCATTCCAGTGCATACTGAAGCTATTTATGTGCAAATGAAGGATATAACATAATGTAGCTAAGCTAAAAGCTTCAAAATTCCACATATTTTCATTTTAATAATTTATCTGATAAAAATATTGTTGTTGGTTTGTTTTTGGATGAAACTGGAAATACCTTGCTGTTCCAAACAGCTGCTGTGCTCACCGGTTACAAATGAGCTTCCACTGCAGGTTCCGTAATTATAAAAGATATTCAATTGAGAGTTATTAAAGATCTAGGAAAGCCTCTGTAATTAACAAAAATCACTAAATTGGCTTTATGGTTGTACTTGTGTTATTTGAGTCAGTTGACAGTCGTACAGAGATACTGGAGAAATGAACTGCAAATTGAGAAAATGTTCTGGTACGAAGCAATGAATACAGCCTTTTCTTTCTCTCCTAGTGTCAGCAAAAAATAATTTCAGATCAAGACCTGTTGATGATGATTGCATTAGAATGTATCTATAGCTGCAAACGTGATGACCAATTGTCTCTGTGCTATGATATCTTGGAATGTCTCCCCCAGAGAGGTTATGGGTAAATATTGCCATGTACCAAGATTTGGGACATTCTGGAATGATTTTTTTAAAAGCAGAACTAATTTTTAAAAAAATCCTTTACAAAAAGGATCCTTTATAAAAAAATCCTTTATGAAATCCTTTACATTAAAAAAATCCCTTTTTAAAATGATTGATGACTAAGGCTTCATTTATACAGTCATCAGAATCTAGTGGTAAAACCTTTTCCTAGACTGCAACACTTTGGTCTACAGGTGGCATGCTGCATATTTAAATGCTGTCAGCGTGTAGAAAACTAACATGAGAATTCATTTGTAGAACAGTAAAGATAATGGTGTGCCATATATCTAAAACACAGTTCGACACCTGCTGAACTTCTCATCTGTGCACATGCTGACCGGAAAACCAAGTGCTGCCAGGGAATAGGAGAATTTATTACCACTCCTAATAGCTCCCTGAGCTGGTCTCATCTTGTGGAGAGAGTGCTGTGGGGGACCGGATGTAGCTCATTCTTTACATGTAGAAGGTCCCATGTTCAATCCCTGCTATTCTCCAGGTAGGGCTGGGAAAGATCCCTGTCTGAAACCCAGGAGAGCCACTGCCAGTCGGTGGCCTAGTTTGCACTGTTGTTGGGTTTTTTGAGGGTTGTTCCCCCCTCAAACAAGCCATGCTGCCTGGGTTCAGACATCACAACAAGCCGCTCATGGGCAGGTAATTAGGCAAATGGCTCTCAGCAGAAGCCACAGCTTAAACAAGCCACCGTGGCTTTCTGAAGTCATGGTGGTCATGCGAGCCGGGTCAGTGTAGACAATACCGAGACAGATTGACCAATGATCTGACTCAGTATAAGTCAGCTTCCTATTTCTTAACTGTTGCTTTTTCTTAATACATACTCTATTCTATTGTTTATATCCTTTCCAGCCCCGAAACAGACATTACTCATAATCTTCATGATAAAGTTGATGAATTGGAACAAATTCTTAGGTAAGAAGCTCCTTTCTTCATCTCTCCTAATACATTAACTTTATTAACCCAGCATTATACCTTACAGTTCAAAATGCTAGGATTATTACACAAGAGGGCTCAGAGGTCAAGTATTACTGCAGGCTTATTGGAAATTACTTTCTCGACCTTGGCCTTCCCATAAAGAGGTGTTTATGGCCTAAGGGCTTTTTTTCCTACCTGGAACTGTGAAAGGAAATGTAGCATTGTGATAATATAGTGTAAAGTAGGGATGTACGAAAGGGACTTACCTTGTCCCGCAGCTTTTTTCGCGGTGGGGGGGAGGCGCTTCGCTTCTCCCCCCGAAGTTCATGCGAGGGGGGGGTGTCTTCCCACCTCGCCCGGCCGAAATTCAGGCCGGCGGGGAGGCTTCCCGCCTCGCCCGGCCGAAATTCAGGCCGGGGAGAAGCGCCCCGTCTCCCTGGCCGCGAACTTCAAAAGAAAAGTAAAAAAAAAAAAGAAAAAAGCCCCGTGATAGGCTACGTAACGATTTACGTAGCCTATCACGGCTAGATCTGCAAAGTCAGCCGTGATAGGCTACATTAATTGTCACGTAGCCTATCACGGGTGACTTTGAAAAAAAAAAAAAGTGCGTACGCAAATGGCGGCCCTCAGTGAACTTAAATGTTGGTGAAAGCTGACCAAATGTGTCCATACATAGCTGTCACAGTAAGCTGTCAGTTCACAGAGTGCCAGGGAAGTCACTGTAGGCCCTCAGTCCATTGATGTATTGATGGCTCTTTCCAGTGTTGTAAAATGAGCTATGTGGCCACTAGAAGGGCTTGGAGCATCCATCTGATAGCTGCAAATTTTGGGTATTTTAGAGAACACTGCTCATTTTCAAAATAGCAGCATTCAGCATTTTATGTATGTATGTTCAGACAAAATAAGTGGTGTATGTCTTTTTTGTATGGCCCAGCACTAGCATTTGGTCATGTCATTTCTGCCTGTGCAACAGTTATTCACCAACATGTACAATAGATTTCTTAACTACTTACTTTTAGTGCAAACATAAGCTTATTTTTTTCCTTTAAAATAGAAAGAAAAAAATATGGGATGGGGTGAAGGGCACAATGCTTCTTCTATAATTTTTTGCTCTGGTGTACATTTAAATTTATTTTAACCTGCATAGACCCTCCTGGCTTTCATAAATTAAATCCTGAATGTGACTTGCCTTTTGAGAGAAATGTCTTTTTGCTGTATGTTCTGTTTTGTATCCTACGAATGTGAGATCTGCTCTGAGCCTTGTGGTGGTGAGAACAGGCGAGATTTAGAACTCGGCTGAATGGCCAATGATGCTTGTGATTATTATTGCAGTGTATCAGAACTTTTGGAGAAGCATGGACTCCAGAAACCGGTATCCTTTGTAAAAGACACACAAAACAGCCCAGAAGAAGCACGGAAGCTGATGATTAGGTTGACTAGGCACACAGGCCGCAAGTGAGTAACTAATGGTGGCTGTTCCTAGCAAATATGAATCAGCAGTATTGCTTTCGTTGTTTCTACCCATGTGTTTGAAACAGTATTTATTTCCAAGCATTTATCACAAGGAAAGTTTGAAAAGATCGGTTTCTGTGAGTTAGATATCAACAAGGGTTGCTACAAAAGTCTGGTCTTAATGCTTACATATTCTTTAACATGTTGGAAGATTAAATGTTGCATGTAGCTTTTAATGGCGTCAGAATTTGAGCAATTGGGGCTGCAGTCCTAAGCCCAGTTACGTAGATGTAAGACAAAGAGAACTCTTGAGGGACTGATGTCTGAGTAAATATGACTGCACTGTGAGGCTTCTTTAGTGCACAGCTGCTCAGCAGCCAGCTTATTTGTTCACCGCACAAGTAGAACAGCTATAGTGCCTGGGAGGGACTCTGTAATCCCCCCTTAAGAAGCAAGGTCAGCGTTACACAACATGGTGTCCTCCAGATGTTTTGGATTTCAACTCCCATCAGACCCAGCCAACATGGCCAGTCGTCAAAAACATCTGGCCCCCATCCTCATGGAGAGTCTTTCCAGTGTGATTCTGTTTAAAACTATGTTTTCATGAAATCGGATTTGCTCCTCCCATGGCACATGCAGCCAATTAAAGTAGGATATCCCCCCCCCCCCGAACTGCTTTTGTGTGGCAAACTGTGGGTGGAGTTTTGCAGCATCAACAAGCTTCCTAAAGAACAAACGATCCATAGGCTCCCCCCCCCCAGCTTCTCTCAGCCCCACTCTTAAGTGCAGTGGAAGTCAATGCCCAGATCGAGGGAGAGGGGTGTGTGTGTGTGTGTGTGTGTGTGTGTGTTTGCCTGTGTGCACCTTTCTCTCTCCTGGCAGCCCTGAGCAGCGTGCTCAGCAGGAGCAACTGATGCCATGGGGGCTGAGCAGGCAGCGCGGCGGAGAATCTGCAGTGCTCCTCTCCCCTTGTGGTGGTGCCCCTAAGCCCCAGGCAGCAACTGGAACAGTGGGCTGTTCTCAGGACAGATGTGGGTAGAGTCTTGCGGCATCAACAAACTTCCTAAAAACAAAAAATGGAAGTCATGTAAAGGTACGCCCCCCCCTCCCAGTTCTTCTTGCACATAAAAGGCAGTGGGCACAGGGTTCCTTTAGGGAAAACAAAGCATGATCATTCGCAGGTGCACACCTCCGGAAAAGGGAGTTTTAGTAGTATGGGCTTCCCATCCCTTCTCTCTGCTTCTTGTTCTTAAGTGCAGTGGAATTTAATGGGAGTTACAGTGGAGGAGACAAGTTTAGCAGGCTGTTAAGGCTCATTTAGAGAAAACAAAGCATGATCGTTTGCTCATGCACACTTCCGAAAAAGCGCTTATGATGCAACTTTCCCTTCCTCCTATCAGCACTGCTCCTCCCAGCTGGCCAAAGGCAGTATCACTAGTTGAGGTCATACAGACTCCCAAACTGCACTGAAGCTGGTGTGATTAGAAACTCTGTCACAAAACAACTTTGTGAAAGTGCGAGTTTTCCAGCATGAAAACCCACAGCTGCTGCAGAGAGGAGGGAATTTCATCTCCCATGAATGCCTGGGAGGCACAGTCAAACTGGAGTAAATCCCTCATGCAGATGGTGCCCTGGAGGGCACCAGCTTGACAAAGCAGATCTAGGGCTTGGGAGCAGTGGACTGCAGGATTAGGACGTGGCATTTCCAATATATGGGTGAAGCCACAAAGGAAAAAAGCCAGGAAAAAAATGGTGTGGCAGAGGGGAAGGAGCAGAACACAAGTAATGGGAAGCCAATGGGAGCATTGTGGGTGGTGATGATACATCAGGGATTTTGTGGTTAAAGGGCATTTAGTACACAGCAAGCACTGGGGAAGTCCCAGAGCAAGGTATGCTCCTCATTGTACCTGACATTATTGCTCACATATTATGACCAAAAGGGGGAACTGAAGCACAGGTCTTGGCTCCACAGTGCATAAGAGCATGGACCAGTTGGCCATGAGGCGAGGACCAGAATTGCAGGTAGACTCTTGACAGAGAGTACAGCTTAGAAATTTAAGCCATCCTGAATGTGAATTATAGATTCAAGTCATGATCTGCTCTGTGTAGCTTGGGAATTTGTCTGAAAGCTTTAGAATGGTTTTTATACAGCCAGAATACTGGGTAAGATAGTAAGTTGCAAGCCATTAAGACCCTGGATGAAATTTTCCCTTGGCCATGAATTCACTGAGCAAGCCATTCTGTCAAACTCAGCTTCCCATCTGTCATATTTGCATAATAAAAACTTGTCTACCTTACAGGATTGCTGAAATACTGTATGTGAAGCTCTAAATGCTAAGCATTTTTGCAAAAGCCTTCTTTCCCAACACATTAGTGCGTTCCTACCATGGGGTGACATTTGTGTGGCTTTTAAAATAGAAGTATTTTATTTCAGTGTTCCCAAATTCATTATGAACTGTTTGCTCATAAATGTTGACTTTTTTGTCTCCTAAAAGACAGCCTCCTGTTAATGAGACACACTGGATGGGATTGTTGCAAGATATGCTGGTTATTCAGCGGAACGTCTACACTTGCTTAGAAATGGATACTTGCTATGAGGTGATTCTTTCTGTTTTTCTGCATGGGAAAGAACATAGTTTATGCCACTGTTGATTCTGAACTTGTAACAATGGATACATAATCCCATTGTAGGACTTAAATAGAGACTCAGTGTGTATTTGTCAGAATTCAAATCATATTGCTACCCTGCTTTCTTGATAATCATGGCAATAAGGAACCATTTCAAGAGACTAAATTCTCAGTATTTTGTATAACTAAGATTTAAGGAAATAGCTCTCATGAGGATGTTCTCTATCCTTTGGGGTTGCTCTTCCCATCTAAGATACGGTTGGGGTCAGTTTTCTAATTGACTCCTCTAGGGAAGAAGGATGCTTGCCTACCAGGTTACCCTGTGATAAGCTGCAACCAAATAAATAGGCAGTCCATGTTACTCCCAGTGTAGGGAGTGGAGACCATAATCTTAAGAAGGTGGTTGTTCAAATGTTCCTAGTAGGATTGGGCACAGAACGCTTAGGTAAACTGCTCTTGCCTCTCACCATAGCCAAGTCCAGGGTGTCCTTGTTTTTGCAGGAGACTGAGGAGGATGGATTGTTAAAGGGAGGAAATGGACAACTCTGATTCTTGTTTGGGTCAAGTGTTCCCAGTGGAAACGTTTTGAAAAAGACCTGCTAGCTACGGTCATTCAGATTTTATAGCCCACTGAAGGCAAAGACCAGGGAGAGGGAACATTGTTTTCTCTGCTTATGACAACAAAAGCAGTTTTACTCGAGAGCAGTCCAAGCCTCTTAAGTTGCTTTTCCTGAATCCTTTGAGGGCATTCTCAAGGCACAATGAGCCTTCCCAACCAGAACCAAGTTGGTTAATAAGCTGTGCATTCTGCATGAGAACATCATGGATCTGCTCAAGCATCCAGTCTTATATGCGTCAGTGGCCACCTTATCATTCTGAGAGAGAGAGGGGGGGAGAGAGAGAGAGAGAGAGAGGGAGAGAGAGTGAGCAACATTATAGATTTCTTTGAGTGTGTAGAATCTGAGGAAATGTTTTGGGAGATCTTTGTGCACATAAGTTACCATATCCAACTTTGCAAAGGCAGCCTTTCTGTGGGCGGAAGAACTCACTTCTTCAGACCCAAAACTTAGTCTCAAGTGACCTTAACAGTGACTGTCTACCCTAGACACAGTTCAGCTCTATTCCAGGGCTATAGCTTCCAGTGTCAAACTGAGAAGAAATGTCTGGCTGCAGAATTGGGACATGGGTCTGTCTCACACTCTTCTCTCTCTGCCTCTGTATTTCATGGACAGATCTCTGTGTAGGTACAAAATCCCTGTGGTTATTTTAGTCCCTTTAGAAACATTACTTAAGGAAGAGGTTATTAACCAATCCCCACAGCTTGTTTTGTGATTTTAAAGATTAGAAATTTATCTTTTTTAAAAGAAGGAAGCTCAGAGTTTCTTGCAGTCATACAAAGTAATGACAGACTTAACTGCAGAATTATAAAAAACATGAAATATATAGATGGGAAAGTTCTTAATATACAGAAACTCTAAAATAAAATTTCTAACTAAACAATAGAAAGATAAATGGCCTGCTGTATCACTGTTATGTTTATTAAATGGTTTGCCGAGAAGAAAGTTCATTTTTAATATTGTCACTCAGGATGCATATAGAATTTTGATAGGTGTTTTCCTGTTTGCATTTAAAGTGGAATGCAAAATTCAGTTTCTACAGAAAATGTGTGTGCGTGTGTACACACACACACACACACACTCAAGACAAACTTGTTATTAAGGGAATAGTTAATATGTTAATTTTAACTATTAGTTAATTTAATAGTTAATTTAAGATAGGCCCAGCTTATCTTAAGGAGCGCCTCCAGCAGCACCAGACAGGCCGCTTAACAAGATCAGCCTCGGATGGCCTTCTCTCTGTCCCATCAGCCAGGACAGCTAGACTGGTGGGGACAAGGGAGAGGTCCTTTTCTGTGGTGGCCCCCACTCTGTGGAACTCCCTCCCTAGGGAACTCCGTCATGCCCCCTCTTTAATGAGCTTCCGTCGTGCATTAAAAACGTTGTTGTTCAGGCAGGCATTTGGAGTAGGTTAGGGTATTTTAGAAAATGTTTTTATTGTAGAATTTTATTGTTTTAAACTGTTTTTATTGTATGTCGTACATCGCCCAGAGTGGTTGGGTGACCAGCCAGGTGGGTGATTAATAAATTTAATAATAAATAAATAAAATAATTTGGGAATTACATTGAAGCATCACTTTTGTGAATATGTGCTGTGTATTTAAGTACTTGAGTGAGCCGTTTGTGTTGTCAAATTTTTGAAGGTAAATTATAATCTTTTTAAACATTTTCATATTATTGTCAGCCTTGCTATTGTAGCTTATATATTTTATTGCTTATAGCTGATAATTTTTATGACTCTTGAGGGATTTTGAGAGCAAATTAGTATACTTCTGAAGAAATTACAAGAGGAAAATGGCATCTGGGATTTAAATTGAACATTTAAACTTGTTACTTTTGGGGACAAGTGGGAATAACGCTAAATAATACATACATCATGTCTTGAAAAAATACTACAATTATAGCTCCATTAAAGTTCTATTTTGAGTAGACTTTAATATTAACATCCTGTGAGAATGCCTTGGCAATGCATTAATGTATCTTTTAAAGAGGTACAATCAGTTTGACTTGCATACTTTCTTTCTCTGCTAGAGCTGCTTCTTGGCTTGTCCAAAACAATTTTTAACTTAAGATACTTTTGTTCCTCTGCTTGATTAGTGGCTTTCAAACTGTACTTAAGTACCATAAGTTTCTCATTAGTCAAGAGTTCCTTAATGAGAAGTTTTGTAATGGCAGATGAATTTCGGTTACCAATTTTCTTCCACAAGAAAACTGTGCCCCAAGGGAGTGTTGGCTGTCTTTTAGACTATACTCGTAGCACAACCACATGGCCTAACCAGCCCGCATGATACCCAGCCCAAATAGAGTGTGTACCTCCAAATATGTCTGACAGTTCTCTGCGACATGCAGGAATTTTGCAGTCACCATATAGTGCTTCCTTGCATACACATTCATGGAAAGGATTTCCAGAGGGCAGCAAATTAGATTGTGTTTCCATTTCAGCAGATGATTTGCTAAAATCTAATTATATTGATCTGTAGCTGAAAGCTGTCGCAAGTATTTTTTTTTCAAACTTATACCCAAGGATTTATGAAATGTACAATTTGCTTATATGACATTTTACTGTCTTTTATTGTGTAGATTTTTACAGAAAGTCTTCTGTGTTCAAGCCGACTGGAGAACATCCATTTAGCTGGGCAAATGATGCATTGCAGTGTTTGGTCAATAGATCCCCCAGTTAGTGTTGCTTCAAAAGGAAAACCTCAGTACAGAGTCTGCTATGAGAAAAGCATTGAATTGGTTTTGGCTGCTAGCAGAGAGTACTTTAATTCTTCAACCAGTCTCATGGATACTTGCATGGATTTGGCCAGGTAATCACGCTACACTGAACTTATTTTTTCCCATCTCTTAGGCTGTGGTACTTCCTGTCTTACCCATGTAAGCATTTTCACTTGGTACTTGAGCATTTCTAAGGCTGGTGGTGTGTGTATATGTGTGTGTGTGAACACATGAGAACTAAATAACCCGTGATGAAACTGGAATATGGTAACATGGCCATATCTTTTGTGTAAATTATGCTTAGTCTATCAGGGCATATAGGCACCAACAGTAAATCAGTAAACACCGGCTGATGATTTTGGACATGGGAATTATTATTGTAACTGTGTAAACTGTACAGCTGTAAAATAGCAATGCATTTGCTGTTTGTGGAGTGTCTTGTTGTGCCCACCTACAGATTTTAAAAATGTAAGGCTCACATAAGTTCAACAGATGAAAACGATTTTTTTAAAGCAGATTCAACAGCCTTGAGCATACGCTGCTAAGGAAGTACTTGTAATGTATTTATCCACTGCCATAGGGCTATGTAGTGCTTTATAGAACAAATAAAGAGACATCGTTTTTGGCCAGTTTTGGAGAACGTGATGTGAGAAAGGAATGATTTTTTAAAAGAGAGTTTAGTTAGTATCGTGTAATTAAATTCTGGTATTACGTTAGGATCTAAGATACACACACATACACATATGCACATATTTATATTTATTTGGCTTGGTGATGCTCTACAGTTTCTGCTTAGAAGGCTCAAATGATCTTCCTTTAATAATAAAAAAGTGGGATATTGAGATAAAATTAGGAGGGTGATGTCAAGAAATGTGCTTTCAACTGTGGGAAATGTTTTATATGTGGCACATTTCCTGCAGAGAGATGCCTTCCATGTAGAAAGTGTGTATATGTCCTATGCATTTGCACATACACAAACTTAAACTTTCTGTTGTGTGGGATTGCTACATTTATTCTACAGTCTACAATCCATGTAATATTTAGACATGCCTAAATGTCCTGCTTTGAAGACAAACATATAGATGAAGTAATACACAAATGACCTGTAGAGATATGTATTATCAGTTGTTATCAGTATCTCTCTGGAAGAAGGAACAAACTGCTTACCCTTTGGACATATATCCTCTCCCAATTCTTATGTCTCTCACAGTAACTAGTATGCATTTGCTGCAAGATACCAAGAACATTTAGAAACCCACAATGTTGGCCTCCTGAATTGCAGCTACAGCTCCCACCCACCCCAGTATGTCTCCATGTGAAAAAACAGAGTGCTCCTCTCCTCTCCTTTCCTTTGCTGGGTACCCTTCTCATCCTTCTCTGGTAGGAAGGAAGCCCGGCAGCACTGACGCACTCCTCTCTCACATTCCATAGCCCTTAGAGCACCAGTGGAGCTAAAAGCAGAGGGAGGCTTAGCTCCACTGCTTCCCTTTGGGAAATGGCCCCAGAGGCCCCTGTGATTATATGATGGCCTTTTTTTCTATGGAAGGTGCCTGGAAGCAGTGGAACGTCACTCTTTTACAGACCTTTTCGCAATGCTGGGTTTTTGGACCATAAGACAATTGGGCTTCTCCAACTGGGGAATGGGAAATTGTCCTAGAGACCCATATGTCATTGCAAGGGACTCTGGGACAAACTCTCATTTTCTGGTGGGAGTGACACCTGGCTGAGGCAAGGAGACCTGTAAGAGATAGAAATCGAAAGGTGGATAACTGAAGGGAGGGGGAAATGTGAGATTAATCAGTCCCCATACTTAGGGATTTACAAACCACCCAGCACCCGCCCTGAGTGCTGCTCGCCAGACCGCTGCCACTTACCTGCCCCTGTTCATAAAAATGGCGGCTCGTTGAGAGGTCAGGCAGCTGCTCTCTGGGCACCAGCAGACCACCCGGCAGCTTGTCCAGGGAGCACAACAGGATTAGGTAAGTGGCAGTGGTCTGCGGACTGGAGTCCAGGAGTCCAAGCAGGGGGAGGGGGAGTCCGGCAGACTCCACCCCTTCTCGGACTCCCACAACATCCCTTCCCATACTTATCCTCAACAGATTCAGTCGATTAATTGGATTGATTGATATGCCAGCATTATTTTCTCTCTACATTGGTAACAGTTCAGTATAATGTAGGTATCATTTATATCAGAGGAAGTTCTACCACAATATACTTAGTGGCGACTGCTTAGCTGATTTTTAAAACGTCATCTTTTCACCTACCGCTGGAGTCTTCACTTCTAAATGTGTCCCCTTTCTGACACCATTGGGACTTTTGAATTAATTAGGTGTAATTGTGTTGTTTCCTGTGTAATACAGGTAATCATAAAGGTTTGTTTAGTTGTAATTTTCAGTGCATATTGAAAGACTTGGATGGAAGCTGCTAGCAATATTTATCTGTGTTTATTTTCAGTATAGACCCTCCTCCCACTTCAATCTCTCTTTCCTTCTGTTTCCACATAATTCCATGTGAAATGTTCTGTATCTCTCTCCTTTTATATCTGCTTTTGGCAGGGTGGGGGTGGGGCTATGATTTAAATATTACAGAAAGATACATCACCTTCCTCTTTATTTCTGTGTAATGCCAACTTCTGTTTCTGTACTGTGCAGTATTAAAATACTCAAAATAGGATGACTTTGCAAAGAACATGCAGACAAGAAAGAACTTGCCATTTTCTACCTAGAAAATGAATTCCTTCCCCACCACCAACAACATTAACTTCACATGAAATGTCTGCTTCATTATCTAGCGTTAGCAATTTCCTAGTCTAGTGATACTGTCTTCTAAGTGGAAATTATTTCTGAATAATTTCTTCCTTTAGATAAGATGAAAGCACAATAAAAATGATTGTTTAATTGTAACACAATAAAATTTTGGAGAAAGAATAAAATTATAGGAGTAATATTTTAAAAGTTAGCATGTTTCTCCTCCCATTCCCTGTGCACATACACCGAGTGTTTATGTTAGCCAACATAATAATCATTTGCACTCATCAGTTTTGGCAGATGTCTCCAAATAATAATTTTAATTGAATAATTCAGGTGCTGCAGTTGAAATGTTAATAACTGAATTCTCTTTCTTAATATGACTAACTTTCCCACTTCTATGATATCGTTGAACTGTGTTGAGTGGTTAGTCATGCATTTCCACTAGGGTTTAAAGGGACTTTCTCCACATTCATAAAAAGTTGGTGACTAGCATGGAGAAAAATGGATAAATCTATGCCAAATGCAGTGGATTTTGCTTGCTACCCCATCCACATACAAAACGATTGCTTACTAACAGAAACTTTCTCCCTTTTGACATGTAATCTTTTAGTAAATCGTTTAGCTATGGCAATTGGCAAATGGACATTGTTTTTTAAAAAATTGCATCCCCGAGGAAATGCAACATTTTACTAAGAGGTAATTTTTTTTTTCTTTTAAGCCATTGGAAGGGACCCATATAGTTGGGGCAGGACAACCTCACAATATGGGAGCATCCCATTACTTTACTATCACCAAAGTGTATGCTTGACCTGAAGACATATGTGAGATAGAACTGCCTTTTGACATATTGACCACAACCCATAGATACGTTTATTGTGCTTCTGATATATTTTAATACAAGATGTTGCAGTATGGAGTGATTCTGCACAGGATTCCAACCGTTCCATTCCATCCGCCCTCCCTGATCCTCTCCAAGAATCAGCATTCCATGCCCATTACGCATGTGCATTGGGCTGTTTGGAGTGGGGGGGCAGTGGACACACATGTGTCCAATCACAACTACACTAAAATCTTGGATTTCTCTATTGATTTCTATGGGCCGCTCTCACTTTCACCCAAGGGGACATTTAAAAATAGCTGCCCGGTGTGAACCATGAAATGACCTATCCAGACAATGAGAGAATTCAATGACCCCATTTTATATTTGTGTGTCCCCTCCTCCTTTTCCAGCCACTCCATTCTATTCGCCCTCCCTCCCGGTTTATGGTGTTTTTCATCTCAGTCAATGTTTTGTTGCCAGTGAGTTTTCACTGGGCTGTTTTGTGGGGTCCCCTCACTTAATGCTTTTTTCTTAAGGTTTTTTGTGCTACTGCAAACTTCAGGGTTATTCAGTCTGATGATACTTCCCTCTTGTGTGGGGGTGGTGTGGTTTTTGCAGTATTCTTCCCAAACATGCAAAGACTTGAATTAGAAATAGAGTGAATGATAGACCAAATTTGTGAAACAGCAGCTGGGCTTTGTATCTATAGCTCTGTATTTATTTATTTGTATCCAGTACTTTTACCACGGGGCTCACTGAGATTATATCACTTGATTCTCACAACAACCCTGTGAGCTAGGTTAGATTAAGAGTCATCATATCATGACTGCTGAAGGTCATTATAAACTGCGGCTGTTAACCCACTTCCCCCTGGTCCAAGGCCAACATTGGTCACAATGGCTGTGTTCACACATAACATTACGTAAATGAGCCTTAGGCTCATGAGCTCTCCCCTCCCCATTCCTTCTCTGAAGAGGCCCTGAAGAGGAGATTGGAAGTTTTGCCTCCTATTTTCAAGTAACTATGGTTTGTCTATGCTTTAGGAAACAAGCCAACTTCAGTCCATGGTTTCTGATCCTGGCTTTTCCCCCTAAACCAGCCTTCCCCAACCTGGTGCCCTCCAGAAGATTTGGACTACAATTCCCAGCATTCCTGATAATTGGCCATGCCAGCTGGGGCTGATGAGAGCTGAAATCCAAAACATCTGCAGGGCACCAGAGTGGGGAAGGCTGCCCTAAACCATAGTTGAGATAAGCCACAGTTCTAGGACCTAATCACAAAGAACACTTTATTGGAAGAATTTGCTTCTGTTTCCAGTCTCCTCACAGCTGCACCTGGGGGCAGAGGAGAGCACGAGCCTGAGCCTTCTGCATGTAACACTAAATCATAGTTTTGTGTTGCATCCAAACTCAGTCTATATCACACCGGCTTTATATATTGAAAATCCTTTCCTTTAACTTCGAAAAACTATTTGAAATCCTTAAACCTTTTTTTCCTCTCTTTTAAGATCTTGCTTACAGCTTATTACAGACTGCCCACCTGTTGTTCAAGAGGAGTTGGATCTCATTCGTGCTCTTAGCTATCTTGAAGAATTTGGTGTGAAAATCTTACCGTTACAAGGTATGACGTGCTAGTTGTGTGAGATAGCTTTCGGTTGCATTCCTGTCTGTAATGTCAGTTGAGTCGTTTCATATATTCACAAACAGTAAGTGAGGTCATCCTATCATGTGCCGTTAGCACTGCTAAATGTAACAGTGGCAGGAGGCAGAAGGGACCATAAGGATGGAAGCCATTTTGGACAGTAAAATCCTCCAATACCCACTCTTAGCTTTCCCAGAAAATCATATTGATATTCCCACCCTAAGGTAAAATGTTGGACTCAATGGATTCTTTAACAGAAAGCACAGGTGAGAAACCTCAGGCCCAGGACCAAATCTGGCCCTCTTGGGGTTCCAGTCTGGCCCCCTGGAATTCCCCAGAAGGCCACACCCCTTTCTCCCAACCACCAATTGTTTGGTGGTTTGGGCTTTTGAATAGTTTTCCCCCATTCCAAGAGGTTGAAATGCCTCTCCTAAGGCTTAGTTGATGAATCCAAGGCTGGAATTAAAATTGCTGGAAGAAACATTAACGATCTCAGATATGCAGATGATACCACTTTGATGTCTGAACGTGAGGAGGAGCTGAGGAACCTTATGACGAAGGTGAAAGAAGAGATTGCAAAAGCTGGGTTGCAGTTAAACGTCAAAAAAACCAAAGTTATGGCAACCAGCTTGATTGATAACTGGCAAATAGAGGGAGAAAACATAGAGGCAGTGACAGACTTTGTATTTCTAGGCGCAAAGATTACTGCAGATGCTGACTGCAGCTGGGAAATCAGAAGACGTTTACTTGTTGGGAGGAGAGCAATGACAAATCTTTTTTTTTTTTTTTTGGAATATATTTTTATGAAATATACAATACCAAACATACCAACAACCTGATCAATACTAGAATTTCCCAACAAGACAATATTCTGATGAGGACACCATAATAACAAAAAGAGAAGGAGAAAGAAAGAAAGAAAGAGGAAAAAAGGCAAAGGGAGGAGGAAAGGAGGTGAAGAAAAAGGAAGAAGATTCTTTCCCCTTCCCCTCCCTCCCTCTCCCTCCCCCTTAAAGAATTAAATTTAAACTCCAATACCCCCCAGCCTCTGATGCCATTCTGTTTTACAAACTATATCTATAACCTTAACAATCCTTAAGTCCATTATTTTGTGTCCTACAGTTTTGGATGATACAGAATAAGTTGCAGCCCTCTTCTGTGTGGCAACCCTTTAGGTTCTTTAAAAGCTCTGTCATATCCCCACTCAGTCTTCTCTTCTCAAGGCTTAACATACCCAGTTCCTTCAATCTTTCCTCATGGGATTTAGTTTCTAGTCCCCTGAACACCTTGTTGCCCCCCTCTGAACTCGTTCCAATTTATTTGAATACTTCTTAAAGTGTGATGTCCAGAACCGGACACAGTATTCAAAGTGAGGTCTGACCCATGCAGAGTAGAGCGGAACTATTACTTCCTGTGTTTTTGAAACCACACTTCTGTTGATGCAGCCTAAAACTGAATGTGCCTTTTTTGCAGTTACATCACATTGCTGGCCCATATTCAGCTTGTGATCGACTGGAACTCCAAGATCCTTTTCACACATGCTATCACTAAGCTAGCGATCCCCCATGTCATATCCGTGCTTTTGATTTCTCTTTCCTAAATGAAGAACTTTCCATTTGTCTCTGTTAAATTGTATTCTGTTATTTTCTGCCCAGTCTTCTAACCTAACAAGAAATATATCCCAACCCCAAACCAAAAAGAAATAACCCAATTGGGATAAGCAAACTGGTGAAGATAAATAATATCCCAAAAGTCTGATAATGTTGTTTTATCTATACAGGCTACACACATTCAGTCATTGGGCAACAGAAAAGAGTAAAATCAAGTTGTGCAATAATATCCTTCAATACCAGAAATAACCATTGCCAGAAATGACCAAATGTGTTTCGATCTTAGATCTTCTTCAATGGTCGAGTATATAAAAAGTAATATGAAAATATTTGTTTAAAAAACTTGCATGCACACACACATTTCCAATCAAATTTTTCACATTTATTGACAATATAGAACACTGCAGTGTCTCCACCTGCAATTATAAAACAAAAATTTATTTTTAAAAAACCTGCTTCCTAAATATAGTCAAACATACTGATAAATTCTATGTAAAAAAAAACAAAAAACCTCACCAATTCAGACACAAATTCATGGACCTTGCTAAACCAAAAATAATATATGCATATGCCAGAACATATGCATATCTGAATACTGTAAAACTGAAAGGGGCCTTAGGCTCCACTGTAAATATATAATTCTGGAAAGAGCAAAGAACTGCTGGGTTGGGACGTCACGCTAAGCCACCCTGTACCACCCATGGCGGCAACTCACTGTGGCTTAGTGTGATGTGCAAACCAGGTCCTTGTCTCTTCCACCTGTAGACGTCCGCTGCCAAACTCCTGTTAATTCTTCCTGTTCACACGTTCAGTGAGTGCATATGAACTCACAATCTTCCATTTTCCCTTTGCCATATCTCATCAGTAAACTGTTAATATTGTAGTGTAGTTACTGCTTTCTAGACAGTCTGTTTTTACTGTAATATTAAAACCCAGTCTTGGATATTTTGTAATCCTTCTGTCATCTGAAAGTGACTAATGTTACCATTTCTCACCCCCTGCCCCCAAGTACCCTTTATGTTATTCATGAGCACACAAGCACATAACTGTAGCAGCACCTGAAATGGATGCAAAAAAGGATTCTAATTCACAAATATTTTTGTGCCATTTTAAAACAAGATATCATACAAAAGTTAAAAGGAGACAAACCATGTCTGCAGGCTCATAATGTAATGTAAACATGGAATAAGAAAGGAGAATGCTCCAAGCCAAAATACCTTATATTGGAAAGTCATTTTTAACTGTTATGAAATTCCACTGCATAAAAGTTCATGAAATAAATTCTTCTCACCCCCATTTGAATTTTGTGATTACCTCCCTTTAGTTCAGAGAAGTAAAATTTAAAGGAATTACTTCTTGCTTTGCCAGAAACAGAGGTAGTGAGCTTGTGCCTGGGTTGTACTACCTCAGACTGTGAAAGTTCACATGATTGAAATTTCTCTACATTTAAAAGAAATAATAATGTCTGTATATCAGTGGTGACGTTCCCTCCCTAACTGGTAAATATCCATCCATAAGTTTACTTATGACATCTACATCATAAGAAACAAAGTGCTTGAGATATGTTTAAAAATTGATAGCACTTTTTCTGGTGCTATCAGCTGTGCTCTATTGAGATGGACTGGTAAACCCAGTTACACCACCCCTACCTGCAAAAGGATCTATAACATCTGCATATGTAACTTGTCTGTGCAGTTAACTAATACCTGCCTTAATCAAAAATATATTGTCTTTTATGGCATTATTATTTAACGTAATGTATTTTCTCACCAGTGCGTCTGTGTTCTGATCGACTCCGCCTTATCAAGGAATGTCTCTTGCAACTACCAACAAACTACAAGCAATCTGCCAAGCTCTTGGGACTTGCAAATTTGCTGAAGGTTGCAGGTAAAAAAAAAAAATGTGATGGAAGATACCCATGTTTTATGTTGAGCGTGTTCAGCTTTATAGGGGATTTATTCAAGGACTTATTCAAAGACCCTAAGTTTTCTTCAGGGAAGCTTGATACTTAATTACATGTTGCACTATTGCAACTTTCTCTTCTACATAAAATACAAATGAATTGCTTTTAATTTGGGTTTCACACACAGTCCCTCTGTCACCAGTAGAATATACTTTAGGTAAAGTACATTTACTCCCTTCGATTAGTTGTTAGTATTAAGCACCACTAAGACTGTATGCAGATGTTTTCGGCGGCAATTTGTGGTTGAATTAACCCAGAAATTGCACGGATGCACACTGCACATGAGCTGCATCTCGTTTCCATTATAACCCTCGAATGTTTCAGGGTGGAAACTGAGCCCAGAGAGCCCCAGAGCAGTTCTGATTCTGAGGAGGTACAGCAATCCGTGGGAGTGGAACCAGCTCATCCCTCACAGGCTCAGCACCTGGCAGAGATTCCTCTTTCCGGTATTCCAGAGATAGTTAGTGACCTGGGTAGTGAAGGAGTGTGGGAAGGGGGCTTCTTAAATGCTTGATGCAGACGCAAAGAGCGACGAGCGATGGAGGGTGCAGAAAGGAGGCGTAGCGCCTGTTTGGCGCGCTAGCAACAGCCGCCTCCCATGGACCCAAGGGAAAGAGGGAGGATCTCTCCCTAGCCCATACGTTCTGGGTCTTCAAGTGACTCTCTTTCAAATGGGGATCAACTGCCTGCCTGAAGCTTAGGCCACGCTGCTGTACCTTGCTTTAGCCGCTGGTGATTAGCATCTGAAAGAGTCATTAAGTTGTAACAGGATTAAAGCTTTGAAAAGAATTCCCTTTCGTCTGTGTCTTGAGTTGGCTATTGGAATCTACTGAGAGAGGCTGCCAAGGCATTCCTGACAGCACGCTGCATTCAGGGGTCATTTCCATGATGACTGAACCCACGCACTTGGGGGTTTTCAAGGGTTAAACAACCCCAAGTTAACTCATGGCTTGTTTGGGGTTAACTTGGGGTTGTTTAACCCATTAAAAACCACAAGTGCTTGGGTTCAGATATCACAGAAACAACCTTGAAATGCAGTATTCGGGGGTTGTTAATGGGGACAGGAAGCGGTTCTCATGTGGCTCACGTTCCTGCAATTCATGGGTTACTTAACAGGCACAAAATATTTAGGGGCTGTTCGGATGTCACATGAGCTTTCGGCAGCAATTCAAAACTCAAAAAATGATAACTTGTATATAATGTGCAGCTCCCTGTAAGGCACCAAAAATGGAGGTGATGGAGCTCACAGGTTGTGCTGCATTATGTATGGGACTCAACTTTGGGTTCAATGGGTACTTTACCAAGGGATAACACTTTCTATCTGGGATGTACAAGGTAAACAGATCTCTCTAGGTAAATGAGGCAACAAAGCGATTCAAGAAAAGAACAGGGGATTCTGTCCCTGGAAATGGATGGGTGGCAAAGTGGAGTGGGGAATTGTGCCAAGAAAGGATTATGAGGAACACGCCAACTGATGAATACCCAAGCAAAAATCTTAGAGCTGATGAATACCCAAGCAAAAAGAAGGAACTGGTGCCCAAACTCAAGGGCAGTTATTGGTCAAAATGAAGGGTACAAAGGACTTGATGGCTCACAAGCTGGACTAAATGTGGGTCAGAACAAAGGGAGTTTGATGCTGTGGAATGAAAAGAAAGCTCACAGAGGCTCCTTGCTATTTAATTGATTTAAAACTTGTTGGCTGTACACGGCAAGAGCTGTATGTAAAAGATAATTAGCTTCCAGTATACAAAAGTTATCATGAGGGTTGCCCAGCTGGTATTTAAACCTCTTGACCTGTCTTGTGGGTGGGAATGCTTCAAGACTGGGCCATGTTTACTACCAAGGTTCTGGATTTGCCAGTGTAACCCTCGTAGGTTAGCTGTCTGGGTGGTGAGTTGGCAGTGAGATAGACATTTGTGTGTTTCCCTAGTTACATGGAAGCAGCTCCCTTTAATCCGATCAGTGGAGGAAGCATGTATAAAATTAGGCCCTGCTGCAACCATCCAAGCATTGCTTCCATTCTTGGCAGCTTTCCATGCTTGTGGCTCTGTTGTGTCTTCCTAAACAAAATGGATACTTAAGCCAAGGACTCAGGGTAATATGAATACAAATAGCAAACAGAAGTATATGTGTATAGAGTGCCAGCATGTCTGAGCTCCTCTGCAACATACCAGAACCCCTGTGAACTGAAATGTCATAATTCATGCCCCTGCCTTGAAGAGTGTACACCCAAAGTGGTCCTATTCCAATATTTGTAAATAATTCCCAGTCCTTATAGGGGACTACTTCTACTTATAAAAATATGTGACTTTACACCTGTAGGTTTTAATGCAAGAAAATGAGACAGCTTTGAACAGTAAAAAGCGAAGGAATGCAGTGAATGTTTTAGCAAAAAACAGCATGCATATGTGAAAATCAATACTTGCTTGGATCTGGAGATGAGACGTTTTGTTCTAAAAGTGACAGTAGCCAGATTAATAGGTTTGATATTCTATGAGAAATGTTTGCATCTCAAGACACAAGCTTCTTACTGTAGGAAGCTAATAAAACAGGGCTAGGCAATCTGGTGCCTTCTAAATGTTTTGGACTACGATTCCCAACATCCCTGACCATTGGCCATGTTGGCTGTTGCTGATGGGAATTGTTGTCCAAAAACTCTGGAGGGCACGCCTATAGTAAATCTGTAGTAGTCCTGAATAAATAATTTCAATAGGGGATGTACAAATACCCCCATGTTCTATTCAAAAATTAGGCTTTTTGCAAGCATTTTGTTTGGTTACTCACAGAAACTCTGAGGAGGAGAAAAAGAGATGTTGTGATTGACATATAGGGCCAGGATCCAAAGAACTGGGCAACTAGTCCTGCATACCCAAGGGGGATTCAGGCTTGTGTTCCTTCAAAATAGCCTTTTATGTCACATGTCAACAGCTTATCAAAATTAGGATACTTGTCAAAGCACTTTGTGAATTGGCATGGGAATTGTGATCTGCTGTTCAAAGGAAATAAGCAGGGGTCCAGGCATTATTATTGGTCTTTCCAAACTCCCTAGCATCAGTCCTCTGGTTTTAGAGACAGTTCGGGAGCAGGGGCTTCTCTCATTTGTGTGAGAAGGTAAGAAACAGTGGAAGTGTTGCCCCTGCTGCTCAGAAGAGATTCATGCTGTTTCTTACATTCTCAAAACTCCAGTGAATACCTCTAGAGTAGGGTTCTGTGGTGGGTTTGGGGGTGCTTGGAAAAACTGTGTTTGAAGAATTGTGTGGAGCATGCTCAAGCCATGAATGAGGGGTGGTTATTGTTTTTGGATCCTGGCTGAATTCTGTGGTAAAATAGCAATAATTTCAGACAGTGACTTCAATGATGGTTATTCTAGTCATTGTGTATTTGTCTTTAACCCTATATTGTTACAGAGTTGTTATTCATCGGTCCTGCTGATTTCATTATATAAATAGGAATAATCACATTTTTGTCATTAATGTTTATCACAGTGGTGAATTAATCTGTTCACTTCTGGCATGAGGAGAAATTACAATACAGTGGGCCTCCATTCTTAGAATCCCTGTTTCTCTGTCTTACCCAAATTCGTCTTATCCGATTCTACATCTCCCTGACAGGAAACTGTAAGAATATTAGGTCTATTTATTTAGCTATTATTTTGTATACCTTCCTACCTCCCACACAAAATATATGAGGTTGCACTATATTGTTAATTCCAAGTACCATGCCTTAGGGTAACTATAAAAGTCTATAATGATTCTCCTGCTCTTAAAAGTAGAGGGCACTGAATATGCCCAACCCTTAAAATTAGAGAACAGCTCGTGAAAATTTAGGTGTTTCTTACATTCTGCCCTTAGTGGCTTGTTAGAACACTTGCTTATTTAAATTATAGCCTGCCTCCATCCTGAAATTAATAATAGCTTCTTCCTTTTTAATTTTTTTTAAAGAAGAAAATGTAAATACATCCTATTAAAATTCAGTGAAGAACATTTTAAATTTTAAAGGGAGCAAATTGAGCAAATCACAAAAGCATTCTTCAACCCTCCCCTGCTCTGGCTCATGATTACTACTGCTAGAGAACTACTTTAAAGGAGGGTATATGTAGCTGTGACAGAGACTTCCTGTGTCTTCTTTTATTTGCCTTGGAGGCACTCCTCCGAACAGCCCAGTGGCCAAGTCTTTCCCATAGTGTTCCTCCTGAATAACACTATGTTGTGATGTGGTGTCATGATGTCATCCAGGTGTAATGTTGGTAGGGGGAAGCATACCTTCCAAGGAGGTCACCATTCTCTGGAACGACACCGTCATGGCATAGCTCCATTCAGAGGGAGAGGGTTTGCTTTGGAGTAGACATGTATAGGATTGTGGTGTAAGAGTTATTATAGATCGAAAGCTGTGCCTTGGATTATGGCCAAAAGGTGATGGAGTTTAGCAGGTGTTCTCACTTTTGTAACATGCCCCCTAGAGGCCACTACCTCTCTTTCGCAAGCAGGAAAAAGACAGCTACATGCAAATCCTGTCCCGCTGTGTTCAGCGCTACTCCTGACTTCTTCACACAGCGCATAGTTAAACTATGGAATTCGTTACCACAGGATGTAGTGATGGCGACCAATTTGGACGGCTTTAAAAGGGGGTTAGACAAATTCTTGGAGGAAAAGGCTAGCAATGGCTAGTAGTCTTGATGGCTAAGTGCTACCTCCAGTACCAGAGGCAGTGAGTTTATGTATACCAGTTGCTGGGGAACATGGGCGGGAGGGTGCTGTTGCACTCATGCGCTGCTTGTGGGTTCCTGGTCAACAACTGGTTGGCCACTGTGTGAACAGAATACTGGACTAGATGGACCCTTGGTCTGATCCAGCAGGGCTCTTCTTATGTTCTTGTGACTTATGTACCTGGGCACATTTTCACCAGAGTTCAAAGCCTTAAAAAAAGCAGATTGTCAAAATGAGTATTTTTCCCCCTAGAGTGTTTGTTTTAATCAGGGTTATTAACAAGTAACACCAGAGAGAAATGTGGAACTCTTAAATCTTAGTTCCTTATACGTGCAGATGTGTTCTGTGTTTTTAATCTAACAGCATTTAGTCATGTGAACTCCTGCCTACAGTCTGAAGTGACTGAGTCCAGGTAGGAGAACAACCTGGTGAGAGCCAAGCCTAAGAACATCCTAATGTACTGTCTATATCATGAAGTTCTTTCCTTTCTCTGCAGCTGTAAGAGAAAGGAACGATATTTTCCTTAAAACTTATTTTGATGGTTTGGTTCTGTAACAGATAGGAAATTGTGGTTTTTTTTGTGGCAGTCTGAAAGAAGCATTGAATTTAGCACAACTTATGTATGTTTGTGCCTTTTTGACTAAGTAATCTTCAGTATTGACTCTTAATTACTGTTGCTTTATTGCCTCATAACACTGAGAAGACCTGGCACGAATGTAATTCAGGGCTGCCGCAAGCTGCAAGAATTGCTGTTTGAGTCATTAATTTTAGACATCTTTTCTGGTTAATTTGTACTTCAAAATGACAGTGACATTCATGGGAATAAAATTAGTTTAGAAATTCAGCCATCTCTGGAATTAGTGATTAAAAGTGATTTTCTTCCCAGAATGTGAAGATAATCTTTTACGTTCTGAGTAAGAAGTAAAGACACAAGCCTTATTATTCAGGAAGATCTGTCTGTCTGGGGTTTTTATAGATGATGGCTGGTTTTTTGTTTTGGTACAATAATCATACATTCAAGTTTTTCTTTTCCAACAAAGCACTTCTGTTGTGTGGATGCTGCCTTTTCCTAGCACTCAAATGGCAATATTTTGTTGCTCAGGATTCCCCCTACCCCTCTTCTAGCTTACAGTAGATTTGGAGAAATATGGTTGCAGTCACATACTGAACAGTGCCTGTGTGATAAGTGGCACAGTTATTCTCCTGTTGTTCTCTAGGGGTTCTATTGTGGAATAATCTTGACTGATGAGCTAGCCCCTTGGCTTGGCCAGCTAGTAGGGGCCATATTGCAGACAACAACAAGGAGAGGGGCTTTCTTTCAACTCCTTTAGCTTCTCCATCTCCAGAATGAAGGATTCTCGACAGTAAGTCTAGAATTCCTTTAGACGGTCCTGGTTCAGTGATCTCTACCTCAAACATTGTTCAGTATCTCAGGGACTGTAGACATAGGTCCTATCTGAGGGAAATGTTCTACCAGGTGGCATTGCAGGCTGTGTTATTCCAGTGCCTACAAGAGTTGTCCATCAAATGAAGGCATCTGTAACACTGCTACATGGAAATTTGCTTGTACCTTAAGCACTATTGTGTTGACATGTTCTCATTTGTTGATGGACAAGTTTTCCAGAAGGTAGTATCAGTGTAGTTTAGCACAAATCTTATCCTAGGGATGCAACTGCTTTTCCTCATCCCATCAGTCAGGATTGCTTGGGGAATAGGAAACTTGGGTCTATCTTGTGAATTCCCATTGACAATAGTCTGTTTGTTCCACCCAGTCAATAATTTGGGTTATACATTACTGGTGAACCTACACATGCCAGTTGTGAACTTAGTTCATAGTGGGAACCTTTTTTTCCCTTTGGAGGGCTGTTGATCCACAGAATAAGTCAGTTGGGGCCCAGGGCCAATATTGGGCAGGGCCACTCCTCCCCGCCCTTTCTTTCTGTTTCTCTTTCTGACACAGTTTTTTGCTCTGGCCTCATGTTTCATCTTTGAAAAACAGCAAGAAGTCATGGTCAAAAGGAAGCAGTTCCACCATGGTTTCATTTTCAGTGCCTGCTGAAAACATTTTTTACTTAAACAGGCCTTCTCTGACTAACCAGCCATGATTTTATTGATGCAATCTGATTTTAAAGGTTTTAAAGGTTTGAATTCTATATTTCATTATCATTATTATTTAATACTTTTGTCGTTGTTGTTATTGTTATTATTTTCCCTTTTTATTGTTCACTGCTCAGATATTTATTGGATATAGAGCAGTATATAAATCTTGTAAATAAATGAGTAAATAGATTCCCTTCCAGCAAGAGAGGGCAGTGGAGGCTTGCTGCCTTTCTCTGCCTCTGTGCCTGCCAGATTATTGGTGCTCCAGTCGCCTGGCAGGTACAGAGATAAGCTTCCACCATCCTCCTCTAGCACAGAGTTAGAGACGTAAAATTTCCAGGAATTTTAAAACTATGAGACAAGCTCTTTTTTTCCCCCAGGGAATGGGAGTTCAGGAAAAAATCTAAGATTTTGTGAAGAACTGAAATATACACACTACTTACTTTCCTGTCAGCCCTAAACCTTTACTGTGTCAACAACATAAAATGCATGATTTATAATTTAGAATATAAAAGTATGCTTGGCATATTTATGAAATTCACAGAAAAATCCTATACATGTTAAGATCTGCTCCTTTTCTTGGAGCTGCCTCTCAGCTAAGCATGTACTAAAGATTACAGTCTTAGTTTTGTACAAACAGAGGACAGCAGATGGATGATACTTGCTTCTGGTATCTCCAGACTGGAACAAAGTTCACCAGAAGAAGGCAAGCAGCCATTCACAAGAAAACAAAGGCTGGGTGTGCTCTTCTCATGAAGATGGTAGAACCTTTGAGGTGCAGAAATGCATCTTGGGTTTGTGTATATGTCTACAGTATACATATTTTCAAATACTGTAGATTGTCTGGCTTAAACATTTTTATACTACACATTTTGTAGTATGAAACATGGAAGCTTTCTATTAAATTTTCCCTCCCTCCCTCTCTATCTAATAGGAGATTTTTTTCAATGTTCCCCCAAATTTCCAGTTTTTTCTGTTGAGACAATTGAAAAACTAAAAACTTCATCTGGAGGGGGGAAATAAGGAATTTTTAGGGGGACTTTTTTTCAAATTTCCCCCGGGTTCCCCCCCCCCAGGTCTTCACATCTCTGTTGGAGGGCATAGTGGAGGCTTGTCTCTGTGCCTGATATGTGGTTGGGCATCAAGCTTTGCATTCCAGGGCATAAAAATATAGTGTGTGTCTGCCTCGTACAACTCAGCTTCATTTTTCCTGCCAGTTATGTGCTGCTGCAGGAACAGCACACCTGGAGGAGGAAGAATTCCTATGTGATGTGGCTGATGGCTGCCGCCGCTACTGAGTAAGGAAGCCAGACTGCCAGCCCAGCTGGAGGATTGGGAGGCTGGTGGTTGCTCCAGTGCCGATGGGCCCTCCTGAGGGCTCAGGCTATCAACATCTACCCAGTGGTGCCGACCCATGACGCTGGGCCTCACCAAACAAAAATGGGGTGCTAGCCCTAATATTCACAGGTTATGTGAATTTCTTCAGGCTTAGAATGTTCCTACCTTGCAACATTCACATTTTTAGTGGTTTCAACTGCCTGCCATGGTGCAGGAGCAGTTTATGAATGTGTTTGTGACCGATTATTGAATCCCTTTTGCCATGGATGCATACAGTGTTCTTTGAACAGTAGACCAGACAGAGTTTGCAGTTCTGAACATTACTGTATGCCTTTGACACCGCGGTTGATCTGTGTTTAGATAGTAATAGCAGTGAAGGAGAAGGAAATCGTTATATTATTAAGGCACACATTTCATTATGCCCTTTTTATCTGGCAGCTTAACTTCTTAAATTCTATCTGTCAGGCACTGGAAGCATAAAATTATCATTAGGAATCATTTTCACTTTCATAATCTTTAACTTTTTACTTCCCAAGTCGGGAGCTGTGCGACTGTCAGCAAGTTGTTTGACTGGAAGAATAAAAGGTGGTGCTCGAAATCTACAGGGGTAGGACTTGAAGTATCTCCATTGTTAGACCTACAGAAGCTCAGTAAAAGAAACATGTTCAGGCTGTGACTTGTAGGAGCTCAAATAGTCATGCTGGAGTTGACAGCTACCCTTTAGTGTAGCTAAAGCATCCTCAGTGAGCATCCATATAACAAGAGCTAAAATGAGAGGAGAATGCAGGGAAGATGTAAACTGTGACAGAATAATTCTAGCATTTTTGATACTTGAGTTCTTGTAAAACATGCAGAGAGAGAAAGAGAGAGCTCCCACTGTTCCAACACAGATTTTTTCATGCTAAGTTATCTTGAGTAGCTGCTCAAGCTCAATTAAGAAAAAACAATTTATCCCACATGTGAGTATGCCCACATTCCTTTCGAACATAAATGGTGTCCTCTGCCTTAGCAGATACCTGAAGAACAATGGAACAAAATAGATTAAGCACTGTGATTGTGTTATGGTTCCTTCAGCTCTCTTACTGCAGTGGAGAGATTCGTCTCTCAGCTTGGGTGTTTAAATCTGTCAGGAACAGTGTAGGTCCTCTTTACTTGTTAAGTGCATATGTTTCACTTCAAGCATATCAGCTTGGAATGCCCTGAAAAGTAGCTAGGCTTGCCAGATTTCCCTAATTTTAAAGTTATCCCTTATTCTAGAACGTAAATGTTCCTTAGCCACTTCTTAAACATTCTGTTGAAGAGGCAAACAGTTCAGTTTGCCTCTTCAAAGTTGAACCAAAGTTGAACCATAGGCAGATCCAACCATGGTGACATGTGCCTTAGTTACATCAAGATATCAGGGTGGACTACTGTAGCACACTATTGTATCTTCTTTAATGTTATTTGTTAGATGTTGGCAGTAACCTTTAATGCTCTTCTTGGAGCAGCAAAGTGGGGTAACATCCTACAAATAAATAAAAAAAGCCCATGTCTCTTCAGCAGCATGAATGGCTGTGATGGAAACTTTGAAGAAACCTTTGGCTGTGCAAATGATCTCTAATATACATGCATATAGCTGGCTTGGATTCTGGCTAAAAGGTTTAGGAAACATATAGTCCAGCCTCCTTCAATCTGGAGCCTTCCAGATGTTGTGGACTTAACTCCCATAAGCCCCAGCCAGCATGACCAATGGTCAGGAACGCCGAGAGTTGTTGTCCAAAACATCTGGAGGGCATCATGTTAGGGAAGGCTGCTGTAGTCTATTAGAGCACAATCCTATGGGGATGGCTGTCAGCCTCCAAACCCGGAGGCTGGTGGGCATCCAGTGCAGAGAGGGAGGAGCGTGGAAGTGAGGGCTCTGCGGTGGCGGGGGGGGGAGCCTCCTGGGAAGGGCTGGGGATATAGTGGGGATATTGCTCATATCCCCACTTCCTCAGTCCCTTCCCCTCCTGGCCCACAGAAACGCCCCTTTTGCGACCTCAGAGAGGTAGCCAGCGCAGTTCTTCTCATGCTGGCTGGGAGGGGAGGGAAGCTCAGACTCCTGGGAATCTGAACTATCCTATGGCCCCTTGGATGCTGTCTAGGGGCCATAGGATTGCCCTCCTTGTCACTTATGCTGAAGTACCATGTTTTGTGAGGACATGGTATTCATGCACTTGGGCAATGCAGGAGCCAAATAGGCTTGGCCATTTGAAAACGTTTGGTAGATCTGTGCCAAAAGTAAGAGTTGAGGGCAGACTCCAACCCACTAGCTGCAAAAGTCCCAGAGTATCCCACTTTGGCAAATAACTGCTACAAATGTGGCTTCAGTGTAGTCTACATGAAATGATTAAGTATGCAGGCTAAGCATGTCAACTTGAAGTAAACTGGAGAGCATGCATGTAGAGAGAGGCGTACATTCCTCTTTTTATATATATATTTTTAAGAAGCCTGGTTTAATTGTGTGGCTACCTGCTGCATTCTTTGGTACTTATCTAACTGTATTGATGTTGATGTTCTAATAATTTAAGTATATCTCTTATTTTATAGTTGATGACCAGACAGAGAGAAAAGGACAAGTTTTGATTCTTTTAGTGGAACAAGCTCTCAAGTTTGAGGATTACAAAGCAGCAAATATGCATTGCCAGGAACTTATGGCTTCAGGTAGAGTACATTCCCCATCCCATCCATGTAGAACAACAAATGATCTCATGAATTTTCATGCATAGCATGAAGTGGCAAACATATCATCCTGTCTTTTTCTCTTGAATGTTGGTCCATAGCAAATAGAACCTACAGATGCTAGATGGCTTTCCTCTCATGTGGCAAATTGTGCCTCTCCACTACAGCAGCTCTAAAGCTGAGGTGTTTGGGGTTTTTTTTAAGAACTGCAAAACATGTTTGACCAAAGATCAGAGTTGGACAGCAAAAAGATGAGCATGTGTCCTGTAGGATGAGGAGGATATAGAGGTTATAGAGTGATGATTATAATGATGAGTAGTTGGTATATGATGGATGAATATCAGATAGAAATAGTAAATAGAGGGCAGGATGGTGCCTGTGTGTAATTAATACATACATTTGATCAGAATTTGGAGGTTTTTTAAATACATTCTCAGGGTACAGATGTGCTGTAGCTGTTACAAAAGGGAACAAGCTTTTGAGAACCATAACTTTACATTCCACTGAAAGCTGAAGATGAGTACCTCTCAAATTTGAAGTGTTTACCTTGATATAATTTCATATTTGGAGTATCCATTCTTAATTTTAGTTTTCTTAAGTTTAATTTTGTAATCATTCTTCTAACATCCATGTCAGGCTATTCTAAAAGCTGGGACGTTTGCAGCCAGTTAGGACAATCTGAAGGTTACCAGGACACGGCTGTTCGGCAGGAGCTCATAGCCTATGCTTTGACACACTGTCCCCCAAGTGCCATACAGCCTCTACTGGCAGCAAGCAGTGCTCTACAAACTGAGGTAAGTCTCGAATTGATAAACATTTTTTTCAAAAAATAAAACTTGTATTTTTAAAAACAAATCCCTGACTGTTCTGTGGCCACATCCTTACACTACTGGAATATTGGACTGAAATGTTGTTTTTAATAAAATACTTGAATAATAAGGCTGAGCAAAAGTGACATATGTAGTTTTGTTTTTCTTCTTGAACAAAGTTCCGTTTTTAAAAATTAAGATCAACATAATGCCAGTTCACTACGTTGTACGGTATATACAGAATCCACGTTTTATTCCAATGAATCCCTCAAAAATAGTTTCAGTAAAATACAAAGATTAAGATGAAATTTAAAAATAAAAAGTCCAGTACCTTATGCTGTTAACATATACCTTTCTGCAAGACTCCTAAAGAAAAGTAATAGTTGATATTAAGATACAGTAAGTGCTTTTCGCAATGATCAATTACATGTTTCCACTTTTCTTTAAAGGTATTCCATCTCTCTATTCTATGTTGTTCTAATATAATGAGTTAATTTAGCCATCACTGCTAGGTCCCACATTTTCTCATAACAGCCTTTCGAACAAGAAGGCTTTTGAGATCTCCAGTTCTTAGCATGCAGTATCCTAGCAACAGCAGATATACAGTCAGGGCCAGAATTATTGGAACAAGGATAACTGTTTTGACAGTTGGTCTCTGCAGACCACCACATTGAAGTTGAAAGGAAACACACCCAGATGGGAGCGAAGTCAGGACTTTCAGCTGTAATTCAAGGGGTTTGACAAAAGTGGGGCACTAACCATTCAGGAAGGACAGCCAGTGGCATATACACACGCCCATCGTTGGTGGCTCCTAAGTAATGGAACAAACCAACGGCATTTCAAACTTAAGGATCGCCTTTAATATCTGGATGAAAATCCTTTGCAGTCAATGACTGTGTGAAATCTGGAACCCATGGACATGACCAAATGCTGAGTTTCCTCCCTCGAGATGCTTTGCCAGGTCTTTACTGCAGCTGCCTTCAGCTGCTGCTTGTTTGTGGGTTTTTCTGCCTTCAGTCTTGTCTTCAGTAAGTGAAAAGCATGCTCTATTGGGTTGAGATCAGGTGACTGACTTGGCCATTGAAGTACATCCCACTTCTTTGCCTAGAGAAACTCTTGGGTAGCTTTTGCTGTATGTTTTGCATCATTATCCATCTGCAATATGAAGCGGCGTCCTATCAGTTTGGCAGCATTCGACTGAATCTGAGCAGAAAGTATAGCCCTATACACTTCAGAATTCGTCCTGCTGCTTTTATCAGCAGTCAGTTCATCAATAAACACCAGTGACCCAGTTCCATTGGCAGCCATACATGCCCATGCCATAACACTGCCTCCACTATGTTTGACAGATGATGTGGTATGCGTTGGATCATGAGCTGTTCCTTTCCTTCTCCATACTTTTCTCTTCCCATCATTCTGGTACAAGTTAATCTTGGTTTCATCGGTCCAAAGAATCTTATTCCAGAATTGCACAGGCTTCTTTGGGTGTTTACTGGCCAAGGCTAAGCTGGCCTTTCTGTTCTTGAGCGTTACCAGTGGTTTGCCTTGTTGTGAATCCTCTGTATTTACATTCATAAAGCCGTCTCTTGACTGTAGATGTTGACAATGACATGCCTACCTCCTCAAGAGTGTTCTTGACCTGGCAAGATGTTGTGAAAGGGTTCCTCTTCACCATGAACAGAAGAATTCTGCAGTCATCCACATTAGTTGTCTTCCATGGTCTGCCAGGCCTTTTGCTGTTGCTGAGCTTGCCAGTTAATTCCTTCTTTTTCAGGATGTTCCAAACTGTTGTGTTGACCACTCCCACTGTTTTTGCTATCTCTCTGATGGGTTTATTTTGTTTCCTTAACCTAATGATGGCCTCCTTCACTTGCATGGACACCTCTTTGGACCTCATGTTGGGGATTCCAGTGAACAGCTAGCAAATGCAAATGTAACACTCAGAACCACCTCCAGACCTTTTATCTGCTATTCTGCTTGATTGGTCATGGGGTACCCAGGAAACAGGCCACACCTGGCCATGCAGCTGCTTGCCAGCCATGTGTTCCATTACTTATGAGCCACCAACGATGGGTGTGTGTGTATGCCACTGGCTGTACTTCCTGAATGGTTAGTGCCCCACTTTTGTCACACCCCTTGAATTACAGCTGAAAGTCCTGACTTCGCTCCCATCTGGGTGTGTTTCCTTTCAACTTCAATGTGGTGGTATACAGAGGCCAACTGCCAAAACAGTTATCCTTGTTCCAATATTTCTGGCCCTGACTGCATAAACATAAACATTCCTTATACCTTTTAGCTACAGTCCTACTAATAGAAATCAAAAGGAAGATTACTGGATCCAGAGAAATTCCATTTATTAACATCTATATTTTTTTCCCTTTTAGTATTTTTTTAACTAAAGAACACTTCTACCTTGAATGAAAATAACCTCCTGTTCTCTCCTTATACTTCCAAAAAAGGGAGCTAACTTTTAGCAATTTTACTTATTAAGTCTTGTGTTAAAATACCATCTTGTCATTTTATAAAACATGTCTCTCAATGTTATGTTTAAGAAGAAATTACCAATTATCCTCCAAATATTTCCCCAAATTTCCTTTGGGATATTTTAACCTATATTTTGAGCCCACTTGATCATCTAGTCTTTTACCTGTTCAAGTTCAGCATCATATTTCAGAAATGACTCATAACATTTTGATAAATATTTATGATTATTTTTGATCATTCTGTTAAATCTTGTAGGGCTCAATCCTATGCATCTTTAGACAGAAGAAAGTCCTATACCTCCCAGCATTTCCCAGCAATCCATGCTAGCTGGGAAATGCTGGGAGTCGTAGGACTTTTTTTCTGTCTAAACATGCATATGATTGCACCCCTAAGACCTGATTTTTAGAAAGTCCCAGTTTTAAATGTTTTTGACAGCTCTCACAATATATAAAAATAATTTCATCTGAGCCCTAGAAACACAACACTGCTCCAAATGAGCTGTGTGAGAGCCCCAAAGGTTCACTGAGAAATGAGTTCCAAACTCAGCATATTTAAGTCTTGGCAGAAGGCCATTACTAAATTAGCCTTATAACTTTGCTCTGGGTAGCAAGTGTCAGAGCATGGTTCAGCTTCACAGGTATTTCTTTCTAATTACACCAAATAGTGACCCCCATTCCTGGGAGGGCTGTATTTGTTGACGGGAACCACCCAACCAGGGGACAAACAGTTGGGATGGGGGCAGCAGTTTAAAGAGGCAATTCTGAGTGGTAAAACATCTAGCAGGGAGAGGGTTATGCCCCAGTCCCACCTGCCCTCCTTTCCTACTCCTGATAGTAGCCTCCTGTCAAATGATCGGAATGCAGTTTTGAGTGCTGGCCAAATGCAAAGTTACCCAAAACAAATATTCACTGTCTAACAAAGAGGCAGGGACAGTTTGTCTGGATAGGCCTTAGCATGAATGCAGTTTTATTTCTGTTTAGTCTAGTACAGATTCCATACCTGTCTATGTTTCTGAAACGGAGGTGCTTGCTATCAATGGTAGTGAAGCTCATCCATCTGTGTAATCCATCATAATCCTTCCTGGTGTTTGACTAGGTCTTTTCTTACCTTCTATAAGGATTTCATACTTTGCCTCTATCCTCATGAAACGCATAGAATGAATTTCACAGGGTCGCGTCCATCCTGTCCCCACCCCCCAGCCAGCTTCTTTGAAATTATTTATTTTTTGTAAGGTCTCTGACCATGTAAGGTTTTGCATGGTCTCTGACCTACTATCTGTTTGGCATAGTTAATGCTACATGTCTCTTTATACCCACATAAATGGGTAGATGAGGCTTTGCTTTTTTCTGGAATGGAAAGTTAAGTCCTTTTGGTTTTGTTTGAAATGCAAAACTGTAAAAAACAAAAACCTACCTATCTAATCCACCCTCTCTACTTGAGATTGGGCTAGCTGACTATAAATAATCACTATACAGAAGGGGAGTGGCTCACACATTTTATAGATTGAATAGAATGAATAATTTAACAGATATATTATTACTGCTTCCTTAGATTCTTTATCAAGCAGTCAACTACCAAATACGGCCTTCAGAAAAGGGGGAGAACATAAATACCTCCAGATCACCAATTGGAATCAAAACAGAGTCTCCTCTAGAGGTAAGCGTCTATGTGTATGTGTGGGGGTGGGGAAGGGGAAGGGGTTAGGACACTGAACTGTTTCTGACTGCATTCAGTTTTCATCATTAGGCTGCTCACTGGTACAGAGATGGAAATAAAGTGAGCTAGAAGTTCCTAATTATTCAGTGTTTTCCTTCCCTCTGCCCTTTTCACCAGGCATGTCTCTTTTCCCATTTTCTTCTTTCTCTGCTTGTTACCAACTTTACATTCTTCTTTCAGCCACCTTGCTTCTGGTTCCTCTCTTCACTATTCCTGTCTTCAGAGTCCCTTTTCCCAAAGTCCTCCGTGCTTTACAACACATGCTGTCCTAAGCTGTATTGTTAGCAATATGCGATTGCAAGTAGATGGAGCTGAACAGTAGGGCTATTATTACAGCCCAGCTGAGTGTGCACGGGCTCCGCCTGTGGCTGGAGCCCAGCTGAGTGTGCACGGGCTCCGCCTGTGGCTGGAGCCCGGCTCAGTGTGCACGGGCTCCACCTCTGGTTCGAACCCTGTGCTCCCAAGATTCTACATCACGGGGAGAGTGTAAGCAGGCTCCCCTCGTCAGACCTTCCCCTCAACATGTGGATGGATTTGGTTGGGGCCAAAGGGGATTCAGCATTGGGGGCAGGGCCCACTCTTCCTTTCCATGCCATTTATATTGTGAATGTATATGTTGAAAAGCTATCCTGGGAGGGTTTGACCCTAAACAGTGGCCTCTAAAGGTTTTAAAGGAAGAAAGAAAGAATAGAACCATCCTAATGCTCAAATAGGGTTCTAGAGCCCAGTGTATGGTTGTTCCCAGACAAAACCAACCTTGTTTGCTTTACAGGGTTAGGGTGTTCCCCCAAATTATGTTGTTTGTCAGTTTGCCGACCACAGCAGTTAGAATGTTTCTGAATGTGTTCGGTGACTTCACGGTTATCAGTTAAGTGCCTTCTTAGATTTTCTCAGACAGATTACAGATGTGAGGAACTGCCAAAGAAAGCTTTGCAGGAGGCAAGGGTCAAAGGGATGGCACTTGGGTACGTTCAGGGTTAGATTGCAAATCCCACCATGCCTGTTGTAGTGTACTTATCTTACAGTAATTATAACTGCTTTATCAGTACAGGACAGTCATCAGCATTTGCTATGCATATTGAATATATATTACGCCCATTTAATTGATTATAACAATAGTCATACAGTGCACAGAACACCATGTCCCAATGGGTTACCAACAAATAAGCGATCAGGTCAGCTGTCTTAGGTTTGAGCCAACTTGGAATCCCTCTTTATACCTTTATTTTGGAAGGAGAGGAGGAGCGGCATCACAAGGCTCTATGCCACCCAACCTGACTTAATCTACTGGAATAGGCCTTTACCCAAACATTTGATGGGGTTTGAGATTGAAGGGGCTGAACCATCCATTTGTTTAAACTGAGTTTATAAAACCATGGGAAACAAATTGTCTGTTGACCATACATAACTGGCAAAAGGGGGTTATGCTGTGTTTGCTGTGTGGTCTGCCAGGTATTGAAGGCTTCCTTTTGAAGAGCTCTTTGAAAGGATGCACAGAAACAAGGCAGAATGCCTCTTTAATTGCCTCTTTACCTGTCTTTAATCTCGGCTGCTGTTATACATAGAACTCATTCCTGAATCTAATTTAGAGATACTTGGACAAAGCCAAAAATAAGGCTCTTTATAAGCAGTTAAACCCTTGATTATTCAGAAGTATTTAGAATATTATAGCCAACATTATGAGATTAAAACATAGCGCTTAGCCATAAGATGGCATGTTGTTATTCGTTAATGGTAAAAGTAATAACTACAGTAAATCATGACACATAAATGGGGACTGACTTTATGCTTAATCTGCTTAATACTTGTGTATCATTTTGTAAAAACAAGGGTTTTATTTATATCATATGCTAATATGAAAATGTAATTACTGTGCATGGTCTCATTAACACAGGAAGTCACTCACAAGTGGCGGAATACAGCCACTGCCCCTAAGTACACGTTTTATTTTGTTTTTTTACAAATGCTTGCTTGCAAATACTTTACTCATACAAATTACAACTGGTTTTCTTTATAATGTAATGAATATAATGGAGCAGTAAATGAGATTCTTCACATAAGCTGATGAAGGAGTATGTAGGGCAGCAGTGGGGGAATAAACTTGTGGCGTTTGTGTTGTCTTGGTAAATTGTCTCATGGGATTACTGTGGTTGGTGTGTATCTTATAAGGATAACTGTTAATGGTCCTTAAAATAGGAGACTATCTAGAACAGTGATCTATGCTATTTTTCAAGTGTCGGGAGCCACTTTGGCAAAAAACAAAACCCCCAAACCCTTCAATGTGAGAGCTTCATTAACTACTAAGTAACTAAATTGACACTGAATAATTCAGAACTTGCTTTAAGTGGGCGTGCAAAAATGTTCGTGTTGCTTCTTGCTTCATTCTTGCAGCATTTGTACTCTGTTATTGCAGTTCTGTTGTTTATCTTTGGTTATGTATGGTTCTGTGATTTCTTCTCACCCACCTCCGCCAATAGCAGCTGCTGTACAAAATTTACATCCTAGTGCACTTCACGGTCTCCCCCACCCCAGTGGGGTCTGGACCGTCTGGTGCCACAAATAAGAAAGCCAGCCAACAGCCCTACCCTGGCCCTGCAGCATTTTGAATGACCAAAAGAGAGCCAAAAAACTAAACAAAAGCTTCACAGCTGCAGCGCACAGCACCCAGAATCCTAGAATTTGACAGCCATCTCTCAGGGATGCTCTGACTTGGATTCCTGCATTGAGCAAGGAGTTGGACTCGATGGCCTTGTAGGCCCCTTCCAACCCTACTATTCTATGATTCTATGAGGTCATTGCTGGTCTTCATTTTACCTCTTTCAGACAATTGGCCTGGCACACTGCCTTTCCTCTCTTGTCTCTCTCATTTCCACTCTTAGCTCCCCTTGACTCCTATCCTCACTTGCTTCCCCCCTGTATCTTGTGAGCACATGGCACCCGCGTATGACATCAGAAGCAGGGGCTGGCTCACATAGCCAGTACAGGGGATGGAAAGCTGTCATAGCCACTCAACAACAGCCAGCTGGCAGTGGTGGAAAGCTCTCATGGGAAGGACAGAGAGATAGAGGTGGAGACAGCAGCACTGGGAATGGGGCTGACCATGTGGCAATGCCCAGCTGCTCACTGACCAGGACAGCTGCACTTGGGGTGACTGGGAGCCACTGCAGGTCCCCAGGCCTTGCTATGAAGAACCCTGACTGAGGATGAAAAATGTGGTTTTGGTAAATAATTGCACCATTGCCTGCCCTAATGACATTACAGACTCAACCCTGAACACTCCTCGGAAGATCAATGTTCCTTTTGTGTATAAATGAAAACGTTGCCATCGTTGCCTCATTTTCTTTCTGTAGAGGGATAGGGCAAATGGAAGGAAGTGGGTGGGGATGAATGTTGTGGAAGAGACCAAGAACAATTCAAGGAATGTGGCTTAAAGGCAGGACAGTAGTGACTGGAGGTAGCCAGGGAAAGGGGGCTTGCCAATGACCTCCTTACAGTGGATCTTGCCAGCATTGCTCAGTGGTCAATGAGCAAGATTTGATTAAAAATATTACCAAAAAATCCTTTGAGCTAAGCTTGTTCTTTTAAGGCAAGGGTGGGCAACTTTTTTGGGGGAGGGGAGAGGGACTTTTGACTCCCCCCCCATACACCTCCATGGGCCACATCCCTGCTGCTGCCACACTGCCAAATTCGGTGGTAGCAAAAAAAAAAAAAAAAGCGAACATTGCAGCAAACTCCTACACAGGGTTAAATTTGTAATTTTTAGATTTTTTTGCCACCCCCATGAATTGCAACAGAGCAGCAGAGGACCGGGGGGGGGGCATACAGCCTGTACGCCACATGTAGCCAATCCCTGTTTAAGGGGTCATTTCCCCCACCCATGTACAGACGTATCCTTCCCTGATTTCTTAACCATGGTTCACATAACCTCTCTTATTCCCTCCTACATCTTCTTCCCTTCCATGCAAATTTCCCCACCCCATCTCTTTTTCAGTGTTAACCATGGTTTGTGTTATGTGAAAGCGTAATGCTAAGAATTGCTACTTCTAACCTGGACTTAAAATCCTATTTATGAGCCTTTGTTTAAAGCTAACCATGGCTGGTGTTGGTGTAGAAGTAATGTGATGCCAGGGAAAATGCTGAACCAGGGAAAAGGAAATCTGGGGTGGTGGGGGAGGAAGCAGGGAAAAGTTGTGTGCCAGACTATGAATCTCTCCTGATCTTGTAACCATGGTTAAGAGAAAATGTTGTTGTTTGTTTTTATATCCTGCTTTTCTCCATCAAAGATGAACTCAAACTAGGTTACAAAAAATAAAATCGGATAAAACCCGCGGGGCACAAAATGAAAGGCGTGTTACATCTGCACTGGACCTGTTAATACGATCTCAGCTTGCTGCTGTTTTATCCTAGCCAGTGAAAATAACGATGCTTTGATATTGCCAATTTGAAAGATTAAATTCCAGAAATGTATGGGCTGAGATTAAGATCTGCAAGCCTAAAGTGATACGTACTGGGCTTCGTCTTCAAGCAGTGTCTTGTCAAATCCCCCAATAGATTCATGAGCCACATGGATGATATAACAATTTAACCATAGGTTTAAGCTTGTAAGTAGTCAGCAAAATGTATGGCCTAACAGCATGATCCTATGCATGTCTACTGAGTTCAGTGTGGCTTACAGGTAAGTAAATTTAGGGCTGCTGCCTTAATCATACAGACATCTGACTACATTTTCTCAAGTATCTATTGATTTGATCTACTCAACATCTGTTGGCAGTGTGCCTTTGAAGTACACTGAAAAATGTCATTTTCTTTTGCACAGATACAATATTCCATGCAAAAAGTATGCAAATGCAAATCCCTGTCTAAGTTTAGACATTTGATTCCTCTAGAATTTGAACGCTTTCTTATAGAACAGAATTCTTGAACAACAGGGTCAGTCTGGAAAAAAAACAGGAGGACCAAAAATTGTGGTAGCACCCTAGAAACTGATATGATGTAACCATTTATAAGAAGCACACAGCTACATGTAATCTGTATTTTAAAAAAGAATTTATCACACAACTTGCAGACATGATTTTGCAACCCACCTCTCTTCCTAAGGCTGCCACTGATCTTTCCCTGCTTCCCACAAAATCCAAAGGAAGGGTAAAAAAACCCACCCCATCTGCTTTTAAGGCTGAGCCAACAGTTCTTTAAATTATATTTTAAAGAAAGTTAGCTAAAGAAATCAAAAGTTCAGGTAAAGAGGATGTTTTGACTCACCATTACATTTTTGTACTACAGGCCAAGCCATCTAAAGGCCACCAAGGCAAGTCAACCTAAGACTTCATTTTCAGCAACCTTTCCTTTTAAAAAATGTATAAAATGGTCTCCAAGTGCTGGCTTCTTTTTTCTTTCTTTCTTTAAATACAGCTCACTCCATCTTTTTTGCCATTTATTTTCTAAGTAGACTGGAAATTCTGCCATATTTTGCTCAGCATGCCGTCCCTTCGGTTAGGGAAGCAAGAACTAACATTTCCAAATGATTATTCAGTGGTTGGCAGGAGGTCCTCTCTTTATATCTTTTTCTACTATTAATAACAGAAAGCTTCACACTTAGGCATTCTGTTGCATGCAGAAATGGTGTTTTTTCTATATACATATATATATATATATATGTACATTTTTAGTTAATGTCTTTCTACCCTATAATTTCAGAACTCCAAACCATCATAATCACTTATTATTTCTTTAACACTTAACATGTAACTTCCCCATCCAAAATAGTGAAATAAGAGAGGAAGAGAATATTAGCTGAAATGTGATATCACCCTCATGCATTTGCTTTTCAAAAGCAGCCTTTCAATATATAGTTATCTGGTGGCAACAGGTATATTTCTGTGCTTTCCAGAGGAACCCCTCCCTCTTTTCACATTATGGTCCAGTTGATATTTGATAATCTTAGGGTCAAATTAGATGATATTTCACCCCAGTCTGGCACATCACACTTCTGTGTGGGTATCTGGGGATGTAGGAGACAATGCTTGCATACCAGTAGTTTGGACAGGTCCGGTGCACGCTTGCTCCCTTTTGCACACAAGGGCTTGATTGGGATGACTTGTTGGGTGATCTGGCGTTTTACCTGCTCTTCCGTTCCATGAGGGTAAAAACATATGAGTCATGCTAAATCAGATCAAAGGGCTATGTAGTCCAGGATTCTGTTCCTACAGTGGCCAACTTTATGCCCCAATCGGAAGCCCACAAGCAGGACATGAATGCAATAGCATCCTCCTGCTTGCAATTGGTATTGAGAGGCATACCACCTCTGACACTGGAGGTAATATACACCCATCATGCCTAGGAGCCCTTGATAGCCTTATCTTCCACGATAGCCTTATCCTCCATCAGGATATGCTGATACGAGGCAGTATCCAATGCTGGCAGTTTGCCAGCTCTAAACATGTTGCTGGGAACTACTACTGGGAACGTTCACGGGAAAGTAGTGCTTGCTAGCACAACCCAATAAACTACATGGAACTACCACTTCAGGAATGACACAAACCAGCGGAGCTCCCTTCTGTGACCTCCTCTGACTTGTCCCATTCTAGAAGCGGTCGTTTCCAGTTATGCTAGTGGTTGTTCCTGCTGTGCTAGCACAGCAGCAGTTTTGAATGTAGTGCCCATGATGTACTTTTTGGGTAAAATCCCCCCAAAAGTCCTACTTAGGGTAGATCCATTGAAATGAATGGGAATTAAATTAGTCATGATTAACCTAAGTCCCCTTCATTTCAATGAGTCTAAGTAGGACTTAGGTTGGATTTTACCTTTGGGTGCTGTTTGATTGCTGCTATTGGAAATACACACACACACACACACACACACACACACATACATATATACACATATATATATATATATATATATATATATATATATATATATATATATGGAGATGGGGCTAAAAAGGACTCTTCAAAGAAATGACATACTTTATGGACATCTATGAATGCTGTTGTTTATTGTCAGCCCCCTTCCTTAGAATCAGTGATTCTGAGGTAGCCAATAACCCTTACTAATCAAACTGCTCTGGTATGCAGCAGAACTACTCAGCTGCTTTGGAATAGCATCCAGCCTGTCATAGAGAATGCAACAAAACAACTGAGAAACAAAGTGACTGCAACGCGTAGTTTCTTTGTCTAGACAACTATGCAGTTGTTACAAACCTCTGAATAAAAACTTAGGTAAAATTGATGATTGCCCTACCTACTTTGATGATTGCCATACCTATTTGGGGTTCTAATGCCAGTGCTAATGGCCTCAAGGAGTTGGGAATGAAACATTTCTGCTTTCAGCAATTTCCAGCTTTATGTTCTTACTCTTCCTCCCAATCATTAGGAATGAAGCAAAGCTCCAATAACTTGATCAGTTGTTAAGATTTGTTAGCTGATCTCTAATCAGGAGCTTGCTGTCTTAAACTTCTAGTTCTAATGCATAAATTGAATTATTACAACATTGTAAAATATAAATGGCTACCAACTGCAATTTTTTAAATTCAAGTGAGAAAATGCAGTGTAAAAAAATATTTGTAGTATTAAATTCAGTTTCTGTGCATTGTGTGCTTTTGTGTTCCAAAATGTGGACTTGCAAGGAGTGTGGTGGCTGAGATAGGCCCTGCTGTTACAATGCTTTGGACGCCTGTTCATGCATGTGTTGCACCATTAAAAAGCACTGGGTCTGGCTGCTTGTTTTTAATGCTAATGGGTTGTGTGTTACATAAACTCACAGGCAGACAACAGCATTTCCTCTAGTCAATCTGCTGACCTGCTGCAGTGGACCACAGCTAAAACCATGAAGGTTCTTTCCAATACAACCCTGACCACAAAAGCTATGCTGCATGCTGTCAGTGATCGACAGTGGTGGAAGAAGTCACTGACTTATCTTCGGCCGTTACATGTAAGAAGTAACCATACCTTAGCCTTTCAGCTGTTCATCCTTAGTAATTTAGGGTGCAATCCTACTGAGATAGATGGCCACCTCCAACCTCCTCTGAAGTCAGAGGAGACCGCCTATCCAGTGCAGGGCGGCTGAAGCACAGAGGAGAGGATACCCTCCGTACTCCGGCTGCCCTGCAGTTTTACTTAGATGCCTGATTTGGGGTGTCTAAGTGCCATTTCGGGGAGGGGGCGGGAACGGGGCTGGAGACCGCATAGGAAGCTGTCCAAAACAGCTTCCATAGTCTCTTCCTCGCCCCCGGGAACACCCCCTTTTTGCCCTGTCCATGCTCTGTGTTACGAGCATGGAGGGGCAGCCACCACGGTAGTCTCCACCCTGGCTACGAGGGGGCGGGGGCAGGGAGCGCGGTTTTCCGCCTCCGAGCTTGTAGCGTTGTCTATGAGCTCAGAGCTGGGAAACTGAAAAATCCTATCTCCCCCAGACATAGTCTAGGGGACATAGGATTGCTCTTCCCGGGTGCAATCCTATGCATGTTTGGACTGAAAAAAGTCCTACAACTCCCAGCATTCCCAGCTATGCTGGCTGGGGAATGCTGGGAATTGTAGGACTTTTTTCAGTCCAAACATGCATAGGATTGCACCCGGGAAGAGCAATCCTATGTCCCCTAGACTATGTCTGGGGGAGATAGGATTTTTCAGTTTCCCAGCTCTGAGCTCGTAGACAGCGCTACAGGCTCGGACAAACATGCATAGGATTGCACGCTTCAGTAAACTGTTCTCCACAGGGGCTTTCTATGGGAGACGTATGTAGGTGAATGGAAAATATATAGGAATATGATGTACATGGACCCGAAACATGCACTTTGTCTCCAGTGTTGTAGCTCAGATTCTCCTTTAGCATCACTGCTGGAGTGAAACGTGGGGGTAGACACATGTACTGAACTATGATGATACTATCTCTTTTAGTATCTGATGAAATGTGAAAGGTGGCATAATTTTAATGTGTGTGTTTTGTTCCTCAAAGGGTCAGGAGTTTGGAGATGTATTAAAAGGGACCACTGGAGCAAATGCAGCAATAGAAAAACAAGGCTGTCATCCATTTTATGAATCTCTGATACAGAATCCATACCTTGCAGATGTAAGTTTAGAGATGTGTTTAATACTTTCAAAATTCCTAACCAAAACATTTTAAGGCAATAAACAGTTGATGCTAAAAGTTCAGATTGAGTACTACAGTTAAATAAGAATGCTAACTACATAGTCACTGAATCAGCTTTGATTAGCAACAGGTTGAGAGGTTAGTGGGTGTTAAGGCAGCTCTAACAGCTCTAACTGTAATTAAGGAAAAGAATAGGAAAATCACACATACAGCAAATACTATTTATAGCTAGTCATGTTGCTTAAATTCTCTGTTCTGCAGAATGAAGTTACTTATACCACATACCAACACAATCCTTTGGAAAGCTTTGCAGAAGTATTGCTGAGAACAGGAAAACTTGCAGAGACTAAAAGTGAAGGGCAGGATCAGTTTCCTGTCACAGAAGGTAAATTGTGTCCATTTTTGTTTGTACTTGTATGGAAGGGTGATATCCATTTCATCACAGGGTAGTGCTCTAAGTAAGTTGAAGTTGGTTTCAGATCCTGGTTTGTTCCAGACCTGATAACTGTAGTTTCCTGGTTCGGATGTAATAGGAAACAAGATAATTCACCCAGGCAGTCTTCAGTCATGGTGTGCTGAGAAGAGAGGAGGCAAGAGGCAGCATGGGGACAGAACATGTGGGCTACAAGGCTTGTGGAGGTTTCAGCTTGAGATGCTTCCAAATCAAGCTGTAGTGTAATAATATTTGCCATGGGAAGTTCTGCCATGAAAAATGGTGGCACTTATAATATGATAAATGAACCCCACCACCACCACCACCACTCCCTCCTGCCAAAAACCCCTAGATGTTTAACATTGCATAGCAGTCTGAAGTCTATCTAGGCATCTATACATCTGAGGAGAAATATAGCAGGAAAGCACTGAGTTTAGGATTTATTTATTGAAGCCCCTAATAAATAATACATTTATAAATGTGGAAATGTGATGACTTTGAAAAAAAAAGACTCCAAAATGTATTGTTGATCAGTTTTTAGAAAGGTGTTTATTTAGACATGGTTGGTAAAAGAGAAAAATCACACTAATTAATTCTGTTTACACAATTGTACCAATATGGACATTCATCCAAGCCCACTCGTTTATAACTGACTCCATCTCATGTAGATAAATGTTACTTGCTGTGTTTAAGAACATTGGCTCTCTAGGAAGATCAATCACCATTGACTAAGCACATGAGGAAACTGCTGTATTTATGTATGCAGGACGCCACTGTGTGACCCTGCATCTGTAATAATTCACAAAAAAGGACCCAGTCCAGGAATTAATTATGCACTAGACAGAAGAAGAAACATGAGGGGTACTTTTAAGATAAGTTCTGCAGATAAAATATTGCAACGGCCTTACCACAGAGAAATGGCATTGCGCATTGTTCTGTTATCAATAGAGCCCATATAACAGGAGGACTTATGGCCCTCCCGATCTTTTGGCCTACAACTCCCATCAGCTTTAGCCAGCATAGCTAATGGTGAAGGATGATGGGAATTGTAGGCCAAAACATCTGGAAAGCAACAAGTTTCCCCTCCTTGCTGTATAAGCTTCACTACACAAACTCAACAGAATACTTCGAACAATGAACTTCTGTGCTGTGCTAGCTGTACAAAGAGACATATATCCAAGATCTGATCTGGAAACAAGTAGCATTATTTTTAATAAGGAAAAAAGGCTAAGTGTGTGTCCACAAGCATGTAAAAGGAAATGGAGGGAATGCAATCTCATTGACTCACTGCACACTGGAAAACTGGAAGGGGCGGTGGGAGCTGACAAAAAACTAGTTTTTTTAATTATTGTTCAATATATACAGCTTTCCTATATTGTATTGCTTGAAGGACGCAGACCTCTGTTGTATATGATGGTTTTCTTTGAGGATTCCACATCACTCTGAAAGTCAAGTAGGAGAGGGCAGTGGAAGGCTTGTGACCTATATCTGCCTCACTACAACATACCAGCCCTGAGCTTCATGGGAGCCTAAGCACATCACTAAGCTGTCACAGTGGCAGGCAAAATCAGTGACAGTGACACCTTAATTCCTGCTTATTCTTGTATCTAGGTGTGAATGGATGCATTCATTGGGTTCAGTAAAGCCTGTCCCCACCCCCAATGGATGCATGTCACCTACCCATGTCATAATGATGGGCATTTAATAAATAAATACATACATACATACATACATTTTGCTAGCAGAATAATAATAGCAGAGTCTAAGTCAAATGGTCAATTAAAAGTTATAGCAAATACGTTCAGACAAATAACCACCTGCCTTTATGAAAGATGTCAAAATCAATGATTATAGCAAATGCTTGCTGGAATAGCATGACAATTTGGTCAGTGTCATCTAAGTTTCATGACACATTTGAAAATTATTGAACAAACTGTTCTTTATGACTTTCCTGTCAACAGATCACAGAAAGGCGAACTATGCAACAGTATGTTTCCCAGCTTAAGAATTTTTGAAACATTTTAAGGAGGGAGAAGTAGGAACTTAATTGCTGAAATAAGAAGAAAAACAATCTTGACAGTTCTGTTGATGCAGTTAAAGAATTGATAGCCGTCATTTCTTTATCTGTCTTCTGCGGATGCTGATATAAAGATCAATAATATGGACTTCTTTCCCATTCTGAGCATAGCTTTGAAATTTAAATTATTTTTTTAATACCAGTTTCCCAGCAACATTCTACCACACATTGGGTGAGATCCAATGTTGTCAGTCTGCCAGTGGAATGGATACCACTGGCATAATGGGACTTCCCCATCCTCTGCCCAGCAGCCCCCTGTGTGTGCCCCGGATCTACTCCAGCAGTTCCCTCAGCCCTCCAGAGCCAAGTTGGAGGGCATGTGGGAAACTGGAGGGGGCAAGAGAAGACAATGTGTGGTAGCTGCTCCAGCTGGTCCAGGGACTACAGAAGCAGGCAAGCTCCCAGAGAGCGAGCGAACAGAGCGAGCGAACAGGGGGAGCAAACAGGAGTTGGCCAGGGGAGTTGCAGTGGTTGAAGAGACAAAGGAGACAAAGGAGACAGAGGCTAAGAGGTAAGTGGGTTGCAGGAAGCCCAGGGCGCTGCCCTTTATCCTTCTGACTGGCTGTGAGCTCACCAGGAGCTTCTGAGAGCTCCAACTGAATTGGAGGGGTGTGGCCTGAGTACTCCCAGCAGCTGACTGGGCGGGAAGCTTCAGTCTGTTTCCCGCCTCCCAGCTGAGCAGAGCAGAGCAGAGCAGAGCAAGCTGCTCCAGCTGGTCCAGGGACTACAGAAGCAGGCAAGCTCCCAGAGAGCGAGCGAACAGGGGGAGCGAACAGGGGGAGCAAACAGGAGTTGGCCAGGGGAGTTCGGCAGGGGAGGTCAAGGGGGAGGCCCCTAACATTTTTTTTTAACTAACTTTTTCCCATTTATTTGTCTTGTAACACACACTTCCACACCAGTGGGACTCTGCTTTTAACCTCTACTGAGTAGAGGAGCAGGCACAGGCTAGTCTAGAACAATCACAAAGCTAGACACAAAAAGGGAAACGGGGCTATGGAAGGACAAGACTCTCCAGTGGTGGTGACCTGCAAGGTGTGTGCCATGTTTGTTTTCTTGCCTGAGAACAACATGGCCTACACCTGCAACAAGTGCAAGTTGATCACGCTGCTGGAGGAAAAAGTAAGTGGACTGGAGCGGCGACTGTCAACCCTCCGGGGAATAAGAGAACACGAAGAGTTCTTGGACAGAATGGGGGAACTACAGCAGCAAAGGGCAGACCAGAAGCTTGAAGAGCAACAGCAAGATGAGGCAGAAGTGGGAAATGCTGCGGAGAAGAAAAATGGAGTAGAGGATACTCCTTGGAAAACGGTGACAGTTAGGAGAAGAAGAACTAGACGCCACTCTGCACCAGTGGAAGCGGTGGAGCTGTGGAACCGATTCCAGGTACTTGCAGATGAGACTGGAGGACAGCCTGCAGAGGAAGAATCACAGGGGAACCTGCATGAGAGTGAGCAAGAGGCTAAAGGTCAGTCAAACAGAGGCGATGAAACCCAGGCCTACAAGAAGAAGAAGAGAAGAGTGGTAGTAGTGGGAGACTCCTTGCTGCGTGGGATCGAGACCCAAGTATGTCGCGAAGACCCGTGGACTCGCCAGGTATGTTGTCTCCCGGGAGGACAGATTAGAGACGTGACTGAAAGGTTGCCTGCACTCATAAAGCCCACTGACAGGTATCCCTTTCTTCTCATCCATGTGGGAACAAATGATACCGCCAAGCGGAGCTACGAAGAGATCACGTCAGACTTTGAAGCTTTGGGAAGGAAACTCAAGAACTTTGGGGCCCAGATAGTTTTCTCATCCATCCTTCCAGTAGTTAGAAGAGGGATAGAAAGGGAACGAAAAATACTCCGGGTGAATGACTGGCTACGAAGGTGGTGCCGACGAGAGAGATTTGGATTCTGGGACCACGGGCTATACTTCCTGGAAGATGGGCTGTTGGCTAGGGATGGGTTGCACCTCACAAAGGCTGGGAAGAATGTGTTTGGCCACAGCATGAAGAACTTCATCAGGAGGGCTTTAAACTGAATCCTACGGGGAAGGGAGATGTAATGTTGGGGGTAACAATGGACGTAGGCGCATGCACTGCAATGGAGAGAACAGCGCTGATAGCGCCCAATAATAGTCTTCAGACACATGTAGGAAGAAAGCCAGACTATGAAGCTCATGGTCTTCGATGTCTATATACTAATGCCCAGAGTATGGGAAACAAACAGAACGAACTTGAACTCTTAATACAGGAGGGAAATTATGACTTGATAGGTATAACTGAGACTTGGTGGGATGACTCTCATGACTGGAATACAGCAGTTGAAGGATATAACTTGTTCAAAAAGAACAGGAGGAACAGAAAGGGAGGCGGGGTTGCACTGTATGTGAAAAATACATATCTCTGCACAGAAATACAGGAGGAGGAGCTTGGTAGCCCCATCGAGAGCATCTGGGTTGAAATAAATGGAGCAAAGAATAAAAGGAACCTGGTGGTCGGAGTCTACTACCGGCCACCCAATCAAGGAGAAGCCAAGGATGAAACTTTTGAAAAGCAAATAGCCAATGTTTTAAGGAAGCATGATGTAGTAGTAATGGGGGACTTCAATTTCCCCGATATTTGTTGGGAGACAAATTCTGCAAAACATGGCCCCTCCAGGAAATTCCTGACTTGTGTGGCGGATAACTTCCTCCTACAGAAAGTAGAGGAAGGAACTAGAGGATCGGCTATCCTTGACTTGATCCTAACCAACAGAGATGACTTAGTGGATAAAGTAGCAGTTACAGGAACTCTGGGGGAAAGCGACCATGTTGCACTTGAGTTCTTGGTTCTAAGGGAAGCAAAAGCCGAGTGTACTCAAACGCGTACCCTGGATTTTAGGAAAGCTGATTTTAATAAACTCAGAACAATGATCAGTAAGGTCCCATGGCAAACAATGCTAGCGAGAAAAGGAGTCCAAGATGGGTGGGAACTTTTAAAAAAGGAAATTCTCAAGGCACAATCACAAACAATTCCAACAAGAAGAAAAGGTGGAAGACAACAGAAGAAGCCAATGTGGCTTCACAAAAAGCTTAGGGATGACCTGAAAACAAAAAAGGACACATATAGGAAGTGGAAAGAAGGCCAAGTAACAAAGGAAGAGTACAGGCAGGTAGCACAGAATTGCAGGGATGGCGTCAGGAAGGCTAAAGCGGAGAACGAGGTGAGGTTAGCGAGGGATGCTAAAAACAACAAAAAGGCTTTCTTCAGCTACGTGCATAGTAAAAGGCAGAGGAAAGAAATGGTTGTTCAGCTATTAAATAAGGATGGCAAAATGATAACAGATGACAAAGAAAAGGCAGAGGTGCTCAATTCCTACTTTGGCTCAGTCTTCTCCCAAAAGAGGGTCTATGACCCCCCTGGCAAAGGCGAAGTACAGGCTGAAGGGGCAGGATTGCAGCTTGAGATCGACAGGCATATGGTCAAGGAACACCTCATTACTTTGAATGAGTTCAAATCTCCAGGGCCAGATGAACTGCATCCTAGAGTAATAAAGGAACTGGCAGAAGAACTCTCAGAACCGCTGTCTATTCTCTTTGAGAAATCATGGAGGACCGGGGAAGTGCCAGATGACTGGAGGAGGGCTAACGTTGTCCCTATCTTCAAAAAGGGTAAAAAGGAGGAACCTGGGAACTACAGACCAGTCAGTCTGACATCAATCCCTGGGAAAATTCTGGAGCAGATCATAAAGCAATCCATCTGGAAGCACCTTGACAACAATGCCGTGATTACTCGAAGCCAACATGGATTTGTCAAAAACAAGTCCTGCCAGACAAATCTGATCTCATTTTTTGATCAAGTCACCTCCCTTGTAGACCGTGGGAATGCTGTGGACATCATATACCTCGACTTCAGCAAAGCTTTCGACAAAGTGCCCCATGATATCCTGATGAGCAAACTTGCTCAAAGTGGGCTAGATGAAACAACGATCATGTGGATCCACAGTTGGCTACAGAATCGGACTCAAAGAGTGCTTATCAATGGGACCTTCTCAAGCTGGAGAGAGGTAACGAGTGGGGTACCGCAGGGCTCAGTCCTGGGCCCAGTGCTCTTCAACATTTTTATTAATGACTTGGAGGAGGAGGTGCAGGGAATGCTGATCAAATTTGCAGATGACACAAAATTGGGAGGGATAGCTAATACTTTGGAAGACAGAAACAAAATTCAAAGTGATCTGGATAGACTGGAGCGCTGGGCAGAAAACAACAGAATGGCATTTAATAGGGACAAATGCCAAGTTCTGCACCTAGGAAAAAGAAACCAAATGCACAGTTACAAGATGGGGGATACGTGGCTCAACCACACTACGAGCGAGAAGGATCTTGGAATTGTCGTCGATCACAAGCTGAATATGAGCCAACAATGTGATGTGGCTGCAAAAAAGGCAAATGCTATTTGGGGCTGCATTAATAGAAGCATCGCTTCCAAATCCCGGGAAGTACTAGTTCCCCTCTACTCAGCACTGGTTAGGCCTCATCTGGAGTACTGTGTCCAGTTCTGGGCACCACACTTTAAGAAGGATGCAGACAAGCTGGAGAGGGTTCAAAGGAGAGCAACAAAGATGATCAGGGGACTGGAAACAAAGACCTATGAAGAGAGACTGAAAGAACTGGGCATGTTTAGCCTTGAGAAGAGAAGACTGAGGAGAGATATGATAGCACTCTTCAAGTACTTGAAAGGTTGTCACAGAGAAGAAGGCCAGGATCTCTTCTTGATCATCCCAGAGTGCAGGACACGGAATAATGGGCTCAAGTTACAGGAAGCCAGATTCCGGCTGAACATCAGGAAAAACTTCCTGAGTGTCAGAGCAATACGGCAATGGAACGAATTACCTGGGGAGGTGGTGGGCTCTCCCACACTGGAGGCCTTTAAGACGAGGCTGGACAGCCATTTGTCAGGGATGCTCTGACTTGGATTCCTGCATTGAGCAGGGGGTTGGACTCGATGGCCTTGTAGGCCCCTTCCAACCCTACTATTCTATGATTCTATGACAGGGAACTTCAGTTCCAGCAGTGGTATCTGTTCCGTTCATGGAATGACAACATTGGATCCAACCCATAAAAGCGCACTTGTTAAGTAGGACATTTAAATAATTCATCTGTGTCCATATAGTACATTAAAGTCTGAGGTCAGTGCAATTCACTTGAAGTCAATAGCAGGGCTTTCATTTGACCTTGATGGAATCATCAGGAATGTATTGTGTTTCTTATTTTTAGGCTGTCTGGAATCATACTGAGAGGTGTGTTGTTTTCAAATAATGTCAGGAATATGCTACAGATGGTCTAGTTAGGAACATAGGAAGTTGCCTTATACCAAGACAGACCATTGGTCCATCTAGCCCAGTATTGTCAACGTCGACTGGCAGTGGCTCTCCAGGATTTTAAGCAGGTTCCTTCTTAGCCATACCTGGAGGTGCCGGGGATTGAACCTGGGACCTTCTGAATGCAAAGTATGTGCTCTACATAGAGCTACAGATCCTCCCCTATGGTTCAAGTATTGTAGAAACAGACTGTAATCCTAAACACTCTACAGAAGTGAACCACATTGAAGACAGTGGGACTTCTGAGTAAACGCACCTAAGATTGCACCGTTGATTATAAACACATACCTTTGATTTAAATTTGTATTTCCAAGGTATGCTCAAATGTGAACATAGAAAATGAAGAGCCATTTGACACTTCGTGAATTTGGGTCTCAAAAGTGCTCAAGTTAAAACAGCAGTGAGTAATCATGGTACTATCAATTTGTAAACATGTGTGGCCTTTTAATAGCTGAGTTTGTCTGCAGTAAAGGCAAACATGATACCCCATTTCTTTCCTTATCTCCATTTTGACGATTAGTACTGAGAAATCAAGCCATATCCTGCTCACAACAAACAATGTTGTTGTTCAGTCGTTCAGTCGTGTCCGACTCTTCGTGACCCCATGGACCATAGCACGCCAGGCCTTCCTGTCCTGCGCTCTCTCCCGGAGCGTGCTCAAGTTCATATTCATTGCATCCGTGATGCTATCTAGCCATCTCATCCTCTGCCGTCCCCTTCTCCTTTTGCCTTCAGTCTTTCCCAGCATCAGGGTCTTTTCCAGGGAGTTTTCTCTTCGCATTAGGTGGCCAAAATATTGGAGCTTCAGCTTCAGTATCTGTCCTTCCAATGAGCACTCAGGGTTGATTTCCTTTAGGATGGACTGATTTGACCTCCTTGCAGTCCAGGGCACTCGTAAGAGTCTTCTCCAGCACCACAGTTCGAAAGCATCAATTCTTCGGCGCTCAGCCTTCCTTATAGTCCAGCTCTCACAGCCATACATTACTACTGGGAAAACCATAGCTTTGATTAGATGGACCTTTGTCGGCAAGGTGATGTCTCTGCTTCTTACTATGCTGTCTAGGTTGGCCATAGCTTTCCTCCCAAGGAGCAAGCGTCTTTTAATTTCATGGCTACAGTCACCGTCTGCGGTGATCTTGGAGCCCAAGAAAGTAAAATCTGTCACTGCTTGCATTTCTTCCCCTTCTATATGCCAGGAAGTGATGGGGCCAGATGCCATGATCTTAGTTTTTTTAATGTTGAGTTTCAAACCAGCTTTTGCACTCTCCTCTTTCACCCTCAACAAGAGGCTCTTGAGATCCTCTTCGCTTTCTGCCATTAGGGTGGTATCATCTGCATATCGGAGGTTGTTGATAATTCTCCCAGCAATCTTAATTCCGACCTCTGATTCATCCAACCCGGCATTTCTCATGATGTACTCTGCATATAAGTTAAATAAGCAGGGTGACAATATGCAGCCTTGTCGTACTCCTTTCCCAATTTTGAACCAATCGGTTGTTCCATGTCTGGTTCTTACTGTTGCTTCTTGACCCTCGTACAGGTTTCTCAGGAGACAGCTAAGGTGGTCTGGTACTCCCATCACTTTCAGAATTTGCCACAGTTTGTTGTGATGCACACAATCAAAGGCTTTAGCGTAGTCAATGAAGCAAAAATAGACGTTTTTCTGGAATTCTCTTGCTTTCTCCATGATGCAGCGAATGTTGGCGATTTGATCTCTAGTTCCTCTGCCTCTTCTAAACCCAGCTTATACTTCCGGTAGTTCTCGGTTCGCATACTGCTGAAGCCTACCTTGTAGGATTTTGAGCATCACCTTGCTGGCATGTGAAATGAGCGCAATTGTGCAGTAGTTTGAACACTCTTTGGCGTTGCCCTTCTTTGGAATTGGAATGTAAACTGACCTTTTCCAGTCTTGTGGCCACTGTTGAGTGTTCCAGATTTGTTGGCATATTGAATGCAGCACTTTAACAGCATCATCTTTTAGGATTTTAAATAGCTCGGCTGGAAGACTGTCATCTCCGCTAGCTTTGTTGTTACTAATGCTTCCTAAGGCCCACTTGACTTCACTCTCGAGGATGTCCGGCTCAAGTTCAGTGACCGCACTATCATGGCTATCAGGGACATTCAGATCTTTCCTGTATAGTTCTTCTGTGTATTCTTGCCACCTCTTCTTAATCTCATCTGCTTCTGTTAGGTCCCTGCCTTCTTTGTCCTTTATCATGCCCGTCTTTGCACAAAATGTTCCCTTGAGATCTCCAATTTTCTTGAAGAGATCTCTAGTCTTTCCCATTCTGTTGTTTTCCTCGATTTCTTTGCATTGTTCATTTAAGAAGGCCTTCTTGTCTCTCCTTGCTATTCTCTGGAACTCTGCATTCAGTTGGGTATATCTTCCCCTTTCTCCCTTGCTTTTCGCTTCCCTTCTTTCGTGAGCTACTTGTAAAGCCTCATCAGACAGCCACTTGGCTTTCTTGCATTTCTTTTGCTTTGGGATGGATTTCGTTGCTGCCTCCTGAACAATGTTACGGACCTCCGTCCATAGTTCCTCAGGCACTCTGTCTATCAGGTCTAATCCCTGAAATCTATTCCTCACCTCCACTGTATATTCATCAGGGATATGATTTAGGTCATACCTGAACGGTTTAGTGGTTTTCCCGACGTTCTTCAATTTCAGCTGAAATTTTGCAAGAAGCAGCTCATGATCTGAGCCACAGTCAGCTCCAGGTCTTGTTTTTACTGACTGTATGGAGCTTCTCCATCTTTGGTTGCAAAGGACATAATCAATCTGATTTCGATATTGACCATCTGGTGACGTCCATGTGTAGAGTCGCCTCTTGTGCTGTTGGAAAAGAGTGTTTGCTATGATCAGCATGTTCTCTTGGCAAAACTCTATTAGCTTTTGTCCTGCTTCATTTTGTACACCAAGGCCATGCCTGCCTGTTATCCCGGTGATTTCTTGACTTCCTACTTTAGCGTTCCAATCCCCTGTGATGAAGAGGACATCTTTTGTTGGTGTTAGTTCTAGAAGGTGTTGCAGGTCTTCATAGAACCGATCAACCTCAGCTTCTTCGGCCTCAGTGGTTGGGGCATAGACTTGAATTACTGTGATGTTGAATGGTTTGCCTTGGATTCGTACTGAGATCATTCTATCATTTTTAAGATTGTACCCCAGTACTGCTTTTCCCACCCTTTTGTTGACTATGAGTGCTACTCCATTTCTTCTAAGGGATTCTTGCCCACAATAGTAGATATGATGGTCACCTGAATTAAATTCGCCCATGCCTGTCCATTTGAGTTCGCTGATTCCCAAGATGTCGATGTTCAATCTTGCCATCTCATGTTTGACCACCTCCAGCTTACCTTGATTCATTGATCTGACATTCCAGGTTCCTAAACAATATTGTTCTTTACAGCATCGGATTTTCTTTTCACCACCAGACACATCCACAGCTGAGTGTCCTTTCGGCTTTGGCCCAGCCGCTTCACTCTTTCTGGCGCTACTTGGAAATACCCTCTGCTCTTCCCCAGTAGCATATTGGAAACCTTCCGACCTGAGGGGCTCATCTTCCGGCGTCATCTCTTTTAGCCTTGTGATACGTTCCATGGGGTTTTCTTGGCAAGAATACTGGAGTGGGTTGCCATTTCCTTCTCCAGTGGACCACATTTTGTCAGAACTCTCTGCCATGACGTGTCCGTCTTGGGTGGCCCTGCACGGCATAGCTTATGGCTTCACTGAGTTACGCAAGCCCCTTCGCCACAACAAGGCAGTGATCCATGAAGGGGACAACAAACAATACCATGTTTATTTATTTTCCTCTTTAAACCAGGAAGCATTTTGTATTGAATTCAAAAACTAAGCTTTAATTGACCATAAGGCTCCTGAGGTTTCAGAAACCTTTTTTTACCAACCTTTCTACAAATCTCCTTACCTACACTTCACTAAAATTGCATCCTAAAAACTCTCTGGTTGCCATTATATCCCTTATCCACTGCACTGCAGACAGGTATTTTGTGACTCAGAGATTTCCTGCTTCAATTTTATCTTTGGGAAGGGTGGGGAAGATTTCAGTATAGGTACTGAACCAAATGAACATAGCAAGCTGTTCGTGTCAGTCCATTGATCCATCTAGCTCAGTATTGTCTATGCTGACCGGCACCGGCTCTCCAGGGTTTCAGGCAGGGGTCTTTCCCAGCACCTCCTGGAGAAGCCAGGGATCAAACCTGGGGCCTTTTGCATTCAAAGCATGTCCTCTACCACCGAGCTATTGCCCTTCCCTCAAGGGAAGTGATATTCCATGCAGACAGTGTATAAGGCATTGCCTTATGCTTAGTACTGTGAACCTTTCTGACCAATAGCTGGTCACAGAGTCCAGAGCCTTCCAATATTTGCAGAATAACCATAGGCCCAAGTGAGCTATCACAGGAGTGGAACAGTGGCAAAATGATGGGGAAGGAAAGTATTAAATGTTACAGTTGCTCTCTGGGAGTTTTTTTTTCTTTGCTCACATGCCGTAATAAAACCTTTGAAGTTGTACTTTAATAGGCATTTGGTAACCATTTAATTTTCTGCACTGTGTAGCCAACCATACATAGGGGCCATAGCTTAATGGTAGAACATATGTTTTGCATGCAGCAAGTCCCATGTTCAATCCCCAGCATCTCAAGGTAAGCCAGGAACAGAGCCCTGTCAGAAACACTGGAGAGCCACTGCCAGTTAGGGTAGACAATAATAAGTTATATGAATCAGTGGTCTGAGTTGGTTTAAGGCAGCTTTCTGTGTTCAACCCTGCTTAGAAATAATTGTCATTGTTACTTAGCTCCTTTCCTCGGTCGAGGAATACTCACCATTTTAACCCACTGGGAACTATATATTTCCAGGTACTCTCATAACTCTTCCATCATAATGATAGTTTGTAAAATGGCGAAATGCTTGGTGCTTTCTTTCTCATGATAAGATTAATAATCGAGTCTCGTGTTATATAAAAAGCAGGTGATAAGAAATACAGATGTTCAGACTGTAGGAAACAACATATTTCACGCTATCCTGCTGCTTGTTTTCCTAAATGTTCATAACTTATACTGTTGCTTTGGTTGTACAGCCAGCAAGTTTAGGTGCTGTAAATCAGCACGAGGGATATTTCAACCGTTCAGTTTAACATCTGCCACTGCACTATTTCATCTTGCCTTGCTTATGCATAAAATACTTTGGCTGGAAGTTAAGCTAAAGCAGTCTTGCAGTTTAATTACACGTTATCTGTTTTTGGGATGCACTGATTAGTGCTTAATTGAATGCGTACAGGACACTTAAATCTAGAATCTAGTAAAATATGGCGAGTGAGAAAAATGCCAAATTTAATATGTGTGAAGGGCAGAGGGGTCAGTAGTTGAAGCTGGCTTTTATTTCTCTTTCTGTGTTATAGTCCTGTTACAGCTGGCCAGCGAAGCTTTACCAAATGACATGACCTTATCTCTTGCCTACCTACTTGCATTACCACAGGTATGTTTATAGCTGGGACATACTTATTCTTACTTGACTGTTATTTTTCTCTATAATGTATTTGGTGGATTTTAGTCTGAATCCAGCTCCTTTGGGGGCATGAGCTCAGGATGCTTCAACTCAACAGGAAGCTGATTTTCTGTACTGCCATATTTTGAAAAAATGTCAACAGATGTTTTAGAGAGCGATTGGCAAGGGAAGAAACAATACTTTCTGTTTGAACATAAGTTGCTCAAGCCTTTTCTGTCCACCAGTCATTCTGGTTCAGCTAACATGAACACTTAAAAGATTGGTTGGACTTTTCTGTCGGTGGTTATGGTCTCCTAAGCCATGCTACTTTTAAGACTCCAGCAAAGTATGTGCACTTAAAGCTTTGAAAAGATGCCTCAAAATTTCATGCATGCACACGTGATCTTCATGCATGCACACTTCATGCATGCACACATCAACAAATTGTCAGGCATCTTGTATACAGAGCCTTTTGCATCCCCTCTGAAATGAGTGTTGGTCTTTTTAGGTGACTGATATTATATGTGTAGATTAGAAATTAATCTAAATATCTTGAGCCAATTAATAGTACAACATAAACCAGTTAATCTTTTTCTTAAAGTCATAGCATAGCTGAATATATCAAAAATATATCTATTGCAGGGATATAAATGGGGAATGTCTTATATGGAGCCAGTCCACTAGTCTGCTAGTCCTCTAGAGCTGCCTACTCTGCCTGGGGATTATTTATTTGTTTTGTTTTGTTTGTTTGTTTGTTTGTTTGTTTGTTTCATTTCTATACCGCCCAATTGCCAAAACTCTCTGGGTGGTTCACAAAAATTAAAACCAAAGAGCACACAATAAAACAATACAAAATATATAAAACATTAATACCACAGTAAACAATACCACCAGAATAAAACCAGAATTAAACCTAGCAGCAGTGTAGGGATTTAAAATACAGATTTAAAACAGCAAAGCTAAAAGTCTAAAGAGCTAAAATGCTAAAATGCCTGGGAAAATAAAAAGGTCTTCAACTGGTGCTGGAAAGTATACAATGTAGGTGTCAGGCAAACCTCACTAGGGAGCTCATTCCACAGCTGGGGTGCCACAGCAGAAAAAGCCCTCCTCCTAGTAGCCACTTGCCTCACTTCCTTTGGCAGGGGCTCACGGAGAAGGGCTGCTGAGGATGATCTTAAGGTCCGGGCAGGCACATATGGGAGGAGGCGATCCTTCAGATAACCTGGCCCCAAGCCGTTAAGGGCTTTGAATGTTAATACCAGCACTTTGAATCAGGCCTGGAAATGGACTGGCAGCCAGTGCAGCTGGAAAAGTACTGGTGTAATATGAGCTCATTGGCCAGTCCCTGTTAACAATCTTGCTGCCCTATTTTGGACCAGCTGAAGTTTCCGGACCATTTTCAAAGGCAGCCCCACATATAACGCATTGCAGTAATCCAGATGAGAAGTTATCAGAGCATGGATAACTGCAGCTAGGCTATCTCTGTCCAGATAAGGGCGTAGTTGGTATACCAGCCTAAGCTGATAAAAAATGCTCCATGCCACTGAGTTCACCTGTGCCTCAAGTGACAGTTCTGGATCCAAGAGCACCCCCAAACTATGAACCTGATCCTTTAGGGGGAGTGCAACCCCCTCCAGAACAGGTTGAATATCACCTAGCCGGGCAGACGAACCACCCACTAACAGTACCTCCGTCTTGTCTGGATTGAGTTTCAGTTTATTAGCCCTCATCCAGTCCATTACCGTGCCCAGGCACTGGTTCAGAACAGCCACTGCCTCACCTGGTTTTGATGAGAAAGAGAGGTAGAGCTGGGTGTCATCCGCATATTGATGGCACCTCAGCCCACACCTCCAGATAACCTCCCCCAGCGGTTTCATGTAGATGTTAAACAGCATGTGGGATAAAATAGGGCCCTGTGGAACCCCATGGCACAATTGCCATGGCACAGAGCAATAATCCCCCAGCACCACCTTCAGGAGTCGGCCATCCAAGTAGGAGCGGAATCACTGCAGTGCAGTGCCCCCAACTCCCAACCCAGACAACCTATCCAGAAGGATACTATGGTCGATTTATTTATTTTTAAAATTAAATCTTGCCCTTATGGTGCAAACGCCCTACTGATAGTGGCTTACAACATTTTAAAAGGCTTTATTTACTTATTTGGGAGATCATGGTGGGATGTAGGATGGAGTCAGGTAGGCTCCTTTTATAGGACAGTGTTTTGTGCATAGGCAGGCTAGGATTAGATCATGCAACTTCTTATTTATTTACTTACTTACTTACTTACTTACTTACTTATTTCTATACAGCCTATGGAGTTGAGCACACTCTGGGAGAGAGCGCAGGACAGGAAGGCCTGGCGTGCTATGATCCATGGGGTCACGAAGAGTCAGACACGAATGAACGACTGAACAACAAAAATACCGCCTATAGCTGAAGCTCTCTGGGTGGTTCACAAAAATTAAAATTAGAAAAGCTTTAAGATGAGTGAGCCATGTGATTAGAGGATAGAATGCTAGACTACTTAGGTAGCATTCTAAGTCACCTGGATGTAAATCTCCAATCAGCCATAAAGCTGACTGGGTGACCTTCAGCCAGTTTGTGATCTAGTTCGCACATCATGGCTATCCTGGTTTGTTTAAACCCTGGATAGTTGTGAACAAATGAGGGCAAGTGAGCATGCTTGCCCCCACTTGCCTGTCCAGTCCCACTGAGCTAAACACCCCAGGGGTGTTCCATCCCTGGTTTGTTGTCTGTGATGTCCAAACCCAGAATTGTGGGTTGTTGGGGTAGAGACAACTCAGAAATAGAACCCAACAACAAACCATGGGTCCTAACTCTGGGTTGTCTCTCCCCCAACAGCCCACAATTCCAGGTTCAGACATTTCGGACAGCAACCGAGAGACAGAGCATTGTTTAGCTGCAGCAGGAGTGATCAAGCAGCAAGAGCCAGCATGCTCGTTGGCTCCTGTTTCCTTCACAACTGTGTCGTGGGAACCGGGTCACTGTATGACAGCCTAACCTTATGTCACACAGTGGATGTGAGTGTCAGATAGGAACCCCGTGGAGCTCCTTGGAGGCAAAGAAGAATATCAATATTTTTTCATCTAAGTAGATGTTGTTTTTAAATTCTGCATACCATGTCCACTACTCCTTTGAGCAGAGTATATTCTTTGGCACCATGATAGTGGTGATAGTGAATGATAGTGTCCACATATCATCATTCAAGAGCAGCTACCAAAGAGGTGGCGTGCTTGCCATTGTAATGTTATTTTAGCTAAGTTAATTCTCTCCTATTTCCTCCTAGGTCGTAGATGCCAACAAGTGCTTTGAAAAGCAATCTCCTTCTGCTTTATCTCTCCAGCTGGCAAGTTATTACTATAGCCTGCAGATCTATGCTCATTTGGCACCGTGTTTCAAGGACAAATGCCACCCCCTCTACAGGGTCAGTTTTCAGAATTTTGTTTGTCCATTAATATGCAGTATAAAAAGGTGATGCTATAAATCCAGTCCATGTTAAGCATACTTCAGGAACAGGTATAGCTTATTCCAGCCAAGTTGCATATCACCATTTTATCTAGTGTTCTATAAAAGAAACAACTGCTTAATACGATTCTGCCAAAATGGATTATGTGCTTTTAATTAATACTACCTAGCAGTTAGATTTTGTAAAAGGAGTTATTTCCATTTTAAAATGATTATCATGAGCTATGTATTATTTTATTGTGCAATGTTTAAAATCAGAGCCTACCTTTCTGAGGATTGAAAGGTGGCCAATAGAACTTCAATGTTTAAAAAGGGATCCAGTGGCAATCAATCAAGGAAATTACGGACTTTTCAGCTTAATTTCTAACCCAGGTAAATTGGTAGAAGCGTTATTAAAGCTAGAATTGTTGAATACATAGAAACACAAAGATTTGCTGACAAAAAATCAGCATTGGCTTAATGTTTTCTTTTAATATGTTTGTCCTATTGCTTTAGACAGGCATTTTTGACCCATGACAGAAACCAAAATAATACTAGCATAAATTGGCTGTTTACAAGGTGGAAGTTTTCATATGGCTTAGCTTTTAATTGTACAGCTCTTGGGAAGAGGTTTTGGGGGGAAAAGCGTGGGGAAGGGAAGGATTCAGCAATCCAACTTGCTTTATAGTGGTTCAGTAGCTAATGACCTGGGTTCTAAAATGTGGGTGTGTTGACATCACATCAATTTGACAAAGTGGCAGGATAGCAGTGTAGATGGAGGCAATCATACTCTGTTGGCCTTTGAGGCTGTCAAGGCCTACTTTAAATAGAGTATGCTAGTGGGTTTCAGCTTCCTGGAGTCCAGGTGTATCCTGTCATTTGGTGAAACAGAAGTCAGGTCATTAGCTGCTAGGATAAAAAGTATAATACGCTGCTGTGAAGGCTGTAGCCCTTAACATCATATAGCAGTAAGACAGACTTCAGTGAATCCTATATGTATGCATGTATTGCTGGCAAACAAGTGACTGTATTGGCCATACTTAAGTTAACCTTTAATCTGCGCTCTTTGGAGATGATTTTTGTCCATTAATTCTACTATAAAACTCCCAGTACTTGCCAACAGTAAAGATTCCCATATGCCAAACTACACTTCTTCTGGTATATCCCATGTAACCCATTTTTACTTCACTATGCTAATGCTAACAAAGGCCATTACCCACAAGCATACAACAATACCTCTCTCTTCTGGTTTCTTCTTGTGAATTTACCACAGCCTAGTAAACAAGGCCTCAAAAGGTTCTTGATAAGCTAATTTTGCATGAATTGCCATTTTCCTCCCCTTTTGAAAATGGACATAGGGGTGAGCAGTTTTTCTGAAGTTTGAACAGAAGATTTTACCATACCATGTTTCACTGTGATGTCTCAATCTTTAAGTCAAATATTGCCTATTTTCTTGCTTTGTGTTTTGCATGTTTCCTGTCATCCTTGAAAATGGGTGTGGAGGTTTTGCTACTGCACACTACTGTTAATGTTTTGGGAAAGGCCTTTTTAGGAGTATTAACAAGTATTAAGAAGACATAACCAAAAGAAGTTAATTGTTTGAAAGAAGTATAACTTCTTATTTAATCTGCCCTTAAATGAAAGTCACACACTTGTACTAGTTTATTACTTCTGGAGGTTTAGACTACAGTGTAAATTGTAAATAGTACACATTTTTTTTCAAAGGAACTAATTTAATACATTGCTGCCTAATTAATTTCCTTCTCCAGCTCGCCATTATATGTTTCCCTTACTTGTCCTTGCCGTTCATTTTTCTTCATTTGTCTAAAACTGATTTTTCAAAAGCAATTAAATTGTAAGTTGCCCCTGAGAAAAATAAGACACCTCCAGACATTGCTTGGAGGGGGTGGGAGGAAGCACGCGAATATTTGAGTTGCTCCTTATCTATTTAGAATATAAGGTAGGGAATACCTGATCACAAATTAGCTATTCCATTTTTAAGAGGTACCTTGGGGATCTGTTAATTTCTTTTCTTTTTATCAAAATGAGCAATGGAAAGCAAATATTGAGTTAAACTGCTTTCTCTAATAAAGAAAAAAATATCTTTCCTTTTGTTAACATTGATAAATATTTTTCAGTACACATATGTCTGGTGTTGGTGCCCTTGATTTGATTAGCCTCTCTTGTATTAACTTCTTGTTTAGCAGCACCAACTGTAATTAAATTTTTACCCTTTTAACATTCTACTGCAGTGTAGACTTACAGATAGGTGGCACATACTTTATAACATTTCGGGAGCAATCCTATCCAGATAGGCAGCCGCCTCCGAACTCGGAGGCGACCGCCTATCAAAAGCAGGGCAGGAGAAGCACGGAGGGGATCGTTCCCTCCGCGCTTTTCCTGCACTACTTTTTTTGCTGGACCACCGATTGCGGCTGTCTGGCTATGGGAGGATGAAGCGGGGAAGGAGGCTGCTGTATAACACATAGGATGTGTCATACAGGCATTTCTGCCCTTCCCGGAACGCTCTCAGCCATGCCCATTTTCGTCCGCTCTGTGCTCCTCTTGCAAGCGCGGAGGACGGGGCTGTTCCGCGCTGCCCCCGAGGCAGCACAGAAGTGCGGGGAGGTCGGTTCTCAGAAAACAGCATATCCTATGGCCGTCTAGCTGCTATCTAGCGGCCATAGGATTGCTCCTCCAAGACACACATCATATATACTCAAAAGGACCTACTTGTAGCATGTGAAAAAGCAGCTATGTAAATATGTCCTTCTAAATAAGTAAATTACTCACCTGCAAAAAATAACAATAATTAGCCGGCTTGGGGCTTGCAGAAGAGGGACGGAGACCTCTGCCCCTCCTGCAGCATCCTACTGCATTTCTATGCTGGGTGCAGAGGAGAGACTGGGTGCTCCTCCCCTGCTCCACCAGCCCTCTTACTTGGCTGTATGCAGTTTCTTCTCACTAGTACTTAAATATAAAGCTGGCGTAAATGCAAGAACTCTCTGCCCTTAAATGAGTTGTCCCGGGCAGATCTGATTTGGGAGTGACTGACAGATCCAGTCATGCTCAATGCGAGATGCAGCCAAATCATACATGTCTAGCAAAGGCTGGTTGGAAGGAGAGGCGACTAGAACAGTGAATCATGCAGAGATACAGTGAGCAACCTCCTCTGTGGAGGGGTACCTCCCTCATAGGAACCTGTATTTAAATCACTTGTTTCTCACAGTGCAGTGGTGTGCCCCACAGTTTAGAAATGACTAGTCTTCTATTTAGAGCACTTTAGTATGTTTCAGCCATGAAGTTTCTGTAAAGTTAGTAGAGAGGGTATGTGTGTGTACTTGTGGCTTCACTCGAGAATCGTGGTGGGGTAATGTGGGTGTTGGATGTTGGCTCTCCCATAATACCATAATACCCTTTTAACATTCTACTGCAGTGTAGACTTACAGATAGGTGGCACACACTTTATAACATTTAGGGAGCTGGTAGGTTTGTGCATATACAGGACAATGCAGTGGAATTCCAGTGGGGGTGGGGGCTCAAAAAACCCAGAAGGTAGTCTAGAAAAGCTGCACTGCCAGGTATACAGAGAAGGTTTTCACTCTTGTTGGAGGAGGGGAAGAGCAATATAGTGAAGAATGTATTGCTGGAAGAAGAGAGAGGAGGGAGATACCTTGAAGCCTAAGACTTGAACTAAAGCTCAGTAGTAAGCTTTTGTATTATTTTTCCAAATTGTTCTGTTAGTCCACTGAATATTCCATCAGAAGAGCCTTAAATAATGAGCTTGGCTTGACAATCGTAAATGTCAGTGTGTTTTGAATTGGTTCCGCAGGCTGACCCCAAAGAGTTAATTCAGATGGTCACAAAGCACGTCACCCAGTCCAGCTGTGCAGACTGGCCTGATGAAATAGCAACTCTGATCAAGTATCTTCAGTACTACAACGAACGACTTCTGGACTTCACTCAGGCTGAGATTCTTCAGGGTCTCGGCAAAGGGGTAGATGTCCAGAGGTTTACAGCAGATGGCCAGTACAAGAGGGAAACCATATTAGGTTTGGCAGAGTAAGTAATGCTGGCTTTTGTTTTGTTTTTTTAACTTGACACATTTAAAGTGCAAACCAGGAAAGTGAATTTTCGGTGGCACTGACCTTTAAAAAGGCTTATTAGTCCTCACTTTCTTTGCAAGGTTGTTGTTAATGGGATCTCTCTCTCTCTGTCTCTCCATGCATTCTAGTCAGATGAAGTGTTTTGTCCAGCTGAGTGGATCAATAAATACACAAGATATTATTAGTAGAGAGACTTTCATCCCATTTCTTGTGCTCTAGCAGCTAATCTTACACTTCATTGGAACTTGGGACTCCCTTGGCTTATACACATTTTGAACTATCCTTGAACAGACTTTTTTTTCTCTCTCAGATGCATATTTTTATCTGTAACATTTGTGTCGTATTAATGCAGATTCACTTATATTTCCAAAATGTGCATGTGCAGTATTGAATATTCATAGGGACTCAAGGGAATGGTGCCAGATGTTTATTGCATTAGCCAATAGATATTATTTGAACATGGCCAATATTATTAATATTAATAGTATTATCAGTTTCACCCATATTAATATTATTAATATAATACTATCTACGTAGATGGCACTTTTTAATTTCCTTGGGCCCTTTCTTTCTCTGCAATCTAAAAATAAACACAAAAGAAACAACAGGGAAATATATTGGTTATACATGTTTGTTTAGGTCTCCTCTGTGGCTTTTTGTATATTGGAAAAACTGATTAAGTTAGAGGGCAAGTGGCCTGATAAGCATATTGTACTGAGATGTCAGAGCCTTTCAAATTAATCTGGTGTTTGAGTGTCCACAAGGGAATTTAGATTAAAGCTGAGCTGTGACATTTAACTTGCGGTGAGGGTTTGCATGCAACTCGCCCTGAGAATGAATTCATCATGCATCAGATTGACTTGAACCACATAAAACTTATGTGGTTCAAGGCAGTGAACAAAAAGTGGGACTTTCTTAGGTCACAGTACCTGGGCAGCCAAATGCACGCTCAGTGCACCATCATCATGCAAGTCCCATGTAGATCTTCATTGCAGGATGGCCACCAACAGTCACATAATGAGAAAATGGAGCAGCCGTTTTCCTTCCCTCTGTTTTGCCTTGCTTAGTGTTACCTTCACTTGCTCAGTCTGATATTAGAACACTGAGTAGAGCTGATGCATGCAAGATGATGCCTCACAATTGCCTCGACCAGCTGGTTGCATTATGTGCTAAAGGCGAAATTACATGTTAATTGCCTCTACATGTCAGCCAGAAAAAATGCTTCTGGAGGGTGGCTTCTTTATTTGGGGAGAGGGGGCCATACTTCTAGCATGGTTTACCATGTGTATCCTGAAGCGGTGTATGTGTTTGACACATAACATACATACATACATTTTTATAGAGAGGTCAGGGGATGGAGATACACAGGCTGTCTGACATCCCTCAAGCTTTGGGTTCAGGACCTCCTGTGGGTGTGAATCCAGATGCATTTCTCTAACATTTGTCTCAAGGTACCATCCCAGAATTGGCAGTATCTAAAGGAGCTTTGACCTTGCCTTCGGAGGTTGCAGATTGCTTCCTCTGATGCATTCTCAGGGGCTGTGATGTGCATGCAGAGTTCTCCATTCACAAAAGGCCTTCCTTGTTTTCAGCTTTAAGCAGGGGACTATTTCTGCACTATAACTACCGGTATGGTCATGTATGGCACCTAGCGGTATCTGGTATACTCAGTAAGAATTATGGGTCGAGTACGGGGGAAGAAAATGCTTCCGTATGCCATAGGGAGGCTTTCATAATTGTTAGCTGTGCATGCTGCAGCTTGAGAGGGGTGGGTGGGTTATATCAAACTAATGAAGTTTTCATGCTTGTCTTCAAGTACATAAATAATGCTCTTTGGATTAAAACGATAGCTTTCTTTGCTCTCTGTTTCATGAAATAATGAAAATAGATAAAATCCTGTTGAACCTGCTCCATGGGATAGATTTGCCAAAAAGTGATCCATGCTCTAGCTTAAGCATTGCTCAGGTTGATTATATTCTAGAAGCCGAATCAAACTATTTTTTCACACTGTATTTTATGGTTCCTCCTTAACCAGAACACTTGAAGGAAATGTATACAGAATAGCTCTCTCCTTGGCTCAGCGTTACAGTGTCCCGCTCTGGGAAGTTCACATGACACATCTGGAATTTCTTTTCAGTGACAGTGGGTAAGTACAGCAGCTCACCCTATTTCCATTAACCATTTTGGTGAGTATTCCGCAAGGCTGAATCCAAGTGAGCATTTAAATTTTTTTCTTTTTGTCAGCTGAGACAGAATCTGAGGACACACTTGAACAACTGAGCATTGAATTCCGTTGTTGGCACTGAATACTGTCGACACTGAAACCATTGATCAAATGGAAGGTGTTATTTAGTGTCTGGTAACAACAAAGCTGCCATTCACTTAAATACATTTCAGTGTATTAGATCAATGTGAGGAATGGCTGCCAATGCACTTGCAACAAAGGGTAAATGCTGGCATTCTCCATGTTGGTTTCTCAGATACTCAAAGCTCAAAGTCAGGAATATTGGCTTGGTAGTAATCAGCAGGCCTTGATTGTAGTCAGCACTATCTGGTTTTGCTATGTGTACCTTTCTGTCCCTTACAGGGCAACTGGCAGTCTATAGCCATTATAGGGTAATAGCCAGAGTTAGTCCTAAGTAGAGTAGACCCATTAAAATTAATGAGACTTAAGCTAGTCACAACTTACTTAAGTGTCATTCATTTCAACAGGTCTACTCTATGTAGGACTAGCATTTGAATTTACCCATTGTATTCTCAGTCAAGATTAGAAGCATCTGCTGTTGGTAGTGCTTTAACCTGTTCTAATCAGTTTTAATATGCTATGTGCTTTAATTGATATTGTTTTTATACTGTTTCTCTGGATTCTGATGCGATTGTATTGGTTTTACTATTGTAAATAAGGCAACTTGAATACTTTTCTAGAAAGGCAAGGTAATTTATTTATAAAATGTTCCATGTTCATGGTTTATCAATGCCTCTTTCTGGCTGGGTACCAGTACCTCTGGAATCTATTTGCTATGCCATGTGAGTTCAAAAGAGAGGGAAGGTAGTAGGCTAGGTTTGGTCCCTCTTTGCCTTGCACCTCTCTCAAATCCACTTGAACATCTGTGCCCCTTCCAGGAACCGTAAAGCCACAGATAAATCGGCTGGGCTGTTTATATCACCAGCCAATAAATCAGTTGTATCACTATTGAATGCAATTCCAGCAGTAACTAGACAAGTCAGCTGAATCAACAAGTTGCCAAGCAACTACACTGCTTAACTTGGAGGTGGGGGAGCCAATTATGTAGCAGTAAGGGAACTATTTATCCAGTAAAATTGACATTAGGATGTATATTTAACCTTGGACTAGAACTTGTTATGCCCTAAACACAAACTGAAAACCTATTAGGCAAAGCAGCAACCTACAAAATAAAGGAGCAGGCAGTAGGGGAGGGAAGATGGAGCAGTACCAGTCTGGGGAACTACAAGAGGAGGAGGAAGCAGGTTGCAAGGAAAATGCTGGTGGTGGTGATGGCAGGGGCCTGGGCAACGGAGGCTGATAGCAGGCAACAGCAGATGGAACTGGGTGGAAGTAGAAGGCCTAAATGAGGAGAACGGGAAACACTTACAAAAGGGAGGTGGGACAATATCCCATTGCAAACCGTGAAGCATCCAAACAGTAGAGCAAACTTCTCTTAGACCAAATCCTGACTCGTTTTGAACTAAATGCTTTCTGAGGCAATAAATTATTCCCTTGAGGAAGAGGGACAGCATCCAATGCTGCCCATGCACTACTGAGACCCACCACTAGCACAACTGAAAGCTAGCAGGTCTTTAAGCAAACAGAAATGAGCGGAAATGCTAGTTTCTGGAATAGCACAGGTCAATGGAGCTCACAGAAGACAGCTCTGCTCACCTGTCCCATTCCAGAAACTAGTGTTTCTGTTCGTTTCCACAGTTGCTTCCTGTTGGGCTAGTGGTCGGCCCTGTTGGTGCAACAGAAATAGTGAGAGCACACCAGCAGTATACGATTCTGCCCAAGGGTTTTTTGTTGGAAATACATTGGGATTTATTTCTAACGTCCTGCACTATTTTGGATTTTTCTTCTGATTTTGTGCTTTTCTGCTGGTACTGCCCTCCTAAATTGGGTTGCTCTCCAATAAGAGCTATTAAAATGTATGTCTTGGAAGTCTATACAACATCAGCAAATTATAAGTTATTGGACAGCTAAAAAGCTTGATTTTTTTTTTTTATAATGTCAGGAAAAGAACTTGAATACCCAACTTGATGAGAGATTCAGTAAAATCTAATTATGAGAAGGCAGCTTAAACTCAAGCTGTTGTTAGAAAAATATCCTTTTAAGACAGAGTTTTTATAATTGTTTGTGTAAAAGTCTGTTTATGATTCTGGCTGCTTTGTAGATGATAGTTTAGGATTTTACTGACGCTGCAAAATAACTATACATGAAACCTCGGTTTTGTTCTTTGCAGTTACAAAACATGTTCCTTTTTACTATACAGTTTATCCACAGCTGCAATAGAAGATAGGGCTCAAAGTCTTGGTCTGTTTGAGACTTTGAAAGCTGTGCCTGAAGCATTTCATGAGCATATGGCAAAATATGTATACCCTACTATTGAAGGTAGAGATCACCAGCGTTTACTGTATTATTTCACACTTCTCGAGAACTGTGCCTGTCCTGAATTTGTGAAACACTCTGTCAAACCTGAAACTCACATACGTCTGCTGAAAAAATTCAAGGCAGTTTCCCCAGGTATGTGGTGTTGTCGTTTTGTCTTCTACATTTGTACCTACCAAGTTCATTCGTGTTTTTTCTCATTAGCAAAATATGATGTTAAAATAGATGTTCATTAATCTAGCATGTGCTTAACATAACAGTGTATAAGTTATAACTTACAATTTGAAAACCTAGGAGTTAAATAAAAATAACGGCAACAAAGCTATGCATTTTTCATGCCTCGTACTATTGCTCAGAGATAGACATGAGGAAAATAAGTTATTGATTTGTGAAAATTCAGCCAACAACAATGAAAAATCTATATTCCTATCTATCTGTGGACATGTTTCATATTGTGCATATGTTGGTATGAAGTTCTGGGGGAAGCGGTGGAGGAATACCTAGATTTTAAACTTAAGTAGTATCCATGACACCATTTCTAGCATCAAATTGATGGTTCCACCAGCCCACCCCCACTCCACCCCCACATACTTCCTACCATCGCACCACCCTGAACTCTGACTAAAACTAATGAAAATCACAGAGGATGCAATCTTATGCACACTTATCCAGGAGTAAACCTCAATGAATACAGTGGGACTTACATCTGATTTAACATGCATAGGAAAGTGTTGTAAACTACCTAAAATAGATTGAATACTAAGGGATCAAGACCATTCACATGATTTGGGAGGCTCCACAGTCTTGCGTGGCTCCACAACCCCCTTCACTTGTGTGGCTCCATAACCCTCTTCGCACATTCTTGCAGTTCATGGGGGGAGCATATGAGCCCCCCCAGTGTGTCTTTTGACATTCCTGCCTCCTTTTCTTTGTTTTGTTTTGTTCTTTGAGCATGTTTTGTTCTTTGAAAGGCCCTTCCATAAGCTGTGCCGGAAGCTGGGAGGAAGCGTAACATGGAGGGTGTCCAAATGCACTGATGGTTGGATTCTGGCACCCATACATAGTGGCTCTCATGTTATTACAGAGTTGCTAGCTGTGATTTCTTTTTTAAGTAATGTAACTTTGAGGCTTCTTGTTTATCTTTCTCTGTTTATTAGGCCTTAATTACAAAAAGCTAACAGAAGAAAATGTGAGTCCTCTGGAAGCTTTGGATCCTATCCTCACAAGTCAAAATATTCTATCGATCTCCAAGCTTGCCCCTAAAATTCCAGAAAAAGATGGAAGAATGCTTTCCCCGAGTTCTGTATATGCCATCTGGCTAAAAAAAATCTTCTGGAATGGGGATCCCCATCTTATTAAAAGAACTCCAGAAACCATAGCTGAATGGTTACATTCCTATGATATCTGTGCCAAGTACTTTGATAGACTTTATCCAGGAGACATTATCCATTTCATGGATGAAATTACTTTTTCCTCAGAGGCTGTCACCAAGGTAAGTACAATTTCATCATTGCATTGTATACATTCAGATATTTCATTTTAAAGTGTTCTAAACCTTTGCCTCTCACTTGAATACATATTAAGTTTGATTTTTCAGGAGACATCCAATGTCCACTTACAACTGGTGGGAATTCCGCTCTCCTCCCCCACACGCAGGGGGACGTTTTTCACACTACTTTGATATGAGATATATGTGTAAACGTTTTGGTTAAAAGTAGAAATAACTAACATCCTTGCTGGGTATAGCTAAACTAGGTATATCCTGGTCATAATCGAATTCTAGCTCATCACAAAGTAACCATTTTCTGAAGGAGGTGTGCACTTCATACTTGTTTAACTAGGCTGTTTCTACAATACAAAGTTGACTGCAGAGATGTTAATTTGTATTCACTTAGGTTGAAGATGGAGGAAGAAATCTTACGTCCTCTAGATAGTGTCTGGGGGATAGGATTTTTCTGATTCCTGGCTCCAAGCTTGGAGCCAGGAAACCACACTCCCCTCCCGCTCCTAGCTGGCACAGAGAGAACCATGCTGGCTGCCTCTCCACCCTCGGTAAGCACAGCATAGAGATGGGGGAAAGGAGGCATTCCTGGGGGCGGGGCGGGGAAGGGGTTGGGGCAACTGGTCCTATCACTGCTCCAGCCTCCTTCCCTCCCCCTCCCCGAAGCCTCCGCTAGACAGGCAAAATCACCCATTTCGATAAAACGCAGCGTGGAAGGCACGCGGCGCCTCCCATCTCTGCATAGGATACTCAGAAGCTTCAAGGTTCAGGGCTTTATGAGTACCTAGGGTGTAACCCATAGGATTGTGCCCTAAATCTACTAGCTAATGAATGGTACCGTAGTGTTATGGATTAAAGGGTCTCTTGAAAGAAGACTTCCTTAGTATTTACTGTGTGCCTGGTCTTTGGAAACAAGCACACCTTTCCATCTAACACACCTTCCTTCAGTTTGAGCAGGTTTTCATAGATTTCTCATTACAGCAACCTTTCCTGTCAAAATATTCAGTTTTGTCAATGTTTTCCAATACGTAGATTTGACAAAAATGTCTGAACCGCTATCTGCATTTCTTATTATTGATTCATTTGCACTTTAGTCTATTGTTTTATTGTTTGTGGCTCTCTCTCTCTCTCTGTGGCTAATATAAGCTACCAAAACAGTTTAGTAAAGTTAACAGGCTATTGAAATTCATTTCCCAGGCTTACCTAGGATTACTGGATGAAACCTGTATGAAACCTGATTGAGTATGCTTTATTTTACATAGAGAGCTGGTAACTTCTTTCTGATGTAAAGCATGGGAACGAATTTAATTTATAAATCTAATCTGTTGCCTTCTTCCCATATGAAATGTCTGAATTCGACCTTTCATATCCATTTAGGATAATGGGAGCAGACATCCTTTCTCCCTCCCACCCTCCAAAACACTCTGAAATAAAGAAGATTGCTTTTTTGCAAGTTTATGAAATGCAGAGAATGTTAATGCTACTTGACAACACTGTAGTTTATCGATATACAAAAATGAATGCACAATTAAAGTAGCATTGTCTTGTCCTAGTATTCTTCTTTTAAATGGTCCAATCTCTGCTTGCAAGATCATTGTGACTAGGGATATACGAAAGTGACTTACCTTTTCACGGATTCTATTCATGGTGGGAGGGGAGGCGTTCCGTCCCTCCCCCTGGAATCCTCGACGGGTGGGGGAGGCGATCCAGTCCTCCCCCCCGGAATCCTCAACGGCTGGCTCTGCTCCTCAGCGGCTCCACGGAGCAGCCGGCCAGGCCAGGGCCATCTGCAGCCGGATTTCCAGCCGCGGTGGCTGCTAGGTAAAAAAAACAAAAACGGCATACGCAAATGGCGGCGGCTACGGCCGCCGCCATTTGCGTTTCTTATTTTTCGCCGTCTTAGTCTACGTAAATATTTACGTAGACTATTACGGCGAAAATAAAGGGGAACGCAAGTGGACGTAGTGGGCGCTATTTGTGTCCCTTTTTGATTCGCCATAATAGTCTACGTAAATATTTACGTAGACTAAGACGGCGAAAAATAAGAAACGCAAATGGCGGCGGCTGTAGACGCCACCATGTGCATACGCCGTTTTTTTTTTTAACCAGGATGTGATAGGCTACGTAAGTCTTTACGTAGCCTATCAGAAAGGAAAGGTTCCTCCTGTGCAAGCACCGGGTCATTACTGACCCCTAGAGGGACGCCTGCTTACGCTGGCGTTTTCATGGCAGACTATAGCGGGGAGGTTTGCCATTTCCTTCCCCAGTTGTGTCTTTACGTAGCCTATCACATCTCCGTAAAAAAAAAACCCCAAATGGCCAGACTGCAAATGGCGGCGGCAGCAGCCGGTTGGAAGACCAGCAGCCGAAGCCACTGCCGCTGAAGCCGCCGCCGCTCGGAACATCCGCCCCAGGTAAGTCTCATCCCGGGGGGGGATCCGCGGGGGGGCGGGGGGTGGCAGGCCGTTTCGCCACAGATTTCGGGGGGCCGAATGCACTGGTATTCGGCCTCACCGAGATCTGTGGCGGAATTCTCTGACATCCCTAATTGTGACTTTACAGGATGGCAAACGCTTTTCTTTAGCATCCAACAAAACAAGCCAACTATATACATAATGCTGCCATCTGCATCACTTTGAGAATTTTAATGCACAAAATGGGTTGAGACTAGAAATAGTTTCTGCTAGCAAAGTAATGGATATGCTAATCAAGTGCTTTTGCATAATATGTAAAAAAAAGCCCTATGTCAACTTTCTTAAAATATAATAAAGAGACCAGGGCTTGGATCCAGTGTTTCTGTGAGCCATGTTCCGCTTATGGGATACTCCTGCTGAAGGAGGTTGTGGGGGAGGTGATTTTCTATGATTCTTCCAGCAGTCTCCAATGCCCCCTGTAAAGCTGTCCAGGAGGGGTAGCAGACCCTCTGGAACACTGTGAGAGGTGGCATTGGGAGGGCTTCAGGGGATCTGGATCTTAATCCTTTCTGCGAACAGAAGGGGCCCTTCTGTTTGTGGAAGGGATACTCTGGATCCAACCAGTTATCTCCGTGATTTTATCTGAGCCAAGTGAACCCCTGCAATGAAAGTTGTTTCCTGTTCCACACAGTCAGTACAAAATAGCAGACGTATAAGGTTCTTGTTAAAGGGCAATACGCAACCCAACTCCTGCTATCTGTATTGGGGGATTGATAATGGGCTAGTTCATACATGCATTTTGCAGGGTGATGACTCGCGTGTTTGAATATGCCATCACAGGAGAACTTCCATATTATCTTAAGTGCAATGCATTTCAGTGGAGTGAGTACATTTATCAAGTGATGAATATGCATGTGTGAACCAGGCCCAAGAGCACCCTCTTTATTAGTAGTATTTATTATTTATCTATTGCATTTATATCCCGCCATTTTTCCTCTTGCAAGGAACCCAAGGCGGCTTACATTCTCCTCCTCCTCCTCTCCATTTTATCCTCACAACAACAACCCCGTGAGGTAGGTTGGGCTGAGAGTCTGTGACGGGCCCAAAGTCACCCCGTGAGCTTCCATGGCCGAGTGGGGACTAGAACCCGGATCTCCCAGCTCCCAGTCCAACACTCTAGCCACTACACCACATTGGCTCTCTTTACTACACCATCTGTGTGCCTTCCCTTGAGCATATAACAGAGAGGTGTTTTCATGGCTTCTACACTTTTATGGAGCTCGTTTGAAAGCGCTGTATCCACACACAGTCCAATCCTATGTCTACTCAAAGGTAAGCCCCATTGAGTTAAATGGGACTTACTCCATGATTAATTTATATAGGACTGCAGCCTTACTCTCTCTGTTAGGGCTGGCTTTCAGTTAACCTCATTTGTGCCAATTGTTATGCCAATGTGTACGTCAACATATGAAAATGTTTTATATTTGAATTTTATTTTACAAGCATTGTTAGTTACTCTGCCTCTGCCTTTGGAGCTAGTCAGGTGTGCAAACAGGGGTTTGGGAACTAGACTTAGTCAGAGAAGACCCATTGAAATTAAAGGGACTTCAGTTAATCATGACTAACTCAAGTTCCATTCATTTCAATCTGTATCCAACCCTATACAACTAGTTAAGCTATATAAGATGGGAAGCATTTTATAGCACTTCACATGTTAAAAGTGCTAGCCTATATTAAAGATGAAGCCAGCACAAGGAAATGCATGAATTCATCATGTATTTGGGGAGTTCAGAACAATACATCTTTGCCTGAGGATAAATGGGGGAAAATAAAATAAAACTCCATTGCTGTTTCTTAGGCCAGCTGTCACAATGTTGAGGAATAAATATAATTCACCTCATAGGTGGTATAATCACAATAGCTCATTCTTTGCTCTTGAGGATAGTTCAGGAGTGAGAGTAAAGCTGAAAAAGATTTCATAGTGTGATAGTGCCTCTTAACATCTCCTTTCTCTGGCTACAATCTCTGGACTAGAGTCAGTTTGATGTAGTGCAGTGCAGTCCATCCATTTTCCCCCCCTGAGAAACAGTGTTACTGTGTGAGGTGGGGGAATCTGCAGCATCCAATCATAGAAACATAATGAGAGTCACAACATGTAGTTGTTGAAAACCACCGCTTGCTTTTGTGATGGTCTCATTAATTAAAAAAAGGAAATATACAGGCCTCCTCTTAGCTCTCTGTTTTTGAACCATAGGCTGGCAGGAATCAAAATACCTCCCAATAAAAGCGGAAAACTTCCAGCTGGTAGCTTAGAAGGAATTTGTCCAACAATTTGAAGCATAGAAAGTTGTGCTTTAAGATTACTACAGATTATGTTTTAAGTGTGTGTATATGTGTGTGCATGTGTGTGTGTGTTTAAGGAAGAATTTTAAAACTTAGATAATGGAATCAGTCAGGAAAATGTAGGCGTGAAAAAAATGAGCTAGTGTGGGATTAGAATTTGAAAAAGATGGCTTTTTTTTAAGTAACAAGACTCTCTCTTGCTTATTTTCTGTTGCATTTAACACATTCTTGTTCTCTACAAGGAAAGACAATATCTTAATCAGTATACATTTCTCAGCTACTCCTACCACTGACTCATGTACATCCAGGCACCGCTTGTATTGCAAATGCCAATGACAATTTATGATGAGATGAACATTATCTTTTCTCAGCTGTCAGTTGATTCCCGGGTAGAGATGACAAAAAAGGCTATTAAGTCAGTGAAACACATTTCTGAAAAAGCTGGAAAAAAGACTTCTGAGGAGGACAACACAGAAGGCGTGGTTAACAGGCAAATCACATACAAAGGTGCTCTGAATCATCTGCAGCAGTCTCTTGCGCATCTGGAAACACTTAACCATAGCTTTATTTCTTACCTGAAAAACAGTGACCAGGTAAATTAAAAATATATAGCCTAACCAAATGAAGATTGTGCATAATAACTCTGCAGGAGTGTCTGTGTACATTTTATACTGGTTAAATTTTTAAAAATGGAAATGAAAAACATTTATTAAATGCTTCATTTCCCCCACTGTCCCCAATAACTCTGTATTGCTCATTTTGTCTTACTGGACTTGATGCTGATCAAATTAGGATTTATTTCTTTTTTAAAAAAAATATGTAAAAATACAATGCAAGGGCTCAGGTGCTATTTTCATGCTGAAATAATTTTGTAGGAGAATCTTCGCTTTCCGTCTGTCTTGAAAATGTATATTTATATATGTGAGATACATATGGTAGGATATTGTTGGGATGATTCACTTGAACTGTAGGCTTTCTTCATGAATGTTTCTCAAAAAAGTCAGCCGGAAAGCCCCTGAAGTTTGACAGAATGTTTTCCTGGTTGGAGTTGCTTGACTATCTTCTGATCAAGTATTATACTTAATCTAACACAGTCTAATTCAGGGGATGTAGAGTTCGGTGGCCTGGATCCAGAAAAATTCCATGGATTGAAGGACTCCCGTCAGTGGGAAGCTTTTGGTCCGGCAGGGCTTTTCCATTGACTGAATGGGGAAGGAGGCAATATTCACTGATTCTCTTCTCCTGCTACAGTCTGCTATGTCCCTTGAAAATCGGCTCCAAAGGGTTGAGGGCCTCTCTAGGAAAGTGGAGGAAGTGTCATTGGGGACAGCAGAGGGAGGGAAGAATTGGCAACAGTTGCCTCCCCCGCTTCCTTTCTGCCAGAAGGAACGTTCTAAGCCAAACTCCACTCAGGGACACTCCTGCTGGTAGAATAGAAACTCTGGACCCAATCCAATGTTTACAGTGTATTATTGCTTAGGAAATCAATGCTTTTTAAACTTTTAATATATAGTCACCATGCAATACAATCCTATGCAATACAATCCTATGCAATACATGCACCTCAGCAAATCAAATTCTGTTTCAGGGTGTCAGGTTTATGGTAAAAGCTGCAGAAACCTTTTTTTTTTTTTTAAGTATACAGAAATATGGAAGCATGAATATTCCTAAAACAACATGATGGGTTTCGAGTCCTATATAATTAGTTCTTAAAATTGCTTTGTGCAGTGGTGGAAATAATAGCTTCTATTGTAATTTATTGGTCTGCAGCTTGAGAGTTTTCAGGAAGGCCCTTTCTTGTGTCTTCCTCAGTTAGCAGCAGAATCTGAGGTTTCAGTGAATGTTGACCTATTAAATATAAAACCTGTGAAGGAAAAGTGGTTTGTCCCATATGTATTTAAAATACCACTCATTACAGAATATACTACAGGAATATGGGCATCAGTATGATTTATCCCGGTCAGAAAAAGAAAAAATCAATGAGCAAGCTGTAACTATGTGTATAGATGGTCAACCCCTGGATATGATACAGAAGTTGTTGAATGTTGCTGTTGGAGATCTGGGACTCTCACCTAGAGATATAGTAGAGACAGCTGTAAACAAAGTGGTAGGTGCTTTAAGGTAAGCTAAATTATACATATTTAAACTTTAAAGAGGATATTGTTAAATGTAAGGCTGCAAGCCTATATGCACTGTCGTTGGGAGTAAGTCCTATTGTCGCACTGAACACGACAGCCCACCATGGGTTGTTTAACCCACCGTGAAGCTGCGGGGCTTGTGCAGCCCCCGTTTTATATATGCAAACCCTGCTCCAATATTGTCGTGTCCCATGAGCCCAGTGAGCGTGGGCTATGCAATAGTTGTTTAACCCTTACATAACCCACACTCGCTAGGTTTTCACGACATGACAAGCCCCAAGCAGGGGTTGGATATGCAACCTGGCACCCGTGGGTGCTATGGCTCGTTGTGAGTTAAATCATTGCCACGAGCTAGGGGGGGTGTCATTCGAACCCGGTTAATGGGACTTATTTTTGAGTAAGATTGCACTGTAAATGCCTAGGCTTGCATTTTAAGCAAGAGAGACAGCATGGTGTAGTGGTGAGAGTGTTTGACTGAGAGCCAGGTTCTAGTCCCCACTCAGCCATGGAAGCTCACTGGGTGACTTTGGGTCAGTCACAGACTCTCAGCCCAGCCTACCTCACAGGGTTGTTGTTCTGAGGATAAAATGGAGAGGAGGAGGATGTATGCTGCCTTGGGTTTCTTGGAGGAAAAATGCGGGATATAAATACAATAAATAAATAAGACGCACCTAGTCAACACTCCTTTACTGAAAAGTGTTGAAATATATTAGCTGGCTATTTATTCTGTTTAGAAACTTTAAGCCCTCCCTTCTTTATGTATTGAAATACTTTTATACTGACTTTTGGTCAACATTAAAAAAAAATACTTCTAAACAACAATCCTAAAAAGCACAGCAACAGAAACAAATCCAGCGGGGGTGGAGGGTGGGGAATCCAGAAAGTGAGACCAGCTATCAGCTCCTCATTAACAATCACTAAATGCTGAGCAAAACAAACAAGTTTTCACTGTCTTCCTAAAAGCAAGCAATGAAGGGCCAACTCTAATCTCCTAGTGGATTGCACAATTGGGGTGCTGCCACAGAAAAGGTCCTGTCCCGTCTTCCCACCAACCCGACCTCATTTGGCAGTGGGAGCAATATGATCTAGCTGCTGCTGCTTTGCCATGAACTCCAGTTCACCTCCCTGTCTTCAGCTTCTGATGATTTTGCAGCTATTTAAACAAATGTTAAGATGCAAAATGGCTTAAAACTCTAGATGCTCACACACGCACTCCTTTTTGTGAGTGGATGTACGCTCCGTTTATTTAAAATAATCATCAACAAGCCTTACTCTTGTTGTCTAACGGAATTTTTCTACATCACACAAGTATCTAGCAAAGCATGAGTGTCTGCAGGAAGGGGCAAGGAGCTCCAGATTCCCAGCTTTCATTTTTTTTAAAAAATGAAATACAAGTCTCTAGTCCTTGTGGAACTTCAGATATGAGGCAACGTGTACAGCCACTATTCCGCCCATTTGTTTTGTAAGCAAAAATGGTCTGTTCCTGCATTTCAGGGATTTTAGCCAATGAATGAAGTCATAGCAACATTCGACACATACAGTGTTTGAAGAAAAAACTTTTTGGTTCATCATGAAGCCTTTGGGAGGGGGGGTTCCCTGGTGGACGCGATTGCTGCCTCAAAAAATCAATTAAGAAATCCAAGACTTTCATGTAGCTGTGATTCTATGATAAGGACAGCGATGCCATAAAATATCCCATATGACATTCTTAAGGCTTCTCTTCTGTTTGTCCATCTTTTTTCTCTCTCTCTCTCTTGCTCTTTTTTTTAATGTACTCTTTACTCCAAATAAAGTTTAGCTGGAGTTAATGGCGTCTCTTGTATTGTGCTTGGCTAGAATACTCTTCTGCACTAGTGCTGTCAGATCCCCAGGATTTTGTGCCACTCTGTGTAGGCTTCTAAATATGACTCTAAGCAACAAAGCATGTGCATGCGCACAAGGAAAATGCACAGGTGTGTTGTAGCCACTCACGCTTGTGTGCGAATTACAATCACACACCACTGTGCAGCTTTGCCTCCCTGTCCTGGAAAAATCCCTGCAGACGCCCATGCAGGAGTTGCAAGTTACATACTGTAGGGAGGAGAAGAGGCAGGTGGTGGTGGAGGCTCCAGCAGAGCATGTTTCCATGTCAGAGACGGGGAAATGACAGGTTTATATGACTTTCACTGGGGAGAGAAGCAGGTAGCCCCAGTCCCATTCTTGGCACAGAAACCTGCTCCGCTGGGTCCTCTGGACCTCCCACTGCCATGTTCTCTGCTCCTGCCACTTGGTGTCAAAGTAAATTCTCTGGAGTGAGGCAGGGGAAGGGGAGGAAGTGGAGATGGCGGTGGGTGCTCAAGCACCAGTGAGCCTTTTGCGAGACCTCAAATCGAGCACTGAGCAAGACTTGGACTTCTGTGAATGCCTGAACCAGAAGCTCGTAAAAGCTCTACCATTTCAGGTAGAAAGTTGGGATGCTCATGCATCCTTAGTCAATTCAAACTGGATGCTTCTGAACAAATTTCAGTAAATGTGGGGTAGGAGTTTAGTTTACTTTGGGTCTGTCATTCTCCAAAAGTGAAGGTGTTGGCTTCTTACTGCTGATGAATATGACAGCTCTGACTGCAGGCAAGTACTGTAAAGTCCAGGATACGAATTATCTCAGTTTTCCCCCTTTGAGGATAATTGGGGGGTGGGGCTTACATTTTTGCTTCATACGTCCCTTTTCTACTTATTGTGGCAGTGATAAAAGGCAACGTTTCAGTAGAAAAGTGTGTGATTTGTAATGATTTACTGCTTGATAAATAGCATAAAATGATACACTCTAAGCTTTAAGCATTCTGCAACTTTTTTTTCCTATAGTGATATTTCTTCAAGTTTCTTTTTGCTCTTTTCCCATGTCAGTGAAGATGGAGTGCAATATTCTTTCAAAACAGACCCTTTCCAGATATTAGAAGGTATTGTCTCTGCTGTCCATACAAGCACTGAGAATGGGTAAGAGCTTTTGGAATATATCACAAACATGATTGCAGTTGCTAACCCTTTATAAGATGTATTTGTTCAAGATATTACAGTGAAGAAGGTGTTGTAGTGCAGGTGCTCTGTTTCACAGGTATTTGTGCAGTCCCCATTTATCTGGTCACATGCGCCAGATAAATTTATGTTTGCATAAATAATGCCTTCTTGAGGAAGGGGCATGTTCCCCCTTGCTTGAAAGAGACCGTAATAAGACCATTGTTAAAGAAACTTCCTTCGACCCCGACAGATTTGGGAAGTTATAGGCCAGGCTCAGCTGTTCCATTCTCGGCCAAAGTGATTGAGAAGGTGGTGGCCTCGCAATATCATCAATAGGATGATATTGATTATATGGACCCGTTTCAATTAGGCTTTTGGTAGGGATATGGGACTGAGATGCTTCGGTCATCTTTGTGGAAGACCTATACCTGGAACTGGAGGGGTGGAGGTGTATGGTCCTACTAGTTCCTCTGAATGTCTCAGTGGCTTTCAATACCATCAACCATGGTATCCTTCTGGACCCTACCTGGCAGGGGTAGGTCTTGAGGACAGTGTACTGCAGTGGTTCCAGTCCTTCCTGTCAATCATGTCCAGAAGATGGTGTTGGGGGACTACTATTTGGCACCACAGCTGTTGGTGTATGGTGCCCCCACACAGTTCTGTTCTGTCCCCTCTGATATTTAACATCTGTATGAAACTGCTGAGAGAAGACATCCAGATCTTTGGAGTGAAATTACATCAATAGACTGATGACCCTCTGCTCTATTGCCCTTTGTTCTCTGATTCCAAGGAAGCTGTCAACACCTCTGAATGTTGCTTAAGTTCAATAATGGGCTGGATGAGGGTAGACAAGCTGAGATGAAATCCAAAAAAGGCAAGATATGCTGTTGATCAGTAGAGCACCTGGCTTGGGGGTTAGGATTCAACCTGTTCTGGTTGGGGTTGCGCTCCCCCTGAAAGATTGGGTTCATAAGCTAGGGAGTGCTCCTGGGTCCTCCACTGTCCTTGGATTTACAGGTGGCAGTGGTGATGGGGAGTGTATTTGCACACCTGCAACTAGTGTGCCACCTGCAAACATTCCTGAGGCAGTCCAATCTCGCAAAAGTGACCCATGCTTTGGTTAAATCACAGTTGAGATTATTGCAATGCACTCTACTCGGGGCTACCCTAGGAAAAGTGTCCAGAAATTTCAGTTTGTGCCAAATGCGGCAGCTAGGCTGCTAACTGGTGCACGGTATCATGATCACATCACCCCACTACTGCAAGATCTGCCCTGGTTGTCAGTTGTTGTTTCCCAGACTCAATTCAAGGTCTTGAATTTAATCTTTAAAGATCTGAACGGCTTATGGCCCAGCTATCTGAGGGATCTCCTATCTCGGTCAGTATGAACCTGGTCAGTTGTTAAGATCAGCAGGAGAGGGCTTTCTCCCAAAGTTGCTCCCAAAGTCTGGAACACATTTCCTTTGGAGTTGTGATGGGTCCCCACTCTCTCTGCATTCAGGAAGGGGGTCAAGGCATGGGTTTTTAATGTGGCTTTTACAATTATTGTTATGGTATTTAAAGTTGTTTTTAATGTTTTGCTATGCTTTTATTTGGTTATGTTTTTATTTTCTGAAGTTTTTGTAAACTGCCTTGGTTGGCTGGAGAAAGGCAGTATAGAAATAAATAATATATCACGTGTGTGTGTATGTGTGTGTATTATATTCATACACGCACATACAAAACATATATACACACATATAACCTCTGTCTGCAATTTGGTTCCCGCTGTTACTTTCCCCCAAGTGTTGCACCAACACTTATATCACAGCAGGCATTTGACACCTTTCAGTTGTCTCCGCTAATGGTTACATGTGGGGAGGAAAACCCAACAACAGCACTATGCCAAATGGGTGAGTTCCTATTAAATGGCCTCAGTTCACTTGGGAAAAAATCCAGCTGGAATTGTAGTTTTTAGATATACTTTGAAATATCAATATGGCCATGGACAAGGCTCAAAATCTGCATTTCATGAAGTATTATTTACATCTGCATCCTAAGGTTATTGTAGGAACTAAATATAAATTGTTTCCTTCAGGAAGTTGCTGTCATCTGAAAAATGAGCTCGCCTCACTTTTGAAGCCAGGATTTCCACAGTTTCCTTTTTAATTTATCAACTTTTAATTTACATTTCGAACGCCGCTCACTCCAAAACCTCATTTCTAATTTTAGCACCATCTCTGGGAGATGGAATGTAAAAAGAATAACAGAGGCTAAATAAATTTTGAAGTTTTCACAAAATGATAACTTAAACTATCAGCTTATATTATTTCAGCACTTCCAGACAGGTTGAATTGGTGTTTTCTGACTGATATTACTTTCTCATCTGTCTTTTTAGGATGAATGTAGCAACATTAGTTACAATATAAATCACATTCTACCTGGAGCTTCTTTTTCTTTTGAAAAACTCAGTGTCATTTTGAAATATTGCCAATGAATAAGTGAATGTTATTTACACATTCATGTATAGTCATTTGGAGCTAGTAGAAGGACAGAAGGGCTTTTTTTTTTGTCTAAAATGCTGAGGCTCTTCTTGTGTATTGCAAGCACATTGAGATGGTTCCAGTGTGTGTTTTCATCAAACAGTAGATTTATACACCATTTAACATATATGGTATGCTAGATCAGGGTGGGTAGAAAGTAGATCTCCAGAGGTTTTTGGATTTCAACTCCCAGCATTCCTGACCATTGGACATGCTGGCAGGGGCTTCTGGGAGCTGAGGTCCCAAATATATTGAGATCTACCTTCTGCCCACCTCTGTGCTGGAGTAAGGAGCAGTGACTGCTCCTGCTGCAGCTGACGCGTTTGATGGAAACAAGGCATGCAGATTGCTTCTTCCTTAATCAGCTATGGAGACTAGCAATTATTTCTAAGTGACTAGCAAACTGTTGTCTTCCTCACTCATTTCCTCATGTGCTTTTAAAATTAGCAGCAAGCGTTTTTTTTTTCTCTTCAGACCTTGCTATGCTTTTCTTTGTATATGCTGTCCTCCCCAACTGCCAATAAAATTCTGTAATGTATCTGTTTCAGCAAAGTTTATGATAGAGCAGACCAGACTAATGTGAGTTGACCTGGTGATGAAGGAGAGAAAAAGTTATGCTCTCTGAGGAGATAGGAAAGGTCAAGCTAGAGAGAGTTCAACATCCAAAAAGAGATAGAAGTGGGGAAAAAGAGACACTGCTACTGAGGTATTTGGAGGAGGGTAGAAGATGTTAAAAAGAGGCAGCTTCTCTTGCCATACAGGCAAAGATTTGTAGCTGAGGATGGAGGAGATGACATTAATTTATTATGGCTTGGATCCAGACTTGGGCAATTTGAAGACAACTTGCACAATGGGCTTTCCCTCACACTCTGGCATACTGCAGGTCCCTTTGCTGCCCCTAAAACTGATCCTGAGGTTAGGGACTCCTTCTGGATTGATGTGGGCTGGACCATAGGAGCCTGCCGTGCGAGGGGGAAATCAGTAGAAACCAGGCAGAAGCACTTTATGCAAAGGGAGGAGTGGGTTTTCAGGATCTCATGGTGCTGCAGTGGAGGGGAAGAGAAGTAGAGTAGGTGGGAAAGACCCACTGCGTGAGCAGCCTTCCACTCAAAAGCCTGTATTTTTATCCAACTTTCCAGACAGCTGTTGTCTCCCAAAGTAGGGATGTCACGGAAGTCCGGGAAGGGAGTAGAGTCCGGTGGACATCCTCTCGCTTGGCCCCCCAGACACCAGTCCACAGAACCCCGTACTCACCCAACTCGGAACACGTGAGCTGCCATTTTGCGGAAAAGCTTTTTACGTAAGTGGGCATTTTGCACAAAATGGCGGCCATAAATAGCACCATTTCTGCAAATTCTGCCTGCAATTTTGTGTAAATGGTGCTATTTACAAGTGCCATTTTGCACAAAATGACCATTTTCATAAAAAGCTTATGCGGTTTTCCGCAAAATGGCGGCTCAGGGGTAAGCGGGATGCCACTCGCTGGGCACCCGCAGACCATCCAGCAGCTCACGTCGAGCAGGGTCAAGTAGCTGGTGCAGATCGAGCAAGTGGCACGCGAGGCAATGGCAGGTGAGTTTGACCATCCCTATCCCAAAGTGGTTCACAGATTTTAAAAAATCAATATAGTGCTAAATGCAAATGAGATACAGGCTTACAAATGAGATACAGGCTTACAAAAGAGAGAGAGAGTGGAGGGAAGTTTCTCCCAAGCTTCACCCCACCCCACACTTTTGCAAAAGATGAATAGCCATGCAAAAGAGAGGGGCATTTTCAGGCCAGCCTGACCTGGAAGTGGAATGCTAGAATTGTTGGGCCCGCCTTAGTGTGACCCAGGACAGCTGTATTCTTAGGCTAGAACCCTGACCTCCCCATGGTAACAACCGTAGGTTTGCAGCAGCATAATTTGAGGCAGGTCTTAGTAAGACATCTTGTGACATGGTCTCAAAACAAGAATGTAAAAGATACCCCCCCCCCCCCAATAATGAAATGGTGTGTCTGGGAAGACATCAAGTCTGTCCTTAGGCAGGAAGCTGCTCAGACTGAGTGAGCAGGTGGTCACCAGTTGGTAACAGGCAGAGTGAGTGGGTGGCTGTTTTCTGTGTCTCTTCCTCCATCCTCTTTTCCCAGCCATTCCATTTCTCCTCCCATGTGCTTTCACCCCCCCCCCCCTCAAACTAGTCAGTCAATCAGCAGTCTGTGGGCACTGAGCATACTCAGTCTTCATTATGCTTTTGGGGTGGAGGGAGTTTCCCTTCCCCTTAGGTTTTCTCCACCTAAAAAATGTACAAACAATGTGCAAGTCTGCTGATCACTCCCTCTTGTGCTTGGCTGTTGTCATTTTGGCTACGTAAGTGACAACATTCAGAGAACTAGGATGAGGAAATGCTTTCCCTCCTTCAGTTGTATAATCAGAATACCACTTCCTCTACCCATTAGTATTTAATTTTGCTGACGCTTAATAAGCATAGATTTGTGCAAAATGTGATAAGTTACCATAAAATTCCCTGCTTGTTACTAAAATTTCCTACTTGTTACTACAAACAAAAAAGATGTTCAGTGCTAATTAGTTGCAGATGGCAATTTCTCTTAGATTTCACCTGTTCTAGGGAAGTAGAGAACTGCATCAGAGAGAACCTTTTGCATCAGTTGTCTATTCTCATGCAAATAAGAAAGAAGTCAAAATCATTTGCTACCACAGAGGAATTTGTGTAAGAGCTGCCAAAGCTAACACAGAAGCAGGAATGCTTTTATGCAAATGCCTTTGGTAGTGATGAACCAAGATAAACGTTGAAACTGTTAAAAAGGGATTCATTTTTTTCTAAATATTTTGCTCCTGAGGCTTCAGTTGATTTCTAGGGAAGGAAATATTCTGTCATTGATGTCCTGATCTCTCTCAAGTTCTGGGTTTTTTCTTCATCTATTGATCTGGTAACGTGTGTGTGTGTGTGTGTGTGTGTGTGGTATTACACCCCATTTAACAAGAATTTGAAATTAAACATTAGCATCTTTGCTTACTGATCAGAGTATTTTAGATAAAATTTTTGAATGTTTGATCTTTGGGTGTTGATTTGATGCAAGTGATTTAAAAAACAACAACGGAAGTACTTTTAAAAAAAATTTGGAGAGCTGATGTAGTTCTGGAAAATGGGGTTGCAGTCTCTTTGTAGAAGCGTCCATAGATATGACTCATGTATCTTTGTTCAGTACCTGTGCACAAAAGCAAATTACTGTGAAACACATGAATGCCATGTGTACAAGTGTAGTCACTGAGGTTCATTTGAAGAGGTGAGTGTGAGGAATTAAGGTATTAGGACAGGATCCAGAGCAGTACTTTGGGCACACTCAGTGGGATTTTTTATTCTCTTTGTGTAGGGACAGGGCAGCAGATCTTTGTTAAGATCCTGGATCAAAAGTGGGTTTGGGGGGAATGTTAAAAGCCCCTCCCCAAATCTCCCTTAACTTCAGCTGTTGCTGTTGATAATTTTGAGTATTAAGACTCCCTTTATAGAGAGCTCCACTGGGATCCCTAAATACCCGTGGGGCATCCACAGTTACTGAAAGGAGAACCCTCTTACCTATTGGTCACATATTGCCAACGTGATAGCATAAGCCTAAAGAACAGATTATGATGAAAAAGTACTATTGGTTCATTAAAGTCAATCCAGGTTTACAGGCTTTTAAAAGAGTGAAGAAAATAAAAATGCAAGAGGGAGAGTTCTCTAGCTTAATAGTAATAGGATCCCTAGTGTAGCCATCCTTAACTGACCAAAAAAAAAAAAGGTTGCTGGCAAACTTCACAAACAAAGGAGAAAGGTGAGCAATCTCTACTTCCCCCCCCCCCATAGTTCCCTGGGGCAGTCTTGTTCTCACAGGAACAAAATAATTTTACTCTATGTAAGCCCATATTATGAGATCTCCCTCCAAGGGGAGAACCAACTAACTGATCAATTCCCACCACTTTTATAGCAAAGCCAGTTTTCCTAGAAAGCGGTGAGAAAATCTGAAGAGATAATAGAATAACTTTGTTGTGAAGTGTTGAAGCATCATCCTTGTGGTTACAGGAAGGCAGATACTGCACATTTTCCTCACTACTATGAAAGTACTTAACAGCACTTGTTCGACCCACAATAGGACAGAGGAAGGATCTGACAAAAGTCTGCCAGGTGACAGAATCCAAATTCACACAGGGGAGGCACATGTCTAGAGAGCGCAAGAAGCTGCCTTGGACCAGGTCAGACTGTCCATCTTGCTCAGTATTGTCTACTCCGACTGACAGCAGTGACTTCTCTAGGGATGTCAGAGAAATCCATTTGGGGGGTGAAGTTCAACAGATTTTTCTCAGCTCGGCCCCCACGGACTTTGTTTCGGTTCCTGCTGCAACGCCTGACTCGATCTACAGCGAAGCAGCCCAGTTTGTAGATTTTTGGGGAACTTGGCACATCGATTTTTGGAAGTTTCTGCCGTTTGTGTAAATTTCTGAGCAATTTGCACAAATTACAGCCATAATTTACACAGATTGCTCAGAAATTTACACCAGTGGCAGAACCTCCCCCCCCCCCAAGTGCTAAAACATCCCCCGAGTTCGGGGAACAGCCTGCAGCTTGGCTCGTAGATGCAAAATGAGTCATGCACAAAGCGGAACTCCATCGAGCCAAAAACAACCCAGAATTCCCGGCAACAAACATCCCTAGACTCCTCAAAATCTCAGGCGAAGTTCTCTCATATTGCTGCTATATCTACTTGAAACTTTCTAAACTGGCAATGCCAGGGGTTGAATCTGGGACCTTCAGTATAAAAACTGCAAAAACTGCACACACAAGTCTGAATGAGTAGCTGTTTTGAAATGAAGCTTTCAGTTTCCAAAATGCAGTATTTGGGCTAAAAATGTTGGAGATGCATGTTAGGCTTTCCATAACCTAACCCCCATACCATATCACAAATTGCTTTGGAAAATATCCTTGCTCTCCAAAGAAGTTTTGCAATGTGAGCAACCCAAAAACCCCTTTGGTGCCCAGTATTGCTTGTATAGGTTTTTTGGAACCCAGCCTCAATGTCTTATACATTTACTGTATTAAATGCTAAGCTTTTAGACTGCATAAACAGGAATTATAGTGCAGTCAGCGTACTTTTCCGTGGTTTTTTTTTTTAAACCCTACCCCCCAAAAAAACCCCCACCCCATATCACACAGATGGGTTACAGATCTGTTTCTGTATCCAGGGGGCATGTCTTTTTGTGGAGCCATTTGAACATTAAAAACAAAATTTTTATTTATTTATTTATTACATTTGTATATCGCCCAATAGCTGAAGCTGTCTGGGCAGTTCACAGCGATTAAAGTTATAGAAGATATAGATGTCAAAGATGGAGCTTTGAATATATCTGGATTAGCATTTTTAAACAGCTGTGGATGATCTTTTTAGATGTTCAGTGTGTCAGAAACATTTTCTGCTCTCTATACCTATTTCTAAGATTAACATTTGAACATAGTCATGTAGCAAGGAATTATTAACTGACCTTAAAAAAAAAAATTGCCTCCATATTAATACGTTTTGCCACCCTGATGCTGTCTACATGCTTTTGTTTTTAATGAGAAGTTACATTCATAGGCTGCTGAAGGGTTGAGAACAGCAACATAAGAAAGTTTAATTCGTATGAGTGCAAAAACTACTAGGTGCTTACATGCAGAGCACATTAAAGACTGTGATGAAATAATCGGGAGAGAGGTGTTAAGGATGGGATTAAAAAAAACATTTTTAACCGATGTGGCTGTTGATTTGATTGCAGTGAGAACCTAGTGTCTTCGGATGACCTCTTGGCTTGGCTTAGACCTTTCTGTGGAGATGATTCTTTGCCAGTGAAGCCTCGCATTACAGTGCTGCAGATTTTGGAGCAAGCTTTCCACCTCAGCGACGAGGACAGCAAGCTGCTTGTGCTCTTCAGAACTCAAGCTGTTCTCAAAGCCTGTTGGCCGCAGACTCAGGTAGGCAATATTGTGTGATGGTGCGTCCCATTTTAAGATGGTTAACTGGATTGTCTTTAAAGGGCAAACAATTTGCCTTCTATTTTTTTTTTAATTGAATTTATTAATCGCCTATCTGGCCAGTCACCCATACTAAAAATGGTAGTTGCTCAGACCTTCATTGAACTGTTTGAGAATGCTGAAGATATGAAGATTCTTTTTTCTTAAGGATTTCTCATCAAATACGTTTGCTACTGACTTTTTTGTGTTGATTTTTTCCCCTCTTTATCATTTTCTAATGAATTCATATCCTGGCTTCATACAATAAAAATACATTAAAATAATAGTTTATGAAATATAAAATAAAACTATACATGAAAAATGTGGAGCTGGGGCATGTTGCACAGAAAAATCTGCATGTGGTACAGATTATTGGTGCTGGATTCAGGATGCCCAGAAAGTAGAAAGAGTTCAGAAGAATGGTCCAGGTTGAGAGAGACTGAGGTAGAGCTTCTCCTTTTCCTGAGTTTTTGTAATGTTCAAAGCTACCTTCAGTGACCATTTTACTATGGCAGCATTCCCCAACATGTGCCCTCCAGATGTGTTGGACTACAATTCCCTTCATCCCTGATAATTGGCTATGCTGTCTGGGGTTCATGGGAGTTGCAGTCTAAAACATCTGGAGGGCACCATGTTGGGGAAAGTTGTACTGTAGGGTAGGGGTAGGGGGCTGGAAGTATTCAGGACTAATGCTTGTATTTTATATTCTAGTACTTATTCCTCCCCACCACACCCCAGCACAACCCACTGTTCAATTCTGTTTTGATCCTGATACAGCAAGGATAGACAATAGGCACCAATGCGTCCCAGGACACCTTTCTTGGTGTCCACCAAGGTGCCTTCCCACTTTAAAAAAGATATTAACACACTGTCTTACAAGCAGCTAGGATTGATACAAAATAGGTTTCTGTTAGTGCTGAAAACTGTGAGTTCAAAGAAGTTGTTTAGTGTGTTGGGGGTCAGACTCCACCTCTGCCTTGTACTGAAGTCTTTGGGGCAGGCTACTTGTCCTTTGCCACACATGGCAGCCATTTTGTGGTGGTACCCAGGACAGATTCTCAAATTGCCAAATGTGTCCACAGCCCAAAAAGGCTGCCACCTTCTGTGATACAGGGATTATGGGGTGGGTTTTGCAGGTCCTCCTTTGATGTTCTTCAACACATTACACTGCTTGTCAGTCAAACTGATATGAAGAACTCTTCTGAGATATTCAATACATTGCTAAGTCTTATGGTCATAATGAATTATTTCGAGGTTTCGGAGTAAGGTTTTACAGAGATCATTGCTTCAGAAATAAAACCTAGCATGCTTTGTTTGAAACAATGGAAAATTATAAATTAACCCAATGACCAATGCAAAGGCAAACGCGCTATTTTCAGTGAGCCCTCACATGAGAACTACATCAGAGTGAAATAAAAATAATTCTCCTTATACACAAGCCTTCTGAGATCTAATTAAAGACGTCTCTGGACTTTGGAAAAAATGCTGCTATGCCATAATAGTTAAATGGTTTATTATGATTATGATTTCAGCTTTCCAGGTTTCTTGTTACTTGAATAAGAAGGGAAGGTAATTTTTAATTGTAGCTTCACATTGGCCATTAAGCATTTTAAAAGAATATTTTTCTGCTTCTCCCATTTTCACATTCCTTTCTGACAGTATACACCCCCCCACACATCATTTCCTGCCCAGCACCTAAAGTGAGTCCAGATAATGCCAATGATGGATGTGGATTCTTATTGTGTAAAGCTAATTTTAATGATATTGCTATGTTCAATTACCGGAATGTGTGCGAAAGCCACCCTTGGTGTGTCTAAGTAATCCTCTTAGTCAGGCTTTGCATATATCAAAGTGGGACTTAATATTTAATTATGTTTTAGGTGCTATAAGTTAGTGGTCCCACAAATCAATGTACTGCTGGGAAACTGGCCAGCTTGTGCAAAATTAAAAATGTGCTTTATGGAGGCAGCCACCTATCTCACAGTTGGAAGTGTAGCAATTTCCAGTTCTCTAATGATTAGTTAACAAAATTAAAAATTCAGTTGTCCTCATTTTTCAAAGGCTTGAGAGGCCTTAATTCATATTCCAGTGGCATACCTTTGGGAAACTGGGGGGGGGGGGGCTAACGAGTGAGTCAGAAGGTGAGATGTGTTGTTTTTAATCCTCTTGATACATTTTATCTGAGCTCTTCAGGTTCTGCAATTTTCTAGTTAACCAGAGCATTAAAAATGTACCTCAAAGTACTGGCATTCTCCTTAAAACACCCAATTTGTAAGATTAATAAAAAACACATATAGCTGAGCAGTCCCTTACTCTAGTATATCTTGGTCTGGTTTGTTGTTTTCTGCTGTTATCAGAGTATTTGTGCACTTCACTTCTTCACTGATGATTTTAAGCATACCTTTGGGAATAAAGGTAGCATTCCAGGAACAGCAGCTACCACAGAGAAGTGTTGGCTTGACCTATGGGGTACATTTCACACGCATTTTTGGCAGCATTAAAAAAAACAAAAAACTCTCGAGTGATTCTGAGATTATGGTTTCTAAACAGGGCATGTGTTTACCCTGCTTTCACTCTGAATTAACTTCACTTGCCCTCAGTAATGTCATTTTGTAGCCAAAACTGATTTGACTATGTAGTTCTGTGATATCACGCCCTGTGCGTGTGCCCTGATTTATTAGGATTGCCCATGTGACATTCATGAAGAATTCCAACTAATTAGAATTTTAAAATGGCACCAAAGCAGCAGTAGATAGGGAAAACAATGGCAGTGAACAGTAACAGAAAAGGTGAATATTCTCGTAGTTATGGGGGATTGATAAATATTTAGGGGGGTTGATAAATCTGCCCCAGCACTACTTTTGACCCAAAAATCAAAAGAAGGAGAACAATCAGCACAGCCCCAAAGGAGAGTATTGCTATTTTTTTTTAGTGTATAATTGGTGCAAAGATTTTAAAATGTCTATAGAAACTACATTAATCCAAGTAAATATTCAGGGTGGAATTTTTCAATCTTAACTTTTGTCTGTGTGAATGTGTTTTCTTTCACATAGCATCAAATTGCCCCCTGGAGAGAGGTAAACAAAAATGCTTGGGGTGACTATCTTACCAAGTGGAGAGTCAATTTCCTATACAGTTTTATAGCTTTTTATGTCACCTTTTTCTTGCCCCTCATTGATACTGGAGGCTGGCAATGCAGACTGTGCTGTTAGTACTTGCCTTACTGCCTCCACAGTCACTCATGTAGACAGCTATAGGATTACAGCTAGAATATATATTATATTCCATCTGACCAGTATCCTGTATTGCTGTTGCACTCATTCCATTATGCCAGCAGCTAGCACAACAGGGGATAGTGCCTCATAAAGGAGACCGGGACATGAGCAGAAACACTTGTTTATGGATTGGGACAGGTCAGCAGAGCTCCCATCTGTGAGCTCCATGACCTGCCCTGTTCCAGAAATGAGTATTTCCACTTATTTCTGGTTCCCACTGCACTAGCTCTCTGATCTGCCCCAAAAGCTTTGTGTGGCCATGGTCTAATTTATAAAAATACAGTTGTATAATAGTTTTAGCAGTACCTTCTGAATTCTGATTCTTCTGAACCTTGTGGTAATAGTCCAAGCTCGCATGTCCTATAATCCACCTTCAAAGGGATAAATCTCTTGATTATGCCAGATCCCTCAAACTTCAAAGCCAGGCACACAATGTTATGTGGCTGATAGAGCACCTTCCAACCTGCTAAGTCATAAACTGTGCAGTCCTGTTAGGGATGGATGGATCTGTCACTCTTAGTGTCATTGAGACTGTCTGGGGGCAGGGGGGAGGTCAAGTTCATGCCATCCCATTTCTGTGAATGCTCGAGTTTTTTTGCTTTTTTTTTTAACAAACATCCATATGACAAAATGCACATTTTTAAACATACACATTTTGGAATGCATGCACCCATTACTAAAGTGTGTTTGTACACATTTTTCAAATGTGCACATGTTGTTGAACACTTTTTTTGGTGGAATGCACTCCATACTCAGAGATGTACAGCAAGGTGCAAATTGGTAAAGCCATTTTAAAAATCAATATCACAGTACAATTTCAGGGTGGGGGATCGGGGGGGAGAAACAGGCCCAATTCACATAGTTGTTGGAGTAGGAGTGAGCATTCTTGCCACTTGATGGCTCCCACTGCAGCTAGGTGGAGCTAAACAATCTAGGGATGCTCCATCCCTGGGTTGTTTATTGTGACATCCGAACCCGGAATTGTGGGTTGTTGGGGGAGAGACTACCCAGAATTAAGACCCATTGTTTGTTCTTGAGTTCTAACTCTGGGTTGTCTGTCCCCCAGCAACCCACAATTCTGGGTTCGATCATAACAATAAACAAACCAGGGATGGAGAATTCCTGGATTGTTTAGCTCAATGGGCAGGTGGCTGGAAGTCAGCACACTTGCTTGCTCCCACTTGTTCATGACTACCCAGGGTTTAAACAAACTCTGGGAGGCTGTGACATGTGAACCAGGACACAGTCTCCCAATGTCTCTCTCTGGAAATGACCCTGTGGGTAGGAGCAGAACCACTGCAATACGGTGCCCTCAACTTCCAGCCCACTGAGATGGTCCAGAAGGATGCCATGGTCAATGGCATCAAAAGCCATTGAGAGACTGAGCAAGACCAAAAGGGCCACGCTCCTCCTGTCCCTCTGTTGATAAAGGTAATCCATCCGGATGACCAAGCCTCATTCAGTCCCAAATTCAGGCAGGAACCCAGACTGAAATGGGTCTAAGATAATCAGCATCATCCAAAAGCTTCTGCTGTTGCATCGCTACACCTCTCTCGAGAACCTTTGCCAAAAAAGGTCTGTTGGCACACTATCTTAAGGTAAAGTATATATCTAATTTGGGTTGTTTTTGAGAGCCCTTCTACTGTGAATAAATCTAACTGTAGCTTATCTTTACTAGAGCTTCATTGTGACTGATAATGTATTGTAGCAATAAGGGGCTACTCTCAAATGCTTTCTTTGCAATTCTGCTGTATTAATTCAAATTTTCATGGCAGTCAAGAACCTAAGAATATTTGTGAGATACTTACTTTTTTTACATGGTACTGAATGTATTAACATGGATTTTGTTACAATGTGAATAACTCCGCCATTGTTTTGAGGCTTGGTAGACGAGCAAGGGCGGGCAGTTTTATGGGCATTTAACAAATGCACATAGTTTATCTACACTTCCGTGAATTCCACAAAAGGCAAATGCTTGATTTCCACCTGTTGTTTACTGCAGCAATATTACATCTAAGTTCTCATTTCAATCTATTCTTATGAATGCCAGTGCTTCTAATGAAAATATATCTCTTGGAAAAGGTAGGTTTCACAACATGAATTGTTGTGATCTGCCTAGTGAAGAGTGCTACTTGTTTTGTCTTGGCTACTATTGAATCATCTCCTTTATCCTGAGCTGCAGAAGAATTCATGTAGATAACTAAAAATGAAAGATAACTTCAGACTATCAGGAAAGTTAGCTCCTAATTGATTCCTCAGTCACATAATTTCCCTTGTAACCCTATACTTCAAGGAAATTGATCAGCTTTCTACCATGATCCACTGCGATTAGATCCAGAAACAAGCAGTGCTGAATGTACCCTGAGAAGGAAAATGTGCAAATTAAGAATTATATCAATAGTTCATCATTTTTTCCTGTTAAATATGTATTATATAACATTTATTCATGTATAATATTCATTTCAGTATGCTTTATACAGAATATACCCATTGTATTCATATATGCATATATTCATTTATATAAAGTCAATACTCATGAACTATCTGATAAATAAGTGTTGTTGTTATTATTCTAGTTGCAGCTCAGTTCCCATGAGCAAGTTTTTACAATGTATTGTGATGACAAAGTCGCATTAAGATTTCAGATTTTTTTTAAAAGAACTGTTGCCTTGATTTGAATTAATTACCAAGCTTTTCCCATTGGATTGCACTTGTTTTTATGTGAGCTTGTTCTCCTAGGTCCCAGGATATAATTTACATTGACATCTGCTCCTCCACTTACTTTATTTATTTATTTATTACATTGCTATATCACCCAATAGCTGAAGCTCTCTGGGTGGTTCACAGCAATTAAAAGTATAGAATACAACATGATAAAACATAATCTAAAATGTTTAAAGTTTAAAACAACCGTATAAAACAAAAATAAAAAACAGCAGCAATGCAGAGATTTAAGATACAGTAACAGATTTAAAAACAACAGAAACTTGAAAGGACAAAATGCCTGGGAAAATAAAGAAAAGGTCTTCACCTGGTGCTGAAAAGGCTACAGCGTAGGTGCCAGGCATGCCTCTCTGGGGAGGTCATTCCACAAACTTACCTTAATGACCAAGCCCTTTTGCAGTCTCCTTTGATCTATAAACCAAAAGATCTTGTTAGTTTTTCCTGGTAGAATCTTAATATTGGTAGGAAGCTTGGTTTGGGGAAATAGGTTAGCAGGCTATTGAGATTTAACTTCAGAGGGAACAAGTGGTAGCCCACAAGGAATTATGGGCGAAGGGAGTGAAGTGAGGAGGCCAAAGCCTTTTTTAAAAATGGCCTCTTTATTTTCCCACATAGTTAATAGGTATTGGGGATGGGACTGGGTTTACAAGCCACATGCCAAAGGGACATGCTGTCCCTAGCTACAGTTCTACCCTTTCCACAAAATCACTTCAGAATCAAAGCATAGGCACAGCCTCCACCTCAAAAATGGAGTTATTTTTCAAACTTTGTATATTTGGGGTGGGTTCTGTTGTGCTAGAAAGTCTAAGACTATACGTTCTTGTGACTGCGTACCAACAGTTTTTGCCCTAATAAAAGCAGAGTGCTGCAACCTGTGTAAACTATGTTCATTAAGCAATTTCAGCCATTTCTGAATAAAAAGTAGCTGAGTTGGGGAAAATGTCTGCCTAAGATCTTGAAGAGCTGTTGCCACTAAAGGTAGACTAGACTGACCAATAAGCTGATTCAGTATTACATAGCTTCATATGTTTGTTCATAAGGAATTATGCAAATATATGTTTATTTCGTTCTCCTGCTCATAGGGCACAGCAAAGACTGCACTGTTAAGGTCCAGCTCTGGCTCCTTGGTTACTTTTATTTCCAGTACCGTTATAGCTTGGGTCAAATAAAATGAAAAGGCCCATGTTTTGCCTGAAAATGCATAATACAAAGATGGCTAGGTTTTAAGACAGTTTCTTTATGGAACTGTAGCATTCAGGTATCTTTGAACTCACATTGATCTTTCAAACCTTGTTGCAGGTTAGTTTTCCCCATCTTCATGCCTATACCATTTTGTGTCCTGTCCATTGACTCATCACTGCACTGCTTTTTAAAAGAATTGCTTCTGATGTTCTCATAGCCAATTTCAGTGAAGCAGTGTTAAGTTTAGGACTGAAAAACACTTGAATTTGCTTTAAGGCGATTGAATCCCATGGTGTCATTCAGCTAACGCAAAGCATCCACTGTTTGTGGAAACCCCATTTTCATCTTTTCACGAGTGTCAAATCTAATGTGTTTATTCCACTTGTGCAAGTCATTGCACAAGGGCTTTCACAACTCACTATGACTTTATTATGCTAGGTATTACTTGTGCTAGGACAGGAAGGCCTGGCGTGCTATGGTCCATGGGGTCACGAAGAGTCGGACACGACTGAACAACAACAAATTACTTGTGCTACTTTATTCCACTAGCAGTTGTGCAACTTCTAGTGGAACATGCAGCCACAAGCAGAACAACGCCACCCCTTGTACGTTTTCCACTAGCATTACATTAGATACAACCTAGGATTTCAGAAATTTTCCTTTGGAGCAGTGTAACATTTTGGGGGGTTCCATCTAGATAGGCTATAAATACTTTGCTATCAAAGCATAGGATCTTTAAGATTTAATAAAAAAACAGTCTTGTGGCACCTTAAAGACCAACAAATTTATTCTGGCATTAGCTTTCATGGACATTATCCTCTTTGTCAGATGCCTGAAGTATTAATGTCAAATTGGCAGATTTATATACACACACATGCGGGCAGGGAGTGGGTGGGAAATGTAAATAATGTTGTCATGGGGAATTGACAATGTCCACGAAAGCTTCTGCCAGAATAACTTGTTTTTAAAGCGCCATGAGACTCTTTGGTGCTTTTGCTGCAACAGACTAAGATGGCCAGCCTTCTGGAAATTAAGATTTAATGTTACAATAAAATGTTACATGTCATATCTAGTAATCTGCACTGGTAAAGTATCATGTTTTTCATTTGTGTAGGGAATTCAAGGAAGTGGAGGGATCATTTGCACTGTTCCATTAATCTGCTTATTTGGGTTTAATGCTATTTGGGGAATATTAACTCCCACTAATTTAATATTATCTATGTGTTTCCCTGTGTTGAGCACACTTAATTGGATACGAGCCTGAATAAAATACTTCCTAAGAAGACCTTAGACTGCTTCTGTATTTTGCAATGATGGCTTTGCTTTCAGATAAGAATACATCATATTTCTTGCTGAAAAATTATACCATAGTTGGCTTCTTTAATCTAAATCCTACATTTAACATGTTGCTTTCTCCCATTTTTTTTTAGGTAGAGCTAACTGATATTGAAAATGAAGAAAAGAGGTACATTCTCTTCCTGAAACTTTTGGAAACCACTGAAGACAATGACGAATTTCAGCATTTAGTTATGCTTCTGCAAGCTTGGCCACCTATGAAAAGTCCAAATGTGTAAGTATTTGTTCACACGCTAGCAGGAGCTAAAAATGTCCCTGTGTGGTTTTTTTAAGTATGTGTTGTCCTACTTTTCTTTTTGATAGCGCTTTCCTTTTGCTAAGAGTCTAATATCCGTGGATTCACCCCCAACTTTTAAGCTGTAAAAATAGCTATCTTATATGTGTGTCCTTGTGAAACACACAAAACTTTAGAATTATGGATTTTTGATTTTTGATTTTTCGCAAACACTAGAAGCCAGCATATTTTAAGGCAATGACTTGGCAATTATACCCAGTCCAGTTTTGCTTCTTTGTACATTTAATTTTTTACAAGTTCTGGATTTACACAAAACTTTAATAATAGCTGTTTCTATTATCTGGATCCTAAGAATGCTTACTAGAAGGAAGTAAGATTGACTTCAACCTTTATAAAATACTGGTATGTGCTTACATGTGCCTTCTAGACAAAGGCAAATCCAAATTTTATAGAAATAGATCAGGACAAATGTGTTATGTAAAAGCAAGGATTCTCTTCCAGTGTGTTGGTTATTGTTCTTTTTCTTCTTTACAAGTTTCTAAATACATAGTCATAGAGGAATTTAGTTATATACTGTATTTAACATATATATTGTGCTCAAACCGGATCAGGAAACAAACACGTACAATAGTCGTAATTGTAATAGATTGCAATACAGCGTTAACGCCGTCACAGTTCGTTTAAAATGTGTCAGAACTGGAATAAGTACAGACATACCAGTAGGTCAGTTAACAATATTCAGTTCCTATAATAGCATGTACTTGCATTAAACAATTCAATAAATGGTTTGTGCTAAGAGCCCTAACAATAAGATTCCTCATCTACATCAAATTAACAGCAAAAAAGGGAAAGAAAAATTGATGTGTTTTTCAAGCAGCCCCCCCCCCCCCAAGAAAGAGACCCTCCTCTCACCAGGGTTCCATGTTCTGAGCAAAGAAAGGGCACTCTCATCCTCGTGGGCCTCCACTCCTGGCTGTCTGCTGGCAGCAGAGCACAATGAGAGGAAAGATGGAAAAATCCTCTCCCTGGACAGTTACAAACCTGTACACTATCCAGAGCAAAGGGCTGGATGTGCCCGATCTTGTCTGATCTTGGAAGCCAAGCAGGGTCAGCCCTGGTTAGTACTTGGATGGGAGACCGCCTGAGAATCAGGCTTCCTACACTGAGCAGGGGGTTGGACTCGATGGTCTTGTAGGCCCCTTCCAACCCTACGATTCTATGAAAGAGAGAAGTCTCGAAGCTGTCGTGGTGACCTTCTCTCTCTCTCAAGTAGCATCAGCTTCCTTATGAATGCTTCTAAGACTGAGGGTGTGGCAAGGCAGGTGGAAACAGCCACGCCTTGATGGCAGACAGAGTCTCTGTCCCCTCACATGGGAGAAGAGGACACTCTGCTAGTTCATAAGAACATAAGAGCCATGCTGGATCAGACCAAGGGTCCATCCAATCCAGTGTGCTGTTTACACAGTGGTCAACCAGCTGCCCACAGGAAACCCACAAGCAGGACACTAGTGCATTAGCACCCTCCTGCCCATGCTCCCCAGCAACTGGTGGTGTACATAGCCATACTGCCTCTGATATGGGAGGTAGCACAGAGCCATCAGGACTAGCAGCCATTGATAGCCTTCTCCTCCAGGAATTTGTCTAACCCCCTTTTAAAGCCATCCAAATTGGTGGCCACCACTACACTCTTTGGCACACACTACCCCATGTTTCTACTTTTCAAGAAGAAATTAGTAATTTGTGGTTTGAGGAAGAAAACTCCTTATTTTTTTCCCAGTGGCAGCCTGGCCCATATCTTCATTCCTCCGTATGTAGACTTGAAACTCAGAGCACAATCCTATACACATCTACTCAGAAGTGAGACCCACTGTTTAATGGGGCTTACTCCCAGGTAAGTGGGTACAGGATTGTAGCCTTAGAAAGTTATGTTATATGCAATACAAAGGGTATGTTATATGAAATATGGAGCTGCTTGTGCTGGATCAGGCCATTGGTCTATGTAATTTTGAGTGCTGAAGACCTCTTACATATCAGATAGGAATTGTTCACAGTGGCTTGGTTCATATGTGATGGTAAGCCTTGTGAACCAGGCTGAGATCCTTTTAGGGCACAATCCTATCAGGGTGCCCATCAGCCTCTGAACTCGGAGGCTGACGAGTATCCTATGCAGAACAGGAGGAGCGCAGAGGCGATCTTCACCTCTGCGTTCCTCCCACTCTGCCTTTTTGCTGGACAGGCGTTTTTGCTTGTCTAGCTGAGGCATCGGGAGGGGGAGGGAAGGAGGCTGGAGAGACTGGAAGATTCCTTGTAAACTGCCTTCCCAATCCCCTTCCCTCGTCGCCCACTGGCACACACCCTTTTCCTCCTGTCCGAGGTCGCTGGCACTGTTCTCTCCATGCCAGCTGTGAGGGGGAGGGGGAGGGGGCAGAGAGCTCGGACTCCTGGGTCCGAGGTTGGAGTGCTGTCTCTGACCTCAGATCCAGGAATCCGAATTATCCTGTGGCCCTCTAGTCACTATCTAGGGGCCATAGGATTGCTCTCCCCATGAGAGATGTTTTTCCACTCAATTGTGGACCCTTCCATTGCATTCATACTCTGTACACTGCAGGTCAGTTCACGTAATATGTAATATAATATGCGTACTGATGTCAGTGGATTCCGAGCTAAACACAAAGAATTATGTACCTCTCTAGCTATTCCTTCCTTTATAAGCACTACCAAACCAAATCTATACTGTTTGCTTTTCAGATTATAGTCCCAAATATGTATGTATATGGCTCATCATAGAGAAAGCCTATACATCTTGCCACTATAAAGAAAGCTGATGTGCTGTGCATGATTCAGGTTTCATATGGCTGTTAATCAGCCTTTATAAGTACTGCAGCTATTTATGTGGTACTTAAAGATTTTGCCTTTCCATGAATCTTCACTCTTTATCTACATCTGTTTTTTTAAAGTTTACTTTTGGCAAGAAGGATAGAACAAAATAGCTGCTATTCTTTTTCTTTTCATATAGCTTGCATTACGCATCCAAAGATTTCACTGGTCAATGTGAATTTATGCTGTCAGCAATTGTCCAGATTTTCAAAGGACTGTTACCTGACTAAATATATCTTAGAGGAGTAATGAGATGAGGTTTTGACAATCAAATTATGAAGTAAACCTGCATAATTTTTACATATGAATAAAAATGTTTCTGAAGGGAAAAATATTGTATTTGTTTTTTTTAGATAATGCATGCAGCATGCCATAGCAACCACCATCTTAGAAGAGACCCTCCTTGATGCAAGGAGAGAGAAGGGGGGATGCCTCTTCTAAGGTCGTGTGCCCCACTCACAGCTTTTGTAAGCTCTTTTATTAAAAAATAATGAACGATTTTTCAAAACCATCAGCCTGTATAATTAGAGAACCTTTTTGTTGATCAAAAGGGTTTTAGTTGCTTAACTAGTTAATTGACTATCTTCCACGACCTCCTTAAAAAGGAACAAAATTTAATGATAATTTAATGATAAAGGCCTAGACATCCTGCAGTCCTTCTCCCTTCCCTTCCATTCAATTAACTCTAGCTCAGAAAGGCTAGTTATAATGTGAAGTTCATTTTACATTTCAAATATTTTTGATCACCTTATGTCTGAAATTCAGAAATGCTCCCCCCCAAATAAATGGGCTTAAGTGTGTGTGTGTGTGTGTGTGTGTGAGAGAGAGAGAGAGAGAGAGAGAGAGAGAGAGATTTTACTAAGGTAAAATTTAATTGTGTAGATAATTTGTATTCTTCTATTAACTTAGTTTAGAGGGGAGCATTTTGGCAGAAACACTAACCATAGCACATTCATAATTTCTGTGTAGTCTTAAACTCTGTTCTCTCCTAACTTTTAATGAGGTTGTGTGTTTTTACTGTGTGGCATGTCAATTAAGTGGGGGTAGTTGTACCTAAATAAAACCCTGGTTAGGACACTAACATAGCCTTTTAAGAATGCCACTGCCATAAAAATAAGTGATCTGAGCATTCCAGTTTAGAAAAAAATACAGGTCTTCCATACATTTATACATTTCTAACTTTAATCAATCCATGGTAAGTATTTAGTGTGCAAGATGAAAAATGGATCAGTTATATAGTTTTTAGCTTTTAACTCTGATCTCAATCTGCTTTCCATCTGTTTCCAAATTGTGTCTGACGTTGGCTTTGTCGATATATCTAGGGTACATGTAGGCATTCCTGGCTCTCTGCCTAGCCAATCTGCCAATCAGCCTTCCATATAGGTTTTTTTTTTTTTTATCAGCTCATCCCCTTCTTGGTCACACATTGTTCTTCACTATAATAATCACACCCTCCAACCTTTTCTCACACTTCTGTCTGAAAAGCCATGTATCACATGGATAACCCAAAGCAGTACATTTGTGTTTAGATGTTAAAACATATTTTTATCTGTCTATTTCAAACCGTGTTCTGAATTTGTCTTCAGGGCCTTAGTGGTAGGGTGTACCATGGGGTCTAGCATCTGTATTCAGGTATTAAAGAGAAGTCTCTTTCTCCCTAAACAGCCAAGTGCAAACACAAGAAATACAAATGTCCACCACTCCTCTTCTGCTCCATTATTGCTGCAGCTGACTCAGGTTGCTGTCACCATTTTTTTTCCAGCCTTTGTGTTAGACTGTATGTGTGTATGATGGTGCCTATAAGGATGAAACACAGATGGAATTTGCCAGATACTCATGCACCAGTAATGAATAAGGGTGCTGCCTTCATTCAATCACAGTGCAAAACAGAATCCTGGTGTTGTCTGACATAAATATTTCTTTTTTGCACTGTGATTTAATCAGTGTACATATATGCCAGTGCACATCAGTAACCTGTAAGAAAGGAGACCAAAACTGAAAGTTGCTGCTAATTGTACTTGCACCAATGTTGAAATCTATTTTTAGAAAATCTCCATGTTTAAACCAGATGGAGTGTAATCTGCAGGTCCAACCCAATTTTGCTGCCTGAGGCGAAGGACAAAGTGATGCCACCTTCCTTTTCCATGTACAGAAGACAATTGTACTGGCACTGCACTGGCGATGGCAGTTGTCCTCCACCACACCTGAGGCAATAGGGTAGTTTAGAGGGTCCAGGACAGGTTGCGTACCGTACACAGTTCTGTCCTCCTACAGAGGGAGCAGCCAGGGAGTTCAGGAGGAGCAGCTGGGAGGCTGCCACTGCTACCCCCCAGCATCTGTTGCCTGAGGCAATTGTCTCACACTGCCTAATGGTAGAGCCGGCCCTAGGAATTTGGCACAGAGTAAACCCGTGGAAAAATAATGGAGTGGAGAAATCTACTCATTCCTACATGAGACCCAGCTGCTGGGAAGAGCCTTGCATGCCACTCCAGTAATATTTGAGCTTAGCCAATGGTTGGACATGATCCAACAATTTAAAAAAAAAAGGGAAAGGATAACATTTACTGTCAGCAGCAGCACTTATATAAAGCTGCGCCTAATAATGGTGACTGATTAAACCAATTTAATTAAGTTGTCAAGGAGGAATAAAGCTAACGATTTCATCAGTTTTCACTCAAATTGAGCTGTGTGGAATACCATCACATCTGCCTTTTCAATTGTATATAGCAAGTGGTGCTGAGGATGGCATTGGTATAAAAGAATAGGCTTCACCAGAATCACTTCAGGAGGTATGAGGACCCTTTGCTTGCTCCACCATATTTGTACCCCATACATCCCCAAGTGTCTTCTAGTGGTAGATACACAAAGGTAGACATTCAGATATACAAAGATAGTTATTCCACTAAACTTGCATCTGAAATACAGTAAGGGCCAGAAATTTTGGAACAAGGATAACTGTTTTGGCAGTTGGCCTCTGTACACCACCACACTGAAGTTGAAAGGAAACACACCCAGATGGGAGCGAAGTCAGGACTTTCCGCTGTAATTCAAGGGATTGACAAAAGTGGGGCACTAACCCTTCAGGAAGTACAGCCAGTGGCATACACACACACCCATCATTGGTGGCTCATAAGTAATGGAAAACATGGCTGACAAGCTGCTGCATGGCCAGGTGCGGCCTGTTTCCTGGGTACCCCATGACCAATCAAGCAGGTAAAAGGCCTGGAGGTGGTTCTGAATGTTACATTTGCATTTGGTAGCTGTTCACTGGAACTCTCAACATGAGGTCCAAAGAGGTGTCCATGCGAGTGAAGGAAGCCATCATTAGGCTGAGGAAACAAAATAAATCCATCAGAGAGATAGCAAAAACGGTGGTAGTGTCCAACACAACAGTTTGGCACATCCTGAAAAAGAAGGAATTAACTGGCAAGCTCAGCAACAGCAAAAGGCCTGGAAGACCACGGAAGACAACTAAAGTGGATGACCGCAGAATTCTGCTCATGGTGAAGAGGAACCTTTTCACAACATCTAGCCACGTCAAGAATGCTCTTGCGGAGGTAGGCATGTCATTGTCAACATCTACAGTCAAGAGACGGCTTTATGAATGTAAATGCAGAGGCTTCACAACAAGGTGCAAACCACTGGTAACGCTCAAGAACAGACAGGCCAGATTAGCCTTTGCCAGCAAACACCTAAAAAGCCTGCCCAGTTCTGGAATAAGATTCTTTGAACTGATGAAACCAAGATTAACTTGTACCAGAATGATGGGAAAAGTATGGAGAAAGAAAGGAACAACTCATGATCCAACGCATACCACATCATCTGTCAAACATGGTGAAGGCAGTGTTATGGCATGGGCATGTATGGCTGCCAATGGAACTGGGTCACTGGTGTTTATTGATGAACTGACTGCTGATAAAAGCAGCAGGATGAATTCTGAAGTGTATAGAGCTATACTTTCTGCTCAGATTCAGCCAAATGCTGCCAAACTGATAGGACACCACTTCATATTGCAGATGGATAATGACCCAAAACATGCAGCAAAAGCTATCCCAGAGTTTCTCAAGGCAAAGAAATGGGATGTTCTGCAATGGCCAAGTCAGTAACCTGATCTCAACCCAATAGAGCATGCTTTTCCCTTACTGAAGACAAGACTGAAGGCAGAAAGACCCACAAACAAGCAGCAGCTGAAGGCAGCTGCAGTAAAGGCCTGGCAAAGCATCTCAAGGGAGGAAACTCAGCATTTGGTCGTGTCCATGGGTTCCAGACTTCAGGCCATCATTGACTGCCAAGGATTTTCATCCAGGTATTAAAGGCGATCCTTAAGTTTGAAATGATGTTGGTTTGTTCCATTACTTAGGAGCCACCAACGATGGGTGTGTGTGTATGCCACTGGCTGTACTTCCTGAATGGTTAGTGCCCCACTTTTGTCATACCCCTTGAATTACAGCTGAAAGTCCTGACTTCGCTCCCATCTGGGTGTGTTTCCTTTCACCTTCAATGTGGTGGTGTACAGAGGCCAACTGCCAAAACAGTTATCCTTGTTCCAATATTTCTGGCCCTGACTGTAATTTAGGTTAGCTTTCAGTATTTGAATGTGGAACAAGCCTTGTATTGACCTGAAATGAACCAAGCAAATGGAGCAACTCATCACAAAGGGGCACATTTGGAAAATTTCCAGTAGGAAATCTGCCTTGGTTTGGGCATGCAGTCTTTAGCAAGTTCTGTGACTCCCAATTCTTAACCAGAAGAGGACAGCTTTCCCATGTTCTCCAGACAGATAGCTTCCAGTCAAGTTCCATTCTTGAGAGCCCCACCCACCAAAAGTCTGAAGAAAAAACCAAGGGTAGTATCCAGTAGGGGTGGTGTGTGTACAGCCAGCCTTACTGGGCTGTGGTCCACACGCAGCTGTAATATAACGCCTCCAGCGGCAAGCCCTGATGCATGTGAAAACACTGGTTTCTGGAAGGGGCGGATCGCAGGGCTGGGTGCACGCAGCCTGTGGCTGGCAGGACTGTCCATGTGCACACTGCCCGTATTGGATACCACTCCATGTCTGCATGACAATTGCTAGTTACCCAACTGGAGGTCACCTAAAGAAGTTCACAGACAAGAGCCATCACTGCCCAGTGGGTATTGCACTTGGTTTCAACAGGCAATGTACTGTGTTTTTGCCGGAGGGCATTTTTTTTGCCAAAGGGCACCCATATCCAGCAATCCTCCCAAGCATCAATGGATCTCCCAAGCCAATCCAACATCTTTTGTAAAGTGGGGCTGTCAAAGAGGTACAAGTTCTGAAAAGAGTGTGTGGGGTCCATCTTCTCCATGTTGTTTGCAGTTTTATAGTTGTGTTGGCATCATCCTAACATCTTGTCTAGTGTATCTTTTGCTCTGGGAAACGCTGCATGGGCAAGGGTCTCATGGAAACTAGGAGCAAGAGAATATTAACATTAGTATGCTAGGCTTTATTGTAATTTACTGTAAGAAAGGAACAACTCATGATCCAACGCATACCACATCATCTGTCAAACATGGTGGAGGCAGTGTTATGGCATGGGCATGTATGGCTGCCAATTTATTGTAATTGAAGTTCGTGACCTGTATGTCCTCTATTTTAATTGAATTAAAAAGGAGTTGCCCTTCTGTAGTAGGCAAAGCTCGGGGATTCTGGATAAATGCAAATGCCTGACTACCACCCTAGTCAAGCAAGTCATGTCATGATGATACGTTTAAATAGGCCAGTCTGAAGCCTTGGCAGGAAACATGGTCCAATCCTGATGTGTCCTCATCTCAAGATAGATCAGCAAGTGAAAGCACTATATGGGCACTCCTTGTGGTACCTTTCCTTCTACATACAACATACTTTGTTTTACAGTTTGCAGTTGTAAAGAAGAACAAGGAGGCTTGTGATATGTTTTCTCTGAGCTGCTGACCAGTTCCTAGTCATATGCATGTTCCATATGGAGGCTACACTCATGGAAGCACCGTTTTCATATTGCTTAGGAAGCCATGTACACAGGAATCCAAAGGCTCATTCCCCAGAGTCAAGCTGTTGGGTTCCTTTGTTTATGGCCATCCTCAGTCTGTCCAGAGTCATTGCTGTTTGTGCTCTCCCTTGAAGTTTATAACTGTCCTCGGGACCAGACACCCTGCACTCTTTTGGATAGTAGGTCCCAACATGGGCAGCCCATCTGCTGGGCAGGTGCAAGTTCCATCTGGGTTTCCCTTGGCTCAGTCCATTCCTTGTGATCCTGCCTAGTGCTCCCCCTCTCTTCCTCTGGTGCCATACCCTTGTTTCCTGGAACAGAGTTCTCCTTTTTCTTGTATCACCTTGTTGCCTTGTACACCCAGACAGAACTTCACCCCCCCTGTGAAACACCCATTACAGCTTTCCAGAGGGTTTCCATTTCAGTGGCCCAATGCAATCACACTGTGAGTTCAAAAGATCTCCCTAGGACACTCGAGGGCCTTCCTATTGCATATGCAACCATAGCCTTGGAGCTTCTGACCTTTTGTGGCTCTTTCAGAATCTCAGGCAGCTGTGCCTCACAGTGGGAAAGAAAGTGGTATCACTGTTACAAGTTGCAGACTTTAAGCACAGTGATCTACTCATCTGGTGGACAGGCTGTGAGCTTAGGACATTGTGCTGACGTATTTCAAGGTCTCAAGCCAAGCACAACCCCACCCCCCACTCTTCCTCCCTTAGATGGCTTCTCTTCTTAGCCTCCTTTCCCTAAGTTTCCTTGCCTCTTTCTGTCTTTGTTATTTTCTTGGAATAGTCAGAATCCAAGGAGAAATCGTGCACGAGGGCATTCCCTTCCAAATTCTATTTTTGAACTGTATTCTGCACCTTTCTGTTGGACTCCAAGGTCCCTAATACTGGCTCAGCCTACTGTTCGGTTTCCCCATTATCACCTTTTGTTTTGCCCAAGGGTTTACCAGAGCGGGTGGCAGCACATTGTAGTCTTCAGTTCAGAGAACAAAACCCATACCAAAGCTGGTAAAGAACAGCCCGTGCCCA